>NC_137782.1:98809079-100009079 GCF_963455305.1 Plecotus auritus
AATTCTCAGTGTTTCAACAATTCCATACAGATATCAGAGCTCTGTAATCATGTATTCCAAGTGTTTCTAAAACATTCCTAAACATTTCCTCACTCTATCAATGTGAATTCCAAGTGTTTTATACACTTTCCTACAGTTTTCTAAGCTCTTTCAGTGTGAATTCTAAGTATTTTAAACACAATTCTACACAGTTCACAGCTCTTTGAACGCAGATTCTCACTGTTTCAACACTTCCCTACAGACACCACAGCTCTATCAACAAGTATTCCATGTGTTTCAAACACTTTTCTAAACATTTCTTGGTTCAATCAACGGGAATTCTGTTTTATACACTTTTGTACAGTTTTCTAACTTATTGAAACCAAATTCTGAGTGTTTAAACCACTTTCTTACATCAATCCCAGCTTGTTCAGTGTGAATTATAAGTTTTTTAAACATTGTGGTACACATTTCACAGCCCTTTAAACATTAATTCTTGGTGTTTCACATTTCCCAAAAGGTATCACAGTTCTAACAACATGTATTCTAAGAGTTTCAAACACATTCCCTTTTTTTTTTTTAATATATTTTATTGATTTTTTACAGAGAAGAAGGGAGAGGGATAGAGAATTAGAAACATCGATGAGAGAGAAGCATAGATCAGCTGCCTCCTGCACACCCCCTACTGGGGATGTGCCTGCAACCAAGGTACATGCCTTTGACTGGAATCGAACCTGGGACCCTTGAGTCCGCAGGCCGACGCTCTATCCACTGAGCCAAACCGGTTAGGGCTCAAACACATTCCTAAACATTTTGCTAGCTCTGTCAATATGAATTCCAAGTGTTTTATGGATTTTCATACATTTTTCTAAGCTCTTTAAACGAGAATTCTAAGTGTTTAAACCACTTTCTTACATATATCCTAGCACTTTCAGCGTGAACTACAAGTGTTTCAAACACTAGCCTACACATTTCCCTAACCCTAACATTAAATGCTAACCCTAATTCTAACCCTACCCCTAACTCCTAACACTAACCCTAACCCTAAAGCAGGGTCCTCAAACTTTTTAAACAGGGGGCCAGTTCACTGTCCCTCAGACCGTTGGAGGGCCGGACTATAGTTTAAAAAAAAACTATGAACAAATTCCTATGCGCACTGCGGGACCGGGATGAGTCGGCTGCTAAGCAGGACAGGCAGCGGCAACCTGCCGGATAAATGTCCTCGGCGGGCTGCGTGTGGCCCGCGGGCCATAGTTTGAGGACCCCTGCAAGCAATACCTAACTCTAACCTTTTTTTTTTTTTTTTAAATATATTTTATTGATTTTTTACAGAGAGGAAGGGAGAGGGATAGAGAGTTAGAAACATTGAAGAGAGAGAAACATCGATCAGCTGCCTTCTGCACGCCCCCTACTGGGGATGTGCCCACAACCAAGGTACATGCCCTTGACCGGAATCGAACCTGGGACCCTTGAGTCCGCAGGCGTATGCTCTATCCACTGAGCCAAACCGGTTAGGGCCCTAACCCTAACCTTAACATAACCCTGACCCTAACCCTTATCTCCTAACCCTAACCTTAACCTAACCCTAACCCTAACCTTAACATAACTGGGCCTTGCATTGGCCAGAGGGCGGGGTTTGGGCGAGGAAGAAAAACAAAAAAGCCTACAGCACCAGGTATTCCCAGGCGGAATCCCACCCAAGAACTAACCATGTCAGACCCTGCTTTGCTTTGGAGATCAGAGGAGATGGGGCGCGTTCAGGGTGGTGTGGCCGTAGACGCCCGGGGAAGGCCTCCGGGAGCCTCAAGAGCCCCCGCAGCTGAGCCCTGGGCCCCTTGCACTCCCCCGACCCTCCCTACGCCCTCCTCTAGCCGGGACTAGATCTCTCCCTGCTGAGCCATCAGCTGCCTCTCGCCCGCTCACCTTCGGAGCTTCCAGGAGAGGCGAGATGCTGGAGGGCGGCTCACGGTGGGGGTGCGATGTGCTGGGTAGCTAGGAAGGGGGCGCCCTCCCCAACTCGGCTCCCCTAGGGATTCCACTTCCCATCCCCACAGCAGCCTCTTGTTGTGGAGAATCCAATTGGTAAACGCTTGGCTGTGACCAAAACATGTGCACGTGCGAAGGCAGGGTCCAGCAGCGAGCAGTGGAGGTGGAGGCCGCCCACCAAGTAGGCCCACAGCAAGCCCAAGGTCTGATGCTTCGTGTCCTGGGAGAGCACAGAAGGTGATACGGCACGGGCGGTCACACCTTCCTTTCCTTCATTTCACCCTTTTACGGGTGAAGACCTATAAAAGTGGCCCAGAGCGGTGTGACTCTACCAGGATCACCGTGCTGAAACCCAGGCCTGTTTGAAGTGGCCATTCGGGCCACATCCAGCCCCGTCCTGTACTTTGGCCACCTCTGAGTGTTTGCATCTCATTCGGCACACGTCACACCGCCCACAGGTGTGGCAGGTTTTACGTCATATCCACCTGCCCAGGTCTCCAGAAAATTGTTTCTTGCATCGCCCCTGGTGTGTGGGTCGGGTCCCTGGGAAGGCCCAGGAGGACACAATGGCTTTGCCGGGACACTAAACCGATCAGGCAGACACAGGTCTAACTCGGCTCTCCTGAACGCTGGGACCCTGGTGGCGAGAACGGGGAGCCGTGGGGGAAAGCTGAGTTGGAAAACTTGGGAGTGTTTATGGGGGTGTCAGTCCAAAGCCCTGAGGGGTTTTCAGGCAAGTGTGCTTAAAGGAAAACATACAGGTCATGGAACCTTGCAAACTTTACGTCACTTCCTCAGTCACAGGACAATACAGAAGCTAGAACTCTGGTCACCGGGCACCCACATTCCTGAGACAGGCCCCTATCACCTCACTTGACTGGAGACCTTGGAGATAGCAGGATGTCCTCCACTGGTCTCCAGATGGTCTCAGGGTGTGTCTTTGGAAGAGCTTGCCACAAAAGCTGTTTCACTCACCGCAGACAGTGGCTCTAGTCTCCCTTCTGACGCCCGCTGTCATTCAGCAGTGTGTAGCCTCCGGTAACGTATGACAGCCTAGCGCTGGCCAATCCCAGGGAGGCCACAACTGGGAGCCTTGTGGGCATCATATCAGTAGGTCTCAGGGCCTTGCCTCCTACACGCCCTCTACTGGGGATTGAGTCCACAACCCGGGCATGTGCCCTGACCAGGAATAGAACCAGTGACCTCTTGATTCATGGGTCAACACTCAAACACTGAGCCATGCCAGCTGGGCTAAATGCCTTATTTTTAAAGAAATTCATACTAAAATGTTTAGTGGTAGTCAAGCATCATGACTGCAATTACCTAAAAATATTATGCAAAATGATAATTTGTTTATTTAGAAAGAGAAAGCTGATGTGATAAGATGTTAATATTTGGGGACTGTGCATGAAGAAACTACGAGCACTCTCTGTGCCACCTACTATTATTTTTATAACTTCTCTGTAAGTCTGCACCTTATTTTAAAAAGACTTCTAGCCCTGGCCCAGTAGCTCAGTTGGTCAGAGTGCCATCCTGATGCGCCAAAGTTGTGGATTTCATCCCTGGTCAGGGCATGAACAAGAATCAGCTAATGAGTGTATGAATAAATGGAACAACAAATTAATGTTTCTCTCTCTCAAATCAATAGAAAAAGATTTTAAAAAACGTAAATAATCTTGGTAGAAATATATAAAAATTAGCAATAAACCACCTATAATTTATTAAACATTATATAGAAAATCTGAATATTAAAAATTCACAAACATCCGGAATGTATTACTATACTACCTAAAATGTCAAGAAAACCAGAATATGAAGAAAACCTTAATTTTTGTACCTCCAAATTTTACCATTAAGCAAATGTGTGCTTGGCAAATGACAAGATTTGTTTTTATATTTCATTCCTACCTCACGTCTAGACCACAGTTCCTCTCTGTAAAACAAGGCCATTGAACGAGAAGGTGTGCAGCGCGGCCTCAGCGCCAGCCCAGGCCGCTGCCATCTGCTGTGCAGTGCGAAGGGGAAGCAACGTCGTCCTTAGGCATGAGTTCTCCTTCTTACTTGGCAAAGTGAACCCGTAAGAGACTGTGCTGGGCACTCCACCCCCCCGGAACCCCCACAGCGACTCTAAAGGCAGAGAGGACTGTTCTACCACTTTGCACCAGAGAACAAGTGCAGGAGTCCCCAGGTACGCAGCTGCTAAGTGGCAGGGCCAGGCCTCACGTCCGTGCACTGGCCTCGGCCTCATCCTCGTCCTCGTCCTCAGCCTCCTCACCGGCCATGGCCAGCGAGCCCCCTCTTCTGGGTGCTTCTCCAGTTTCCCATTCACTTGTCCTAGACATCGCTTCTTCTTTCACCTTAAATGTTGTGTTCTCTAAAGCTTGCTAAAATATATCCATATTCACACACACACACACACACACACACACACACCCTCCTACTTCTCTTTCCAATCCTAGCTACTGAAATAAAAAGGGCTTGTGTTAGCCTTGTTCTGTGTTTTGTTGTTGTTGTCAGGGTTGTTTTTTCTCCACAGGAATATCAGGTTCCTCTCAGAGATGGCTGACCCGAGGAGAATGAATCACCGTAAAACTGAGCCATTCTGACCTGACCAGTTTGGCTCAGTGGATAGAGCGTCGGCCTGCGGACTGGGGGTCCCGGGTTCGATTCCGGTCAGGGGCATGTACTTTGGTTGCGGGCACATTCCCAGTGGGTGGTGTGCAGGAGGCAGCTGATTGATGTTTCTCTCTCATCGATGTTTCTAATTCTCTATCCCTCTCCCTTCCTCTCTGTAAAAAAAATCAATAAAATATGTTAAAAGAAAAGAAAACTGAGCCGTTCTGTTGAGCCCTGGTCCATTCTATCTGTTATTTTTTCTCTAGAATTTCTCCAGAGAAGCATCCAGTTGCCTAGCACCTCCTCAATTCATAAATTTAAGATCAAATTATATTAACATTAACAAGTCTTATACAAAGTACTCCCCAAAGACTTTTTTTCCTACCTTTTTCCCTCCCCTGTAATGTTACTGATTCCACACAAGACAATCTGATTGGATACTATTCATTTTCTCTGGAATATTCACAATTATTTGCACTTCTTATATAACAGGGTTAGTAATGATATAAAAAGGTCAGCACAACTTTCTTTATGTCCAGAAATAATTTATTACAGTCAAACCTCTTGCCGCTGTGTGAACGCAGCCATTCTCAGCAGCCAGGCTGACGGTGGTGGCTAAATGCACAGGGACTTGGAGATCCTGCATCAGTGGCCTAGCCCAGTGGTCGGCAAACTCATTAGTCAACAGAGCCAAATACCAACAGTACAACGATTGAAATTTCTTTTGAGAGCCAAATTTTTTAAACTTAAACTATATAGGTAGGTACATTGTTATTAACTTAATTAGGGTACTCCTAAGCTGGCCTTTGCTAAAAACTCAAGGGGCCAAAGAGCCGCATGTGGCTCGCAAGCCACAGTTTGCCGACCACTGGCCTAGCCTGTTCTGTTGACTTCCAAGTGCAAGTGCAAAGTTTTAAAACTGCTCTTTTTCTACTTATTTAAAAACAGAAGTTTTTATGGGTGGTGTGTTGTGTATTTTAGTTTAATATGATTTCAAATCCATCTGCTTATGATTTGAAGCTGTTTTAATGCCCTTGTTTATGACACAGACCAGAAAGGTTGTTTTTAGAAGTAAAGTTGTGTCAGGACGTCATCACCTCCTCTGTGGGCCCAGCTGGGGGCCTGTCTGCAGGAGCAGGGGGAGAAGCAACTATGGCCTGGGGACCTTTAGGCTGACTCCTGAGTCTGTGAAGAGTGCTGGAGAGTTTGGTCTGGGCAAGGCACACTTTGCTGCCCTAAACAGCCCTTGGAACATTGGGAGACATTTCTCCTGCGGTGGCCAAGGTGACCCTTGGGTGGGCAGTGGCCCTAAGCCGTGCCCAGCCATGGAGTGATGGCCTTGGAGCAGCCAGCCAGCCCACCCCAAAACCGGTTACCCCTCAGCGTGACTCAGCAAGCAGGTGCTGAGGTGGGAGCCATAGCTGGAAGTCAGGGAGTGGCTCCCCATCCCCAGCTCCCATGAAGAGGCCCACCCACCTCGGTTAAATGTAGACTTTATCCCTTTGTCTCCCCTTGCCTGGAACAACAGTGTGTTACCCTGTTATTTCTTTGGACTGTGCTTTTTCTGTACTGCCTTATTAAAAGATATTGTCGTGTGTACTCCTGGCTTGAGAAATCATTCCAGTCCTTATGGCAGACCTGTGATAAAGCAATTGCTGGCAAAGATGGAATCAGCCTCTGAGCATAATCTGCTGCCTTTCTCCAAACAAAAACAAAGGAGTAGAGGAATAGAGGGGAAAACCACTAATACCAAATCCAAGGAGACCTTTGAGGCACTGGTGGATGTTTTTTAATTAGTGCTTATGTCTAACAACTTGTATTGTTTGCCAACTCCATGAAGAGCACTAAGGAAGTGAATGCTAATGAAATTTACTACTAAGTGTTCAACTTAAACAACTAGGTGGCTTTTAGATGTCACCTATCCTATATAATAAAAGCCTAATATGCTAAGTGCCCGGTGACCAGTCGACTGTTCAACAAATCAAAGCATAATATGCTAATGATATGCTAAAACCACTCAACCACTCACTATGACATGCACTGACCACCAGGGGGCAGACAGTCAACTGGTCAACCAGTCACTATGATGTGCACTGACCACCAGGGGGCAGACACTCCAACCGTTAGGTTAGCTTGCTGCTGGGGTCTGGCCGATCAGGACTGAGCGAGATGGGCCAAACAGGCCCTGGAGCCCTCCCGCGGTCCCTCCCCAACTGACCAACCTCCTGTGTCCCTCCCTGGCTAGCGGGCCCCGATTGTCCCCCATCGGGACTGGGAGAGACGGGGCTGGACACGCCCTGGAGCCCTCCTGTGCACCCTCCCCGGCCCTGATCGTGCGCCCGTGGGGTCCCTCGGCCTGGCCTGTGCCCTCTCACAATCCGGGACCCTTCGGGGGATGTCAGAGAGCCAGTTTCATCCCAATTCCACAGGCCATTCCCCTCAGGAGGGCGCCAGATGCAGGGCTCATGGATGGCGAGTGCTGCTGCTACAGCAGTGCAAGCCTCTCCAGATTAGGACTGATTAGGCGTGAGCCTGCGGCAGGTGCAGTGGGGCTGGGATGAGCTGCAGGTGGCGTTGGACTGCGGGTTTCAGCCCGATCCACACAGGTCACCCTGAGGGACTCCATCTGTGCACGAATTTGTGCACTGGGCCTCTAGTCTTTACAATAAAGTTTTTCCAATGATATCCTTTATAGAAAAAAATATTTACAATGGAAAAATCACTTTGTAACTTAAGGCTTTATTTTATGACTTTTACATAAAACATATAAAGCCCAGCATCTATGCTTTATGGTTTTTAGAGATACAATAATCACTGGCTGACCTTTTTTAGACTTTTCTAAAGAGGGAAAAAAATACAAATAACGCAAATTAATTTAATTTCAGACTTTAAGAGAGATTGACATTTTAAAAATAAAGCCTAACCATAAAAGCAGAAATATACTTAATCTAACTGGCATACACTTTACAAATTTATTACTTGTAACTGAAAATTTTAATTAAAATTTAGTTGCTCTTCCAAAGTTTAGTAAAAGAAATTTGCCCTTCAAATTGTTTGGACATTTCACCAAATTAATATCAAGCAAATGGAATAAAATACCAAGCAACTTACAAACAACTAGAGGCTCGGTGCACGAATTCATACACAACCGGGGAGGGGATGTGGGAGGTTGGCTGGCAGGCCTGCCCCAATCGGGGTTGGGTGGCGATCAGGGGCAGGGCTGGCCAGGGGGAGGGGCCGCAGGCAGTTGGCCGGCCGACAACACCCCCTGGTCAAACTCCCGGTAGAGGGGACAATTTGCATACTAGCTTTTTATTATATAGGATTTGGCACAAATGTCAATAATAAATTCCTAATAAGAAAAGCCATACTGACATCCTAAAACATAAAATAGGTTTAAGTAATTCTCCACATAAGTACAAAGTCCACATTTGAGGTGAACTTCAGTATATTTTCGTTTTAGTGAAAATGAAAATGAATTTCACTGTGATGTGAATAGACATCAAAGATAATTACAAATAACTGTCTATAGTCATTCTCGTTTTAGAAAGTAAAGAGCCAAATGGCATCATATTTAAACTCGCCGTGACATTTTCCCATGAAGTGAGCTGCAAACACCGGGGGGATCCTTGTATGTTCAAGAGGAATAATCAGCTGAGAGAAGAAAGCAAGGATGAAGAGATGCGCCATCCCTGTGTCCAGCCTGCACCCACGCTTAAGTCACACTGTTGAAGTACTTCCTTGAGGGAGAAGATGTCAGGTAACAATCGATGCTTTTACTGGTGCAAACTCCACTTACTGCAGCCTCATTGCAGACCGTGCACTTCACCACGTGCTGGTGGAGCTTGCCGTCCAGGCTGATCAGCGACTGGCACACACGACAGTTTATCACTGGGATGCCCCCGGCGTCGGGGCTGGCGATGGCAGTGTATGGAGGGGGCAGCTCCGCTAAAAGGATACCAGTCACTGAGTCAGTCACACATGTTGGGTTTGAGCATAGGAAACTGTCAGAAAGGTCCCCTTTTCTTTAGTAACGTGCATAAAACTAGTCAATCTACAGTATCATCGTTTCAGAGCAGAAACACACATGGGACTGATAAAATCCAACTCATCTTGCCAGCTCTACCCCAATGACTCAGTTCCTGTTTACAAAACTATACCCCAAATATCAACTGCCTTCCTATGTGCAAACCCATAGGGCTTGTCTTAGAAAGTGGTGATTTATGCCCAAAGTAAAAACCTTACATTAACGATCTGACTACCAAGAAATAGAAATAGTGAATGAAAGCAAAGTTTTTACGTAGCTTATAAACACACATCTACGTCGTGTAGCTGTATTCTGAGTTTATACAGAACCAATATAATAACTGCTGGCTATGACAAGCAAAATAGAGTTTTGGTGTCAATCAAAGAAAAACAAAAACGAACCTAGGAAAAATAAACTTATCAACATGGAGCAAAGCTAATTAGGGTGTTAATTTCAGACACAAAACAAAAATAAACTCAAATTTTTGTCTCAAATTTAAAAAAAATATATATTTTTATTGATTTTTACAGAGAAGAAGGGAGAGGGATAGAGTTAGAAACATCGATGACAGAGAAACACTGATCAGCTGCCTCCTGCCCACCTCCCACTGGGGATTGGCCCGCAACCAAGGTACATGCCCTTGACCAGAATCAAACCTGGGACCTTTCAATCCGTAGGCCGATGCTCTATCCACTGAGCCAAACAAGTTAGGGCTCAAATTTTTATTTAACATTAAAAATCTAAGGATTTCACTGAAGTATGGATAAAAAGTGTGGCTTTTTAAATACTCCAAGAAAAAAAAGAAGAATTAGATGAAACAAGAGTAGCAAAATTTTAATAATTGATAAACATAATGAGATAGAACAGGGATGGGCAAACTTTTTGACTCGAGGGCCACAATGGGTTCTTAAACTGGACCGGAGGGCCGGAACAAAAGCATGGATGGAGTGTTTGTGTGAACTAATATAAATTCAAAGTAAACATCATTACATAAAAGGGTACGGTCTTTTTTTTTATTTCAATAGTTTTATTCATTTCAAACATTTTAACAAGAAGAATGTAAACACTAATTATTATAATTTGAAACTTCAAAAAATGGAGGAATCATAGCACAATAACATACCTTATATTGAAGATGGCAAAGGCAAAATAAAATTGCCTAACAAAGGAAAGGTACAAAAGCCTTTCAAATTAAATATAATAAAATAATTTAAAACTAAAACAAATAGAAAAGAACAAAATGTGTAAACAGTAAATTAAACATTTTCTTTAGTGCAACTTCCAAATTATGCCCGGGACGTAGATGTAGATGGCAATGTAGACTGGGTTGAAAGGTTTTTGGTCTTTAAAACATCAACTTCAGTGGGAACAGTGTTGTTGGTCTCCTTTTTAGCTAATGCTCTGATACTGTGCTCTCCAGGGCCGTGTCTCCCTACATCACCACGATAACGTGTCTACGCATTCCCAGGGTGATGTCGGGGGACGTGTCCACGGGCATTACAAGGAGCCTCTGGAAGATTGAGAGGTTGTTCCTTCTACTGAATGGGGATATAAATCCGCCCACTCAGAAGAAGGAGCTGCGGCCGTGTTTCCCGCCGTTGCCATGTTAACACTGCTGCTGGTGAAGGAGTGGAGGGGAGAGCAAGAGAACCCTTGGCTCTTTCGGCTCCGCTGGCCGGATAGAACAGCCGAATGGGCCGGATCCGGCCCGCGGGCCGTAGTTTGCCCACAGCTGAGATAGAAGGTCATTTTGTTTTTACTGCTTTTGTGTGTGTGTGAAAATTCTCAGAATCAGAGATCCACACACTGTTTTTAATAGTCCTAAGGCTGACTGAGTGGGTATAGGATGGAGGCCCAGATTCAGGACCATGTTTATCTACCAGAAGTGCATACTTGTCTAAATGTCTGACAAGTGCGATCTGGGCCTGCTCCTCCGTGACGACTCCCCCCCCCCCCCCCCCGCCCGCCTCCCCCCCCCTCACTCCCCCGGGCCCCCGCAGGCTTCTCAACTGCAAGCAGAGAACCTCCCACTGTGCACCATTGTCTTAGGGCCCAGAAAGGCCTTCACATGATTGAAGTCCCACAAAAAAAAGAACTGATGTTTGCAAGGGCTCCAAAATATGATCACAATAGCTAACCGTGAAAAGAGCTACTTCTGAAATAGAGATTTTTCTATCCACTGGATTGGATTCTGAGCTCTGTGACATTTTAAAATGAGTTAGAGCAGAGTACATTATGGTATGTTTAAAATTCACACATTACCACCTGGCATCATTGCAGTTTATCATGTACATTTTTTCAGTCTTGCAAAGGATTAGCAACAAGTGTTATTCATTCAAATGACCCACTAGAAGCTGAACATCTGTGGCAGCCACGGCTCTGAACTGGCCACTATGGAGCGACAATGCCCAGCACAACCTGAAAGAAGCTACAGATGTCTTAAACTTTACAAATAGCTTTACATCCTGGGAAGAATTTGAGGGTGATGCAGAGTGACCTGCAGTGTATTAAACCAAGAAGACACCAGCAGGTTAAAGGAACAGAGTCACACAGAGTTAGCCTTACAAGTAGCAGAGAAGTTGATCAGGTCTCATAAAGTTGTTGTCCTGGCAAAAGGACACACACCTCAGGGGACAATCGAGATGCACCGCCTGGTGAGTGACAATAAATGTCGTCGTCAGTAATTATGAGCGACAGCATTACCAGTGAACGTGAGCTTCCTCTCTTGCCTTTCCCTTATGACACAGGCCTATAATGCAGGCCTCGATCTTACATAGTATGATAGAAAATAAATGTAAAGACAGGACAATATCACAAAGAGAACAAGTGCAGTGGAGTCAAGGGAAGGAGGCCATAATCACAATCACACAAAAAGACACAGAACTCAGGTGAAATCTGGGCTCAAATAGAAAGTCTCAGGGTGACCTTATGAAATATTTGCACCAGAGCCAGCGAAATCCTGTGAATTTTTCCTCTAAAACTTGCATTACATAATTTCTCTTTATTTTTATTTTTCACAATGTCTAATCTTTCTTTTAAAAAAAAGCCTTCAATGACAAAAATATGCCCAAATCTACTACTTTGGAAACTTGGGAAGCTGAGGGAGAGAGAACAATACCCAGTGAAGATTATAAATCTAAAATGGGGGAATTAGAAGAAGGAAAAATGGTGGCGGAATAGGCAGAGGTGTTCAGAGCCTTGTCCCGGAGCAGAAAAAAAGAACAGCTGAGGGTTGCACGAGGAGTGTTTGTTGGCAAGTTAAGGGACAGCTAAACTCCAGAAGAAGGTTCCCCTAGACGGGGTTCCCCTGACCTGGCAGCCCCCACTGCGGCTGGGTCCCCTCCCGGAGCTACGGGCTCCGACAAGGAGTTTGCGCCATCTTGAACGGGAAAGTGGAGCTTATCGGAAGCCTGAGAATCCACAACTGTGGCACCCACGGAACAGCTGCGAGCCCCAGAACACCACTCCCCAATTGGCGCAAACACACGGATTCAGAGGAGCTCTGCACTCCACCACGAAAAGGTCAGATTTCGCCTGGGATAAGGTGAGGTCTCTGGTCCCGGCGGGAGAGAGGAACTGCGTTTTGCGGGAGCTGGAGGACCAAGGAAGTCTGTGCCTAGAAAAATCCGTGGCTGTTGGGGCTGGCGTGATCTGTGAATGTGGAAGGGGGTTTTCAGAGCTGCTAACAGAAGGGATCTCTAAAAAGCAACCCATTTTGATCTGACGTGCAGGGACAGCCTAAGAATTTCAAAGGTGTGCTGGCTGCCTAGACTTACGCGCAGCCCCGGAGTTCGCACACTTGGGCATTTTCCTCTTCAAATCTTTGCTTCTGATTACTAAGCCCAATACATAGGATCACCCAGTTGGGGACACCCTGGGAGACTGCAGGGGAAAGTGTTTTTCTGGAACCTGGGGATCGGAGCAGGGAGTGACCATCGGAGAGCCAGCTCTGAGGCAGCCCACTGCCACAAACCGGTAGTGAGTGCCACAGGGAAAGAAGGCTCTAACACTGCCCAGAGAGGCCATATATAGACCCGGAAGTCAATCCAGAAACACTGCCACCCAGGGGCTGAATCACAAATTGACTCTTGTGTAATACAAATAAAGGAATACGAGAAATTAAGACACACCGCCTGCTTAAAATCAGGACTGGCTTACAACACTGAAGAGCAGTGGAACGCAGGGAACTGCAATACTGTCTGGACTGAGAAACAGGCGTGCCAAACAGAACAACAGAGGAAGTGAATGACCTTCACTACTCCACATTTTATTTTTTTATTTTTTTATTTTCATTTTTTGCATCTTTTACTCAAGAAACTATTTTTTTTCTTTTTTCCTCACTTGATTTTACCTTTTTAATTATTACATTTTTATTTTCAATCCGTATTATTACTTCTGCTATTTTATCTTTTTTTTTTTAAAGTGTCATTTTATTTTCTCCTTGTTTTATTTTGGGATTAGTGTTCTACATTCTATTTTCATCTTTCCTTTAGCATCGTTTTACTCTATCTCAACTCTACCTTTATGCCATCACTCTCTTCCTAACCTTCCCCTTTTCGGTGTCCTGTTTATCTTACCCCTTTCCTGCTTTAGATTTTCCCTATTCTTTCTGTTTACCCATTGTTAAAATTTCACCCTACTTACATATCTAATCTCCAATCCCCTGCTCCAAGTCCATACACACCTCTCTCTTTGCTGTCTTAACTATCCAAAAAATTGTTTTTCTGTCTGTCCTTTTTTGTTGTTCGCTTGAATGTTGATTATATCAAATTTTTATGCTTTTTTGTGAGATTGTTTTGCTTATTCTTCTTTTGTTTATTTTTTTGTTTTGTGCTTCTGTTTTCTCTCGCCTCACTCAATATTAGTTGGTGTTGTAGTTTGTATTAATCCCTAGGTACTTGTTGCTGGCATTTGCTGGGATTAGTGATTGTTCTATTGGAGTTTTATCCCCAATATATATAGTTTGTTCCCCTTTCTCTCTTAGTTTCTTTCTTGTCTCTCTTACTTTTTTTTTCCTATTCCCACTTTCATTTTGACACTCCTTTTTTTTCTTTCCTTTCTTTCTTTTTCCTCTTCTTCTTTCTCTCCTATCTCCTAATTTGCCTTTCTCTGGAGGTCACCTTTATTGGAGATTATTAATATCGTGAATACATTTCTGTTTAGTGCCTTGTGTGTTGTACCTCATAGTGCTGTATTTTGTGCCTTTAAATCAACGCAGGAGAGAGAGAACTACATAAACAGACACCCAGAGAAGAGAGACCATGGGGAGACAAAGAAACAGCCCGCATATGAAAGAAAAGCAGGCATCGCCAGAAAAGGAAGTAAACGAAATGGAGGCAAGCAACCTTCCAGAAAAAGAATTCAGAGAAATGGTCATAAGGTGGCTGAAAAGAATGAAAGACAAATTCGACAATATGAGCAAGAACCAAGAGGAAATGAAGAAGAACCAAGAAGAAATGAAAAATGACATCGCTGCTGTAAAGAACTCAATAGAAAGCATCAAGAGTAGACTAGAAGAAGCAGAGGACCGCACCAGTGAGCTAGAAGACAAGATGGGAAAAAATACCCAAGTAGAGCAACTTCTAGAAAAAAAAATTAAAAGGCAGGAGGAGAGCCTAAGGGAACTTTGGGACAACACAAAACAAAACAACATCCGCATAATAGGGGTTTCAGAAGGAAAGGAAGCTGAGTAAGGAATAGAAAACCTGTTTGAAGAAATAATGACAGAAAATTTCCCTGATATAGGGAAGAAAAAACCCACACAAATCCAAGAAGCTCACAGAGTCCCAAGCAAAATGAACCCCAAAAGACCGACGCTAAGGCACATTATAATTAAATTGGCAAACACCAACGACAAAGTAAGAATCTTAAAAGTGGCAAGAGAGAGACAGAAAGTTACATAAAAAGGAACCCCCATCAGACTAGCAACTGATTTCTCAACAGAAACTCATCAGGCCAGAAGGGAATGGAATGAAATATACAAAGTCATGCAAAGGAAGGGTCTGAATCCAAGAATACTGTACCCAGCAAGGCTATCAATCAAAATTGAAGGTGAAATCAGGAGCTTCACAGACAAAAAAGGACTAAGGGAATTTATTACCACTAAACCAGCAATGCAAGAAATGCTAAAGGGTCTGCTGTAAAAAAAAAAAAAAGAAATAGGAAGCGAAAAAGGAACACAGGGGTAAAGAATAAAAATGGTGACAAATAAGTACCTATCAATAATAACTTTAAATGTAAATGGATTAAATGTCCCAATCAAAAGACATAGGGTAACAGATTGGATAAGAAAACAACACCCATATATCTGCTGTCTACAAGAAACCCACCTCAGAAAAAAAGACGCACACAGACTGAGGGTGAAGGGATGGAAAAAGGCTTTCCAGGCAAATGGAACTGAAGAAAAAGCTGGGGTAGCAATAATTATATCTGACAAATTAGATCTCAAAGTGAAGGACATAACAAGAGATAAGGAAGGCCACTTCATAATACTAAAGGGAGCAATCCAACAAGAAGAAATAACTCTGGTAAACATATATGCACCCAATACAGGAGCACCCAAATATATAAAAAAACTCCTGGAGGATATCAAGGGAGAGATTGACAGCAATACAATCATAGTAGGAGACTTTAATACCCCACTATCACCATTGGACAAATCCTCTAAACAAAAAATCAGCAAAGAAACATCAATCCTAAATGATTCACTAGACCAGATGGAATTAATTGACATCTTCAGAACATTTCACCCCAAAGCCACAGAATATATATTCTTCTCAAGTGCACATGGGTCATTTTCAAAGATAGACCATATGTTGGGACATAGGCAAAGTCTCTTCAAATTCAAGAAGATAGAAATCATATCAAGCATCTTCTCAGACCACAGTGGCATAAAATTGGAAATCAACTACAATAAAAACAACCCAAAGAAATCAAACACATGGAGACTAAACAGCATGCTATTAAATAATGACTGGGTTACCAGAGAGATCAAAGAAGAAATAAAAAACATCATGGCAACAAATGACAATGAAAACACTACAATCCAAAATCTATGGGACACAGCGAAATCAGTCTTGAGAGGGAAGTTCATAGCTCTACAAGCCTACTGCAAAAAACAAGAAACAATGGTAATAAATTACCTAACCATACAACTCAAAGAGTTAGAAAAAGAGCAACAAGAAAAGCCCAGTGTAAGCAGAAGGAAGGAAATAATAAAGATCAGAGCTGAGATAAACGACATAGAGACCAAAGAAACAATACAAAAGATCAACAAAACCAAGAGCTGGTTCTTTGAAAGGATAAACAAGATTGATGAACCTCTAGCCAGGCTCACCAAGAAGCAAAGAGAGAGGACCCAAATAAACAAAATCAGAAATGAAAGAGGTGAAATAACAACAGATCCTGCCAAAATACAAAGGATTGTTAAAAAATACTACTAACAACTCTATTCCAACAAACTGGACAACCTGGAGGAAATGGACATATTCCTAGAAAAATATAACCTTCCAAAACTCAATCAGGAAGAATCTAAACAGCTCAATATGCCAGTAACTATAGAAGAAATTGAAGCAGTCATCAAAGAGCTTCCTGCAAACAAAAGCCCGGGGCCTGACGGCTTCACAGGAGTTTTATCAAACATTCAAGGAAGAACTAAAACCTATCCTCCTCAGACTATTCCAAAAAATTCAAGAGGAAGGAACACTTCCAAGCTCCTTCTATGAAGCCAGCATCACCCTAATACCAAAACCAGATAAAGACAACACAATGAAGGAGAATTACAGGCCAATATCCCTCATGAACATAGATGCCAAAATCCTCAGCAAAATCCTAGCAAATCGGATCCAACAGTACATCAGAAAGATCATACACCATGACCAAGTAGGGTTTATCACAGGAATGCAAGGATGGTACAATATCCGCAAATCAATAAATGTGATACATCACATAAACAAATTGAGAGATAAAAATCACATGGTCATATCAATTGATGCAGAAAAAGCATTTGACAAAATCCAACACCCTTTCTTGATAAAAACTCTCAACAAGGTGGGAAAAGAAGGATCATACCTCAACATAATAAAAGCTATATATGATAAACCCACAGCTAACATCATACTCAATGGGCAAAAACTAAAACCATTTCCCCTAAGAACAGGAACAAGACAGGGATGCCCACTCTCACCACTCCTGTTTCCATGCCTCGGCACGGAAGTATTAGCCATTGCAATTAGACAAGAAGAAGAAATAAAAGGCATCCAAAGTGGAAAAGAAGAAGTAAAGCTGTCCTTATTTGCAGATGACATGATATTGTACATAAAAAACCCGAAAGACTCCATCAAAAAACTAACAGACTTAATAAATGAATTCGGCAATGTAGCAGGATACAAAATTAACGCCAAGAAATCTATGGCATTTCTATACACCAATAGTGAACTTACAGAAAGAGAGACTAAAAAAGCAATCCCATTTACCATCCCACCAAAAAAATTAAGATACTTAGGAATAAACCTAACCAAGGAGGTAAAAGACATATACGCAGAAAACTACAGGACACTGAAAAAAGAGATAGAGGAAGATGTAAACAGATGGAAGAACATACCATGTTCATGGATTGGGAGAATCAACATCATTAAAATGTCCATACTACCCAAAGCAATCTATAGATTCAATGCACTCCCCATTAAAATACCAATGGCATATTTCACAGACCTAGAAAGAACTCTCCAAAAATTCATCTGGAATAAAAAAAGACCCCGAATAGCCACAGCAATCCTGAGAAAGAAGAATAAAGTAAGAGGGATCTCAATACCAGATTTCAAGCTGTATTACAAAGCCACTGTCCTCAAAACAGCCTCGTACTGTCACAAGAACAGACATATAGATCAATGGAATAGAATAGAGAATCCAGATATTGACCCAAACCACTATGCGCAATTAATATTTGACAAAGGAGGCATGAGCATACAATGGAGTCAAGACAGTCTCTTCAATAAATGGTGTTGGGAAAATTGGACAGATACATGCAAAAAAATGAAACTAGATCACCAACTTACACCATACACAAAAATAAACTCAAAATGGATACAGGACTTAAATATAAGATGGGAAACCATAAAAATACTAGAGGAATCCACAGGCCGCAAAATCTCAGACATATGCCGAAAGATCTTTTTCACTGATACTGCCCCTAGGGCAACGGACGCCAAAGAGAAAATAAACCAATGAGACTACATCAAAATAAAAAGCTTTTGCACAGCAAAAGAAACCATCAACAAAACAACAAGAAAGCCCACTGTATGGGAGAACATATTTGCAAATGTTATCACTGATAAAGGTTTAATCTCCAACATCTACAGGCAGCTTATACAACTTAATAAAAGGAAGATAAATGATCCAATAAAAAAATGGGCAACGGATCTAAATAGAATCTTATCGAAAGAAGACAGAAGGAAGGCAAGAGACACATGAAAACATGCTCAAAGTCACTAATTATCTGACAGATGCAAATCAAAACGACAATGCGATACCATGTCACACCTGTCAGAATGGCTATCATCAACAAATCAACAAACGATAAGTGTTGGCGAGGATGCGGAGAAAAAGGAACCCTCGTGCACTGCTGGTGGGAATGCAGACTGGTGCAGCCACTGTGGAGAACAGTATGGAGTTTCCTCAAAAAACTGAAAATGGAACTCCCATTTGACCCAGTAATCCCACTCCTAGGAATATATCCTGAGAAACTAGAAACACCAATCAGAAAGGATATATGCACCCCTATGTTCATAGCAGCACAATTTACAATAGCTAAGATTTGGAAACAGCCTAGGTGCCCGTCAGCAGATGACTGGATCAGAAAACTATGGTACATCTACACAATGGAATACTATGCTGCCATAAAAAAGAAGGAATTACTACCATTTGTAGGCACCTGGATGGAATTAGAGAACATTATGCTAAGTGAAATAAGCCAGTCAATGAAAGAAAAATACCACATGATCTCACTCATTTGGGGATAATGAAAAACATTATAAACTGATGAACAAAAAGATAGATACAGAGGCAGTAAAGTATCAAACAGACTGTCAAATTACAGCGGTAAGGTTAGGGAGAGGTGGGGGAAATAAGAGATCAACTGAAGTACTTATATGCATGCATATAAGAGTAACCAACAGATGCAAAACATTGGGGGGTGAGGGCATGTATGGGAGTGGGGTGGGGGGGGGCAATGGTAAGATATGTAGACGTATAATACCTTAATAAAAAAATGAAAATAAAATAAAATAAAATGGGGGAATTATAAGTTCCATGAGGCTTGCTTGGACTGATTTACAAGCTCTGCCATGGTGTCTGGTCTCTGAGAGATGCTCACTAAATATCTGTTGTCTGGAAGGAGGAATGAAAGAGTAAATGAGTGAGTTATCGATATTTATGAGACACGTGCATTTCTCCTGGAAAAGCACACTCAGCCTATGACTGCTCAATCCTCACAGAAGAGCGGGTCCTGCAGGGGAGTCAGCTTGACTGGAAGGGCGTCTCCCCACCAGCACGAGGAAGGCGGTCTCTGGGCCCTGGAATGGAATCCAGTCAGGAGAGCAATAGAGTGACAGAAGTCACTGCCTGATTGTGCCAATAAACACTGTTCTCTGCCCGATCACTTCAATGTTCTGTCCATTATTTCAGCCCTATGCTGATGTGGACATATTTCATGCACTTTTATCTAAGGAAACCTTCACTATCTATATATATAAAAGCCTAAGCAACCATTACAAGTGGACGACTGACCGGTAGCTATGATATGCACTGACCACCAGGGGGCAGATGCTCAATGCAGAAGCAGAAACCACAGGCATGGAAACATGTAACAGACTGATGAATCTCAGAGAGAAGGGGGGAGGGGGGAGGAGGGGAAGAGATTTACCAAAGATCTTATATGCATACTAGCGGCCCAGTGACCGTGCACCAGTGGGGTCCCTCAGCCTGGCCTGCAGGAATTGGGCCAAACTGTCTCTCCAACATCCCCTGAGGGGTCCTGGATTGCAAGAGAGTGCAGGCCAGGCTGATGGACCCCACCATTGTACAAATTCATGCATCAGGCCTCTAGTAACTCTATATAATATCTAACAAAAGAGCAATATGCAAATTGACCGTACCTCCGCTACACCCACCAGCCAATCAGGAGCGAGTATGCAAATTAACCCAACCAAGATGGCTGTGGCCACGGAGAGAGCAGGAGGCTTGGGTTGCTCCTGGCAATGGAGGATGCCAAGCTTTCCGCCTGCCCTGGCGGGCCCAGGCCTCCGCTCAAGGCTACAAAGTTTCAATTATAGAAGATAAATAAATCCCAACAAAAATGGCTGCAGCCACAGAGTGAGCAGGAGGCTTGGCTCTGCTCAAGGCTACAAAGTTTCAATTATAGAAGATAAATAAATCCCAGATACCAGGGCCTCTGCTTGGGTTGCTGGGGGATGTGGCCGGCCTGCAAACCACCACAGGCCCCTCACCCAGGCCGCCCTATGCCCCAAGGGAACCCCCACCCTGATCCGGGACACCCTTCAGGGCAAACCAGCCGGCCCCCACCCGTGCACCAGGCCTCTATCCTATCTAATCCTATCTAATAAAAGGATAATATGCAAATTGACCATCACTCCAACACACAAGATGGCTGCCCCCATGTGGTCAAAGATTACTGCCCCCATGTGGACACAAGATGGCTGCCACAAGATGGCCAGCAGGGGAGGGTAGTTGGGAGGGACCAGGCCCGCAAGGGAGGACAGTTGGGGGCGATCAAGCCTGCAGGGGAGGGCAGTTAGGGGTGACCAGGCCGGCAGAGGAGGGAAGTTGGGGGTGACCGGGCCTGCAGGGAAGGGCAGTTGTGGGGGACCCAGGCCTGCAGGAGAGAGCAGTTGAGGGGGGACCAGGTCTGCAGGGGAGGGCAGTTATGGGTGACCAGGCCTGCAGGGGAGGGCAGTTAGGGGCAAAGAGGCTGGCAGGGGAGCAGTTAGGCATCAATCAGGCTGGCAGGGGAGTGGTTAGGGGGTGATCAGGCTGGCAGGCAGAAGCGGTTAGGGGCAATCAGGAAGGCAGGCAGGTGAGCAGTTGGGAGCAGTTGGGAGCAGTCCTGGATTGTGAGAGGGATGTCCGACTGCCTGTTTAGGCCTGATCCAGGTAGGGCAGTCGGACATCCTCGAAGGGTCCCAGATTGGAGAGGGTGCAGGCTGGGCTGAGAGACACACCCCCCGTGCACAAATTTCATGCACCGAGCCTCTAGTCTATATATATAAGAAGCCAGCTACCATAAAGGCCATAACAACCTAACAACTGGTCACTATGATGCCTACTGTGGCCAGCGAACCGGTCCAATCAGGGGGTGGGGCCAGCTGGCCAACTACCCATGGCCCCTCCCCCAGGCCTCTAGCCCACGATTGGCACCCCCACCATTTGGGGGAGGGGCCAGCTGGCCCACTGCCTACAGCCCCTCTCCATGGCTGGTCCCACCCCCAATTGGCCCCCCACCCCCAATTGGCCCCCCAATCCCAATTGGGGGTGGGGCCTGCCGGCCAATCACCCATGGCCCCTTCCCCCAGCTGGCCCAGCCAAACTCCTGCCATCTCCTCCTCCTAACAGGTCCAGCCCCAGTCCACCCTGATTGGGCCAGGCCGGCCAGCCGGACCCCACCTGTGCACGAATTCGTGCACTGGGCCTCTAGTTCTCTTATAAAGGCCCTGTAATTCCAGAAGTATATTCCATAGTAAACCTACAATAATTAGCAACTCAGATTGTTCATTTGATCTCCTTTCACATTCAAATGGTCAGCAGATCACCATCATACCTAATTTAAATCTCTGCCCTGTATAAAAAGTGTACTGTAATCTTAGAACCAGGGGTAAGTAGGTATTAAGAGTCACAAAAATTATGCATTTTGAAAGTCTTGTTACTTAAACAATAGTCATTTTCTTTATGGGTTTTGCCTATATGAAGACCATTTCTCCTACATATGAGCTGTCCTCCATCCTGAAGAACTCTCTCAAATTTTTAGAATTGTATAATGTTAGAAATTCAAGCATCTTAGGAATTATACAGTCTAATTTCTTTATATTAGGGAAAAGTGAGGCCCAGAGGTTTTGACTTTTGAATAGTGTTACAAGCACTTCAGCAAAGCCAAGAGCTGACTGCTCTCCCAAAGGCCGCTCCACAATCACAGCTTCCTCTCTTCATGAATAATTATTTTTTTTTTTTTAAATATGTATTTTATTGATTTTTTACAGAAAGGAAGGGAGAGGTAGAGAGTGCTAGAAACATTGATGAGAGAGAACCATTGACCAGCTGCCTCCTGCACACTCCCTACTGGGGATGTGCCTGCAACCAAGGTACATGCCCTTGACCGGAATCGAACCTGGGACCCTTGAGTCCGCAGGCCGACGCTCTATCCACTGAGCCAAACCGGTTAGGGCATGAATAATTATTTACTAAAGGAAGAGACAGCAGGAGTAGTGAGGGTTCTGTTAGACAAGAATCAGATTTGAGTTCCAGGGGATTAGGAGAAGGAAAAGAGAAGCAGGGAAAATAAAAACTAGAAGAGAGTATGAAAACACAATCTGTTCATAATAATAAAAATCTTTATAGAAAATCTGAGACTTGTGAGAAAGGCAGGATAGAAGAATATGGATCACAAGGTATATGTAATGTTCCTTCAAAACACTCCAAGGACCATTATAATTCTGTAAACCCACAAGTGGTCAAATTACATTTTCCCTTGCAAACACCAAACTCATTTATCTATTTGATGGCAAACAGCCCCTCTGTCCTACAGATCCATCCTGGTGTGTTGATCCACACTTCATACTGTCCGGGCTGTGTCCCCAGCATTGGAAAGGCTTACGCTGTCTGCTGGACGTTCTGAATGGTATCATCTCAGTCATCCCTTTTCAAGTGTCTTCAATGGAAATGTTCTCCAGTTAATTCACTTATTCACTATTACACACTTTTTAAAAAAATGGTATTGAATTTATTGGGTTTCATATGTACATTTTATAACACATCATCTGTGCATGTATCCAAAGTCAAGTCTCCTTCCCTCCCACCCTCTCCTACCTCCCCCACCCCTTTCCCTCTTGTAATCGCCATACTGTTCTCTGTGTCGATGCGTTTTTTTCTTTTTGGTGAATCCCTTCACCTTTTTCATCCAGCCCCACACAACACCCCACCCGCCTGACAGCTGTCAGTCTGTTTCGTATCTATGAGTCTGTTTATATTTTGTTCATTAGATTATACATGTAAGTGAAATCATATGGTATTTGTCTTTCCCTGATTGGCCTATTTCACTTCGCATAATACTCTCCAGGTTCACCCATCCATGCTGTCTCAAAAGGTAAGATTTCCTCCCTTTTTATGGCCAAGAAGTATTCCACTGTATAAAGACTCTATAGCTAGCCTGTGTTAAAACTGAAAAATGATGTCAGATAACAGGAGAGGAGTTTGGGGCTGCAATGGTTACAGGACCGTCAAGGGGAGGATCAGGAACAGCCTGTGGGGAAAGCCCTGCTCTTTCTCCTCCTGGGCTGTTTGTGGAGAGGGCGGCTGGGAGAGTGACAGAGAAAGGGAAGCCCACCTTTTCTTCTCTCCTCCCTGAATCCAAAGAAACAAAACTATTCCAGGAGACCCTTGGCTTCCTCCAGAGCCAGGACATCCTCTGAAGGACCGTCCGGCTGAAGCCAGGTTGGAGGGGAATGTGCTGGTGATGAGGGTGCTGACGCTCAGGTCCAAGCCCCACTCATCGGCTTCATCCTGCTGTGGCTGGAGCTCTGCCAACCCCACGTGGCTGTGCCCAACCGGCTGCACCGCCCGCCTGATCCCAGGAGGGTAAAGGGAGCCGTGGGGGTGGCAGTCGTGTCTCGGAGCTCCTGCTTCAGTGCTACACGGCCCTCCTCTAAGTGAAACTTAACAATTCCAGCCCTAACCTGTTCTGTCCACTCTCGGGGGCAGCTGGTTCTTGCTTTTGAACCCATCTCATGGCACACAGAAAACTAATTAGTAAAATCCTGTAGCACACCAAAAAATGTATTTTTTTTTTGCCAATCTGACCAAAAAACAGGTATATTTTTATTCATTCTCACAAGATGGCTATTTGTTGGCTGTTGTCATTTATTTGACAATCTAAGGGAAAAGAGGTCAGTGCTCCTGACTAAATAGTTTAAAAAACTCACGTGGCACACCGGTTGGAAATCACTGCCTTAGAGTCATATTTTTACCTTTTAGTTACCTAAGTAATAACTTTCTACCGAATTAATAATTACTTCTAGTATATTTTACTGTGTGGTTTCTACCTCCAGGTCTTCACTTATGTAAATCACACCCAGGAAGTGACCCTGGGCAGGGCTGGAGGGCTTGGGGTGGTGACGATGGCACAAGCGAAGCTTCCTCTGAGGTGGAATGGGCTGCTGACCCCACAGCAGGGACAGCCACTCCCCGGACTGTGGCCTGGGTGGGCTCTCACATCCACTGGAGCCTTGACAGAAAGAAAATGAGAAGCTCTCCGCTCAAGGCCTTGTCAGACAACCAGAGAACTTCTATAACAACCTAAAACCACCACTTATTTCTAAGGACTTCTATTGCTGGAAACGAGACACAAATCTCATTGTGTAGATTGCAAAATTATAAAGTACCAGCCAGAGCAGAGAGTGCTCACCCTCGTCCTGCTGAGCCTCACTTCTGAGGAGAGAGAGTTTGTCCTCTTTGTCTGAGGAGACGCCTTCCCTCCAGGGACTCTGCCTGGCTGCGCCCAGCCGCTGACTTGCCCAGGGCAGCCTCCTGCTGAGACACTTCCTTCCACCTCCTGTCCCCTCCACACCCATAGCCAGGACCTACTTTCCAATTGCCAGGCAGGTCAAGTACCGGTGTGACTCGGGGTGAACAAAGCTTTGATAAAATACGGGGCCAGATCCCTGCAGCCTGGGAGAGGCGTGGAGGGAGGCATACTCAGCCCCAGGGGCCTTATGTGCCGCCAGCTCAAGCCAGGTTTGGTGACCCTGAGAGGGGGCGGTGAAGGATTAGAAAAGACAGATGAGAGAAGAAAGCTGGTTCTCGGTGGGACACTGCTTCCTGAGAGACAGCGCCACAGACCATAAGCCGTGTCTTTCTTTTATAGCAGATGCCAGGAGGCAAAGTAAGGGCGTGGTCAAGATGTTTACAGCATTCTTGTGAGTTTCGGTCCTACTCAATTACATGCACCTGAACTCTATCAAACCCACATCGCTCAGGCACGTGGGGCCACGCGTTCGGACCATAGGTTCAAGCTTACAACTCCAGCTATTGTCTATAATGGTGCTGGGAGGCTCTGCTCTCCAAGCTGGGACTTGCACGTGGCCATGAGAGGACTGTGCCCTCTCATTAGTCGGAGACTTGAACCTGTCCAAACACTGTGGCCGCCCTCCACAGCCTCACACTGGGCTGGGCCAAACACAACAGCCAGACGAGGCCTGACGTGCTGCACTTGGTGTGGTCCTGAAGCTGCCGGTGGCTGATCAGTGTCCGTGGAGGTGACCGGCTTGGTCTCATGTTGATCACGCTGAGATGCCCAAGCGCCCTGAGCAGGAGGCAGAAGCAGCAGCCAAAGGCTCAGAGGCGGCACGGCTGGGTGAAGGCACTGGGTGAGCTCCGCACCCATGCTCCCAGCTGCCTCCGCCTCCGCCCCCATCCCAACCCCCACCCCCACCCCCGTCACCGCTCCGCCGTGGAGCCGCCCACCCCCACCACCTCCCCGCCTCCACAACAGCAGGCGCCAGCGACAGAGGCTTCCAGCAGCGCGGAGACTCCAGAGGGGCGGGGGTGTGGATTGTGGGAAACGGTCGATAGTAGAACCCTCTGACTCACAAGGATGGGGAGCAGCAGCTAACTGAAGTCTAGGCTTGAAACGGGGTGTCACTTGTTAGATGCAAATAAAAACCCAGGTCTTGTAACCAGCAAACTGACGTGAGTAGCCAAACAGTTTCTGACAGAGCAGCTCGCAGCCCGGTTGGTCCCTGCAGGTGGCTGTGCCCTGGGAGCTGGAGCCAGCATCACAGCCCGCGGGCCCGTGGTCCCTCCCCGCGCCTCCCCCAGAGCCGGAGTCCAGGGCAGAGGGACGGGCCACGTGGTGCCCCCACCTCGCAGGGTTCACAGACACCGGCTCTTACCTGTGCTAATTCCCACTCAAACTTCCACCCGGTCCAGAGGCCCGTGGTCCAGAGGCCCGTGGTCCAGAGGCCCGTGGTCCAGAGGCCCGTGGTCCAGAGGCCCGTGGTCCAGAGGCCCGTGGTCCAGAGGCCCGTGGTCCAGATGACGGGCGATGGCTGGCCCAGCACCCACTCCCGTGGCCCGGGCACCCGAGGACCCACTCTGCAGTTACTTCCCCAGGGCCTGAATGTATGATGGGGATAGACTTTCTTGGCAACCGGCAACATGCCCGCATGGGTTCTGACCCACAGAGCGAGGTGGGTAGGTTTCCGTAGAGGCCCCTGGAAACGACCAGCAGCAATGCCACTCCTGGTAGGACTGCAGGGCCAGTGCCCCACCGCCACTGCAGAGGTCTGACAGATGCAGGAGGGGGAGGCCTGTGTGCTGCCTGTGGCGGCTGCCCTCAGGCAACCCCAGCTTTCTAGTGGCGGGAGTGGATGTGAGTCCTTGTGAGCTCTGAGGCCAGAGAGAGTCCAGACAGCCCAGAGCTCTTCAGCTCTGGTCAGGTGACATGCAGCGGCCGGTGGGCACCTGGGGGCGGGTACCTGGGGGCAGGCACCTGCGGACGCCCCAGGAGCAGGTGGCACAGGGATGTCCCAGCATCTGTTCTGCACCAGCTGCTGTGTGGGAAACACGTCAGGGCCCCAGGGAGCATGAGGCCTGGAGGGGCTGGAAGAGCTCCCGTTCTTAGCACAAGGCACAGCTCTGGGTGCCAGGTGCCCTCGCGCGAGCATGCCAGGGAGCTTCCTGAGGGCAGAGCCCACGCCCGCTCCTGCACACCCACAGCGGACGCTCAGCTCCTACTGAGCAGCCCGCTCCAGGCCCTCGGAGGGAGCCGGTGGGCAGACTCCTAGGCCAGTGGTCGGCAAACTGCGGCTTGCGAGCCACATGCGGCTCTTTGGCCCCTTGTGTTTTTAGCAAAGGCCAGCTTAGGAGTATCCTAATTAAGTTAATAACAATGCACCTACCTATATAGTTTAAGTTTATTTATTTAATTTTAATTTAATAAATCTTTATTGTTCAGATTATTACAATTGTTTCTCCTTTCCCCCCATAGCTCCCCTCCACCCAGTTCTCACCCTATCCTCTGCCCTTACCTCCCCCCCACACTGTCCTCATCCATAGGTGTACGATTTTTGCCAGTCTCTTCCTGCACCCCCCATACCCTTTCCCCCTGAGAATTATCAGTCCACTCCCTTTCTATGCCCCTAATCCTATCTAATAAAGAGGGAATATGCTAATTGACCATCACTCGTCACAAAGATGGCTGCACCCACAGCTGAGGCCAAGTTCCCATAAGGAGCCTTAACGAGCAATCAGCAGGGACCTGAGGCTACACCCTCCCCCACCCCCATGGGGCTTGACAGGGGACCTCAGGCCATGTCCCCCACCTGGCAGGGCTTGACAGGGGACCTCAGGCTGTGCCCCCCACTAAGCATGGCTTGACAGGGGACCTCAAGGTGTGCTTCCCATCCTGGTGCTGGGCTAGGGGACCTCAGGCTGCTCCCCCTGCCCCAGTGCCAGGCCAGGGGACCTCAGGCCATGCCCACCAGGTGGGGCTTGACAGGGGACCTCAGGCCATGCCCTCCACCCCAGCACTGGGCCAGGGGACCTGAGGCTGCACCCCCCTGCCTGGTTGGGCTTGACAGGGGACCTCAGACCGTGCCCCCCAACCCAGCGGGGCTTGACGGGGGACCTCAAGATGCACCCCCAGTGCTGGGTCAGGGGAACTCAGGCCACACCCCTGCCCAGCGGGGCTTGACGGGGGACCTGAGGCTGCACCCCCCCCCCCTGCCTGGCGGGGCTTGATGGGGGACCTCAGGCCATGCCCCCCACCCAGCGGGGCTTGACAGGGGATCTCAGGCCATGTCCCCCACCTGGCGGGGTTTGACGGAGGACCTCAAGGCACGCCCCTGTCCCAGTCTGGGCTGGGGGACCTCAGGCCACGCGACCTGAGGCTACGTCTCCTGCCTGGCAGGGCTTGACAAGGGTGGGACTGGCTGGGTCTGGATCTAGCCCAATGGGGGGAGGGCCGGCTGGGTCTGGGTCTCACATGATTTTGAGGTGCATGTGGGTGGGCGGGGACTTGACTCTGGGTCCCGTGGTGAGCCCCAGACTCTGACAGGAGGAAGGTTTTCATATACATTTTACTAATTTTCTTTCATCTCTGACACTTCTTTTATAGAGAAAGGGCAAATAGCAATATTAAATTATTTCCTCTAGCCGAAGCCAGTTTGGCTCAGTGGATAGAGCGTCGGCCTGCGGACTGGAGGGTCCCGGGTTCGATTCCGGTCAAGGGCATGTACCTTGGCTGCGGGCACATCCCCAGTGGGGGGCGTGCAGGAGGTAGCTGATCGATGTTTCTCTCTCATCGATGTTTCTAGCTTTCTATCCCTCTCCCTTCCTCTTTGTAGAAATATCAATAAAATATATTAAAAAAATTATTTCCTCTAATTAATCCCCTTTTAATGTGCACGAATTTCGTGCACCGGGTCACTAGTTCTATTATATTCACCAGTTTATTTTGTTCCTCAGATTTTTAATTCACTTGATTTTTAGGTTCACTTGTTGATAGATATGTATTTGTTATTCATAATTTTTATCTTTACTTTTTTCTTCTTCCTCTTCTTTAAGAATACCTTTCAGCATTTCATATAATACTGGTTTGGTGGTGACAAACTCCTTTAGCTTTTTCTTATCTGTGAAGCTCTTTATCTGACCTTCCATTCTGAATGATAACTTTGCTGGGTAGAGTAATCTTGGTTGTAGGTTCTTGCTTTTCATCACTTTGAATATTTCTTGCCACTCCCGTCTGGCCTGCATAGTTTCTGTTGAGAAATCAGCTGACAATTGTATGGGTGCTCCCTTGTAGGTAATTAACTGTTTTTCTCTTGCTGCTTTTAATATTCTCTCTTTGTCTTTTGCTCTTGGCATTTTAATTATGATGTGTCTTGGTGTGGTCCTCTTTGGATTCCTCTTGTTTGGGGTTCTGTGCACTTCCTGGACTTGTAAGTCTATTTCTTTCACCAGGTAGGGGAAATTTTCAGTCATTATTTCTTCAAATAGGTTTTCAGTATCTTGCTCTCTCTCTTCTTCTGGCACCCCCATAATTCTGATGTTGGTACGCTTGAAGTTGTCCCAGAGGCTTCTTACACTATCTTCAACTTTTTGGATTCTTTTTTCTTTTTGCTTTTCCAGTTGAGTGTTTTTTGCTTCTTTGTTTTTCAAATCTTTGACTTGATTCTCGTGTTCCTCTAGTCTGCTGTTGGGTCTCTGTATAATATTTTTTATTTCAGTCAGTGTATGTTTAATTTCTAGTTGGTCCTTTTTCATATCCTCGAGGGTCTCGCTAAATTTATCGGCCTTTTCTAGGAAATTCTTGAAAAACCTTATAACCATGGTTTTGAACTCTATATCCAGTCGTTTGTTTTCCTCCATTTCTTTCCTTTGTGATCTGTTTCTTTGCCTCCACATTTTCACTGCTTCCCTGAGTTGGTAGGGTAGCTTTGTGTGCTGGGTTTCCTATATGGCCCAGTAGGTCGGCCTCCCCAGTTACCTGAGGTGGACACTTTTGGTGCACCCCTTTGTGGACTGTGCGTACAGCCTTGTTGTAGTTAAGTCTTGATTGTTGTTGGTATCACTGGGAGGAATAGACCTCCAGGCCAGTTGGCTGTGAGGATCAGCTGTGTCTACTCTGGGAGAAGTTCGGTACTGGAGACAGCCTTATAGGATTAGATTTGCAAAATTGCAAAAGCCTCTGTGCTCAGCTTGGATGGGGCGGAGTCTCAGGGCGGAGCAGACAGTCTTGGCTTCCCGTCAGCCCTGCCCTTGAGTGCGCGCCTCCAGACCTCTGCCTTCCGTGACTCACCTGAGTTTCCGCCTGACAGTCCAGATTCCCCCTGTGGGTCCCCAGGGGCTCGCCCGGAACTGGGGTTCAGTGCAGTCGGAACTAGGGTTCAGTGCAGTCAGGAGCTTCCGACTCCCTTCTGCTAGGGAATGCCTGCGGCAACCTCCGCATTCAGCTTTCTCTGCTAGCACACGCATGCACGCGCGCGCACGTGCGCATCTCCAGACCCACTGCGGCTCCCCCAGGTCTCTGAGTCTCCGTGTACCTTTCTCTCTACCTGACAGTCCAGACTCCCCCTGTATGAGCCTGGGTCCACGGGGTTTTGCCCAGAACTGGGTTTCAGTGCAGTCAGAACTGGGGTTCAGTGCAGTTGGGGGCTTCCTTCCCCCTCCTGCCAGAGAAAGTCAGCCAGGCACTCAGTTGCCCTTTCTCTCTGCGCGCGTCTCCATACCTCAGCCCTTTGCCACTCCTCTGATTCTCCGTGAGCTTTCCTCTTTCCTTCTAGTTGTAGAATTTCCACTCAGCCAGCCTTCCTGTGGTTCTGAATGATGTCTGTTCTGTCTTTTAGTTGTAGTTTTGAAATTGTTGTGCGAGGCAGCAGTTTAGGTGCTTATCTATGCCGCCATCTTGGTTTCTCCTAAGTTTAAAAAATTTGGCTCTCAAAAGAAATTTCAATCGTTGTACTATTGATATTTGGCTCTGTTAACTAATGAGTTTGCTGACCACTGTCTTAGTGTATCCATATTCCATACCAAGAACATGGTGTCACAGGCTGGGAGAGCAAAAGGGAACATGACACACCACGCCTGGTCAGGCAGCCAGCCCATCCCAGCACTGTGAGGTCATCTGTCATCCTCGAGGAAAGTGTCCTGGTCACAGCCAGTCCATGCTTTGCTATATGACTTCCTTGTTCCTGCCTCCTTCAACTTAGAACAGTCTCTCATTGGCACAGCTTTTCAGAGCTCCCTTCTATTGGCTGGATGGGATGCTGCCAGAGCCATGAATCACTGAATAAAGCCAATATCTTTAAAATGTACTCAGTCCAATTCTGTTTTTTAACACTTGAATTTCTTTGGTTCTTAAAAGTTTTCTGGAATGAAACTTCTTTTTCTCAGTGGCTGAACTGAAACTTGTACCTTATTTTGCAGTTTGAGGAGACTTATCAGATTAAACAAATATATGACAAATGATGAAGTCTACAGGCAGATCTATGAGTATGACCATTTAGTGGAATAATCTAGCCAGTATTTGATCAAAAACATATATGCAACATAGAGGACATGAAATCTATTATAGGAAGTTCGTTAAACCCAAACTCCTCCTCTTAACAAACTGTCAAATATTTTGTGTTAACAGGGTGGCTTGATAAAGTTGAAACATTAATTGATAAGTAGTTAAACATATTCTAGACCATAATATTTAGATAACAGTGAGAGATTAATATCAAATGTGCCCATTGAAGGAAGTTCTCCACTTGGCATCCTCTGGCAGAGTTTAATGTTGGCCCACAGCAGGACCGTGTGCTTTCTCAGATGAATTTCTGTTTGATTTTGAACCTTATTTCTCACTCATTGATCACGCTGAAATATTCACAGCTAAACTTCTTTTCACTTTCCTGCTTCTTGCTAAGTGTGGATTAAGATCTCAGTAGTTGCCTTTCAAGCTATCATGTGTTAAGTAAAAACGTTTAAATACTACACAAGTTTAACCTGCTCCACAGCCACTCCAATTCCAGCTGGGACTTGGAAAAAGCGTGTACAAGAAACACGATCTGCCCAGATTGTCAAAAACATTGACATGTACCTCCTAGGGTTTTTAAACCTCTCACATTCATCTGGAAAAGACAGATGCACTTAAGCTACATTTGCAAGAGCCGTTTTTGACCAATCTCATTACTCTTAAGTGTTTTTTTTAAGTATTGCCTTCCATTTTCTATACTCCTGACCCCACCTTATTTTACCCACACAAGTGAACTAAAAGGCTTACAACAAAGATCTTTGAATAAATTTAATAATTTGGTAAATAGATCCTTCTTTCTCCAGTTCCCAAAAAGCTATCAATTCTTTTTGGATTCTATCTAGAGAAGAGAAATGGATAGACATATACACAGTATTAATTTGGGTTACTTATTAAAGTTCATTTCAATCTCACCTAGATATACATCAAAAACACCCCATCTTCCGTCTCTCCCTCCTCATTCACAAGCAGCAGTAACAAGGAGAGGCAGGAATCCCGGGTCAAACAGGAAAATGGATTAACTCTGTCCCATTGTTAAGGCAATTTCCAGGACTGAGTATTGGTAGGCGACGCACCTTGTTCAAATTAAGCTTTTCACGGACAAAAGCCAAGGTGAGCAGCGCACCCAGGCTCCTCCGCAGGTGAAAGGGTTTGTGCCAACCCGGAGCGCCCCCGCCTCCCCATGGCCCGAGTCTGCTCTGAATCCGCGAGGCCGGCTCCCCAATGCCTGTGGCGCCCCGCAACCAGGTCAGAGGGGTGGCGCGCGCACACTCTCTCACACACACCAGAAAGCCTGCAGCCGCAGGCAGTCGGCGCCCCTCCCCTCTCCCCACCCCCTACCCCGGGACAGCGCCCTCTCCCCGCCCCCCCCCCGCCCCAGTCCACAGAGCTCCTCTCCCCCACCCCGGACAGCGCCCCTCTTCCTCCCTCCGTTCCTCTCCCCCACAATGCTCCTCTCCCCCCGGGGGACAGCGACCCTCTCCCACTGGGCCCGCGGGTGGGAAGGGCAATGCGGGTCTCACCTCGCGGGCTGCTTTCCGGTAAGCGCGGCGGGGCGGTGGGGGTGACCTGTCCCGAGTGGGAGGTGGACAGCAGAGGCGAGCGCTCATCTGCCCCATCTGCAGCCTCGGCTGCTGCGACGCCCGAGGAGGTGCCGGCCGCGCTGCTGAGGGGGAGGCGGACAGGCACCCGGCACTGGGAGGGAGGGAGGCGGGACCCGGGAGGAGGGGCCGGGAGCATTGACCGACTGGGAGGGGAGCGGGAGAGGGGCTGCAGCCCTCCTCCCAGAGTTGCTGCTCCTGTAGAGCGACCTGGGGGTCGGAGGAGAGCCTCAGGCTGGACCCCAGGAGGCGGTGCTCAGGGGTCAGCTCAGCCCTCCTGGGAGGGGTCCTTGCTGTCACTTTCTCAGCTTATTCCTTGGGAGATGGGTTTTTTTCTTGGGGCCGCTTCTTTTGCTAGAAAATCATTTTCCAGTCATTTTCAATGATGATCTGTCATCCAAACGGAAATAAATTTTTGGTAATGTTTTGTTAATTGTTTAATATCTGTTTGGCACTCTAGTAATGGCTTATTGAAACAATGCAAATTGGTTTAAGTTTCATTTCACAAAATAGGTTAATAATTTAGTTTTGTTTTTGTACTAAATTGTGCCTGACACAGACAATAATGAAGTTTATGAATAAGAAATGAAAAAGTATTTTCTTGAGATAATGCTTTAAAATATCTTTCACATGTAAAAGAGTAAAAAAACAAAAAACAGCTGGGCACCATGCTTGTCCTGCTTTCTGTCTTTTTTTTTAAATTTTCTTTTTTGGTAGTTTGCTAAAGTGGTTTAAAAATCAAAGATTTGGCCAGGCCAGTGTTGCTCAGTGTTTGAGCATCAACTCACGAACCAGGAGGGTCACAGTTCAATTCTATAGTCAGGGGACTGTCTCATCATTGATATTTCTCTCTCTCTCTCTCTCTCTCTCTCTCTCTCTCTCTCTCTCTCCCTTCCTCTCTCTCAAATCAATAAAAATATATTTTGAAAAAAATCAAAGTTTTGAACATGCCCAGATTAAAAACAAAACAAAAAACAACTCACACAATTGGAACATAGTAATGATCTTGAATGGTCATTTTTCTTCAGTGAATCATTCAGCAAACATGTATTATGTGCTCACAGGGTCTACAAAGGTGAATAAGGCAGGTTGAAGTCCCAGCCATAGATCTAAAGCTGTGTGAGGAAAAGCAGACTGTAGACAATTGAAATTACTTCTGTGTTGTTAAGAAGCATCTTCAGCCCTAGCTTGTTTGGCTCAGTGGATAAAGTGTTGGCCTGAGGACTGAAGGGTCCTGTGTTCAATTCCAGTCAAGGGCACATGCCCAGGTTGTGGGTTTGGTCCCCAGTAGGGGACGTGCAGAAGGCAGCCATCAATGATTCTCTCTCATTATTAATCTTTCTATCTCTCTCCCTCTTCCTTCCTCTCAAATCAACAAAAATATATTTAAAAAAAAGAAGGGTCTTCATGTTGTTCTCTGAAGATACTCTTTCTTTCAAAAAGTGCACTTGGGCATCAGCTTGAAGCTTTAAAGGAAGGCAACACATGGTGTTTCTCATGTGTTCTCTTTTGTGGGTCAGCAGCGTCAGGACACAGTCTAACAAAAGGGTCCTCCTCTGATATGGTGCAAGGCCAATGGCACAGGGAGTGAGGGGTCAAGGCCGAGCAGGCCCAGCAAAAGCGAACTATTTAGAACAAGCATGTCACACTCAAAGGCTAACAGGGGCCAAATAAACAAGGTGTAAGTTTATGCGGGCCACAAACAAACAAAAGCTTTGATTTCCATAGAAACATAGGTTTATTTCGATAAAGACTTGCTGAATACAAAGGGCTGAAATAAATGAGTCATCATTAACATAAAATAATAGAATATTTTAATAAAAATTAATATTTTTCTTGATCATTAACTTATCAGACACTGAATAACTGCGCAAATTAATAAGCGTAACACAAATAAACCTATTTTTCTTGTTCTCTGAAAGCAAAATATTTCCTGTTGCGCACACCAAACAAGTCAATCCAAGACTAATGACATGGCCATCAGCTGCTAAAATATTCACTGCTACCCTGTTTCCCGAAAATAAGACATCCTCCGAAAATAAGACCTACTTACAGGTTTCCTTCTGAGTGAAATATAAGGCATCCTCCGAAAATAAGACCTACTTACAGGTTTCCTTCTGAGTGAAATATAAGGCATCCCCTGAAAATAAGGCCCCCAGGCTCTGTCTCAGAATGAAAATTAATTTACTGTAAACTGGTGGCTAGGGCCGACCCGACTGGCGTCTAGCAACCAGTGACGTTACGCGGAGTCCTGACGTCACTGCTGTGTGGAGCAGAGCGGAGGTCAGAGTGAGCAGTGAGCGCGGGGCGGGAGAGAGGAGGAGACTTTCGCAGATGCGTGTAGAAGAACAGGAGGATTAGAACGGATGGGACGTGGCGAAGGTGGTGAGTGCTGGTCTGTCTCTGGTGACACTACCTGATGCTCGCAACCGCCTTCATGATGACTGAAGGTTCTCAGTCAGTGGCAGACCCTGCTCCAGCCCAGATCCAGGCCCCAGCAAGCCCAGTGACAGTCCCCAGGCAGGCCCCAGGGGGTAAATGTCTGATAAAGGGGTAGGGGGGATGTCTGGTGAAGGTGTTCAGTGGCACAGGGGTGGGGGGAGGGGGATCACTTAAAATGACACAGGAGGATCAGAGGGGGCAATCAAAATGACACAGGAGGATCAAAAGGGGTTACTAAAATGGTAATCCCCCCTCTGATTCTCCTGTGCCATTTTGATTCCCCCCTCTGATCCCCCCTGTGTCATTTTGAGTGATCCCCCTCCCCCCACCTTGATACCCCAATTCCTTTTTTTTTTTACCCCTAGAAATGAACGCAAAAAGAAAAAGCTACTCCATGGAGTACAAGAAAGGAATTGTGGAAGACTCTTGGGGCCAAAATCTTACTGCTTTCTGCAAAGAGAAGATGTTGAGTATCCGATTGGTCTGAAAATGGTGAGCAGAGTATGGTAACCTCATTGAACAAGTGGACAAGGGAAATGCTAAAAGCGCAAGTGTGGATCAGGTCGGCAACCATTATTTTCCGAGCTGGAAGACCTGATCTGTGAACGGGTTGTTGACAGGAGAGCAAAGGCTTTGGTTGTGAATAGGGCTCAGATTCAAGAATTTGCCCTTGCAATGGCACCACAGTTTGACATAGCCCCCGAAGACTTCAAAGCATCACAACACTGGCTGGATAATTTCCTTCAGCGAAGTGAACTGTCTTTAAGAAGATCTACAACATTGTTTAGGTTGGAAGATACTCAAGTTATTAAGTGAGCACTTGCATTCAAGTCCTTTATTGATGATGCTGACTTCTCTAAATACAATCTTTCCAACATGATTGCTATGGATGAAACTGCAGTGTTTATGGGCCAATCATCTCAAACAACAATTGAACAGCGGGGTGCCTCCTTAGCGTACATTCCCTCCACTGCTTACGAAAGTGCACGTGTTTCCTGTATTTTGGCAATTCGTCTGGATGGCACTAAAATCCCACCTTTAATCATTTCTAAGGGCAAGAAGGAAAAGATTGAACGTGTTTTGGGCGTTTTTATTCTTGAAACTGAAAAAGCCTGGGCCACACAAGCAGTTATAAGGAAGTGGGTCGATTTAATGCTGCCGCTTGTTATGCGAGGGAGCCAAAGAGGTCTGCTAGTCTGGGATGCAGCCAGCACTCACCGCGCTAAAGACATGAAGACATTTCTTCACGAAAGAAAAATAGATCAGATAATGATTCCCGCAGGAATGACGGCCTATCTCCAGACTCTTGATATTGCAATAAACAAGCCATTCAAAGACAATTTGCGCATGGAAATTAATGACTACATTGAAAATAGAATGGAGAGAAATCAGCGTGGAAACTTTGTGAAACCTAAACTGCAAGAAGTTGTGACTTGGGTGAAGAATTCATGGGAGAAAATCACGGACAAATGCACTGCGAGCAGGCTACCTTGACAAGAAGTACTCATTTAAAGACAGTGCTATTGCTAAACATGAGAGATTTGGTCCACTGATTCTGAAAGAAATGGAGTCACAAGAAAATCACCAGGAAATTCAGGAATTGGATTGTTATGATGATGTTCCAGAAGATGATGACATGATTGTCATTGAATAAATGAGTAAATTCTTGATACTGTATGATTCAGTTTGTCCGGTTTGTGTTGACAACTACCGTACTACCGTACCGTATACAGGTAATAAATTTCCTTTATTTTCATTTAACAATAAATGTGTACCGTATTCTTCTTCATGGAAAAATATGACATCCCCTGAAAATAAGACCTAGTGTGTCTTTGGGGGCAAAAATTAATATAAGACACTGTCTTATTTTTGGGGAAACACGGTAGTATTAGTGGAGAGAAATGGTTTGCCTACGCATAAGCACGTAAGGGAAATGAATGCAACACGATTGTAGTAACCAGTCATTAGTGAATGTTGTAGTTTGTTATTAATTATATATAATAGGATATTGTAAAAATTAAATTATGAAATTTTTATTAAAACATTTCTTACATACTGTTATATTGGCTGGGCTGCAAAAATATTTGTTGTTGGCTGCGAGTTTGACATGCTTGATTTAGAAAATAAACAGCAATGTTTTAACAGCCACAGCCTGCATCTATTGAGCTAAGGAAACTTTTAAGAAGAATCAACAAAATCATATTACTATAGTGTCCTGTCCTGTCAACAGTCACACTCTTTGGTAACAGTGTGTCCACATTTCAATTACTCACCAATCTTGACTGGACAGAAACCACGCCTAATTCACCAGGACATCTCCAGCACCTAACACAATGTCTGGCACAGTAATAAGTGATTAATAACTATTTGCCAAATCAATAAGCCAAAGAGTATATGAACAAATCCCACACAGACGTAGAATCTCACTAAAAGAATTGTCTAAGTTAAGAGAAAAAAAAAAGAAGTTAAGAGCATTTCTTGATTTTTGGATGAAGATGGTAGTTTTGACATGTGACTGACCAATGGTTTTATTATTTCACTAGAGGCCTGGTGCATGAAATTTGTGCATGGGAGGGGTGTCCCTCAGCCCAACCTGCACCCTCTCCAATCCAGGAGCCATCAGGGGATGTCCTACTGACAGCTTAGGCCCCCTCCCTGTGGTTTTCTGCTCTCTGCAGGGCCTGGATGCTTCGCCGCTGCTGCTGCAACGAAGCTGCCACTGCCCGCTGTCCTCTCTCTGTCTGCAGGGCCTGGGGGCTTCACCACCACCATGGGAACGAAGCCGCCATGCCCTGCTGTCTGTTCTCTGTCCAGCAGCGGATGAGCAGCATGGCTGGATCTGCCCCCCAACCCACCCCCACCCCCAGTGTGTCTGACAGGACCAGGGACTCCAGCAATGGGGCTGACAGCACCTGGTACTCTGGCAGGGCTGAGATGACTGGGCGCCACCATCTTGTGGCTATGGGAGCCACCATCTTTGTGACAGAGTGATGGTTAATTTGCATATCACCCTTTTATTAGATAGGAATATATTTTTACAACTAAGGTTTCTTTATTGTCTATGTAAAATTATTAGTATATATTTTTTTCTTGCTTTACTTCTTTTTATGGCTTCTCTGTTTTAGACCTCATTTGAGGGTATTACAGCTGATGGCAATTACTCATCTGATACTATAAAAGGTAGTGTGTCTACTAAGATTATATTTGTAGCAATGTTGAGTTTTACAAAAATTTCAAAAGGTTTATTAGATAAGTATCACTTTGTTCTAGTTTAAAGATAATATAGTTTATGGTTACTCAACATATGGTAAAAAATACTCATCAATCCAAGGCATTCATGATTATGATATTTTGCCATCTCTCTTCAGATGAGCTAATATGCCTTTTAGAATAAAAGCACAATATAAGCAGGTAATGTGTCAGCCAGTAAAATATTTCTTCTTGCTTCCTTACCTACTGAAGCTACAGTTCCAGTTACCTGCTACTGAGTAACAAACCGCACCAAAGCCGTGATTAAAGCAGCAGGACCGGAGGACAGGCTGCGGTGGTGCTGGTTCTTGCAGGTGGAGAAGGTGGGCTGCCCAGACGCGGCCGTGCACCTGCTCCTGGTGAGCTGCTAGCCTCCCTCTGGTTGCCCATGTCCCTGCCCTTTAGCTCCTGTAAGAACGTGGTTTTGCAGATTCCTGCGGTCATTGTGAGTGTGAAGTCCGCGTTGCCTTTGTTTCCTGCCCGAGTCTGGAGATAAAGGTGCGAAAACTCCAGGAACTGTGGCAGTCGCACTAATACAGGCTTGCTCTGCCCTCTGTGCCTCTGACTTCACAGAAATGGCCAACCACACATCGCATTCACACACAGCCCTCTTTAGGGACACACCATGTACACAAAGTAAACTTGGAGAAATCTCACTACTGAACTTCTCTGTTGCAGAAGACACTTTGGAATAAAAATCTCTAAGAAAATACGTTTCTAAAGGAATAGAAATGGAGTGAGTGTAAGTGCAGTATGTTTGTGGGTAGAGCCTGTTTTCTCTGTTCCTCAAGGGCGGGTGAGCAGGCTGTACTGCCTGAGTGCAGCCGCACCTCCATCGTGGCCACAGGCGTGCATCAGGCGAACCCCAGAGGCTGGTCAGCTTATACCCTCCCCACCACCCCCTGGGAGTACCAGGGCTCCCTGGTGCTCTGTGTCCTGTAGGCCTGAGGGGGTGAGAGCAGAGGAAGGGGAAGAGGACACAGCTTTGTTCAGGTAGCTAATTGGTCTGTTTGTAGTGTCTTCATTTTACGTTCTGTTTTATTAACATGTATTTTTACTAGGAAATCACCCAAGTCCTCCAGGTTTCCAGGTTGATGCAATAGGTTTCTCTTATTTTTAATTTCTCCTCTTTCTAGTTTTCTACAGAACTGTTACAGTTAATGAACAAATTATTGAACAAATAATTACATTATTGTCAACTTAAGTCTACATTTCATTTAGGCTCCCATAGTCAAGGCTCAGTCTCAGTCCTGACACCTCTTTTAATTACTCTCCAGTCTTCCAACTGGTTGGGGTGTTATGTTAGGACACAGGAGCAGGGGAGAAATGCACTGCCAGGGTCCGTGCTGTGCAGCCCGCAGGGACTGCATGGGCATGTGGGCAGCTCTTACACATGCAAAACAATAGGAGTCGGTCCTAACTTAGAAAGGTCGGCTGGTCACAGTGTGGAGGTGGGACTGGACCAGGGGTGGGCAAACTTTTTGACTCGAGGGCCACAATGGGTTCTTAAACTGGACCGGAAGGCCGGAACAAAAGCATGGATGGATTGTTTGTGTGAACTAATATAAATTCAAAGGAAAGGAGCGGAGGGGAGAGCAAGAGAACCCTCCGCTCTTTCGGCTCTGCGGGCCGGATAGAACAGCCGAACGGGCCGGATCTGGCCCGCAGGCCATAGTTTGCCCACGGCTGGACTGGACAGAGGGGACAGGAAGCTGGGCAGTGGGACCGCTGGTGAGCCTGGTGCTGGCCGAGCTGAGGCAGGATGGGGTGGGCAGAGGAGCAGGGTGTGAGGACCAGAGAGCCGTGGTCAGCACTGTCCTGAGGATGGAGCCAGCACGGGTGTGGGAGCTGGTACCTAGGGGGACTGGCCATTCGGACCCCAATAGGTGAGCTCATTCTGCTGAAAAGAGACTATTTGCTAACCTCTGGGTTTATTGGCCATCGAAAGAAGGAAGGACTAAGAAGGGAGGGAGGAGAGTGCTGGTCGCACGCTGGGCAGCAGCCAAGGGCACCACCTCACTGCGTCCCCCCAGCCACCCAGAGGGAGCGGTGTCCCCTCTGACAGGGGAGGCCGCTCTGCTGAATTAGCAGAATTAAACTGGGGGACTCTGGGCGCTCCCAGACCTCAGCCCAGGACCCGGCCAGCAACTGGAGAGAGTGGACGGACACTTTCAGACCTGTCGACTGAATCCGTAAGGTAGGGGCCCCATCAGTTCAGTCCACTCCAAGTGAGTGGAAGGGGGAGCTTGATCACCTCCCTGGAAGCCATACGGCTTCCTCAGGCAAATTAATCAGGAATTGGGTGGATTGTTGTTTAAACTCTGAGTGAATGTCTGGTGAAAATGTGTGAGTGTGGAGGGAGGGGGCCTGCCCTCTCCTCTCGTTTGTGTGGCTCCACGACTTCGGTTACAGAGTCCGAGTGGGCCCCAACCTGCGGTTCCGCGATTCGTCATATGGCATAACAGTGACTCACCCCATGTGGAGGTGACCAGGCCCAGGGTTTATACGGGTGCACCTTAGTTAAGACGAATCTAAGCTCCTAAGGGACGCAGCCAGGCAGGCATCTGAGTGAGGATCTGTGAAAACAGGTCACTCCCTCCCTTGTCTGTCTCGCGCCACCGATCATCACGGGGTTGGGACAGAGTAAACCCACTGTTCTCAATTGCATGTTGAAAAATTTTAAAAAGGGATTTGATGGAGACTATGGAATTAAAATGAATTCTGAAACATTGAGGAAATTCTGTGAAGTGGAATGGCCAGCCTTTGGGGTTGGCTGGCCCTCGGAAGGCTCTTTAGATGAAGGATTGGTCAGGGCGGTGTGGAATGTAGTCACAGGAGATCCTGGACACCCAGATCATTTTTCCTACATAGACAGCTGGTTAGAAATTGCTCAAAAATTGCCGCCTTGGGTCCGGTTCTGCGTGTGTAAGAAGGGACAGAGTAAGGTTTTAGTAGCAGGAGTGAAGAGGCAGGCAGGGCAGGAGCAGGCTAAGGAGAGGCAGGCAGGGCAGCAGCAGGCTAAGGAGAGGCAGGCAGGGCAGGAGCGGGCTAAGGAGAGGCAGGCAGGGCAGGAGCGGGCTAAGGAGAGGCAGGCAGGGCAGGAGCGGGCTAAGGAGAGGCAGGCAGGGCAGGAGCAGGTCCCTCAAAAGGAAGTTCAACCCGCTATTCTACAGGACCCCCCTGAGGAAGTCCCACCAGTGTTACCACCTCCATATGAGCCACAGGCAGTACCAAGTGCCCCCCCTGCTAGCCTGGAAGGTCCGGAAAGTCTGGAAACACCGCCTCCCTCCATTGCCCCTCCACCAGGCTCTTCAGAGCCGGTTGGGCGGTGCCTGTGTTCAGCCGATCAAGGGCCCAAACAATAGCCGGCTCGTCAGATGCCTCTCAGGGAAATTCGGGGTACCCAAGTGCTTGGTGAAGATGGGACCTTATAGGAAGGAAGGCCGGTCTATTATTATCAGCCCTTTACCACAAGTGACATTCTGAATTGGAAGCAACACACCCCAGCTTATTCTGAAAAACCTCAGGCCATGATAGACCTCCCAGAAATGATCTTCCAGACCCAGAAGCCCACCTGGGTGGACTGCAAGCAGCTCCTTTTTGCATTCTTTAACACCGAGGAGCATATGAGAGTAATGACAGAGGCTTGGAAGTGGCTCCAGACCCAGGCCCCGGCAGGGACATTAGACACAGACAGATGGCAAGGGAGGCCCTCCCCGATGAGGAACCTAATTGGTCCCCGAACTCAGAAGACGGAAAGACCAGGCTAGAAAGATATCAGCTGGCTCTCCTCCAGGGGGTCAGGGCCGGAGCCAAGAAGCCCACCAATATGGCTAAAATCTCTGAGGTTTTCCAGAAGCCTGATGAAAGTCCAGCAGCTTTCTATGAGAGACTATGTGAGACATACCGGATCTACACTCCCTTTAACCCTGAGTCCCCGGACACTCAAACCATAGTAAATGCTGCCTTTGTAGGCCAAGCCCAGCCTGATATCAGGAGAAAATTACAGAAGCTGGAAGGGTTTGCAGGAAAAAATGCTAGTGAACTGCTAGAGATAGCCAACAAGGTTTTCATCAACCAAGACAGGGCAGCAAAAAAAAAAAAAAGAGAATACAAAGAAGGGCCAATGTGATAGCAGCGGCTTTCAGAGGTTCGGGCCCCCAGACAGCCCAAAAAGGGAGCAAGAAGACAGATCAGGAGGGAAAAGAAGATCAAGTCTGAGACAGGACCAGTGTGCCTATTGTAAGGAAACAGGGCACTGGAAAAATGAATGTCCCAAACGGCAGAGCAAGAAAATAGGGTCCCCTTTTCCACCCAGTTGCTATCAATCAGAACCACCTGAAGCAGACCTTATTGGGCTGGCAGCAGCTGACTCTGACTAGGACAGACCGGGCTCTTTTCAGCTGGGCCCCCATGAGCCCATGGTCAGAATGAAAATTGGGGGCCAGACTGTAGACTTTATGGTTGATACGGGAGCGGAGCACTCAGTAGTCACACAGAAAGTAGTGCCTCTCTCAGGGAAGGAGGTCACCATTATTGGAGCTACTGGGGACCAGACCCGTAGACCATTCTGCCGGCCTCGCCAATGCCAACTTGGTGGCCACCGAGTAATTCATGAATTCCTGTACTTGCCAGATTGTCCAGTACCTCTGATGGGTAGAGACCTTTTAGCCAAAATAGGGGCAGAAATCACTTTTGCTCCAAATGGCTCAGCACAGCTTCGCCTAAGTGAGGAGACTTCTCCAATGATCCTGTCCTTAGCAGTGCCCCGGGAGGAAGAATGGAGACTTTATGCCCCTCAGTCAAAGGTCTCACCTTTAGAGCCTGAATTAGAGGAAGAATTCCCGCTGGTCTGGGCAGAAGGAAATCCCCCTGGCCTGGCCAAAGACCATGCCCCAATACTAACTGACTTAAAGCCTAGGGCACAGCCTGTCAAAATCCGCCAATATCCAATTCCACGGGAGGCACGCCTAGGAATTCAGGTCCACTTAGACCAGCTACTTCAGTGGGGACTCCTTAAAAGATGTCAATCACCATGTAATACTCCCCTCTTGCCTGTCAAAAAGCCTGGGACTAATGACTACTGCACGGTACAGGATTTACGGGCTGTTAATGAGGCTGTTATAACCTTGCATGCAACGCTGCCAAACCCCTACACACTTCTAGGACTTATTCCATCAGAAGCGGAATGGTTTACATGCCTAGATCTGAAAGATGCCTTTTTCTGCCTCCGATTAGCCCCCATCAGCCAGCCGCTTTTTGCTTTTGAGTTGGAAAACCCAAATACGGGAGCCAAGGAGCAGTTCACCTGGACCAGACTTCCACAAGGATTTAAAAACTCCCCTACTCTCTTTAGTGGAGCACTAGCATCTGATTTATCTAAGTTTCCAGGACAGGACTCAGGGTGTGTTCTACTCCAGTATGTAGACGACCTCCTACTAGCCAGTTCCACACGAGCTCAGTGCTGGGAAGGGACACGAGCCCTCCTGAGACTGTAACTGAAACGGGTTATCAGGTGTCCAAGAAAAAGGCACAGATTTGTCAGAAGGAAGTCAAGTATCTAGGCTTCCGAATCACCCAAGGGAAACGAAGGCTAGGGACTGAAAGGAAGCAGGCAGTATGTGCCATCCCAGTCCCTAGCACCCGGCGGCAGATTCGGGAATTCCTGGGAGCAGCAGGGTTCTGTCGAATTTGGATCCCAGGGTTTTCAGACCTGGCCAAGCCTCTCTATGAAGCTTTAAAAGGGGAAGAGAAGGCATCCAAAGGCAAAGCTCACTGAGGCCCCAGCACTAGGGCTACCAGATGTGATACGGGACTTTAATCTCTTCATCCATGAGAACAACGGGGTAGCCCTAGGAGTTCTAACCCAGGAATTTGGACCTTGGCAAAGACCAGTAGCCTATCTCTCCAAGCAGATTGACCCAGTTGCCTCCGGGTGGCCCCCGTGTCTCAGGGCCCTTGCAGCCACGGCATTATTAGTCAAAGAAGCAGATAAGCTTACCCTGGGACAAAGCTTAAATGTAAAAGTACCTCATTCTGTTATTACTCTAATGGAAGCAAAGGGGCAGCACTGGCTAACTCATGCTCGAATGACTCAGTACCAAGGATTGTTAAGTGAGAACCCGCAGGTACGATTAGAAGCAGTAAGAACTCTTAATCCTGCTACCTTTCTACCCGTTGCTGAGAGGGCCCCTGAACATGATTGCCTGGAAGTCCTAGAGGAGGTTTACTCTAGCCGGCCAGATCTAACGGATAGGCCCCTAAAAAAACCCGGACTTGGTATTGTTCACAGATGGCAGTAGCTTCTTAGATAAAGGAAAAAGACAAGCTGGGTATGCAGTGGTATCAGACTTTGAGACAATCGAGGCACAGGCCCTGCCTGAAGGATGGTCAGCACAGAGGGCAGAACTTTGGGCCCTCGCCAGAGCCTTAGAACTCAGTAAGGATAAGCGTGCCAACGTCTATACTGATTCACACTATGCCTTCGCTACCCTGCATATTCATGGGGCTATATACAAGGAAAGGGGGCTCCTGATGGCAGGAGGAAAAGGAATCAAAAATCAAAATGAGATTTTAAAGTTACTAGAAGCAGTTTGGGAGCCTAAAGAAATAGCTGTCATTCATTGCAAAGGTCACCAGAGAGGGAAAGACTCAGTGTCAGAAGGAAACCAGCGTGCTGACGCCGCGGCAAAGCAGGCTGCCTAAGAACAAGCAGCACCGGCATGGATCATGTCGGCCCCCGAATTACCTGAACCTCCAAAGTACACTCTGCAGGAGGAGGAATGGGCTCAGTGAGAAGGGGGCAAGAGAACAAAGGAAGGTTGGTGGATACTCCCAGATCATAGGGTCTATGTCCCAGAACAGTTAGCCCATAAGGTAGTCCTCCAGCAGCATGAACTTACTCATTTAGGGAAGACTGTCCTAGAAGCTTTGTTAGGCAGATATTACCTAATTGCTCGTCTTCCCTCCTTGTGTGCCTCAGTTTCTCAGCGTTGCCTCCTCTGTGCACAGAACAATGCCAAACAGGGTCCTGTGGGACCGATAGGAGTTCAGCGCTGTGGGCAAGCTCCCTTTGAGGACTTAGAAGTAGATTTTACTGAAATAGGGCCTAGCAGAGGAAATAAATACCTACTAGTCTTTGTTTGTACCTTTTCAGGTTGGGTCGAGGCATATCCCACTCGCTTTAGGAATTAGATAGAGCCTACATACAGCTTACAGGCCTCAGAGTTCAGGGAAAGTAGAGCACATGAACCGGACTCTAAAGCAGGCTATGGCTAAGCTATGCCAAGAGACAACCTTACCCTGGACAGATATCTTGCCTCTTGTACTCCTGCGGGTATGCTGTGCCCCGAGGGCCAGGGTAGGTTTCTCTCCCTTTGAAATTCTATATGGTAGACCCCCTCCCTTAATTCGGCCAAAGGGAGATTTGGGGGAAATAGGAAAATTAGAAATCCTGAAGCAACTACAAGGACTTGGAAAAACTGTCTTTGAGATCCACAGATGGGTTACTGACCAACTACTCATCTCTCTAGGAACAGCCGTACATCCTTATAAACCTGGAGACCAGGTTTGGGTAAAAGACTGGAAAAAAGAGCCCCTTACGCCAATTTGGAAGGGACCCTATCCAGTCATACTAACCACTCCCACAGCTCTCAAGGTTGCAGGACTGAACAACTGGATTCACCAGTCTCGGGTGAAATCAGGCCACCAGCCGAGCGACGCCCAGCCTGAGTGGAAGGTGACCTCTGACCAGAAACACCCCCTGTGGATCACCCTCAAGAAGACAACGGACCTGGCTGATCAACCTGCTCAAAGGGATTCAGAAATGCCCTGCTGAATTCTTCCTTACACGAATCTTTCTTTCTTATCTTCTCTTAAATGCAAAATGCTCTGGTATTTCTGGATAATTATTGTTTTTATCTTTCTAATAATTCTCATTTTGTCTTTTTATGAGTGCCGCCAGAACCCGAGGCTAGTCCCAGGAGGAGAGCTCTTCTGCCCTTGCTGGAACACAGAGGCACCATAAAATTACTGCTTCCTACACAGCAAAGGAACACGATGAAGCTAAGGCTAATTCTTTCACTGTTACTGAACTCTCTTAATCTCGACCACTCACAGGTCTACACTCTGCCCCTTAAGAGCTTCCTAAGTCTTCACTATCTCTACCGAACACTTAACCTTACCCTTTCCCTCTTAAATCAGACCAATCCAGCCCTAGCCAGGGAGTGCTGGCTCTGTCTTTCCCTCTCATCTACAAGCTACACGGCAGCCCCCACCTCCCTGCACGCATGGTCTGATTCTAGTCTGTCCTTCCATTATAAAATACATGGAGGACCTCCATTCCAACTTATGCACCTCAATGAACTTTATAACTTCAAAATCACAGAGATGACAAAAGGGACACTTACAAGCAGGGCTGTCCAGCTACTCCAAACTTATCTAAATGATATAGCACCACACCGATCCAACAAGGTTCCTACCTTTGGACTGGTAACCACTAACACTACCTTAACATTTCAGTCACCCCTCTGCATCAAAAGGGAACTCCCTGGAGGAGATGCTTTGGGACATCTTGATCAACACCTCTGCAATTTTACTCTCAACCTAAAACCTGCCTCTAATTGGGTTAACTATGTTGTCACCCAAACAGCTCCTTTTCGGAACCCTGTTCGATTTTCAGTAGGGCCCACCATTTCAGCGGCCTTCCCAACCACTGACACCTCTCAGTTCTGCTCAGGCCGACCCCACACCTGCTCAAGGTTTCACCCATGGCAGGATTGCACATTGAACCGACAGGCCTCATGCCGTCGCCTCCCTTCCCATGGGCTCACACACTCTAAATTCTGGGTAGAGACTGACAGGAAATTTATTTTCTTTGAAAACACCACCTCTGGGGCCACACAAAATAATCCTCGAGGCCCCTTTCAGCCTCTAACAGAGGCAACCTTGGCAGGAACTCTCTCTGGGAACAGGAGAATAGCTTGCTCACATACCTCTTTACCATTGAGAATACCTTCTGTTTGGAGACCCAGGGAATTTTCTTCCTCTGTGGCACCAATACCTATCTCTGTCTACCTGCCAACTGGACTGGGACCTGCACTCTGGTTTACCTAGCCCCCGAAATAGACATTGCCCCCAACAATCAGGCCTTGCCTGTCCCGGTAACACACCATATCCAATACAAAAGAGCAGTCCTGCTAATCCCTCTCCTTATAACACTTGGCATTTCAGCAGAGGTTAGCACTGGAATAGGGGGACTGGCAACTTCCCTCTCCTACTATCAGAGCCTATCCAAAGACCTTGCTGACAGTTTAGAAGAAATAACTCAAAGTATTGTTGCAGTACAGGATCAGATTGACGCACTGGCAGCCGTTACTCTCCAGAATCGAAGAGGACTAGACCTTCTCACAGCGGAGAAAGGGGGGCTGTACCTGTTTCTTGAGGAAGAATGCTGTTTTTATGCTAACCAGTCTGGTATTATAAGGGATGGGGCCAAGAAACTAGCTGATCGAGCTTCAAAAATAAGACAGGAGTTATCTGAGACCTGGGCTGCAAGGGGGCGGGGGTGGCGGGGGGAGTCTGGAAATGGCTCCTTCCATTGACAGGACCACTGTTAATGCTACTCATAGCCATAACCCTAGGACCATGTCTTCTAAATCTGTTAACTCGCTTTATCTCATCCCATCCAGATGCCTTTAAACTTCAAATGGTCCTACAAGCCAGAAGAATTCCCTACAAACCTCTCCAAGAGGAAGAAACGGGATGTTAACCCCTTGGACGGTGCCCCTTTCCAGCAGGAAGCAGTAAAAGAGTTTCGAGACCCCTGTTCACCATAACATCCAGTGGTTATTGTACCATAAGGCTGAAAAGCTTGTGGGACAAGGGGTGGGGGGGAATGAGAAGGAAAACCCCTATTTTGTAAAAACTGCTGTTTGGAATTCTCTGTTGTTTTTCTTAGATGGCCTCTTATTCTAAAAAGGTAACTTTGCTTTCTAGCCTGCTTTAGCCTGCTTGAATAATGAGGACCATAAACTTAGCTGTCTGACCTGGTAGGCCAGAGACTAGATATGCCCATAATTTTAGCTGTCTGACCTTGAAGGTCAGGGACTAGATGTGCCCATAATTTTTAGAACTGTGTTTGTTTTCAAAGACAGCAGCGAGATAACAACTAATTGCACAGAGGACTGGCTCCTTAATAAAAAGGGAAGTCCTGCTTGTAGCTTTGCTTAGAATTTGAATTCATTTTCTCTAAGCCCACCGCGGTGAATAAAGTGTGACTCCAAACTCTCCTGCATTGTTTGATTATTCCGGTTTTCTGCAACACCCTGACCTGGAATCAAACACTCAGCCTTTTGGTGTATCAGATGATGCTCCATCCAACTGAGCCAACTGGCCAGGGTTAGTCCATTTATTTTTGATGAAATATTTGCCCATCTTAGGTTTAATTCTACCACCATTTTATAATTTGTTTTTATTGGCTCACTCATTTAATTTTTTTCTCTCTCAAACTTTTTCCTTTAGGCTTATGGATTATCTTTGAGCTCCATTTTATGTCCTCTGCTGACCTATTAGCAATGGCTTTTTTGGTAGTATTATTGTTTTTATGACTGTTAATTGTTTCAGTCATTAGTCTAAGATTATTTAACTTATCGAAGTCTAGCTTCAAATAATAGTATACCACTTCCACACACTATTAAAAATTTACAGTACTGACTTTGTTTTCTCTTGCATGATCCTTTTATTTTAAATTTACTCAGCTGATTTGCATTTAAAAGTATTAACTTTTAGTTTCCACATTTTACTATTCTAGTGATTCACAATTTAGTGGGGAGAGAGCCACAGTTTTGATTCCCCCTTTTCTTTCTTTTATCTCTAAACTCAGAGCACAGGAGTCTTCAATTGCAGGTACACACCCAGGCAGTGGCTCAGGGTGGGAGGCACTGACTGAGGCGCCTGAGAAGAGGCGGGGAGGGAAGCAGGGCAAGGAGACCTGGAAAGCAGGAGCCAGAAGTCCTGCAATGGGTCGTTCATAGGCTCCCAAACCAAACGGCCAGTTTCCCTGGGAGGAGCTACCTGCTCCCAATACCCAGAGAGCAGGTAAAGGGGACACCCCCCCATACAGCCTGCCACACCTGCACTTTGAGATTCACTGAGAAACAAAGGCAGAGGCCAAGCTTGCAGGTCTGAACAGTCTCAAGGAGCCTCAGTGACCAGATTGGAAGAGGGGCTGTTATATTGTAAATCAGCGAGCTAAACAGAGGATGCCTCAGGAAGCCAAATTAGTTTGGAGTCTTTATTACACTAGCGGTCTCAGAGGAATTGTTTCCAGAGTCTGAGCAAAATAACATACGGGCTCTTTAAGAACTTGCAAAAGGGGCCAGAAACACCCCATATTTGGGAGACAAAGAAGGTAAAAACATATAAATAGGGAAAATTCCTGCATGTTGGGGCCCAGAATTTGAGAGACATTTTCCTATAGACCCGCGCATAATACATGTAAGTCCATCTCTCTAAGTATTGCTTTGTTCTTCTTCGGTTTTCTGTAACAGGATCTCTGACCAACCAAGGCCAGAGTCAGATTTTGGGCCACTGGCAGAGGAGTAGCTCTGACACAGGAAACACACCCATCATATTCCCTGAAATTGAAACAGCACCAACCCCCCCTAAAGCCGAGTCAGAAACAGGCCTTGATTAAGATTGACAGCTGGCAGACAGGCAAGGAGGGCAGATGGGAGACGGACACAAGCAGTGGACCTGTGGATCCTGGAAGCTCCAAGCAGGTGCTAGAAGCTAAAGACAGTGCCTGGCAGTGGCCAGCACCTAGGTCCTCACAGGAAGCCCAGCATCCGCAGACAGAACAGAAGAGTGAGGTCCAGAACCAGCTCCAATGGGGCAGTAAAACATGGCTGAAGCAAACAACACTTCATTTATTTTATTTTATCCCCATTATATTTTGCAACTTTTTCTTCCTCTCTTCTCTTTTTTCCCTCCCATTTTTCTTTTCCTTTCACCTTTTTGGTTTTCCTATTTCCTTTACTTTTTCCCCTTTAAAAATTGAACTTCCTTATTTATCTGTTTTATTGATTTGTTATTATTCTATCTCTGTTATTTTGTTCATAATTAACTTTTTTCCTTTGGTTGATCTCTTATCCCCCACCCCATCCCACCCTCTCTTGACTCCCCGATGAGGTTTGACAGTCTCTTCGATGCTTCTAAGTCTATGGATATATTTTTGTTCATCAGTTTATGGTGTTGATTATATAACACAAATGAGTGAGATAATGTGATATTTATCTTTCTCCGACTGGTTTATTTCACTTAGCATGATGCTCTCCATGTCCATCCATGCTGTAGTGAATGGTAAGAGCTCTTTCTGTTTTATAACAGCACTAGAGGCCCAGCGCATGAAATTCGTGTGTGGGTGTGGTCCCTAGGCCTGGCCTGTGATTAGGGCCATCTCCCCCAGCTGCTGGCAGCCACTGCCACCCACCCCCGGTTCCCTATTCGCCATCAAGGGATCAGAGCCTGCCAGCCAGGGGGAGGGACCGAGAGCTGGTCAGTGCGCCTCATAGCGACTGGTCAAGCGGTCATTCTGGTTGTTCCGCCATTCGGTTGATTTGCATATTACTTTTATATGTATAGATGTGCTCCAATCCTTCCACTTCCAGGGAAAGGGGCAAAGGAGGGTTGCTGAAAGTAATAAGGGAGGCAGCAGGGTGAGCTTTTGGGGGGGGATCATGAGAGTTTCCTCCTAATTAGGGGCTTCAAAGGACAGCAGTCTACTTCTGCTACCCTCTGTCTCCAGAGACACATTTCTGATTGGCATCTGGCAGGACAGAGCAGTTGCAGGTTCAGGATGGGAGCACCTTTCTGCATACAGCTCCCTGGAGAGTCTCTTCCGGCCAAGGCAAGCTTTTTTCTAATCATTTATTCTGGAAACAGGGATGCTGGGTGGTATGGGGCAGGAGGGCCGAATGGAGGTGGGCAGGGCAGGAAGAAGTATGGTGTAGAAGACTAGGGGGTGAGGGAGAGAGACGGTGAAATCTGTGTGTGGAGGGAGGAGGAGGGCTGGCACAGGAAGGAGAGTTGGGGTCAGCATAGGAAGGTTTGGAGGTACTGGGGGCATAAGAGGGAGCAGCAGATGCCAGAATAGGGGAAAGGGTTTACTGAATCAGGTGGGGGTTCATGAGGGTGACTATAGACTAAGTCCCTTTCCCAGACCCTGTCATCCCAGGTGCCTAGTGGGAGAACCGCTTCTGGCTGTCCAACTGGCCAGTCCCGCTGATGATGTAACCAGGTCCAGATGGCATTTGGACACCAGCGCCCTTGGCTCACGTAACCAACTACCGGCTGGCACTTGGCCCCTCCTCCTGATGACGTAAACAGGTCTGGTGGCCCACTGGACCCCACTGCCCCTGACTCACGTGACCACATCCAGGTATGCCTGAGGCCCTGGCTCATGTGACCAACTTCAGGATGGCACCGGGCCCCTCCCAATGATGTTGTAAACAGGTCTGGCTGCCCATTGGACCCCCTCCCACCACCCAGGGATCACAGGACACTTCTGGGTATTTCCCAGGCCCTGGCATCCCTGACCAACATCCAGCTGGCCACCTGATCCCTCCCCCTTGTTTTCGAGACACTGCTCCTTGTTGCCTGAGCACTGAGCCACACTGCCCGGGCTTCCTGGCTCCTTAGGAGGAGGGTGGACTTCCTAAATCGCTGGAAGTTGGGTTGAAGGCCTAAAACCCACAGCCCCAGATCATCTTCTCCTCATAGGCTGCCTCCGGTGACATCGAGAGGGCAGCAAGCAGGGGGCCGCCAGCCCTCCTTCAAGTAAGCCATGGGGGTCCATCTGCCTTGGGACTCTGCATCGTCCCCAACATGGGAGCATCTCACCCTGGAATGGCCTGCAACCCAGACAAAACTGACTGCAGGCTTTGAAATCAGGTCCAGAGTCGTGTTAAGCCCCAGAAAACCGTTTCCCTTCTGGCAGACAACTCCAGGCCCTTCCAGTGTTCAAACGGGTGGTGCACCCTGAGGGCCAGCTTTTGGCCTCACTCACGGTAAATGCCCTTCCTTCAGGACATGGATGTTCTTGGTGCCATCCAGGGTCCAGACCACAGGGAAGTGGGTTTTTGGCCTCCCCTTGTGACCCTCCTCCGCATTAGGTGCCCCCACCACCCTATCTAGACCAACTCCAGCTGTTGACCAGGCCTCAAGCGCTGGCTCACCTGACCACTTCCGTGTGTTCTCCTGGGCAAGTCCACACCGGCAGTTACGTCATGTCTTCTGCCCATCCCCATGATGACGTAACCAGGTGTAGCCGGCGTTCGGACCCTAGCACTCTTGGCTGACGTGACCAACTTCCGGCTGACACCTGGCCCCTCTCCCGATGATGTAAACATGTATGGCGGTCCACTGATCCCCACAGCCCCTGGCTCACTTGAACGCATGTGGGTGACCAACTTCCAGCTGGCACCTGGCCCCTCCCCCTGATGATGTAAACAGTTCTGGTTGCCCACCGGACAATCCCCCTTCTCCCCCCCCCCCCCCCCCCGCAAGGCCTAGGGACCACAGGACACTTCTGGGTATTTCCCAGGCCCTGCCATTTCTGATCAACATCCATCTGGCCACCTGGGCCCTCCCCCTTGTTTTCAGGACACCGCTCCTTGTTCGCCTAAGCACTGAACCACACTGCCAGGGTTTCTTGGCTCCTCAGGTGGAGGGTGGAGTTCCCAAATCGCTGGAAGTTCGGTTAAAGGCTTAAAACCCACAGCCCCAGATCACCTTCTCCTCATACGCTGCCTACTATCACGTCGAGGGGATGGCAAGCAGGGGACCGCCAGCCCTCTTTCAAGAAAGCCATGGGGGTCCATCTGCCTCGGGATTCCGCATCGTCCCTAACATGGGGGCATCTCACCCTGGAATGGCCTTCGACACAGACAAAACTGACTGTGGGATTCACAATTCGGGCCAGAGTTTTGTTACGCCCCAGAAAATCATTTCCCTTCTGGCAGCAAACACCAGGCCCCTCTAGTGTCACTAATGGGTGGCAGGCCCTGAGGGCTAGCTTTCGGCCTCACTCACGGCAAACACCCTTCCTTGAGGACATGGACCTTCTTGGTGCCATCCAGGGTCCGGAGCACAGGGAAGTGGCGACCCCTTGTGACCCTCCTCCGCATTAGGTGGCCCCATCAGCCTATCCACTAGACCAGTGGTTGGCAAACTGCGGCTCACGAGCCACATGCGGCTCTTTGGCCCCTTGAGTGTGGCTCTTCCACAAAATACCACAGCCTGGACGAGTCTATTTTGAAGAAATGGCGTTAGAAGAAGTTTAAGTTTAAAAAATTTGGCTCTCAAAAGAAATTTCAATTGTTGTGAGAAGGCAAACCCCTATTTTGTAAAAACTGCTGTTTAGAATTCTCTGCTGTTTTTCTTAGACGGCCTCTTATTCTAAAAAAATAACTTTGCTTTCTAGCCTGTTTTAGCCTGCTTGAATAATGAGGACCATAAACTTAGCTGTCTGACCTGGTAGGCTAGAGACTAGATGTGCTCATAATTTTTAGAACTGTGTTTTCAAAGACAGCAGCGAGATAACCACTAATTGCACAGAGGACTGGCTCCTTAATAAAAAGGGAAGTCCTGCTTGTAGCTTTGCTTAGAATTTGAATTCATTTTCTCTAAGCCCACCACAGTGAATGAAGTGTGACTCCAAACTCTCCTGCATTGTTTAATTATTCCGGTTTTCTGCAACAGTTGTACTGTTGATACTTGGCTCTGTTGACTAATGAGTTTGCCGACCACTGCACTAGACCACCTCCAGCTGTTGACCGGGCTTCAAGTGCTGGCTCACCTGACCACTTCCGTGTATACACCTGGGCAAGTCCACCCTGGCCGTTATGTCACAGTTTATGGCTGTCCACCTGGCTGTCCCCCTGATGACATAACCAGGTCCAGCCCACATTTGGACCCCAGTGCCCTTGGCTCATGTGACCAACTTCCTGCTGGCACCTGGCCCTTCCCTTGATGATGTAAACAGGTCTGGCTTTTCACCAGACCCATCCGCCCCTGGCTCATGTGACCACATCCGGGTATGCCTGAGGCCCTGACTCATGTGATCAACTCCGCTGGCACCTGGCCTCTCCCCCTGATGACATAAACAGGTCATGCTGCCCACCGGACCTCACTGCCCCTGGCTCACGTGACCACATCTGGGTATGCCGGAGGCCCTGGCTCATGTGACAAACTTCCAGCTGGAACCTGCCCCCTCCCCCTGATGCGGTAACCAGGTCCAGTTGGCCCCCAAGCCCCTCCCCCACCACGCAGGGATCACAGGACACTTCTGGGTATTTCCCAGGCCCAGCAACCCTGACCAACATCCAGCTGGCCACCTGGCGCTCCACCTTGTTTTTGAGACACCGCTCCTTGTTCGCCTGAGCACTGACCTACACTGCCCGGGCTTCTTGGCTCCTCAGGCGGAGGGTGGACTTCCCAAATTGCTGGAAGTTCGGTTAAAGGCCTAAAATCCACTGCCCCAGATCACCTTCTCCTCATAGGCTGACTCAACACAGCACTTATGTCATAACTTCCCCAGTTGCCACTAAGAAGTGCCAATCCTTCACTGAGGTCATCTTGCATATTCATCATGTGAAAAAAAATCACACAGGGTTCTCTTTGTACCATCTATTGTACAAGTATATAAAACCTGAATCTCCAGAGTATTAATGAAGGACCACAGAGGTGAGCAACAAGCACTGGCTCAGATCAACATGGCATGCAATAGTATTCAATGAAAGAATATTACAAATAATAATTGAAGGAGGGTCTTACAAGAACAGCCTATGGTCCATATAAGTAAAGACCCTTAGCTGGCACATGCAGTCACAAGAAAACTTTAGGTAGAGGAAGGGGGCAGAAGTGGAAGGCATGGATGAGGACATAGTAAACCTCCCAGGAAATGGAAGAGCAAGGTACCTTTGGCGACCTAACTTGCCCAATAGGACTGACAGGGCCCGGGGTATCCCAACCCGGCTCCTCAGAGGACTGCCACCTCCCCCGAAAAGCCCCAGGTAAGTCTGACAGTGAAGGGCAAGGAAATTAATTTCCTCCCCGATGCTGAAGCCACCTTCTCTGTACTCCTCCCAAGCCCTGGTAAATCATCCTCAGAGGCTGTAGCTGTTATAGGCATGTCTGGGAAGCCAAGAAAGAGATCTTTTTCTCAGCCTTTAGGTCATAGCTGGGGTAAGCTGTTCCTTTCCCACACCTTCCTGATCCTGTAAAAAGCCTCATATTCACATGAAGGCTCTAGAAGGACTCAATATTCTAATAAGTCATCTGTTTTAGAAGCCCAAGGTTTATTGAAACCTTGTCATAGTCCTTACAATACCCCCATCTTAGGGGTACAAGATCCTAATAGAGGGGGAGGACTAGTTTAGGACTTATATATAGTAAATAAGGCAGTGATCCCTATCCACCCAATTGTCCCTAACCCTTATGATTTACCTGCCCAAATTCTGGAAAACACAATGTGGTTTATAGTACTAAATTTCAAGGATGCCTTTTTCTATATATACTCCTGTCTCTTAACTCTCAGTCCCTGTTTGCCTTTCAAAGATCCCAATAATCAAAGCAACCAGCTAACATGGACAATACTGCCCCAGAGCTTTCGGGAATAACCCTCATTTATTTGGGCAGGCCTTTAAACAACGCAAAAAGCCCTTTTACAGGCACCGTCTTTAAGTTTCCCAACAGGTTGGTAGCATGGTCTGTCTCCAGTGAGCTTTGAATGCCAGCACAGGAGGAGGACATGTTACAGAATTTACCAGGTGACCGAAAAATACTCAGGAGCACTTGGAGGTCCAGGAGAAGCCCATTTATTTTCAGATGTTTCACATGTACTAGTACAGTGACTCAGGGGGTCAGTTCTCCAAAACCTGAGTAAGCCAATATGGAGGAAGCTTTCTCTTTATACCCTTCGGTTTCTTTGTTTTCTATCTGTTTCCTAACTACTGAAGTATGGTAGCAACCATACTTGGGTAAAAATTGCTGTTTAATATTTTAACCTTGCTGTTTTGGGTTCTGTACTCATTTAAAAGTTATTTTGATTTTCTGAACTTATATATGATTGAATACTCCCTTGATGGCAGTTTGAATATCCCATTGATTGTGATCTCACTGGTCATCGAAGCACATTCCTCTGGGACCCAGGACAGATAGTGATCCTAAATTGTCTCAGTAGCTACAGATAACTGAGTTTCCGTTGACTCAGTGGTCTCAGAATCTAGACAGCACAATTATTCTAAATTGTCCAGGTGGTCCCAGATAATGCGTTTCTGTTGATTCAGTGATTCGTAGATACTTTAGATAACTAAGTTGCTCAAATTCTGCTTCTGTAAAAATGCTTTTTCGTGCCAAAACCGGTTTGGCTCAGTGGATAGAGCGTCGGCCTGCGGACTGAAGGGTCCTGGGTTCGATTCCGGTCAAGGGCATGTACCTTGGTTGCGGGCACATCCCCAGCAGGGGGTGTGCAGGAGGCAGCTGATCGATGTTTCTCTCTCATCGATGTTTCTAGCTCTCTATCCCTCTCCCTTCCTCTCTGTAAAATATTAATAAAATATATTAAAAAAAATGCTTTTTCGCGGAACAGGTTCCTCATTCCAGACCCAAAGATGTAATCGATACTTTTGTGATATTCTACCAATATAAGCCTGATGTGGTAAGCTGTTCGGGGCTGCGAGGTCTGGAGCGCTTTTGCTCCCTCGTATGCCGCCAGCTTTTAATAAATGACTCCATAATTCGACCTTTTTTGAGGCGTCCTTTGTAAGATGGGGGTTACACTACAACACTACCAGGCTTTTGTGGTGGGCTTCCATAGCCCCTCCTGAGTCAGTTAGAAAGGGAAGTTAGATTGTATCTAAATGCCTGGTCTGGGTGGTGTCAGTGACCTCCCTGTAGCTAAGCTGTTACATTCTTTGTTTATGGCCCCTTTGTAAATTGGGAGTAATTAGGAAAACAGGTCTTGTGAGACCAGGTTGTGGAGAAAGGGGCAGTGACTTCATTATAGGCTATCAAGAATATATATTAGGTTACTGGCACAGATTAAGATTGCTAGCCTCCCAAAGATGTTTTATTTTCCCCATCAGACGAAGCTGCATTGCCATCAACTAGATCACCAAATATCTATTCACGTGAGCCTCTGAAGGACCTGAAACTTCTCCTTCAAAGGGATCCTGGGATGTCAATGAGTGGCAGATTAGTAACATACTCTGGTATTTCTAGATAAACAATGTTTTCATCTTTAAATAATTCTTACTCTGTCTTTTTATAAGTGACATCTAAACCCTAGACTGGTTCCTGGAGGAGACATCTGTCCTTGCTGGGACCCCATGAGATGCTCCACTTATAGCTCCTTTTTTGTATCCCTATGAAGCATAGTTGTCCCTCCTTTGGAAAAATGGCTGTTGGAAACTACTATTTGAACTACTCTGTTATTCTTAGTCTCTTAATCTGTAGGTCAACTCTGTTATTTTTAGACTGTAAAATAACTTCTTTTTTTTTTTTTTTTTTTTTTTTTTTGCTTGAATAGAAAAGATAAACTTCATTGTCTGACCTTGCAAGCTAGCCATCTAACTGATATGCTGATATTGATGCCAGGTGCCTGTATAGATATGATATGATGCTCAAGGTTACAGGTGTCTGTATAGATATGATACTCAAGGTTACAAGTTGTCTGTATAGATATGACAGGTGTTTGCTAGATATGATATGTACTCAAGGTTACAAGCTGTCTACAAAAATAATTTATACAAAGAACTAGAACGATATAAAAAGGAAATACTCCCTCATATGTTTGTTCAGAATTTGACAGAGGTAATCTGCTCTGAACCTGCATGCAATAAGGATGACTCCTAACTAATTGGCTCATTAAGACATCTTGTCCAGCTTGCTGATTCTGTAGGGCCCTGAGGACCCCCGGTGGGTCCTGTGGCAGAGCGACGACCCCAAATCAAACGCAGAACTCGAGTCTCGATGCAAAAGCAAGAGGTTTCTTTATTCAAGCGCGGCGCAGGGACTCACAGGCAACAGTTCTAACAGGAAGCTGCTGACTGGAGCCCCGAGCTAGGGTGGGCTACAGACTTTTAAAGGCAAAAACCACACGCAGGTGGGAGGCAAGATAGGTTGTTTACACAAGATAGTTACAGAAACCTTGACAGAAACTATAACTTTAACAAAAACCAGAAGTTAGGAGGTTGTTTACTGATAAGCGCAGAGTGGGGGAGACCAGCATGCTCTTTCCTGGGAACGGGGCTGTGTCTGCCTACTCTTATCTATTCCTTCCTCCCAGAACAGTCTCCGTGGCGCCTGCTCTGGGAGTGCATTCTTTCATTCCCCCCTTTTTGTTTTTGGGGAGTTCCAATCCTGGGACTACAGACTCTCATTTTGAGAAAGTGGTTGGTATCTCTGTTGGAGTACCATTACCTGGACTGCACTTATTCTATCCCGGATAAAAGCCACCAACCTGTTAAGGATGCAGGGGCCAAAAGTCAGGAGCATCAAAAGAATTATTAGGGGCCCCATCAAGGTGGACATCAGGGTGGTGAACCAGGGGCAACGATTATACCAGCCTTCAAACCATCCCTGGTTAGTTTCCCGTTCTCGTCGCCGGGCCTCAAGTCTCTCTCTGAGTTTGGACATTGAATCTTTTATGACCCCAGAGTGGTGAGCATAGAAACAACATTGTTCTTTTAGGGCGGCGCAGAGTCCCCCTTCCTTAAGAAACAGGAGGTCTAACCCCCTCCTATTCTGTAAGACTACCTCCGATAGGGAAGTTAGAGACTCCTCAAGTTGGGTAATGGACTGCTCTATGGTCCGGAGGTCCTCATCTACGGCCACGCGTAGTTCCTCAGTATATCGCGGGGCCTGTATAAGAGCTGTGGTTCCCGTCCCGACTCCCGCAGCCACTCCTAAACCTAGGAGCACAGCTAGAGTAAGCGAGACCGGCTCCCTTTTATAGCGGTGGGATGGGAAGTCAAACTCATCTTCAAAGGAGGTGGTCTGGTGGTATAGTACCCTGGGTATTACTTGTACTAAGATACAATAATCTTTGGAGTTGTTAAAGACTGAGGTGGATATACAAGGAGTTAGTCCTGTGCTACAGGCCCACCCAGTAGGGGGTATTAAATAGTAATTGCTGGAAGTCTTGGGGCTGCTGAGAGTTTGGTTACAGAGATGCCTCCGGCCCTGTGGGACCTCCCCTAGACAGGTACCCTGTCCGGAGACTTCCGTTAGGGTCAGTTTGCCGTGGTTTCCCCAGCCACAAAGAGTATGGTTAGTGGAGTTACTGAAGTTACCAGGAAAGGCTACTCCTTCATAATAAGGTGGTTCAGAGACCAAGCAAAGCCAGCAAGAAGTTGTCAGAGTGGGGTTGCTGTCATTTAGGAGAGAGTATACGCCCTTGACAAACTTTAGTAGCGTCCGGGGGCCCCCCAGGGACACGTTGAGCGGGGATGCCGAGGGAGTGATAAGGTCCCGACTGGAGGGGCCGGCTAAGACAGTATTGGGGCCCACCGGGGCTGGGATCAGGGGATCTTCGACCTTTAGCCTAAGTTTAAAAAATGTACCTTTATCTATATCTACTCCCGGGAAGTAGATGCGGAGTCCCCACCTTAACCCAGCTGCCCATGAGGCGACTGACCAGCTTTTTGCCTGCGTAGTGAAGGTGATGTTGAGCGTCAAATTCCCGGGTCTGGTCCACTTTACGGAGATAGGGCCGGTTGTTGGGTTGGGGGAGATCCAATTGGCCTCTCCTGTAGTTAAACAACCCCAGCGTGCACAATAAAAGTCTCCCCTATCTCCCTGTCCGCACCCTCGCCCGCCACGAGGGCAAACATAAAACTGGTAACCCTGAAGAGCCTTAAGGCCATGCTTGGTTGTGCAGGCTGGCCAGTCACTTGAGTCCCCCTCCCTCAGTTCGTTAGGGTTCCACTCCATTGGTGTCATCCCCTCCATGCCCCATTGGTGCCACCCAGCTAATAAACGGCACATATGGGGGTGGAGGGACGGCCACCAGGTTCCGGGAACTTGAGTTGTTGTGGTCTCCCAAACTAGATGGTCCAGGTATGAGAGGACCTGCCACGTGAGTTTCTTTGGGGCATGGGGGTTGCTATCACTACGTGTCGGCAGGCTCAGCAGAAGGAGCAGTCCAACAGCGAACGCGGAGCTTGAGGGGATGATCAGTCTTTTCCACTGTCCATTCATGGTCCTGTGGGGGTGCCCGTTTAGCGTGCGAAGCACGGACCCAGGCGGCGATGCCATCTACTTTAAGTGCCGTCGGGGTTGTCAGTAGAACCAGGTAAGGTCCCTTCCACCTCGGCTCGAGATTGGCAGTGCGGTGGCGCCGAACGTAGACAAAGTCTCCAACCTGGAATGGGTGTGGCACCTGAAGCTCCCCTGGCTGGTAGAGGGCAGCCAAGGGAGTCCACACTTCCTTCTGGACAGTCTCTAGCGCCTTCAACCTGGCAAGTAGGGATTGAGGGGTGTGAGAATCAGTTTTAATCGACCAGGGGTCTGCAGCCAGGGGCGGTGGGGCCCCGAACAGAATCTCGAATGGGGTTATTCCAAGGGGGCCAGGAGTGTTTCGTACGCGGAACAGGGCAAAGGGAAGGAGGACTGTCCAGTCTGCCACACCAGTCTCCATGGATAATTTTGTCATGGCCTCTTTTAATGTTCTATTCATCCTTTCTACCTGACCTGAACTCTGGGGCCTGTACGAACAATGTAATTTCCAATCCGCCCCCAGTATCCTGGCCATTCCCTGACTTACCTGGGCAACGAAGGCTGGTCTGTTGTCTGACCCAATTACCTTTGGTACTCCAAACCGGGGGAAGATGTCCTCTAAGATCTTCTTGGCCACCACGGTTGCGGTCTCCTTCTTAGTGGGGAAGGCCTCTACCCAGCCTGAAAAGGTATCTACAAAGACTAGGAGGTATTTATAGCCATATCGGGCCACCTTTACCTCTGTGAAGTCCACTTCCCAGTAGCTTCCTGGGCGGTCGCCCCTGAGTCTCTGCCCAGGTGGGAGTCGGGAAGGGTGTGAGTTCACCAGTTGGCAAGCTTTGCACCGGCTGACCACCCTTTCCATGAGACGAGTGAGTCCTTTGACGAAGTATCCGGAGGCCTGGCAGGTAGTGCGGAGGTGTTTTGCTCCCAGATGTGTGAGCCGGTGTAGCTGCTTAAGATAGGCTTTGGCGGCTTCCTCAGGTATTACTATCTTCCCTTCTACCGTCCTCCAAATTCCTTGCTCGTCCCTTATATATTTCTCTGGCCTTTTGACCAGTTCTTCCTCCTCTTCCTGGGAGTATTTGGGAAGTTCTGGCAGGTTCATTGGGGCCTCAGCTAGAGCTAGAATATTCAGTCCTAGGGCAGCTCGTTTAGCCTCTGTATCCGCTCTCCGGTTTCCTTCTGCTACATCTGAGGTCCCCCTTTGGTGGCCAGGGCAGTGGATAATAGCTACTTCCTGAGGGGCATGTATGGCCTCCAGAAGGGAAAGGATTTCTTGCTTATTCTTAATTTCCTTGCCTGCTGAGGTAAGGAGGCCTCTCTGGCGATAAATGGCCCCATGAATATGGGCAGTGGCAAAAGCATACCTGCTATCAGTGTAAATGTTGATTCTTTTTCCTTCTGCCAGTCTGAGGGCCTGAGTTAGAGCTACCAGTTCAGCCTTTTGGGCCGAGGTCCCTTCCGGTAAGCTACTAGCCCATACTATCTGATCTTTACCGACCACGGCTGCTCCCGCCACCCTTTTACCTTCGAGGATGTAGCTGCTGCCGTCCGTGAACCAGGTGAGCTGGGCACTGGGTAAAGGTGAATCCCGGAGGTCCCTCCGGGGCCCAGTTTCCTCTGCTAGTATTTCGTGACACGTGTGGAGTACTCCCTCCCCATCAGGGCTCGTCTCAGGCAGTAGAGTCGCTGGATTTAGAGCCATTGGTGCCCCAAAGAGGACCCGATCTTCATTCAGGAGGAGGCTCTGGTAGTGGGTCATTCTTGCGTTGGACATCCACCGGTCTGGTGGTTGTCGGATAATGCTCTCCAGGGTGTGAGGTGCCACTATAGTCAGCTTCTGCCCCAAGGTGAGCTTGTCCGCATCCTTCACCAGTAGAGCTGTGGCTGCTATGGCCCTCAGGCAGGCTGGCCATCCCCTTGCCACCGCATCTAGTCTTTTTGATAAGTAAGCTACGGGTCTCTTCCATGGCCCTAAAGCCTGAGTCAGGACCCCCCGGGCAATCCCTTTCCTCTCGTCTATGTAGAGGGTGAAGGGTTTGGAAACGTCCGGCAGGGCCAGGGCCGGGGCTGAGAGGAGGGCTCTTTTAATACTGTCAAAGGCCTTCTGTTGGGCCTCTCCCCATTCAAAGGGGCTCCCCTGTTTGGTTAGGGGGTAGAGTGGTTTGGCCATCGTTGCGAAACCAGGAATCCAGAGGCGGCAAAACCCAGCGGTCCCTAGGAACTCGCGCACTTGCCGGGGGGTCTGAGGCCTTGGGATCTGGGTGACCGTACTCTTGCGTGCCTCTGTGAGCCACCTCTGTCCTCCTTCTAGGGCATACCCTAGATAAGTCACCCTCCGCTGACAGATCTGAGCTTTCTTTGCCGATGCCCGGTACCCCAAGCGAGATAGTTCTGAGAGCAGGGCCCCGGTGCCTGTTTGGCAGTCTTCTTCCGTGGCTCCGGCCAGGAGGAGGTCATCCACGTACTGGAGGAGGGTGATCTGAGGGTGCTCGGCACAGAAGGGCGCCAAGTCCTGGTGAAGAGCCTCATCAAAAATGGTGGGAGAATTTTTGAACCCCTGTGGGAGGCGAGTCCAAGTTAATTGTCCCGTGTTCCCCGTGTCTGGGTCCCTCCACTCGAATGCGAAGATACCCTGGCTAGCAGGGTGCAACCGGAGGCAGAAGAAAGCGTCTTTCAAATCCAGGACTGTGTACCAGGTATGGGACGGTGGTATTGAACTCAGGAGGTTGTAGGGGTTGGGGACGGTAGGGTGAATGTCCTGTACCCTCTTATTAACCTCCCTCAGATCCTGAACTGGTCGATAATCATTAGTACCTGGTTTCTTCACTGGGAGGAGTGGGGTGTTCCATGGTGAACGGCACTTGACCAGGACTCCCAACTTCAGGAGGCGCTGGATATGGGGCTTGATCCCTTCCCAGGCTGTCCTTGCCATGGGGTATTGCTTTACTGCTATCGGGGTAGCGGAGGACTTGAGCTCTACTACCACTGGGGGCTGTCTATCAGCTAGGCCCATTCCAGCTGTCTCCGCCCATGCTCCCGGGTATTGATGAAGCCATTCGGTTGCCACCCCCCTTGTTTGTAACCCTGTTTCAAAGAGCCGATGTTCATCCTCTAGGCGGAGGGTCAAGAGGGTGGCAGTTTCGGTCTCACCCTGGGTTACAACAGGGCCTTGGGGAGTGAAGGTGATTTGGGCCCCCATCTTGGTTAACAAGTCTCTTCCCAACAGGGGAGCAGGACATTCAGGTATCACAAGGAAAGAGTGGGTGACTTTCCCGGATCCTAAGTCTAAGGTCCGGTCAGTAGTCCAAGGGTACTGTTCATTGCCGGTGGCCCCAATCACCCAGGATGTTTTCTTAGAAATTGGCCCTAATGGCCTCTTTAAAACTGAATACTGAGCTCCAGTATCTACTAAGAAGTCGACCGGCTTCCCCTCCACTCGAATAGTTACCCTGGGCTCAGGGAGGGGTTCCGAGCCCCGTCCCCTTCAGTCACTGTCCTCATGAAGTGCCAGCACCTGCTTCGCTGCCTTATCTGGTTTCTTAGGGCATTCCCGCTTCCAGTGCCCCTTCTCTTTGCAGTAGGCACACTGATCCTTGTCCAGCGGTGGTCTGTTGCCCAGGTTTCCTGACTGCCTCCTCTTTTCCCTCGTCAGTGGTCTGCTTTCTCCTACCACTGCGGCCAGGATACGTGTTAAGTTTTTCTCCTGTCTTTTTTCCCTTTTATCCTCTCTCTCCTCCCTCTCTCTCTCTTTCCTCTGTTCTTTCTCCTCTTCTGTTTCCCTCTTATGATAAACCTTTTCTGCCTCCTTAACTAGATCCTGGAGGGTATAATCCTGTAACCCTTCAATCCGCTGAAGTTTCCTTTTTATGTCTAGAGCGGATTGACCTATAAAAGCCATAGCCACTGAAGCCCTCTGTCCTTCCGATGCGGGGTCAAACGGGGTATACCTCCTGAACGCCTCCATTAACCGCTCGAGGAAGACAGAGGGGGGTTCAGCTGGCCCCTGAAGGACCTCTCTTACCTTAGCCAAATTGGTAGGCCGGCGTGCTGCCCCCCGGAGGCCAGCCACTAGAGTCTGGCGGTAGACTGTCAGTAGCTCCCTACCTTCTGCCGTGTTGAAATCCCAGTCTGGTCGGGTAAGGGGAAAGGCAGCATCCATCAGGTGGGGGAGTTGAGTAGGTCGCCCGTCGGGACCAGGTGCATTCTTCCGGGCTTCTAGGAGAATTCTTTCCCTCTCCTCAGTAGTGAAGAGGGCCTGGAGCAGCTGTTGACAATCGTCCCAGGTGGGCTGGTGAGAGAACATAAGGGACTCCACCAGCCCCGTCAACTTCTGGGGATCCTCTGAGAAAGGAGGATGGTTAGTTTTCCAGTTATAGAGGTCAGCAGAGGAGAAAGGCCAATACTGAAGGGGCTGAAGCGGTGCCGGTCCCCCATCGTCCTACGGGGGGGGGGGGGGGGTGGGGCGGAGGTCCGTACCCTCGGAGGGGACACGCAACGGTGGAGTCCGGGGAAGGGGGCAGTCCCCTTCGGCTTCGGGTGCCCTGAGCTGGTCCCTCAGCAGGGGGAGGAGCGGGAGCAGAGGGGACCGCTGGCCCTGGGTCCCTCTGCAGAGACGGCTGGAGGGAGGGAGGATAAGGCGGCGGGGAATCGAGAAGGAGGAGGTCGGCCTGAGGGTCGACCAACGGCTTCTTGGTCGGATCCTGTGGGGGAGACTGAACAGTTAGAACCCGTGAGGCGTTCCGGGGCAACCAGGGTCGAACCCACGGGGGAGGATTTTGCACGAGATCCTGCCAAACGACGATGTAGGGCTGCTGGTCGGGGTGCGACCCAGGTCCGGGCTGAAAAACAGTGTCTTTTACTGCAAAAATAACGGAAAGATCAAAAGTGCCCTCTGGTGGCCACCCGACATTGAGTCGAGGCCATTCAGAGGAGCAGAAAGTCTGCCAAGGTCCTTTTTTAACATTTACAGAGAGATCAAAGCCTCGTCCCCGCACGTCCCTCCAGTTAGTGAGAGTCAGAGACAAAGGAGTACTCTTTCCCTGTCCCATTCCGTCCGTGTCAGAGTAAAAAGAGAGAAGCAAACAAAAAGAGACAATAATGAACGAGACACTTACACAAAGGGCCCAACGAGACTGAAACAATAACCAGATATAACCAGACGGACGGACACCCGTCCTACAGATTGCCCGGCCGGACTTTGACTCGCCCGTCGCCAGACACCCGACAATGACCAATTTTACTCGGTCGTCTCCTGAACCTGGGGCGTCCCCCAGTTTGACAGTTTTTCTGACCGAACCCCAATCGGCCAGAGGAGCCCTCTCCTCACGGAGAGAGCAACCCGTCTTTACCAGAACCAGAAGCCAAAACCAGAAATCTTAAAACAGTTAACAGACGAACCAGACAACAAGACGAAATCTTTTTGGGGGCCCCCTTACCTCCAAGGTCGGTTCTGACGCTTGAGGGGTGGTCGCCCCTTCCCGGCCAACGCACCAAATGTAGGGCCCTGAGGACCCCCGGTGGGTCCTGTGGCAGAGCGACGACCCCAAATCAAACGCAGAACTCGAGTCTCGATGCAAAAACAAGAGGTTTCTTTATTCAAGCGCGGCGCAGGGACTCACAGGCAACAGTTCTAACAGGAAGCTGCTGACTGGAGCCCCGAGCTAGGGTGGGCTACAGACTTTTAAAGGCAAAAACCACACACAGGTGGGAGGCAAGATAGGTTGTTTACACAAGATAGTTACAGAAACCTTGACAGAAACTATAACTTTAACAAAAACCAGAAGTTAGGAGGTTGTTTACTGATAAGCGCAGAGTGGGGGAGACCAGCATTCTCTTTCCTGGGAACGGGGCTGTGTCTGCCTACTCTTATCTATTCCTTCCTCCCAGAACAGTCTCCGTGGCGCCTGCTCTGGGAGTGCATTCTTTCAATTCGTGATACAACACCTAATGTAGCAAATTTTTGGCTCCCCAAATCCCCAACTACTAAGTATATTATAAGCAGCCCAATTCAGGGTTGAGTAATCTCAATTAGATGTATAGCTTCCACAGTCTTTCAGAGTTAAATGTATTAAATCTTAGTCTGATTCAGCAGGGCAAAGTTCTTTGCCATGAATAGCACTTCTTGCTGCAATCAGGTTAGCTAAAAAATGCCTCATAGGAATCCACAGGCAGTGAAATCTCAGACATATGTCGAAGCAATTTCTTCACTGATACTGCTCCTAGGGCAATGGAAACTAAAGAGAAAATAAACAAACAGGACTACATCAAAATAAAAAGCTTTTGCACAGCAAAGGAAACCATCAACAAAACAAGAAGAAAGCACACTGCATGGGAGAACATATTTGCCAATGTTATCACCGATAAGTGTTTAATCTCCAACATTTACAGGGAACTCATACAACTTAACAAAAGGAAGATAAACAATCCAATCAAAAAATGGGCAAAGGACCTAAATAGATACTTTTCGAAAGAAGACAGAAGAAAGGCCAAGAGACATATGAAAACATGCTCAAAATCACTAATTATCCCAGAGATGCAAATCAAAATGACAATGCAGTATCATTCACACCTGTCAGAATGGCTATCATCAACAACAAATCAACAAACGACAAGTGTTGGTGAGGATGTGCAGAAAAAGTAACTGCTAGTGGGAATGCAGACAGGTGCAGCCACTCTGGAGAATAGTATGGAGTTTCCTCAAAAAACTAATAATGGAACTCCCATTTGACCCTGCGATCCCACTTCTAGTGATACCGAATTTTTGGACTGGAACCCGGATTCTTTGTCCGCCGGAATCAAAGAATAAATCCATGGACAGAAAAGTGGTATAGCAAAGATGGAGATTTATTGAAGAACAAGTACAGACTCCCACGTGGGGAGAGGGAAGAGTCCCACAGAATGGACTCCCAAGTAGGGAAGGGGAAAAGTCCCTGAACTGACTCCCACAAGGGGAGGGGGAAGAGTCCCACAGGGTTCTTTTTCCCTAAGGCTTATATAGGCTGCAGAACTTGGTGCCTTGATATCTCCTCTGATTGGTCACTATTCCCTTAGACTGGTTACTATAGCAACTCCTGGGCTCAAAGGTTGAACCTCACATGGGACATGTGAAGTTCTCCCCTACTCCTTCCTTATTGTTCTCTTATTCCCTTTGGGTTTTCTTCTCCTCCTTCTGAATGAAGGGCTTCCTTCTCTTTATTTTGTAAATATGACCTTTCTTGGCTACTTCCAGTTTCCTTGTCTTATGGAAATGTAACTGCACCTGGCTTGCTTGTGTTATGGAAATGTACCTTCTCCCAGTCTGCAGCCCTTTTTCCCATGGATCCCAATTCTAAAAAATCCCTAAGCCTACCTATGTTCCCCTAAAATTCCTGCTTCACTAGGAATATATCCCAAGAAGCTAGAAACACCAGTCAGAAAGGATATATGCACCCCTATGTTCATAGCAGCACAATTTACAATAGCTAAGATTTGGAAACAGCCTAAGTGCCATCAGCAGATGAGTGGATTAGAAAACTATGGTACATCTACACAAGGGAATACTATGCTGTATTAAAAAAAAAAAAAAGGAATTCTTACCATTTGCAACAGCATGGTTGGAACTGGAGAGCATTATGCTAAGTGAAATAAACCAGTCAGAGAAAGATAAATATCACATGATCTCACTCATTTATGGAATATAATGAACAACATAAACTGATGAACAGGGACAAATCCAGAGACAGAGAAGCATCGATCAGACTGTCAAACCTCAGAGGGAAGGTAGGGGTGGGTGGGGCTAAGGGAGAGAGATCAACCAAAGTACTTTTATGCATGCATATAAGCCTAACCAATGGACAGGGACATGGGGGGTGGGGGGCGAGGGCATGAATGGGGGGGACTGGGGGGTCAATGGGGAGGGGGATGAGGACACATGTAATACCTTAATCAATAAAAAAGTTTAAAAAAATGTTTCTAGCCTCTTGCCCCAGAAGTCTGGGCACCAATTAAAGATATATTAGCTAACTCCCTTTCCCAGACCTTGGTTTATACTGTTCTTTTATTACTCATCTTTAACCATTGCCTGTTTAACTTTTAGTATGTTTCATATCCTCCCATTTAGATGCCCTAAAGCTACTCCTGATCCTCCCCATGGAACAGCAAATGGAGGCTGCTACATCCATCTTCCATGGCCCCTTAGACCACCCACTTCCGATGGGACCCTGACTGCTGCCCCAAACTATGATCCCTTTGCCAGCAGGAAGCAGCTAGAAAGATGTGGCACCTCCTATCCCCAAGGGCAGTTGGAGTTTCCTAATCAGAGGGGGGACTGAAACAGGAATTTTATGGGAACATTGGCAGGTTTAGGGAATTTTTAGAATTGGGGTCCAGGAAAAAAACAAACAGGTCTACAGACAGGGAGAAGGTACATTTCCATAACACAAGGAAGTCAGTGCAGATACATTTCCATAAGACAAGGGAGCAGCAACAGGTGTATTTCCATAAGACAAGGGAACTGGAAGTAGCCAAGAAAGGTCTATATTTACAAAATAAAGAAGGAAGAAAGCCCAGAAGGAATAGGAGCACAATGAGAGAGGAGGGCCTCGGGAGTCACTATAGTAACCAATTCTAAAGGGAATATTGACCAATCAGAGGGGATATCAGGACTCAGGAACTACAGCCTTTATAAACCCTGGAAACTAGAAGTTGGTGGGAACCTTTCCCCCTCCCCATGTGGGAGTCCATTCTGTGGAACTCTCCCTCTCCCCACGTGGGAGTCTGTACTTATTCTTCAATAAATTCTACCTTTGCTATACTACCCTCTGTCCATGGATTCATTCTTCGACTCCAGTGGACAAAGAATCCGGGTTCCAGTCCAAAAATTCCGTATCAGAACCATAATTGAAAATCAATATATTAGGCCTCAAAAGATAGAAATACAAAAGAATTGCCTTAAGACCTTAAATGGCTTTTAGAAATTATTAGAGGACGTAATTAGTTAAGATCTTATCTAAAAATTTATTCAAAATACTTAAGGAATCCTAAGGAAGCTTTTATTAAGTGTATGCAAAGACCTACCAAATAATTTTCTAATTCTGTGGCTTACATCACTCAACCAGTGAGATGGCAAATACAGCATGTAACAGCAGTTTGCAACCATCTAAAAAATATAAACGCCAAGCAGTTTGGGACCATCTAGTAAACTCTATCTTCCCTAAACCAAGGATACTTAAGAGTAAATCATTTGCATTTTGCCTCCCTAAACAAAGCTTATGTCAATATACTAAAAAAAGACTGATAGCAGAAATCCAATTAGTGTAATTTACTGTCCACACCCAAGGACAAATGAAGTTAGAAAATAAACCTTATTTTAGACTAATTTAAATTGGCAAATTAAAATAAGTGGATATTCAAGGAAACTTAGTTGTCACCTACTATAAAAACAGTTACTACAATTTTTATATTACACCCCTATTACTATCTATATATATAAAAGGCACTATGCAAAGTGTCCCCTTGGGAGTTCGACTGGGAGACTGGGAGTTCGATTGCTCGCTATGACATGCGCTGACCACCATGGGATGCGGAATGAAGAATGGCCCTGGCTGGCAGCCAGCAGCTGAGGACGGGAGGCCCTGGCTGGCAGCCAGGGAAGGGAGGCCCCAGCTGGCAGCTGGCAGCTGAGGAAGGGAGGCCCTGTCCCTGGCCAGCAGCCATCAGCCAGCAGCCAGCAGCCAGCAGCCAACAGCCAGCAGCCAGTAGCCAGCAGCTAGCAGCTGGCAGCTGGAAGCTGGGGAAGGAAGGTCCTGGCCGGCAGCCACAAGGCCCCAATCAGCCCTGATCATTGGCCAGGCCTATGGACCCTACCCGTGCACAAATTTCGTGCACCAGGCCTCTAGTATCAAATAATACTGGACAGGAACTGATTCCTCAAGCATTAACTGTTTTTACTGATGGTTCATCTAATGGTAAAACTGCTTATTGTGCAATAGATTCAGACCGAGTCATCCAGACTAGTCATACTTCTGTGCCAAGAATTGAATTAGAAGCTATTAAGGTTGCACTGCAGAATTTCCAAGAGCTTCTTAATATTATTTCTGATTCTACCTATGCTGCTGGCCTGGTAAACAGAATTGAGACTGCTCTATTAAAATAGCTCAGTGACCAAAGTTTATTTATACTATTTAAACAGGTACAGCAAATTGTACAATAAAGACAATATTCCTTTTATATTACTCATATTAGGGCTCAAACCACCCTGCCTGGTCCTTTAACAAAAGGAAATGGATATGCCAATCAATTGATTGCTTTATTAAAACAGGCCACAGAATTTCATCAGCTTTTACATCAGCCTGCCAAAATGTTGTCTAAACAATTCTCAATCACTCGACAGCAGGCAAAACAGATTATCAAGGAATGTCCCACTTGCATGTTACATCTGCCTCAATGGCCTAATACAGGAATTAACCCTCAAGAATTGATAAGGGACCATATCTGGCAAGTGGATGTAATACATTATACTCCTTTTCGTCGCCTCGAGGCATTGCATGTCTCTGTAGATACCTTTTCAAAGGTTATATGGCCCATTGCATCTACAGGAGAAATGGTGAAACAAGTCATTAATCATTGCCTAGCTGCTTTTGCCATCATGTGAATTCCAAAAATTATTAAAACTGATAAGTGAATATTCAAGAAAATTTAATTGTACTGGACAAAAAGCTGTTCCTAAAGTAGTAACTAAAATTTCTATTGGTAGTTCATCTCATGGTAAAATTCCTGAACATGCAATGAACCTAAAGCAGTCATATTTTTGTGCAAAAAATTAAAATATAAAGTTATCAAGACTGCATTATGAAATTTACAAAAGCCTCCATTAATCAAAAAAAGGGGGAATAGTAGGGTAATATCACGTAAGGAAAAATATCCTATAAGTAATTACATCTAGAAAATTTTTACTTTACAAAATTAATTTTCATTTGTAATGCTAACAGCAAGACACCCATGAAAAACACACATGGTGTCTAAATAAGACAAAGGAAAATCGTTTGGGCAAAAATAAAAAGGATCCCAAATCAATTATATAGAAAAGATTCCTTTATTAACTTTTGTTCGAGAATATGTTTGTATATTTTCAGAAAACAACTCCAAGACCATGTGTATTCCTGCAACAAAGAGGAATTGACAGGTCTGCTCCAACCACGAAGACAAGAGGAGAAACAGTCCAGAGATGGAAGATGCTAACAACGCCTTGCCATACTAGCAGTCAGCAGCTGTGCGACGCAGCACGTTGCCCAGGACCAAACCAGAGAGGGTCAGACCTGCATTGCCACCATGTGCCCACCATCCAGATATCATTGCTGACATGTACACATAAGGAACTGTTTGACATTGAAACGGGGACTCAGAACTGTTGGACATTGAAATTGGGACTCAAACATTTTTTGTTATTATATGTTTATTTCTAGTCTGCAGAGGCAAGATTTCTTAAAGGAAAGAAATGGGGGAAAATAGATACAGAGGCAAAGAAGCATTGAACAGACTATCAAACTTCAGCGGGAAGGCAGGGGAGGTTGAGGGGGGGGGGCTGTAAGAGATCAACCGAAGGACATATACACATGCATATAAGCATAACCAATAAATACAAGACACGGGGGGGGGGGGAGGGGGGGCAGGTAAAGGCATGTACTGGGGGGTAGGGGAGGTCAATAGGGAAAAAAAAGGAGACATATATACTACTATTTGTAATACTTCAAACAATAAAAAAACAAACAAACTGATAATGGACCTGCATACATAAACAAGCTGTCATTTCCAGCAATTTTGTACAGAATGGAAAATTCAACACATTACGGGAATACCATACAATTTCCAAGGACAGGCAATTATAGAACGCCAACATCAGCAGCTCAAATCCCAACCTGAAAAGCAAAAAGGGGGAACAGTGATGCCGGAGAAATCTCCTATAGGTAGACTACACCAAACTTTAATTATCTAAATTTTTTCACTTGTAATGCTGATGGCAAGACCCAATAAAATTATACTGGTGTCATAATAACCCAAAATAAAAAAGGCTTGATCAAATGGAAGGATCCGGAGTCTGGTTTACGGAAAGGTCCCAACCCTTTATTAAGCTTTGGTTGAGAATATGCTTATGTATTTCCAGAAAACTCCTTCAAGCCTGGGTGGATTCCTGCAAGGAACATCAAACTCCAATATAGAGCTGCGGAAGAAGGTGACCAAACTAATGAGGACCTTACACCTGAAGCCTCATCCTGTATCTGTGGCTGCAGACAGATGACTACTCTGGCCCCAAATAGCAGAAGCCCCAAGCACACTTATGGACTAATTCCTTAGATGCCTGACAACAATTTTAAAAGGACATGAAAGAACTCAATCCTTTTCACTGGATCTCCTTACATCTGCCTCTTAGCATAACCACTATTGTTTCTCATTCTTATATGTTTATTTCTAGTCTGCACATATGGAATAAAGTGTCTTAAAAGGACTCAAGCCCTAGAGATGGCATACACTTTTCAAGATTTATTAAAAGAGTTTGCAGAAAATCCTAGTCCTGACTCCAATCCTCAGAAATCCTGTCCTTTATCACAGGGGAGAGTGGCTGTTATTGGAAGCCTATACATCCCAGGACTCTACAACCACAACACCCAGGGAACAGCTGCGAACCCAGGACACCAGATCACAAGCAGCATGAATACATGGACTTGGATGAGCTCTGCACCTTCTCACAGAAATAAACAGATGGGACTACATCAAAATAAAAAGCTTCTGCACAGCAAAAGAAACCATCAACAAAACAACATGAAAGCCCACTGCATGGAAGAACATATTTGCCAATGTTATCTCCGATAAGGGTTTAATCTCCAACATTTACAGGGAACTCATACAACTTAACAAAAGGAAGATAAACAATCCAATCAAAAAATGGGCAAAGGACCTTTTCGAAAGAGGACTCTCAGAAAGTCAAGAGACACATGAGAACATGCTCAAAGTCACTAATCATCTGAAAGATGCAAATCAAAATGACAATGAGGTACCTCCTCACTCCTGTCAGATTGGCTATCATCAACAAATCAACAAATGAAAAGTGCTGGAGAGGATGTGGAGAAAAAGGAGCCCTCCTTCCCTGCTGGTAGGAATGCAGACTGGTACAGCCATTGTGGAAAACAGTATGGCGTTTCCACAAAATTTTTAAACTGGAACTGCCATTTGACACAGTAATACCACTTCTAGGAATATATCCTGAGAAAACAAAAACACCAATCAGACGAGAAACCAAGATGGCGGCATAAGTAAACACCTAAACTGCTGCCTTGCACAACAATTTCAAAACTACAACTAAAAGACAAAACGGACACTATCCAGAACCACAGGAAAGCTGGCTGAGTGGAAATTCTACAACTAGAAGGAAAGAGAAAAGCACATTGTGACTCAGAGGAACTGCAAAAGGCTGAGGTACGGAAACATGTGGGTGCGCGGAGAGGACTGGCGGCTGAGTGCACGGCTGGCTTTCTCAAGCGAGAGGGAGACAGAAGCTCCTGACTGCGCTGAACTCCAGTCCCAGGTGAGACTATGGGAAACCAGATTCATTCGGGGGGATTCTGGATGGTGAGGAAAAAAGAAAAGCACACTGAGACTCAGGAGAGCTGCAGGAGGCAGAGGTCCGGAGGTGCGTGTGTGCAGAGAGGACTGACTGCTGAGTGCTTAGCTGGCTTTCAAGCAGGAGGGAGACGGAAGCTCCTGTCTGCGCTGAACTCCAATTCCAGGTGAGATTCTGGGAACCCAGACTCTTTCAGGGGGAATCTGGACTGTCAGGAAAAGAGAAAAGCACACTGAGACTCAGGGGAGCTGCGGGAGGCAGAGGTCCGGAGGCATGCGAGCGCAGAGAGGACTGACTGCTGAGTGCGTGGCTGGCTTTCTCAAGCGGGAGGGAGATGGAAGCTCCCGACTGCGCTGAACTCCAGTCCCGGGCGAGACTCTGGGAATCCAGATTCATTTGGGGAGAAACTGGACTGTCTGGAAGTGGGCGAAACTTGAGGGTGGCCTTCTCTCAGAGGTGCTTGCAGCGATTACCGAGGGACACTGAGACCCAGGGGCCTCATAGGGTAGGGCTGACGGGAAGCCAAGGCTGTCTGCTCCGCCCTGAGACTCCGCCCCATCCAAACTGAGCACAGAGGCTTTTGCAATTTTGCAAGTCTTGTCTCATAAGGGTATATCCAGCACAGAAGTTCTCCCAGCATAGACACAGCTGATATTCACAGCCAATTGGCCTGGGGGTCAATTCCTCCCAGTGATACCAACAACAATCAAGACTTAACTACAACAAGGCTGTGAACACAGTCCACAAAGGGGTTCACCAAGAGTGTCCACCTCAGGTAACTGGGGAGGCTGAACCACTGGGCCCTATGGGACACCTAGCACACAAAGCTACTCTACCAACTCAGGGAAGCAGCAAAAACGTGGAGACAAAGAAACAGATCACAAATAAAGAAATGGAGGAAAGCAAACAACTGGATATAGAGTTCAAAACTACAGTTATAAGGTTTGTCAAGAATTTCCTAGAAAAGGCCGATAAATTAAGTGAGACCCTCGAGGATATGAAAAAGGACTAACTAGAAATTAAACATACACTGACTGAAACAAAAACACCAATCAGAAAGGATATATGCACCCCTATGTTCATAGCAGCACAATTTACAATAGCTAAGATTTGGAAACAGCCTAAATGCTCATCAGCAGATGAGTGGATTAGAAAACTATGGTACATCTACACAATGGAATACTACGCTGCTATAAAAAGAAGGAATTCTTACCATTTGCAGCAGCATGGATGGAACTGGAGAAATAAGCCAGTCAGTGAAATAAAAATACCACATGATCTCACTCATTTATGGATAATAAAGAACATTATAACCTAACTAGAGGCCCAGTGCACAAACTTCGTGCATGGGGGGTGTGTCCCTCAGCCCAGACTGCACCCTCTCCAATCTGGGACCCCTCGAGGGATGTCCGACTGCCCGTTTAGGCCTGATCCCGGTAGGATCGGGTCTAAATGGGCAGTCGGACATCCCTCTCACAATTCAGGACTGCTGGCTCCCAACTGCTCGCCTGCCTGCCTTCCTGATTGCCCCTAACCGCTTCTGCCTGCCAGCCTGATCACCCCCTAACCACTCCCCTGCCAGCCTGATTGATGCCTGACTGCTCCCCTGCCAGCCTGATTGCCCCTAAATGCCCTCCCCTGCAGGCCTGGTCACCCCTAACTTCCCTCCCCTAAAGGCTTGGTCATCCCTAACTGCCCTTCCCTGCAGGCCTGGTCCCCCCCAACTGCCCTCCTCTGCAGGCCTGGTCCCCCCCAACTGCTCTCCCCTGCAGGCCTGGGTCCCCCCCAAACTGTCCTTCCCTGCAGGCCTGGTCGTCTCCAACTTCCCTCCTCTGCTGGCCTGGTCACCCCTAACTGCCCTCTCCTGCCTGCTTGATCACCCCCAACTGCCCTCCCTTGCAGGCCTAGTCCCTCCCAACTGCCCTCCCCTGCAGGCCTGATTGCCCACAACAGCCCTCCCTTGCAGGCCTGGTCCCTCCCAATTGCCCTCCCCTGCTGGCCATCTTGTGGTGGCCATCTTGTGTTCACATGGGATCAGTCATCTTTGACCACATGGGGGCAGCCATATTGTGTGTTGGAGTGATGGTCAATTTGCATATTATTCTTTTATTAGATAGGATGAACAAAAAGATAGATAAAGAGGCAGAGAAGCATCGAACAGACTGTCAACTTACAGTGGGAAGGCTGTGGATGGGTGGGAGGGGAGAGGTAAGAGATCAACCAAAGGACTTGTATGCATGCATATAAGCATAACCAATGGACTCAAGACCCTGGGGTGGGGTGGGGTGAGGGCATGTGCCGGGGGGGGGGGGTAGGAGAGGCTGGGGGAAGGTCAATGGGGATAAAAAGGAGACATATGTACTACTATTTGTAATACTTTAAACAGTAAAATTAAATTAAAAATATATATTTTTTAAGAAAACCAAAAGGGAGAGATGCGGGAAGCCACTACTTGCCATACTGTCAGCCACTACTTGCCATACTGTCACGAGAGTGCACCAAGGAACACAGATGGCTGAAGGATCTAGTGTGTTAACAGGGCTGATGCTAAGCACTGATTGTTCTAGGACTCACATGTAGGCCACACTGTGCCTTTTCAATACAGTGGGTGTCATGAACATAGGGTACAGAGAGATGTTGTCCATAATGAGAGTGTGAGTGATTTGACACTGTTCTTGTCAGGCAATAAAGAGCAATTAAAACAAGATGAGACTGCAGCTGTTGCATATTAACTTGTAAATCACACACCAGGATTGTGATTCCCTAGATTCTCATTTCAAGACCCTGAAATTTTTGGCATCACACTTCACCCTTTCGACACCAATCCTAGGGTGCTGAGGCCATCACTTTACACTGCCTGCTGCACATAAGTCTTTGCACCACACTTCTCTCACAAAGCTTCATTCCCAGAGGCATAATGCCAAAGGTAACACAAATATGTCGTGACTTGGACATTTTTTCTTAATCATCTTCTTTTCCAATACTCCAATTCACCACTTCAATAATGTATTTCTCTCTTACCCTTCACCCTTCCCAAAGCCAGCTGAGATGACACTGATGTATGCTATCTCTTTCCTATTGATCACTGTAACTGCCTTCCACAACAAAAGGCATGTGTGCACATATATTTCACCTAATCTCTGGACCAAGAATGTACCACCATAATAGATCCTCTTTTCAGGAATTAATCTGAAATTCATCATATCACATTATCCAGATATCACCAGAAATGAATTCCGCCTTCATTCCCTCTTATGTCAATGTCAGGGACCCTGCAGCCATGAATGCACATGCCCTCTCCAAGTACACATCACTCTTTCTACCATAACTCTCTCAAATCTACACTCCCACAGTCCCAGCCCCCATAGTCATCTCCCTGACTTCCTACTCAGCATGTGTGGTTTTGTGAATGCCTGGAAAATTCAAACAGAATTAACTTCTATACCAACTCTCATAGTCCACATTCATTGAGGAAGCCTTGAGTCCTTCTATGATGGCCTCCCTCCCTGATTGTTTTTTTCTTCAACCTCACCTATTGAGAAGCACATCAAATCAGAGACACCCGGAGCCCAGCTCTTCCATTGCTGCACTTGATGTCCCTTTTACCAGTCACAGCCTTCAGCACTTAAGTCCCATGGCCTATGGCCCTCTATCCCAGGTCCAGCGTGTCTCACATATGAAAACTCATGCCTGTATGTAAATCAATCAGACTACTGACCATACCACAGGCCACACCAAGGCTCTCAACACAATCCTGGTGTGTGATTCACAAGTAAATATGCAACAGCTTTAATTGCTCTTTGGTCTCCAATTAAACAGAAAAAAACGTTTTTTAAAAAAGATGATCTACAAATCTACCCTGGTCACTACACTCCCAACTACCTTTTAAAGAAATTTTCAACCTGAACTGCTCCTCAGAGTTCCAGATGCTCATGAACTGCTCTCTGAAATATCACATACCATAACAGATAAAAAATAAAAGTTTGGTATCCCCAATGAACATTACATTTCTACTATGAATATCTGCATCTCAGTTGATGGTGCTTCCATACCTCCAGCTGCCAAATACAAACCTTCAAGTCATCGCTGGCTCTTACCTCTCTCTCAAACTCAAAATTAGAAAATCCAGTTGGCCACACCTAAAACACCGATTCAGAATGTAACTGCTTATTTCAACTCCACAGTCACCATCATGGGCCACTTACCATCGCACTCACCAAAACTATCACAGCAGCTTCCATCCTAGTTTTTCTACCACTTCCATCACACCCATATGGTTTGTTATGCTTCAGCCACAGGGAGTCTAATGAGATCTGGGTCAGATCACCTGCCCCTATTGCTCCAAATCTTCCATTGCTCCCTTCACCTGCAGAACAGACTCCAAAGGTATCACAAAGCTCCTCTAGATCTGACTCCTGTCCCATTGTTACCAGTTTCTATGTTTAAAAAATGGATATAAGCCCCAGCTGGTTTGGCTCAGTGGATAGCGCACTGGCCTGTGAACTAAAGGGTCCCATGTTTGATTCCGGTCAGGGGCACATGCCAGGGTTCGGGGCTCCATCCCCAGTGTGGGTGAGAGGGTGTAGGAGTCAGCCTATCAATGATTCTTTCTGATCATTGATTTTTCTATCTCTCTCCTTTTCCCTTCCTCTCTGGAAGCAATAAAAAGATTTTTTTTTTTTTTTTTTAAAAAAAGGACACCAGTTGGTTCCTGAATGAGCTCAGTCTTCACTCTAAGCCTTTGCATATATAGGAACCTATGCCTGGATGGACCTTTCACTTCCAATTCCACTGTTTGCCAAAAATAGGGATCACTTCATACAACCCAAACATGTACTTCGAATTCTGGGCTTGGTGTCTCATCAAGGTCCCCAGGTACAAGAGCTAGAGGAGAGGCAGGACAATCCCAGGATACCACTATCTCAGAAGTTAATGAGTGTGAGGCCCTGATATCAGTTCCACAAAACAGCACCCTTAAACCACTCTGCATTTGCAGGAATCTGTGTTAAGAGAATGATCTGTTAAGACCCTGGCCACCACCCCCAGGATCCATGGGCTCAGACTGCTCAGTACCATTTCCCAGCCAATGGGGCCACATGTCCTGGAAATGACCGCATTACCTCAAGGTTCAGTCCTCAGTGCACACTCTTGCCAGTTATCTTACCTTTTACAGGACTTCTGCCTCCTGTCCCTAACTGCTATCATCTCTCTTCTGGTCTGTTCTTCTTCTGAGCTGTTTTGGGAAAAACTACCTCACACAAGGACCCTCTTTTGTTCAGGACCATTCGTGTCCCCATTTTCCTGAGAATGAAAGTAAAACTCCTTGTGCAAAACACTGCCTCATCTTCTTTGTCGCCTTTAGACAGAAAACAAGTCCTGGGTTTCCCACATCACACCTTTTGTCACACATGAGCTACTCACTGTTCCGGGCACTGCGACCTGGACTGCAGGACCCCAGAGGTGCCCGCACCCAAGGCTGGAGGGTTAAATCCGATGAGGCTCCGTCGAACTCTGTAAGCAGAGAGGAGTCCAGTAGTCACAAAGATCCCATTTCTGGCGTGTTGGGGCTCAGGAAACCTCAGACACACCACTGGGGAGATACTGCCTCTGATGCCTTGCCCTACTGGAGACCTGGACCTGGCAATGGGAAGCCTCAGTCTCTGTGAACAGACCAAAGAGATCAACATGATCATCAGATAGATGCAGGAAGTCCCACCCTCACCCACATACACCTGGATAATATGCCTCTCCTGGGCTTTCATTGGCTAAACCCAGCCATCATTAGGGACATAGCCCTTTGCGTAGTATACCTTTCCAGGCCTCCCAGGTGTAAATAGGATCCCAGTCACTCACTGACCATTGAGAATATTGGCGTTTGGGAGCCAGAGTGGTGCTGGGAAATGACAACATTAGGATCGTGTGGCTGGTGGTAGTTTCTGGTGTTTGTTGTCTCCATCTGATTTTTTGTTTGGCGATATTATTTCATATTCCACAAATCTCAGAATGCTCCTTGAGGTGAAAAGTATTCTTTTAATGATTCCTTTATTTGATTTTTGAGAGAGAGGATGGGACAGGAAAGAGAGAAACATGGATCATCTGCCTCCCGTTGACCCCTCATCCTCCCACTGGGAATCCAGCCGGAACACCAGGCTTGTGCCTCACGAAGAATTGAATCAGAAACTTTTCTGTGCATGGGAAGATGCTCAAACATCTGAGCTATCCCAGCTGTCAGATTTTTTTATTTTTAATATAAAAATATCACATTATTGCCCTAACCGGTTTGGCTCAGTGATAGAGCATCAGCCTGCGGACTGAAGGGTCCCAGGTTCTGTTCCCATCAAGGGCATGTATGTACCTTGGTTGCGGGCACATCCCCAGTAGGGGGTGTGCAGGAGGCAGCTGATCAATGTTTCTCTCTCATCGATGTTTCTAACTCTCTATCCCTCTCCCTTCCTCTCTGTAAAAAATCAATAAATATATTTTAAAAATGAAATAAAATAAAAATATCACATTATTAAGAGACAAATCAGGCTATTAGAGAATATATATAATCCAATTTTATTTGTCTAAAAACAAAATTTGAAATGCTACAAAGAACAAAAAGTTGACATTGCATACATTGTTAGAATGTTGGTAGTCAATACACATTGTGAAGCTATGGAGCTAATAGCTACCGAATGTTTTCTACAGGTGCCAGGCCTTGAATTCAGTGCTTTACATGCATTATTATGTCATTTAGTCTTTCTGCAACCTGAGATTTTATGAAGAGGAAATTGAGGCTCATAGGCTTAATGTAAATTGCCTGATTGTAGAGTTAAATAAAGGCAGGACTCGAAGGCAAACCCATGTGTTTCTAATAACAGAGCTCTGACTTCTAATGTTAGGCTCTGCTGCCTCCTGGAGAGCAGAATTGTTAATGCACACCCATTAGGACAGGCTAGATGTAATAGTAACAAATAGCCCCAAAGCTTTAGTGGCTTAGAGTAAAGAAGGTGTCTTTCTTGTTCATGCCACATGCCCTCCCTGGGTCTCCAGGGACCAGTATAAAGGTGCAGTTACCATGTAGGTGTTAGTAGCAATGAACAGAGAGAATGCCAGTCTCTGGTTCCAGACTCTTGTGTTAGTAGTGACAGACTTCGCTCCCAACACATTTCATTGATCAAAGCACATCACGAGGCTGCAGCCAAATTCAGGGGGTTAGGAGGGGAACCTTATATACTTGGTGGGCCCTATGAAGGACACCACATGGTGCCAATCAATCTGGGGGACTTTTCAGGGGTGAAGGAGAGGAATGGGCATTGGTAGGAAATAACCGCAGGAGTCAGTCAGCATGGATTGCTTTCTCTTCATCCATGTGCACTTTGTCCCTGAGCTTCCCTAAGCCATCACGGGCAAGATTCAAAGGAGTGAACTTCAAAAAAAAAAAAAAGGAGTTTGGTCAGTGTTCACTGACAGTAAACTCAGAACCACTTCTGAGTGTGAAGCTGTTTAAATCTCTGGCTGCCTCAGTTCATACACTGTGGTGATTGGGAAGGACACAGGACTGCAAGCATTCTAGCATCCATGTTCTTTTACATTAACATCAGTCACTACCCTGCCTCTAAGTTTCATTATCATTTCAATGCCCTGGTCTGCACTTCCATTGGGGATCATGGTAAAATATGCTGACATTTACACCAATGGTGATCCTGTGGTTTCCACTCATTCTGTGCATGAACATGTGTTAAATGTGGTTTCTCCACAGTTCTCCCCATCACCATTGGAGAGAGCACTGGGGCTACTTCCTCCTGCTGGTCACAGTGCTCCCGGATGGCCATGCACTCCCACTATATTACCAGGATACAGAAGGTTGGGAGTGATGCTCTGAGCATCCTCTATTACAGTGGTTCTCAACCTTCCTAATGCCGTGACCCTTTAATACAGTTCCTCATGTTGTGGTTACCCGCAACCATAAAATTATTTTCGTTGCTACTTCATAACTGTAATTTTGCTACTGTTATGAATCATAATGTAAATATCTGATATGAAGGATGTCTTAGGCAACCCCTGTGAAAGGGTTGTTCGACCCCCAAAGGGGTCGTGACCCGTAGGTTGAGAACCGCTGCTCTATTATGTGTCAGCCTAGCTTTCACATGGGAAAGGGTGTGACCTGTTATCCAGGGACCAGGAGTCTCACAGGACTGTCCCTGCCCTCTCCAGCGATATCCAGTTTCTTATTCCTAGGGGATGATTATGGGCCTAAGAGTTGTTCCCCTCAGCGTTGTCCCATATACATCCATATGCATCAGAAAGCGAATCAGGCTGCATGGAGGGCGGCTGTCTCAGGCAGACACAGCTATGACCTGTAAGGACTGAGGCTGTGGACACTGTTGACTCTTCCAGACTTGGGAAGTATCAAGTGCTCTGTCTTTGGTTGCTGGCATTCTAGTGGAGGATATCCCAAAAACAATGGGGCAGGATAGCTACAACAGGTGGTAAGACAGAAACGTGAAGCCAGGGTGGTCACTGGGACCTCCCTGAGAAAGTCTGAGAGGGGTGGCGGGGCCAGGACAAGTGCATATGGGGGCCTATTTCCTCTGAGCACAGTTCTGAATATATTGAAATGTAAAACATTCACCTATACTGCAACAGTTTGAAAAGTAAAACGTACGTCTCTATAAAGAACCTTTACCAGAATCATCTGATCTCAGTGGAATTCTGACTTCTTTCACATAAGAGGCTAATAGAATTAAGACCACAAATCTCAGAATAATCCCACATAATTTGTGTCATAGTCATGATCCCCTCACTGCTTTTATTTAAGTACAAAAATCCCCAATGCTTTTTGAATAAAATAATCTGTTTATTTTTTTAACTTAGGTTAGTCTTTGAGTGATAAAAATTAACTTACCCGTGAGAGAAGGTGATTCTGAGGGATTGCAACATAGCTTTGGAAACTGGAGAGTGTAGAGCTCATGGTGAACTAGAAATTGCTTTCTCTAGAGAAACTCAAGTTTCTAATGTCTAAAAACACTAAGTAGGAAGCACAAGTCGGTAAACGTGTACCTTTCTCTCTACCTGACAGTCCAGACTCCCCCTGTATGAGCCTGGGTCCACGGGGTTTTGTCCAGAACTGGGGTTCAATGCAGTTGGAACTGGGGTTCAGTGCAGTTGGGGGCTTCCTTCCCCCTCCCGCCAAAGAAAGCCAGCCAGGCACTCAACCGCCCTGCCTCTCTGCGCGCGTGTCTCAGTACCTCAGCCCTTTGCAGCTCCTCTGATTCTCCATGAGCTTTTCTCTTTCCTTCTAGTTGTAGAATTTCCACTCAGCCAGCTTTCCCGTGGTTCTGTATGATGTCCGTTCTGTCTTTTAGTTGTAGTTTTTAAATTGTTGTGCGAGGCAGCAGTTTAGGTGCTTACCTATGCCACCATCTTGGTTTCTCTTCTCCAGATACACTTTTAAGCAAAAGTGTCAGCCACTGGACTTTTTCTTTGCATTCAGTTCTAGAAAGTTCCCTCTGGTATAGAGGTACCAATTGGAAGGCAGCCTGGGGCTCAAGGCAAAATGTGAGGCCTCCTGCAGAGAAGGTCAACTCTGTCCACAGGGCCCACAGTTCAGCCATGACCCTACTTTCTGATCCTGGTTGTCCAAACCAATTACAGTGACTATCTTCAGCTTCCTGGTCAAAGAACATGGTAAACTGTGGGTTCCACCCCAGTAGGTGGCCTGTAGGAGATAGTCTATCAATGATTCTTTCTCATCATTGATGTTTCTATCTCTCTCCCTCTCTCTAACCTTTCTGAAATCAATAAAAACATTTTAAAATATATTTTTAAAATCAATAATATGTAAACAAAAACTTTAAAGAAATATTTAAAACTTGCCATTTCCCAAATATTTTACTACTAGAGGCCCAGTACACGGCATTCGTGCACTTGTGGGGAGAGGGGACCTTCAGCCTGGCCTGCGTCTTCTCTAGTCTGGGACCCCTCAGGGGATGCCCTCTTAGCACTGCTGCAGAGGCAGGAGAGGCTCCCGCCACCACCGCTGCACTCATCAGCAATGAGCCCAGCTTCTGGTTGAGCAGCGCTTTCCCTGTGCAAATGCACTGACCACCAGGGGGCAGTGCCTGCATTGAGCATCTGTCCCCTGGTGGTCAGTGCACATCATAGTGACTGGTCGTTCAGCTGTTTGGTAGATTTGCATGTTAGGGTTTTATTATATAGGATTTTATTATAAACTAGAGGCCTGGTGCACAAAATGCATGCATGGGTAGGGTCCCTAGTCCTGGCCAGCGATCAGGGCTGATCAGGGCCCTCCAGCTGCCAGCAGGGGCCTTCCTTTATTCCACGCCGCCCCCCAGTGGTCAGCTCACTTCATAGCAAGTGATCAGTCTTCCAGTCAAACTCCTGTGGGGACAATTTGCATATTATGCTTTTATATATATAGATGTTCTTGAGGACACTGATTGCTACCTTATTAGTATGTTGGAAATAAAATATGATGATTTGCTACTGATATCTTATCATATCCTTGTTCAGTGCCATCATTTTGACAGTTTGAAACTAACCACAACGAGGGTATTTACATGAGGAAGTTAACAAAGAGTGCAAACTTAGACATCACTTTATGTATTATTGAATGCTTAGACTTAGAAAAGAGTGGTGGAGAATGTTAACAATGCATATAAAACCTGTAAGTATATGGTACACGTGGATTTAAATTGTACATAGGTTAAAAATTGAGAAAAACAATTTTCCTTACAGTGTTCAAAACCCATAGTTCCATACAGCAAGAAGTCATTGAGTTATTGAGGAATGAGTGAAATTCAAATATATATCTTAGATTGTGAACTGTCCTCATATTGGTTAAAATAATAAATTTTTTAAAAATAAGTAAAATTTCTGAGCCAACATCTTAACAAAAAAGATAAAGACAATGTAAATAAGTGTGAAAAATGTTCACCATCAAAAATTATTACAAAATGAAATTAAAACTAAAGCAAGTTCATATATAGACATTCCAGACCTACTATTTAAAAAGATTAACCATTGCATGTCCTTGCAGGGTTGAACAAAAGCTGGATTTTTTATATGCTGGGCATGGGTGGGAAGGCAAAGTACATGACAATTTTAAATCACAGTTCTGCACATGTTAAAATGTGAAACATTCACCTACACTGCAACAGTTTGATTAGTAAAATACATATCTATGAAGATAACTGAACGCAAATATTCCAAACAGATTTATTTATAACTAGTAGCCCTGTGCCCAAATCCGTGGGCCAGTAGGTCGCTGCAGCCCTCCTGTAGCTCCCCTGCCCCCCTCCTCCCTCCTATCTCCACCATAGCTTGCTTCCCTGCCCCTTCCTGTTGCTCTCTGCCGCCCGCTTGTAGTTTGCTCCCCCACCCTTCTGCAGATCCGTGATCCAGTTGTTATGCGCAGTAGGTCCTTATGACTCAGGGCGTAACAGATAATGAGCATATTCTTCTCTTATTACATAGGACTAGAGGCCCGGTGCATGAAATTCATGCATGGGTGCGGGGGGAGTCCCCTCAACCCAGCCTGCACCCTCTCCAATCCGGGACCCCTCAGATCGGGCCTAAACCGGCAATCAAACATCCCTCTCACAATCTGGGATTACTGGCTCCTAACTGCTCATCTGCCTGCCTGCCTGATTGCCCCTAACTGCCCCCCCTGTTGGCCTGGTCTCCCCCCTCCACTGGCCTGGCTGCCTCTCACTGCCTCCCCTTGCCAACCTGGTTGCCCCCAACTGCCCCCCCTGCGGACCTGGTTGACCCACGCAGCCTGCTGTTCAGTCGTTTGGTTGTCCCTCACTAACCCCCCTGCCAGCCTGGTCGCCCCACGCAGTCGGCTGCTCAGTCATTTGTTAGCCCCTCACTAACCCCTCCGCCGGCCTGGTTGCCCCATGCAGCCTGGTGCTAAGTCGTTTGGTCATCCCTCACTAATGCCCCTGCCAGCCTGGTCACCCTACACAGCCTGTTTGGTCATCTGTTCGGTTGTTTTGGATGCAACTGTCACTTAGCCTTTTATATATATAGATACCCCAAACCTGGAAATAACCAATTTCATAGACAGATCAATGGATGAAGTTGTTATCCATAGAATGCAATACTACTTAGCAATAAAACAAATTCAATATTCACATAAGCATTTGTGTTGAATCTCAAAATATCTGTGTAGCCCTGACTAGTTTGGCTCAGTGGATAGAGTGTCGCCCTGCAGACTGAAGGGTCCTGGGTCCAATTCCAGTTAAGGGCACATGCCCAGGTTGAGGGCTTGATCCGCAGTAGGGGGCATGCACGAGGCAACTGATCAATGATTCTCTCTCATCATTGATGTTTCTATCTCTCTCTCCCTCTTCTTCTCTCTCTCTCTCCCTTCCTCTCTAAAAACCAATAAAATATATTTTAAAAATGTATCTGTGTAACATTATGAAAACCAGTGTTTCTTAAAAAGTACACACCTTATAGCACATATTAAATTATGAAGAATATGAACTAATTTAATGTAAAGGATGGAAAATGAATGATTGCATGGAAGACTGGGAAAGTCAGAAAGAGAGATTATAAAAGGGCAGGAGGAAAATGAAGAATGTGGGAAATGTAGGTTTAGAGTTGTTGGTATGGAAAATAATAACTAACAAATAAAAATACAGGAATAAACTCTGCTTTCACCTTGTGCCTCAGTTGGGTGGGTGTCATCCAGTGAACTAAAAGGTCCCTGGTGAATTCCAGGTCAGTGCACAGACCTGCCTGGGTTCCCAGTAAGGGATGTGCGGGATGGAGCTCATGGATGTTTATCTCTCCTTCCTCTCTTCCTAAGTAAAGTAAAAGAAAATAAAGGTATTTTAAAAAATATTTTTTAAAAAGAACAAGAGATGTGTTTTGTGTACGTACAACTGAAAGCCTACTTTTGCCACACCCTGTATATAGTGACAGATAAGATTATTTCACCTGTGATCGCTTCTCGGCTTTAGTGCACTTTCTTGCATGTCAGTTCTTATATCCTGGGAGGAACCTCATTACCTCAGTGGCAGCAAATATTGGCAAGCAGTGAAGATTGTGCCATAGGAATCAACAGGAATGCTGACTGGTTACAAAAGACACATCCTGGGACTGATTACAGGATTATCCTTCCTCTAGCTTTGAGTTCTTACAAAATGAAAAATGACCTTGAGGTGAACATGCTAGAGAAGCCATGGGAACCCACAAAACCATTAAATTATTTTCTCTGCCAATGACTTCAGCTACAGGAAATATTTATGGTCCTGAGAATGTCTGTTCACAAAGGTCACACAAGCCACACACCCTGGAACATTTGTGGATTTACATTCAGATGAGGCATTTTTCATCTAATTTACTGCAGTCTCTCCTATCACTATGAAAAGAGTTTCTGTCTCAATAGTAGTTTAACCTCAGAGTCTTACAACAAATGCCAGCAACCCATGTAATTTTATACTTCATGGCATGTGGCTCCTTTGCAGTATGTGGGGAGGAGTTCCCCTCATCATTGCTGAGACTTATGCAATACACACTGTGAGCAGAGAACATAATTCATATTGTTCACAGAAGCACAGTAAAAGGCCTTCCCTTCAGGGTGACCATTGACCTCATAAACAAGGTACCAGGCTCCAAATTAAAACCACAAAGTCATGCAGCCTTTCTTTCAAGGCCTTGGGCAGCAATGAAAAATAAGCCCATTTTGGACAAAGTGTGATTTTCTACCAGCATGCTCTTCCTTCAGAAGTACAGAAAGTTTGATGGCCCCGTAATATCTGTTCACATCTACATGCTGACAGATTACAACTCTGCTTGCAAATCATCCCAGGCAGTGAATAGAGCAAACACAATTAAAGATACAAAAGAAAAAACACCTTTACAAAAATATCATAAACCAGAACCATGTACAGCAAGCCGATTTCACATTGGTGAAATAGAACCTAAGCCAGTCATCACAGCATAATATGAGAACCACAATGTCTCTGAAAGAGGTACCATTTCTTAGCTGACTATGGGTGTTCTGGGCAAACCCTGGGTCAGGCCCATTTTCTAGTCAGAGAGAAAGGAATGAAGATTCTGCCAAGAGTTCAGAATATTCAGAATTTTCTCAAGCACAAGTGAGCATGCAGGGTTTGTGACTGATTCACACTGTTCAGGTGAGCCAGGTGGTGGAGGTGAAATCACTCTAGCCACAAGCACTCACAGTGACACTTGATAAAGTCTCACTTGTATCTGAAAGTTATGAGGAACCTAGCAGGGTGTATGTCCTGATAAAAGGGCTTTATATTAAGGTAAATGTGTATCACAGAGTCTCCTTCATTGTTGTTATTCTCAGTAAGACAAATAAAATTCCCTGCACATTTAAGGCTCTTCTCCAGTGTGAACTCTCAGGTGTCTAGTAAGGTTATATTTTCGGCTAAAAGATTTCCTACAATCAGTACATTCAAAAGGCTTTATCCCAACGTGCACCCTCTGATGTTGAATGAGTGCATAGATATGCCAGAATGACTTTCTATAGCAAGCATGTCAAACTCGCAGCCCACAACGAATATTTTTCTGGCCCAGCCAATATAACGGTATGTAAGAAATGTTTTAATAAAAAATTCATAACTTAATTTTTACAATATCCTGTTATACATAATTATTAATAACGCACTACAATGTTCGCTAAGGACTGATGACTATAATTGTGTTACATTCATTTCCCTTACGGGCAGGCACACCATTTCTCTCCATTAATACTAGCAGCGAATATTTTAGCAGCCTATTGCCATGCCATTAGTCATAGAATGACCTGTTTGGTGTGCACAACAGAAAATATTTTGCTTTCAGAGAACAAGAAAAAATAGGTTTATTTGCACTACACTTATTAATTCTTGCAGTTATTCAGTGTCTGGTAAGTTAATGTTCAAGAAAAAATATTAATTTTTTATTAAAATGTTCTATTATTTTATGCTAACAATGATTTATTTCAGCCCTTTGTATTCAGCATGTCTCTATAGAAATAAACCTACATTTCTATGAAAATTGAAGCTTTTGTTTTTTTTGCGGCCCACATACACTTAAACCTTGTTGATTTGGCCCATGTTAGCCTTTGAGTTTGACATGCTTGTTCTATAGTCATTACCCTCATATGGCTTTTCTCCTGTGTGAACTCTTTTGTATATAAGAAGGTGACTCTTTTGCCTAAAAGAATTCACACATTCACTACACTCATAACATTTTTCTCCAGTGTGAACTCTCTGGTGTTATGTGAGGTTACCACTTTGACTGAAGAACTTCCCACAATCACTGCACTCATGGATTTCCTCCAGTGTGAACTCTCTGGTGTTTAATGACAGTTCTGCTTTCACTGAAGGACTTTCCACATTCTGTATACTCACGGGGCTTTTCTCCAGTGTGAACTCACCAGTGTTTAATGAGGTTAGACATGTATCTGAAGGACTTCCCACAATCACTACACTCATATGGATTTTCTCCACTGTGAACTCTGTGGTGTCTAATGAAGTCAGACCTGTGACTGAAGGACTTCCCACAGTCACTACACTCATACCACGTTTATCTAATGTGAACTTTATTATGTTTAATGAGAGCAGTGCTTTCACTGAAGACTTTCCCACAATCAGTACACTCATAGGGCTTTTCTCCAGTGTGAACTCTCCCATGTTGAAGGTGGTTAAAGATTTGTCTAAACACTTTCCCACATTTATTATACTCATAAATCATATCTCCAGAGCAGAGACCTTTCTGATAAACAACTTTCTGATTCTGGCTGGCAGCCGTTTCACATTCAACCCACTGGTGATGTCTTTTTCCACTGAGAAATTCCTGTAAAATCTCATTGTTACCATGTGGCTCCTCAGTATTAAGAGTGGCCTGGTACTGGAGAAGCCCTGAGATGGCTGGGAGTCTTCCCCAACTTCCGTACTAGCTGCAGACACCCTGGATAAGTAGAAGCAACAACTGGTCACAAGTGAGTCACTCTCCATATCTTCATTCCAGGGCTTCTCACCACTGGCATCCTTCTGTTGCTGGTGAGGGTTTGCACTGAAACACAAGTCTCTCACACATGCATCACTTAAGAACACATTCTTCTCAAAGTATACCACTTGTAACTCAGTCAGGTGCAAAATATCTTTTAACACTGAGAAACATGGCTTATGCAGATGGGTCCCCTGGGTGACTGGAGCTGTCTTGGAAGCCCTGACCTGAGAATCTCCTATAGATACACTGTGCTCAGAATAGGCTTCCACATCATCCATTTTATGCCAACAACCTAAAAACAGAGAAATGATGAGGAAATGAATGTTGACTCTGGTGACAGGGGGAAGTCCCATTATAAAAGTGTTTGCACATACTACATTGGTTTCATGCAATTGGCTGAAAATGAAAGACCTGAAAGATGGATTAATAAGAGGCCACTGTGAAGTTCTTGACCACTGAAAATCACAAAACAAGGGAGACTTCAACAGAAATAGAGCAAAAGCATGGCAAGCACCAAGTGGAAGAGAAGCGGAATGTCCAGCTCATTCTGCTGCTAACAGCATTCAGTAGATATTTTCTGCTGGTGACATGGGCAAGCTGTGCAGAAGGTTGGTTACATCTCATTCCAAGTAAAATTCAATACACAAGTACCTGGTGTTTGAGGGGTATTTAAAGATGTGTGTGTTCCTCATAACACTTGCATAGGTCCATGTTGCAGTATACTTCAGAAAGAGATGTGCAGAGGAATAGGTGATGTAAAAAGGACACAAAAGCGAAGACAGACAAAGCTAGAAAGTCACCAATAAAATGACAAGTCAGCAAAGTGTCAAGTATGGAAAAGGAAAGGTATAAATGAGGTATGGCCATTGGAACCTACACCGTTAGACAGGAGCAGGTTCCTGGTACAATCTGAACACCATTCTTATGTCAGACCTCCCTCCATTGCCACACCGCACTTCCAGGCATCTTCTGAGACCATCTTGTATGTTCACCCTGGAGAAACCCAGGGTTCTCCCTGCACCTCATTCTCTAGAAATATGTACAAACTAAATGTTCTGAGTATCAATGAAAGACAACAGAGGTGAACAAGCCATCACTTGCCCATAACAATTTGGCTTGCAATAGTATTCAGAGAAGGTAATATTACAAACAACAACTGAAAGAGCGTCTTACAAGAACAGCCCCGGTTCATGTATCAAAGATGATACCTGGCACAGGCATTCACCAAGGTCCTTATCTACAGGAAAGGTGCAGAAGGGGAAGCCATAGATCTGGATATAGTCACCCTCCCTGGGAGAGGAAGAGCAGGTGGGACACATTAAGCTGTAAGACTGCTGACCCCAGACACTTTCTGCAGTTTCTGATGCAACTGGTGTTAGGGAGGTTTATGTAGTCTATTGTTCAGGACTCTCTGCAGAGCTCAGCACTGGCAGCCACAGCCCATTTGACAAGACAGTGGGGGAAATTAGCAGAGCACATGGTCTGGCTTTGAGAGAGAGAGAGAGTGCTATGTCTAGAGAATAAATAAAGAGTGGGCATCACTTCAGGACAATAGGAGAGATGTGAAGGTCTTACCTAGGATTGATTCAAGTGCAAACACTTTCAGAATCACATCGCAGTACAGATGTCTCTGAGACTCATCAAGGACCCCCAACTCCTCCATAGAGAAGGCAATGGCCACATCCTCAAAGTTCATATCCTGTCATAATGGGGACAGTATATCCCATGATAATATTCTCTCTTGAGATGCCAAGTTTGTCATACTCCCCACCCTACACATCCATCTGCTCCCTCTACTCCCCACATCAGAGAAGATAGCAGGCCTTGGTCCCATTAAAGTCAATCTCTCCTTATTTTCCTACTGATGCTGTGTCTTCCCACAATAATAAAGGCAGATGAGCAGATAGAACATACCTGTGCTCTTGGCCTCAAATGTGAGTCACACTGCCCCTTTTCAAAAACAGTGGGTGTCAGGAATATAGGGTAGGAAGAGATGTTACACATAAAGGAAATGTGATGGATTTGACACTGGTCTTGTCAGGCAATACCCATGTTGTCATCCAAATTGTCCCTCTGAGACACCAAAAATCATGATAATGCAAATTACACTTCCAAGGCCAATTTCAGTTTGCTGAGGCCATCACTTTGCATTGCCTGCTGCCCATAGTTCTTTGATCCACACTTGTCTCACACAGCTTCATTCTCAAAGGCACAACTTCACTGGTAACACAAATAAGCCATGACAAGGACAGGGTGTATCGCAATCAGCTTCTTTTCCAAAATTCCTATTCACCACCTCTGTAATATATTTTCCTCTCAACCTTCTCTCTTCTCCTTTCCCCATGCCAGTGGAGATTTTCAAGTGCAGATGACACTGATGTATGCTCTCTCATTCCTATTGTTTACTGGGTCAGCCCTCAACAAGAAATGGCAGGTGGGTACATATATGGCACCTAAGCTCTGGATGTAGCACCACAGCAACCCATCTTGTTAGAAATTACCCTAAAATTTCCCATATCATATCATAAAGACATCATCAGAAATGGACTCCCTTTTCATTCACTCACACTAGTATGTCAATGTTAATGCCCTGCCACCATGAATTCACACTCCCTCTTCAAGTGCTTATCACTCTTTACCACGCCTCTCTAACACCTGCACTCCCTCAGCCCCAGCCCCCATAGTCCTCTCCTTGGCCTCTTACTTATTACTCAGCATGTGTTGTCCACAGAATGCTTGCCAACGTCTCTCACTTAACTGCCACTCAAATCTCAACCCCGATGGCCCTCTGCACCATGCCCAGTGAGTCTCACAGATGACCACTCAAGCCTCTAAGCTAATCCACAACTGATGTAACTTCCCATACAGGCCACACCAAGTGTCACAACAACATAGTGGTGAGTGCTAGAGAAGTTAATATATGCCAGCCCTAGTCTCATCTTGTTTGAAAAACTCTTCACCCTCCACTTAATCTCACGTCCACTCATCTTTTAAAGGCCTTGGCGACTCCAAATTGATTATTTCTCCCCGACACTCTACATGACAACTTCTGTCCCTATGCTGTGTTGTGATACCACCTCCCACAAAGAGTGGCTCCAGCAGGAAAGCTAGTCCTCAAGCTCACACTATCCCTTCTGAGATACTACTACCATTACCCACCTGACCATGATTTCCTATATTAAAGTGATCAACCTGCAGTCCTGGCTGATGTGTCTCAGTTGGTTGAGCATAGACTCATGCACTGGTGAGGTCACATGCCTTGGTTGTGGGACGGATCCACAATAGGGGTTTGTGCAGGTGTCAACCAATCCTTCTTTCTTGTTCATCACTGTTTCTCTGTCTCTCTCCTTCTCCCTATATATATGTAACATACCTGCCGCTTCCTGAATCAGCTCACTCTTCACTCCAAGCCTTTGCACATTCTGGATCCCATGCCCTGGAGGACCTCCCACTCATTACACTGGTTGCCAGAAACAAGGTCCACTTCATGAAGCCCTAGTCGTGGCCTTAGGAATCTGGGCCTAGTGTCTGTTCAAAGTACCCAGGTCCAAGGGCTACAAGAGTGGCTGGACAATCCCAGGACACCACTCTCTCAGAGGCCACAAGTGTGTGAGGCCCTGAAATAAGCTCCAGAAACCCATAACCTAATCGATTCTGCATTTGCAGGAATTTGTGGAATGAAAATGGTCTGTTTAGAACCTGGCAACCGCCGCCAATATCTATGGGCTCAGGTGGCTCAGTACCCTTGCCCAGCCCAGAGGCCAGGTGACCTCCAGATGCCTGTATTATCTCAGGGCTCAGTCCTCAGTGCACACTCTTCCCAGTTACCTTATCATTTACAGGACTTCTCCTTACTGTCCACAACTGCTGTCCTCTGTCTTCTAGTCTGTTCTTCCTCTGAGTAATGCTAGGAAAAGTTAGAACCCTACCTCAAAAAATGCCCCTCTTTTTTTCACAACCATCTATTGTTATGTCTGATCAAATAATTGAATCGATACCCGCCCCCCTCCCGGGGAACTGACTTTATGCCATTTCAAAATGGACATTCTACTTGCTTAGACCACATTCCACTTGCTAAGACTGTTCTCTCTCCCCGCTGGAGTTTACCAGAATCCAGACCTGCACAGAGAATTCTCCATTCAGAAAAAGTCCACCTAGAGTCCTTTAAAAACTCATGACTCCCCGTCTTTAGGTGCTGGTGCCATTTTGGGGCTCAGCCAAGCTGGTATCCAGATTACCTAATAAATTCATAATTCTTCACTCTTTTTTGGCCTCATGCATTCCTCCTTCAGCGACTCTAACTTTTGGTGCCGAAATCCAGGAGGATTCTATGGAGATGGGGAGCCATCGCCCTGGCTTCGGTCACCCCAAGTTTGCTACTCGGAGAGCAGTAGGGCAGTGGCAGCTCAACCTGGGCTGACCTCCAAATCCTACTCAGGTGACTCAGTTGCAGGCTTCGATTAGGGCTCCCTCCCTTATGGACCCTCCTGAGCCAGCAAAGGAGGATGACGGATCAGGATCCTCTCCTTCTCCATTGCTGACCCTCCATCCCACACCGGCCAATCTTCTCTAGGTAACATTCCACAATATCTCTCTCCTCGAGTCTTTTGCCCACTCACTGTCACAGACTTTTCGAAAGTCTCTTGTCTCAAAAGTCCTGGTGTAGGCCAGAAGACTCTTCAGTCATTTGGCTTTTGGTCCTTCTGGATTGGGGGTGCCAAGTCCAGAGGGTCACCTCTCATTTCTCATAGTGATTTGTTTAGCTGTGGGGACGCCTGCCCTAAACAGTCACTTTTGGATTTGTGGTCTGTCAGTCACCCTTCCTCTCTTGTGGGCTACGCCACACTCCCTCTGCACACTCACATGGGAGATCATGCCCAACCACTCATTTTATTTTGTAACACTGTTTGGCCACAATATAAACTAGATGATAAGTCTCAATGGCCTAAAAATGGCACTTTTAATTTTGATGCTTTGCACAATTTAGATAATTGCTTTCACTGCAATGGAAAATAGTCAGAGATTCCCTACGTCCTGGCCTTTTTCACCCTTCATTCCCAATCCTCTCTCTCAGTCCTGCTCTACCCATCAGATCTTTCTCTTTCACACAAAACATCATATTCCTAACACTTCTGATTCTAAATCTACTTTTGACTCATCAGACCACTGACTCCATCCCCTTACACATCCTTTCCCTCACCTGCAGTAGATTCCCAAAACCCAGACCCTACTCACCAGCAATCACCTTCTCCCCCAGACCCTGAGAGCTCAAATCCCAAGAACTCGAGCTCCGTTACAGTCTTTTCACACATCACACTTGCTCTCAGGCCACCCTAAGGCTGCCTTCCTCAACAGCTGCTTCTATTCCTATATCCATTCTACCCTGAGGGAGGGAGCAGGAAAGGAGGGTATTGTCTGGGTACACATCCCATTTTCCATGTCTGACCTCACACAGATTGAGAGGCATCTCAGGTCTCTTTCTAGTGACCCCACCACCTTTACTAAAGAATTTAAGTACCTGACCCAGTCCTATGACCTGACCTGGCACGACATCTAAGTCATCCTGTTGTCCTCTCTCACCCCAGAGGAGAAGGAACAGGTCTTACTAGCAGCTCAGGACCATGCCATGCCCTCCATAGACAGGACTCAGTGGCCAACGCTGTTGGCGCTAACGTGGTCCCCAGAACTGACCCAAGTTGAAGCTATCAGATCAATTCTTCAGAGCGCTGGCTCTGTAGCCTGTCTCATTGTTGGACTCAAAAAGGCAGCCCATAAGGCGGTCAATTATGACAAACTTAATGCAATCACTCAAGGCCCTGATGAAAACCCAGCTCTCCTCCTCTCCCACCGCACGGAGGCCTTACACAAATTTACCACCTTAGAACCCACCTCCCCAGAGGGAGCCCTTCTTCTGAACATCTATTTTATATCCCAATTAGCCCCCGACATACACCATAAACTTCAAAAAGTAGAAACAGGTCCACAAATGCCTCAAAAAGACCCTGTTAACCTGGCCTTTAAGGTTTTTAATAATAGAAACGAGGAGACCCAAATCCAAAAACAAAGGTGAGAGCAGGCCAAGGCTGAGGCCCAGACAAATGCCTTTCAGCTCCTAGCCACCACTCTCACGAACCCCAAATGATGTGCCGGTCTTCCAACTGAGGGTTAAGCCAGGGGCTAAACCTCTTCTGGGCCCATGCTTCAAATGCAACAATGAAGGATACTGGACTAAGTCCTGCTCAAACTGGAGACCCCCCACCTGGACCCTGCCCACAGCGCAGAAGGGAATGCCACTGGAAATCAGACTGCAGTCTGGCCCCTCCAGGTTGGACATCAGCCAGCCCAGCAAGGTCGCCCTCTGGATCCGGTTTGGAGCTCTCAGACCTCCTAGGACTGGCCACTGAAGACTGAGGCCCCAACAAGGGCCCACAGACTTACAGCACCAAGGCAGAGACTCGGGTAATGATGTGGGGGCAGGTAAGTCAATCTCAATTTTAATTGAAACTGGGGCCAATTATTCTGCCCTCCCTGAATTCACTGGGACCCTTGTCCCCTCCTCAGTCTCTATTATGGGGTTGACGGATTAGTCTCACAGCCATTAACCACCTCACTTCTACACTGCATCTTACTAAATACCCCATGAACTCTTTTTTCGTTCTACCTCGGTGCCTGACCAGGGCTACAGCACATCCCCTCATAAAACCCAGTTGTCCCAAATGACAGTCACCTACCTCAGTTTCCCTCTCACCCCACTAAGCTGCACCATTCCTTAGACTGTAAATGCTTTATCTCCATGACTGTCCTGTCCTCTGAACAAGAAATACTATCCTTTCTCAGGCTTGCTGGGTACTCTTGCCTCTGAGTTCCCAACTTCAATCTTCTCACAAAGCTCCTCTATGAAATGACATGGCAAAGGGACCCCCTCACTGAGCCATTAGATGCTTTAATGATCTGAAAACTGCTCTCACCTCAATGCCATCTCACTCGCTCCCCCCCCTTCCCAAAGAAGAACTCTACTGCAAAATTATGAATGCTCACTTAACAGTCTGGCTACTGTCAGAAGCTGAACTCATTATCAGCCAAACCTTAGCAGGTTATCTCTAAGGAAAAATGTGGCAGTTTTAAATCCCAACAGCTTGAGGCCTGGGAATAGGCTGCAGGGCCTGCTCCCTCCTCTCCATGCCTTTTCTCCAGCCTCATATTGTGAGAATAAACAAGTCATCTTTTCTGTCAAAGAACAGTTTAGACAGATGCCATTTTGGACTGCATGAATTGGCAGCCACCATGTTGGCTGCATGGCTTGCAGCTCCCCTGGGGGCTGCCATCTTGAAACAGCAGAGGCCAACCCCTCCCTTTGAATTAGCCAATCACAAAAGACTGTGCACCTGAGCTCCAATCAAGAGCAAAGGACAGGTCACATGCGTAAGGGATTATAAAGCCGAGTAGACTGCCTGCTTGGTGTGCATGCCCTTCCAGACCATGTGTGTGCACCCTTCTATGTAGAAGTAAATATGTTTGCCTTGCTGCCTGGCTCCCGAGTGTTTTGTATTCTACCAGGACCCCTGACTTGGGGGGCTCGCCTTATTTCTAACAAATTTGGGGGCGCGTCCGGGATACCGTCTGTTACCACAGGGTAAATGGACCCCTCCCCTGAGGTGGTGCACCCTGCTGCCAAGTTGCGGCAGCCTCGGTGAGGAGGGACTGCCATTACCCCTGGGTGGACTATGAGCTCGGGATTGAGAGTCAGCCAGCAACGCAGGAAGGGCCCAAGCAAGACCCGCGGCAATCAGGTAACCTCATGCATGAGCCAAGGTAGGAAATGGACTGAGTACTACTTTGATGATTGGGTGTCCTCGGAGGTTGGGCATATGTGACTGGGATGTGTCTTTGACATAAAGCAAGTGCGGAGTTCTGATCTGTGGTTCCGTTCTCCTGTGAGGGAAGCAGCCAGAGAGGGATGAAGCAGATCTCAGGGAGTACGAGAAACCTCCAACATGGGGGGGGGGGTGTTGAGTACATAGTCACAAGGAACCTGCTGAGGTTGGGAAAGAGAAATTCTAGGCCTAGGGAATACATTCCCCCGAAATAGTCCATTGGGAGAATGCTGAGGTTCTGGAGAAGCAAATTCCGGAACCAGGGACAGAGACATTGCTCTTGGTGTAAACTTTTAGTGTTGTGTGCAGCTATATGAGAGTGTGTGTTGATGTTTTATGTCTGTTTTTTTGTTTGTTTGTTTAATTTGTTTACTTAGCTAGTGAAATTTCTGTCTATATGTCTTAGATTAATTTAAAAGTATAACATTTGTAAAGGTTTCAATCCAGGGGAGTTTAAAACAAAGGAAGATAACTGCTTGTGGTTAACAAACCATTATCTTCCCCACCTGAGGCAAAGTGGGAGGGGAAAGAAAGAAAAAAAACAAAACTGGAGGTTTCCAATTGGCAGAATGGAAGGCAGTACTTGGGTGCTTGCCGAACTGGGAAGGGCGGAGGAATTTGCAAAACCCCGCCCAGCATCATGTCCATTAAACATCCAGTTGTCAGTGTTGGTATTAACTGGGATGGGACAGGAATGGAACCGGAATGGGGCCAGAATGGGACCAGGACGGGAAGCAGGTGGCCATCGCCTGCTTGTGACATCACAAACCCACACAGGCCAGCCAAGGCGGAACTAAGGGTGACCTTAGGGGCACAGCAGCAAGAGAATGGGCGGTTCTTGTATGAGGATGGACCACATTCCAAGGGTGGTCCTGGAGGCATAGGACTCCCAGCCAGATTACTGTGTCCTTTCTTTGAACAGAAAGGGCAATCATAGTTAACAGCATAATTAAAATAAAATGGTACTTTCACACTGAGTTATCCCTGTTAGTGAAGGCAGAGAAGCCTAAAAGAGAACAAGGGTGGACAGACAAATGGAATCCCTTGAATTGCCTGCCCCTCTCCCTATGCCACCAGAGACAATCTGAGGAAACATCCAAGATGACGATTTATAATCCCAGCCTCCCCCTCAGGCTCCAACTGGCCCTTTGGCCACCATGCCACCAGAAACCAGCTTTGCTAGGCTGCGAAAGAAGTTGGAGCAGTAAAAAATAAGAAAGAAAAAAAGAGTTAAAGCCTCTACTGGAAGACCCACATAGTGTAGCTGGCCAATTAGATCAATTTCTAGGCCCACAAGTATATATGTGGACCGAATTAACGTCCATTTTGGGAATCCTGTTCTCAGGACAAGAGAGAGCAGTGATTTGAAGGTCAGCTATGGCTATCTGGGAAAGGGAGATCGTGGCTGGCCCTGGTGTGCTTCCAGCAGATGTAAAATTTCCAAACTCAGGAGCCTCAGTGGGAACTTAACAACATGGACCATAAAGGGCACCTGAGAGACCTTAGGGAGCTAAATCATTAAAGGAATTAGGAAAGCAGTTCCCGGTCTCAGAACCTAAATAAAACCTTTAATATTCAACAAGGCAAAGAAGGGTCTTCCGAGTTTACCAAGACTAAAAGATCAAATGAGAAAGTACTCTGGGCCAGACCCTGAGGACCTGTTGGACCAAGAAATATTATAAATTACGTTTTGTCACCAATAGTTGGCCTGACATCTCAAGAAAGTGGCCTAGGGGCCCTAACCGGTTTGGCTCAGTGGATAGAGCATCGGCCTGCTGACTGAAGGGTCCCAGGTTCGATTCCGGTCAAGGGCATGTACCTTGGTTGCAGGCACATCCCCAGTAGGGGGTGTGCAGGAGGCAGCTGATCGATGTCTCTCTCTCATCGATGTTTCTAACTCTCTATCCCTCTCCCTTCTTCTCTGTAAATAATCAATAAAATATATTAAAAAAAAAAAAAAAAAAAGAAAGTGGCCTAAGGAAGGGCTGGCCTAGAGGGCCAGAAACAGAAGCAGCAGCACTAACCTTAGATGATGTGTTTCTAAGGAAGAATGTAGCAGTTTATCATAATTTTCCAAAGTCTTTGGTAACTTAAAACTTTGGAGTTTGCTGAATTAAATAATAAAATTTATTAAATATCTAGATATTTTAAAATGAAATATTAATCTAAGTTTGCCTCATATGAAAAATCTAGAGGATAGATATGAATCCATTAATTAAATATGTCTTGTACTTTATTTAAGATATACCTTTAAAATATAAATGTATTACTAATCTGAGAAATGCTAAGTATTTAACTTGCCACCTAAAATTTGAGGCTTCTAAGAGTTAAAAGTTCAAATTAAGTGGGGAGAATATTAAAACTGGTTTAATTTAATAAATGTCTTTTAGAATAACTACAAAAAGTGTGTTGATAAATGTTAATCTAAGAAATGCTGGTTGTTTACTTTTTGGCAAATTATTGAAAAAAATTAAGGTTTCTAAGAATGAAGAATTCTAATACAAAGAAAAAAGATATCTGTACAAATTGCTGATGGTGTGACAGAAAGAAAGAATATCGAAATGGAGATGCTTAATGGAAGGACTGAGGCATGGTTATGCGTTTTGAAGGAAAAAGAAGGTGGTTTCTAAAGGTGGTTATTTCTGGAAATTGTAAGAAAGTTCTTGAAAGTTGTAAGAATGTCTGTGGAAATTATAAGAAGTTTATAAAAAAAGAAATGTTAAAAGGAAATTTATTAAATGATACAGGTCAGTAAGCCAGGACAGAGCAGGGAAACTGAAATATTAAAACAGCAGTTTGCAACCATCTAGAAAACTCTGTCTTCCCTAAACCAAGGACACTTAAGAGTCAATGATTTGTGAGAGAAACCAAGATGGCGGCATAGCTAAGCACCTAAACTGCTGCCCCGCACAACTATTTCAAAACTACAACTAAAAAATAGAATGGACACCATCCAGAACCACAGGAAAGCTGGCTGAGTGGAAATTCTACAACTAGAAGGAAAGAGGAAATCTCACGGAGAAGGAGCGGCAAAGAGCTGAGGTACGGAGACACGCGCGTGCAGAGAGGAAGGGCGGCGGAGTGCCTGGCTGTCTTTCTCTGGCGGGAGGGGGAAAGAAGCCCTCGACTGCACTGAACCCCAGTTCCAGGCGAAACCCTGTGGACCCAGGCTCATAAAGGGGGAGTTTGGACTGTCAGGTAGAGAGAAAGGCACACGGAGACTTGGAGACTCAGGGGAGCCACGGCAGCAGGGGTCTGGAGGCGCGAGTGTACACAAAGACTGACTGCAGAGGTTACCACAGGCGATCCCTAGCGGAAGAGAGTTGGAAGCTCCTGACTGCACTGAACCCCAGTTCCGACTGCACTGAACTGCAGTTCTGGGCGAGCCCCTGGGGACCCACGCTCTTACGGGGGAAATCTGGACTGTAAGGTGGAAACTCGGGAACCGAGGAAGGCAGAGTTCTGGAGACTCGCGCGAAAGGGCAGGGCTGACGGGAAGCCAAGACTGTCTGCCTCGCCCTGAGACTCCACCCCTTCCAAGCTGAGCACAGAGGCTTTTGCAATCTGGCAAGGCTAATCCTATAAGGCTGTCTCCAGCACTGAAAATCTCCCAGTGTAGACACAGCTGATCCTCACAGCAAACTGGCCTGCAGGTCAATTCCTCCCAGTGATACCAACAACCATCAAGACTTAACTACAACAAGGCTGTACATACAGTCCACAAAGGGGTGCACCAAGAGTGTCCACCTCAGGTAACTGGGGAGGCCGACCCACTGGATCATATAGGAAACCTAGCACACAAAGCTACTCTACCAACTCAGGGAAGCAGTGAAAAATGGGGAGACGAAGAAACAGATCACAAATGAAAGAAATGGAGGAAAACAAATGACTGGATATAGAATTCAAAACCACTGTTATAAGGCTCTTCAAGAATATCCTAGAAAAGGCCGATAAATATAACGAGACCCTCGAAGATATGAAAAAGGACCAACTAGAAATTAAACATACACTGACTGAAATAAAAAATATTATACAGAAACCCAACAACAGACTAGAGGAATGCAAGAATCAAGTCAAAGATTTGAAATACAAAGAAGCAAAAAACACTCAACCGGAAAAGCAAAAAAAAGAAAAAAGAATCCAAAAAGTTGAAGATAGTGTAAGAAGCCTCTGGGACAACTTCAAGCATACCAACATCAGAATTATGGGGGTGCCAGAAGAAGAGAGAGAGCAAGATACTGAAAACCTATTTGAAGAAATAATGACAGAAAACTTCCCCCACCTGGTGAAAGAAATAGACTTACAAGTCCAGGAAGCACACAGAACCCCAAACAAAAGGAATCCAAAGAGGACCACACCAAGACACATCATAATTAAAATGCCAAGAGCAAAAGACAAAGAGAGAATATTAAAAGCAGCAAGAGAAAAACAGTTAATTACCTACAAGGGAGCACCCATACAATTGTCAGCTGATTTCTCAACAGAAACTATGCAGACCAGACAGGAGTGGCAAGAAATATTCCAAGTGATGAATAGCAAGAACCTACAACCAAGACTACTCTACCCAGCAAAGCTATTATTCAGAATGGAAGGGCAGATAAAGAGCTTCACAGATAAGAAAAAGCTAAAGGAGTTCATCACCACCAAACCAGTATTATATGAAATGCTGAAAGGTATTCTTTAAGATGAGGAAGAAGAAAAAAGTAAAGAGAAAAATTATGAACAACAAATACATATCTATCAACAAGTGAACCTAAAAATCAAGTGAATTAAAAATCTGAGGAAGAGAATAAACTGGTGAATATAATAGAATCAGGGGCATAGAAAGGGAGTGGACTGATAATTCTCAGGGGGAAAGGGGTATGGGGGGTGCAGGAAGAGACTGGACAAAAATCGTACACCTGTGGATGAGGACAGTGTGCGGGGAGGTAAGGGAAAAGGGTGGGGTGGGAACTGGGTGGAGGGGAGCTATGGGGGGAAAAGGAGAAACAATTGTAATAATCTGAACAATAAAGATTTATTAAATTAAAAAAAAGTCAATGATTTGCATTTTCCCTCCCTAAACAGAGGGTAAATAGCTTATACCAAAGTACTCAGGAAGACTGATGGGAGAAATCCAATTAGTGTCATTTGTTGTCCACACCCAAGGACAAATGAAGTTAGAAAATAAGCCTTATTTTGGTTAGTTCTTTTCTAGTAAAATAATTATGTTATATTTATCAGGTATTTAATAAAAAGATCATCTTTTAATCATAGGAACTGAAGTTTGCTGGCCTATGTTCCTGTCTAATACACTTTAATATATAATCTTTTGGTAAAATCAAGTTTGACAACCTTCCTAGGGTTTGAATTTTAAGAAAAGATTTTTTTTTGTTTGTTTGTTTGTGTTTTTTTTTTTTTTACCTAGAGTTGGCTGTAGGTGATTCCAATAGGCCCTGGAATGCCTTAAGATCTTCCTACGATGGAAACTAGAGACCAATTTCTTAAGAACTGTGTACTGGGTATCTCTTCTACTTTAATCTCTCTCAGGTTAGAAGGCCTCCTGACCCAAGGCCCTCTTGAGTTTCCAGTTCATCGCCATCAACCAGAAGACTACGTTTGTTCTAATCAAGACTTGGAAGGGAAGCAAGTTGGAACCCTCCTGGGAAGGACCTTACCTGTCTTGCTTACCACAGAACTGCTGTTCGGACTGCAGAGAGAGGTTGGACCCACACATGGGTTAAGGGTGGACACATCTCAACTTGAACAGCCATACCAGGACATATCCCCTTGAAAGTGATGCTAAAAACTGTGAGCTGTCTTAATAATCATCATGTACTGGGCTCTATTTGCTTAAGGAATCTGGCAAATTGCAGGGGCTTACAATGTGGGCTGGATAAATGTGTACAATCTGGATCATGCTTACTCAGTTAAGTTATCGGTTATAGATAGCTTGAATGACTTAGATATTTCAGCCTTTAAGTCAATAGAATCAGGGACATAGAAAGGGAGTGGACTGATAATTCTCAGGGGGAAAGGGGTATGGGGGGGTTCAGGAAGAGAATGGACAAAAATCATACACCTATGGATGATGACAGTGCGGGGGAGGTAAGGGCAGAAGGTGGGGTGGGAACCGGGTGGAGGGGAGCTATGGGGGGAAAAAGGAGAAACAATTGTAATAATCTGAATAAAGATTTTTTTTTTTTTTTAAAAAAAAGATTGTCTAGGACTAGATTTAGGAGTAGATGCCACAGGACAAGATCCCTTAGGCCACTGCCACCACCATACAAATAGAAATAGGATATATGGGAATGAATGCCTGGGTGGAATGGATTAAATATTCTGTACACGCACTGAATAAAAGCGACTGTTACACTTGTGTGGCAGGAAGGCTAGAGGCCCAAGTGGTCCTATTCCCATTTGGTTGGACCTCAGACAGTAACAGAATAGAATATGTGCTTGCCTTGTACCAGGATGAAACCACCTGGGGAAAAGCTTCCTGTAAGACTCTCGCCCTGTTGTTCCCATTCAACAGAGGTAAAGAGCTAGGACAACAATCTGGCCTATCCTCCGACGTAAACTATACCTCCTGCCTCTCCAGGAGGGGAACAGTGCTCAGATTTTATGAGGAATGTATCCGGATGTGTAAATGGCCGAGTACCCTCAGAAGCCCATCGTGCTGCACTGTTGGTACCCCGTGCTGATGTCTAGTGGTGTCATGGGGGGCCCTGACTTGTGGCCTTGCCCAACAAATGGAGTGCACCTTGCTCTCTGATACAATTGGCTATCCCTTTCATGCTGGCATATCTTAAACCCCTTTCAATGGACAGACAGATTAGGAAGAGGAAAGAGAGTCTAGAGGGTTCCTTTGATCCCCATATACACACATTGGGGTTCCAGGAGGAGTGCCAAGGAGTTTAAGGCTAGAAATCAGATTCCTGCAGGATTTGAGTCTGTTCTGTGCTGGTGGCTCACTGTGAACAAGAATGTGGTGGATTAGTTATATTTTCTAGAACCAGCAAAGGCTCGTTAACTACACTCGAGATGCAGTTAAAGGGATAGTGAACAGTTAGATGCCAGCGTCAGGGTACCCTGGGAGAACAGGCAGAAGAAGGAGGAAGATGTGTAATGTTGGGGCCAGTGCTGTACATTCATCCCTGACAACACAGGGACGGAATGTCACTGAGCCTAAGGCACTAGCAGCTTTAGTGACGAGTGAGCTGGAGCCTGGGACCAAGGGTCCTTTCTCTGATGCACTAGAGCGATGGTTGGAAAGTGGAAAGAGGGATGGTGTCCACTTCATTCCTTTGATTAGGAGTTACAGTGATGGGATGTTACATTGTCCCATGTCTTATCCAAGGGTTCATTGAAACTGCATTGACCAAACAGCAAATTAGTCTCCTAGACACTGCAGAGCATGAAAGTCAATGAATGTCAGCCAAGTTTGAAGAAAAGAGTTTAAATAAAGCAAAGGGGGGAATTGTGAGAATAAACAAGTCATCTTTTCTGTCAAAGAACAGTTTAGACAGATGCCATTTTGTACTGCGTGATTGGCAGCTGCCATGTTGGCTGCATGGCTTGCAGCTCCCCTGGGGGCTGCCATCTTGAAACAGCAAAGGCCAACCCCTCCCTTTGAATTAGCCAGTCACAAAAGACTGTGCACCTGAGCTCCAATCAAGAGCAAAGGACAGGTCACGTGCATAAGGGATTATAAAGCCGAGCAGACTGCCTGCTTGGTGTGCACGTCCTTCCAGACCATGTGTGTGCACCCTTCTACATAGAAGTAAATATGTTTGCCTTGCTGCCTGGCTCCCGAGTGTTTTGTATTCTACCAGAACCCCTGACTTGGGGGTCTCACCTTATTTCTAACAATATGCCTACACATAATTTTCCAAAGTCTTTGGTAACTTAAAGGCTTTGGAACATTGCTGGGTTAGATGATAAACATCTAAATATTTTAAAATAGCATGAAATACTGAAATACTGACTGCTAGACACGTTTTAATTCACCTGCTATTAGTGTTTATTACAGAAGTTCTCTTGTACTTTGTTGAATGTATATTTTCTAGAAAGTAAGAGTGTGTTATTTGTGAATGGGTAGAAAGTTTGTGTTGTCCAGTGAGTCAGGACCTGCTCACCTTTGACGTCCGAAGAGACCCCTTCTCTCCTAGCAAGCTAAAGTAGCCCCACACAGGCTCTCTCCTGTTGCTTGAGTCCTTATATCTGAGCCTAGACTTTATTTATTATCACTGCTCATTCACAGTCCTTGACACTATCATTGAAAGCATCAACAGGTCTTCCTGCTTGGTATTTAGGAACTTCTTTCCCCTTTTCTAGCCTTCTTTAAAGTCATACACTGCAAAGGACTCCGAGTCAGGAATTATCTCATAGTAAAGGGAAAAAACAAAGCAGACCAGGAGGCCAAGGCAGCGGCTCAGAGGAAGCCTCCGTCTCCCTAACTCTTAGCTCTACCCCATAAAACACCCAAATATACTCCAGAGGAACTTCAGGCCTTAATAGCTTTTGGGGCTATGCAGGAAGATCCATGGTTAAAATTTCAGGGAAAATATATCCTTTCCCAGGGACAGGCCCATGATATCTTGCCGGCTATTCACAATTCCCTACGTATTGGATACATTTACAACTCCTAAAGCCCCTCATCACATGTCCTAGCCTAGTCTTCCTACTGCAAGATATCACCAAAACCTGATCTACTTGTTACTCAGTATGTCCCCAAGGACAGGTGAGATTAGACCTCCTTTCCCAACTAATCAGGCAAGGGGCCAAATCCATGGACAAGACTGGCAATTGACTTCACTCACATGCTTCCTATTAAAAAACAAAACAAAAACACACCAAATATCCCTTGACCCTTATAGATACCTTCTCAGGCTGGGTAGAAGCATTCCCCCCTGCATCTGAAAAGTCCATCGAGGTCACACAAGCTTCTATTCAGAATATCATTCCCAGATCCGGCCTCCCCACCTCATTACAATCAGATGATGGACCTGCTTTCATATCTCAAATAACTCAACAGGTCTCCTCCACTCTGAACATCCTGTGGAACTTACACCCCCCGCCCCCCACCTCCCAACCAGCCCCAATCTTCAGGCAAAGTAGAAAAGGCAAATTCATTAATTAAATCCCACCTAACTAAATTAACTCTCCAAACTAAAGAACCTTAAACTACTCTCCTACCGCTAGCCTTTATGCACATCAGGGCAATCCCCCCATGCACCCTTTTTCTTAGTCCTGGTGAACTAAGTATGGTTACAAACACTGCTCTACAGTGTACTGTTCTTTAGCAGTGATTCCCAAGTTTGGTTAAACACTGTTCTCCACTGTTTCCTGATGTCAATCAGTGATTTCATGGGTTCTCAAAAACGTTTACCCCGTTTCCAGCCCGGATTGAGGGTTTGTTCCCCAGTAGGAGGCCTGCAGGAGGCAGCTGGTCAGGATGTTTCTCTCCAGGATGTTTCTCTCTAGATCCCTCTCCCTTCCTCTCATTCTTTCTAAAAAATCAATGAAAACATATTTTAAAAATAAGTAGATGTCTTCCAGGTTTTAAATGAATTTAAACACAAAAATGTTGCAGGAGAGCTTGAATTAGAACCCATTTATAAGTCCAACTTGTGTCCGTTTGCCTCTGCAAAGGGATAAACTGCTTCCAATTTCTCGTATCCCTCAGTTGTACTGAAACACACACACACAGCCCCCAAAATCAAAAGAGGTGTATAAGCACCCCAAAGAGTGGCTTATACCACTGGCTGCAGAATGCAGAGCCGGACCAAAGCCTGCTCTCTGCGGCCACGCTCCAGGAGCGAGCTCAGGGATGCCTGGCCCGCGGCCAACGTGGCACCTCCAGCATCTGCCAGAAGCCGCAGGACCTGCCCGGCCCCGGCGACTAGCGGGGACTCCTAAGCCCCGATACTAAGGGACCGCGGAGAAGATGCAGCAGCGGGGGCCGAGGGAATCCGGGTGGTGGCCTCACCAGGGGATGGAACTGCTTCGCGATGGGGGAGGGGACAGCCATCCCGCCGGGAAACAAGGCAGCGTCTAGGTTTCTCAGAGGCCATCCTGCCTCTTGTGGGGGGGCGAGGGGGGGAGCTGCGCCCGCACGCGGTGCCCCGCAGCAGCCCCGCGCCGCCTGGTTGCCCCTCCCGCACTCGCCTGTCCCCGGGCCCGTGGGTCAGCCCGGGCGCAGCTCCCAGGCGGCCGCTGGGATGGCCGGAGGGGCCGCACAGCCCCGCCCGCGGGCACAGGGTGGCGGGCAGCACTGCTCAGGCCCTGGAGCTCCTGGGCGCTCTGCAGGGCCGGTCCCGCTCCCTCCCGTGCGCCCCACACCTGGCCCGCCAGGCCCCAGGCCCGGGTCCGCCTATTTTCATGTATTTTAAAACAAAAGATTGGGTGAAGGTTATTATCTCAACAGGGAAGCAAAAATAATTCACATCAGGTATCTACAATGCATGACTCCATTTTCTGGACTCTATAAATATTCAGAATTATGGGTAATACTGTAATTCTATTTGGCCTTTGTTAATTACATATATACCATTTTTATTTTCCACATTTACCCCCCAAAATTTACTTATTTATTTATATATTTTTTTGCTTCTAATAAAATGATGCTGGTGATTTCTGCTGGGATAGAAATTAGCTCACAATGAGGAGGCTTTTATAAGCTAACTAGTGGCTGGGTGCACGAAATTTGTGTACGGGGGTGGGGAGGTGTGTGTTCCTCAGCCTGGCCTGCACCCTCTCCAATCTGGGACCCCTCGAAGGATGTCCTACTGCCGATTTACAGGGATCGGGCCTAAACCGGCAGTTGGACATCCTGCTCACAATCTGGGACTGCTGGCTCCAGCCGCTCACCTGCCTGCCTGCCTGATTGCTCCTAACCACTCTGCCTGCTGGCCTGCTCGTCCCCAACTGCCCCCCGCTGCCAGCCTGCTCTCCTCCAAATGTCCTCCACCAGCCAGATCACCCCCAACTGCCCCCCCTGCTGGCCTGCTTGCCCCCCTTTTCCTCCCCACTGGCCTTCTCACCCCCACCTGGCCCCCCTGCTGGTCTGCTTACCCCCAATGGCTTCTGCCGTCCCATCCTGGCCTGATCACCGCCCCCGCGACCCAAGGTCCTAGCTCCTTCTTTTTTTCTTTTTCTTTTTCTTTTTTTTCAGTGCCTCCTTGAGTGGAGGCCAGGGCCAGCTGGAAGCAAGTATCTAGGATTTATTTATCTTCTATAGTTGAAACTTTGTAGCCTTGAGCAGAGTCCAGGGCTGGCCAGGGCAGGCGGGAAGCTTGGCTTCCTCCATTGCTGGGGCAACCCAAGCCTCCTGCTTGCTCCAGCTTTGTGGCCGGCCGCCATCTTTGTTGGGTTAATTTGCATACTTACTCCTGATTGACTGATGGGCGTGGCTTGGGGGTGTAGCGGAGGGATGGTTAATTTGCATGTTTCTCTTTTATTAGTGTAGATGCTCCCACCCTGTGGTAATATGGAGGTATGGCACAGTTAAATCTTTAGAAAACATTAGCAAATTTGTAAGCCAATGAGATATGGCAGGGGTAAACCTTTAGAAACCTTAGTTTAACACATCACCCAGTACTTTTTTTTGCCATTTACTTGTTTTTGCTTGTTTAAAATACATATTTTTATTAGAAGTTAAAATCGCTTTTTTTCTGACAAGTATAGGACAATGCACAGAATTGTATAATTATTTAAAAAATAAACAAAGAATGTTATATTTTTGTAGTAAAATAAAATAGTCAATAATTTACCCTAAAAAAATATCTAGGTCAAGATAGTATGTAAGACAAATTGTACTGGGCCTTTAGCAAACAGAGTATTCTCAGGCTATACAATCAGAGTATAGTAAACAATGTTTCTAAGTCCCTTTCACAAGGCTAACTTTAACCTTTACAACAAATCTTCACACACACACACAAATGAGTCAAGCATACTTTTGAATACTGAAGCAGAAATCCTCAATAATATATTATCAAATAGACTTTGACAGAGTATTAAGAGGATAATAAATAATGGGCTCTTGGTAAGCATGCCACTGAGAATCTGATTTACCACTATCTTTCCAAGTACCCCAGCTTCTTCATTTACAGAAGAAATACAGAGAATCAGCTCATCTAACTAGTGAGCTCAACTGAGTGATCAGTGAAGTGAAAGTCTATTAAGACAGATTTACTGTGTGGGTGTGGGTTGGGTTTGTATATGGGTGGGGGAGGTGTGGGCGTATGTGTATGAGAGAGAGAGGGTTGAAAGAACTTATAGTATATAAAGTATTTTGTACCCCTTTTAACAAAATATTTTCACATAAGGTTATCTTTTAAAAAAGTTATTTGAAAACTATCATTTCTTCTTATGGATAAACCTTTTTAAAAAATATGTTTTGATTGATTTCAGATAGGAATGAAGAGGGAGAGATAGAAACATCAATGATGAGAGAGAATCATTGATTGGCTGCCTCCTGCAGCCCCCCTACTCAGGATCAAGCATGACCTGGAATTGAACTGTGACCTCCTGTTTCATAGGTTGATGCTCAACCACTGAGCCACACTGGCTGAGCAGGATGCACCATTTTTGACATAACTAATCATTTATTGTTAGGCATCTAAGTATCTCTTTTTATTACTAGGAAATATGTTACATTACTGCCTAATTCTTTGCCTACATTTCTGATATCTCCTTAGGACCCATTTATAGAAGTAGAATTATGATATCAACTATTGCAACATTTAAATTTTTTAAATTATTGGCACTATTACAGATATCCCCCAGTTGCCCTTATCTTGCCCCCCTCCACCCAGCCCCTGCCACTCCACCCTGGCCTTCACCACATTTTTTTTCTGTGTCCATAGGATATGCACATCTCTTCTAGACACCACCCCCCATACCTCTCCTCAATGAGATCTATGGGTCTGTTCCATGTATGACAAGCACAGCAAACTCAAACGCTAACATGGGCCAAATAAAGAAGGTTTAAGTTTATGTAGGCCACAAAAACAAAAACAAAAACAAAAACAAAAACAAAAACCAAAACAAAAGCTTCAGTTTTCATAGAAACAGTTTATTTTGATAGAGACATGCTGAATACAAAGGGCTGAAATAAATGAGTAATCATTAATATAAAATAATAGAACAGGCATGCATGTGAACAGCCAAGCCTTACACAGCACCACTGCCTGTGACTGCCAGAGGAGCAGCCAGCACCTGCAATAGCACAAGAGGCAGCCACCCTATGACCACCCCCCCAGGAACACCATCACCCATGACCACATGAGAAGCAGCCGCCTCATGGCTACACAAGGAGCAGCTGCTCTGTGACCCCCTCCAGGAGCAGCCACCCCACAACCGCATGACAAGCGGCTGCCACATGAGCAGCTGCCACCCTGTGACTGTGTGAGGAGTGGCTACCCTGTGACTGCCTGAAGAGCAGCCACCACCCACAGCCACCTGAGGAGCAGATGCTGCCCGAGACCACCTGAGGAACAGCCACCGCCCGTGAACACACGTCCTGCCACCAAGCCCACTGCTGCAGCCACAGGCCACGCACGTCTCGACACCTAGATCCTTTGATGAGAGCAAAAATGGGGAGACAGAAGAACAACCCCAAAGGAAAGAAAAAGAGGAATTGCCAGAAAAGGAATTAATTGAAACAGAGGCATGCAATATGTCAGAAAAAGAATTCAGATTAAGGGTCATACAATTTTTCAACAGTAGACTAGATGAAGAAGAGGATTGAATTAGCAAATTAGAAGACAGGGAGGGAAAACACAACCAATCTGAACTGCAATTGGAGAAAAAAAATCAAAAGACAGGAGGAGAGCCTGAGGGAGCTTTGGGACAACATGACACGAAGCAACCTGTGTATATTAGGGGTGCCAGAAGAATAAGAAGAGCAAGCTTTAGAAAACCTATTGGAAGAAATAATGTCAGAAAACTTCCCTGACTTGGGGAAGAAAAAAGTCACACAAGCACAGAGAGTCCCAAACAAGATGAACTCCAAAAGACATGTCATAATAACAATGGCAAATGTTAATGACAAAGAGAGACTCTTAAAGGCTGCAAGAGAGAGACAAAAAGTTACATACAAGGGATCTCCCATTAGATTATCAAATGATTTCTCAACAGAAACACATTAGGCCAGAAAGGAATGGAAGGAAGTATACAAAGTGATGCAAAGCAAGGGACTGAATCCAAGAATACTCTATCCAGCAAGGCTATCATTCAAAATTGAAGGGTCAATCAGGAGCTTCATAGACAAAAAACCCCAAACAACCAACCAAACAAATAAACAACAACAAAAAAAACCTAAGGGAGTTTATCACTACCATACCAGCAATGCAAGAAATGCTAACGGGACTATTGTAAAAACATGAAATAAAAAGGCAAGAAGGAACACTGGCACAAAAAATAAAAATGGCTAGAAACAAGTACCTTTCAATAATAACTTTAAATGTCAATGGCCTAAATGCTTCAATTAAAAGACATCCAGTGACTGAATGGATAAGAATATATGACCCATATATCTGCTATCTACAATATACTCACCTCAGAACAAGAGACTCACACAGACTGAAAGTGAAGGGATGGAAAAATATCTTTCAGGCAAATAGAAATGAAAATAAAAAGCTGGGGTAGCAATAGTTATATATGACTAATTAGACCTCAGAGTGAAGGCCATACAAGAGATAAGGAAGGCCATTTCATAATACTAAAGGGATTGATACAACAAGAGGATATAACTCTGGTAAAGATATATGCACCCAATGCAGGAACAACCAAATACGTAAAAAAACTGCTGGAAGATATAAAGGGAGAGGTAGACAGCAATGTAATTATACTAGGGGACTTTAATACCCCACTGACATCACTGGATAAATTCTCTAGACAAAAAATTAGCAAAGAAACAGCAATCCTAAATGACTCACTAGATCAGAACATTTCACCCCAAAGCTACAGAATATACATTCTTCTCAAATACGCATGGGTCATTTTCAAAGATAGACCACATATTGAGTCACAGGCAAAATGTCTCCAAATTTAAGAAGATAGAAATCATATCAAGCATCAACTACAATAAAAACAATAAAAATAATTCAAACACTTAGAGGCAGAATAGCATGCTATTAAACAACGATTAGGTTACCAAAGAGATCAAAGAAGAAATTAAAAACATCCTGAAGACTAATGACAATGAAAACACAACAATCCAAAACCTATAGGACACATGACAGCAGTCTTGAGAGGGAAGTTCATAGCATTACAGGCCTACCTCAAAAAAACAAGAAAACTGGTAATAAAATATCTAACTCTACAACTTAAATAATTAGAAAGAGAGCAACAAGAAAAGCCCAGAGTGAGCAGAAGGAAGGAGATAATAAAGATCAGAGCAGAAATAAATGACATAAAGACCCAAAAAACAAAACAAAACAAAAAGATCAATGAAACCAAGAGCTGGTTATTTGAAAGGATAAACAAGATTGATGATCCTCTTGCCAGGCTTACCAAGAATCAAAGAGAGAGGACCCAAATAAAAAAAATCAGAAATTAAAGAGGCAAAATAACAACAGATCCAACAGAAATACAAAAGATTGTAAAAAAATACTATGAACAACCCTACTCCAACAAACTAAACAACCTATAGGAAATGGACATATTCCTAGAAAAATATGACCTTCCAAAAGTCAACCAGGAAGAATGAAAAAATCTCAACAGGCTGAAAACTAAGGAGAAAATTGAAGCAGACATCAAAAAGCTTCCAGCAAACAAAAGCCCGGCATGAGTGGTTGCTGTTCACTGCTGGTTGCAGGTCAAGTGGGATTTCTTTTTCTTTTCTTTTTTTTTTTTAATATATTTTTTATAGATTTTTTTACAGAGAGGAAGGGAGAAGGATAGAGAGTTAGAAACATCGATCAGCTGCCTCCTGCACACCTCCTATTGGGGATGTGCCCACAACCAAGGTACATGCCCTTGACCAGAATCAAACCTGGGACCTTTCAGTCTGCAGGCCAATGCTCTATCCACTGAGCTAAACCAGTTAGGGCAAGTGGGATTTCTTAAAAGTTTAGGGGTGCCTGGCTGGTGTGGTTCAGTGGATGAGAATTGACTTACGAACCTGGAGGTTAAGGTTTGATTCCCAGTCATGACCCATGCCCCGGTTGGTAGGCTGGATCGCCACTGTGGGGCAAGCAGGAAGCAGCCAATCAGTGATTCTCTTTCATCACTGTTGTTTCTATCTCTCTCTCACTCTCTCTTCCTCTCTGAAATAAATAGAAATATATTTTTTGAATATATGTTTTAAATCAATTACACTTAAAACAAAGTTTTAAAAAATGTTTAAAACTTGACACTTCCCCATTATTTTATTATTTTATCATGATTGTTCTTGAGCATATTTGTACCTACTGTGTCAGTAAGTTGTAAATACAATACAATGTTTTGCTACTGAAATATCTTATCAGGCCCATGTTCAGTGCCATCATTTTGGCAGTTTGAAACTGACAACGATGGGAGTGTTTATACCAGGGAAATTGAGAAAAACTACAAACCTTAACTTCACTTAATGTACTATTCAATGCTTTAACTAAAAGGAATGGTGGAGAATATTAGTGCATTAAATTTATAAATGTATCATGCAAGCGGGCTTTAAATTGTCCATAGGATAGAATTTGAGAAAAAGCAATTTTCCTTCCAGTGTTCAAAACATATAGTTCCAAATGGCAAAGAAGACAGTTGAGTCCTTGAGGAATGAGTGAGATGAAAACAGATGTCTTAGGTGCTGAAGTCTCCTCCTATTGGTTAAATCATAAATTCATTTTAAAAATTGGCAAAAGTTTCTGACCAGACATTTAAACAAAATAGATAAAGACAGTGTAAATAAATGTATGAAGAAATGCTTACCATAAAAATTCCTTAGAAAAATGGATTTAAAACAAAACAAGTTAACACTAAACTCATTTCTGGGCCTACAATTTAAAAATATTAAACTTTGGACAAAGGGGCGGGACTTCCTGCTTCCCTAGCACCAGGATCCAGCAACCCAGGTCACCCCTAGGGCTGGAGGAGCTGAGGGCAGTGGGCTGAGGTGGTGTCCCCCACCTGAGGAGGTACAGGGCTGGCCCTGCACCCCTGAAAAGGCAGCCCCACTGCAGGGGATCAGGGCGGTGCTAGTTTTGTGTCTGCACCTTGCAAGGCTGTGTGTGAGTCTGGTATAGTTTGGCCTCCCAAGATCTTGTCTTAGAAAGAAGGAAGTGGAAAATAATCTTGGAAAGAAAATGAAGACAATAAGAAAACCAGAACTTATTTTCACATGGTTGTCAACTTACCCACCAATATGAACACTCTTCCCACCACTTGTCCACCTGGTGGAGATAGTGGGCTGACAGATTCTGACGCCGTGTTACAAGCAATGTTAATTGATGAAAGATTACAATGTGAACATCATAAAACTAACTGTCACTATGAGAACTAAACACAACAGGTTGAAAGATGAGTGCACAAAGTCACAAAATAAACTCATGCGCCTGCTAAATGAAAAGCAAACTAACCAGGAAAAATTTCAGCTGCTGTTTGAAGAACTAAGAGAGGAATTATTAGAGTAAACTAAAGACTTAGAAGAAATAAAGCTGCAGGTATTAACTCCACAAAGCTTGGAATTGTTCAGAGCCCAAATACAATGAGAATTAGAAACTAAATGAGCGCGTTTTAGGAATCTGGATGAAGAAGTTGAAAAGTATAGAGCTGAATATACTAAGCTTCTCAAATCAGAGTTAGAACACCAGAAAGAAGAATTTGCATGTATTTTAGAAGAAAAAAATAAAAATATGAATCAGAGATTGCAATACTGGAGAAAGATAAAGAAGAACTACATAATCAGCTGCTTAGTCTTGATCCCACAAGAGATAGCAAATGAGTGGAGCAACTTATTCGAGAAAATGTCCATTTGGTTCAGAAATTAAAAGAGTTAGAGGCTGAAGCAGCCAGATTAAGTGCTGTAAAAGAGAATTCTAGAGCTCAGATAGAAAATGTCCAAAGAATTCAGGTGCAATAGTTGAGATGCAAGCTGCAACCAGATCCCTGGAGGCTGAAAAACAGTCAAACTGCAGGCTGAATGCTTGGAAAAAGAGCTACAATCAAGCAATGAACAAAATACTGTTTTAATCAGTAAATTACATAAAGCTGAATGGGAAATAAATGCATTGACCCATAAAGGAACTCAAACAGTCAAACAAATTAGAAATAACAGACATCAAACTGGAAGCAGCAGGAGCTAAAGAGTGATCTAGAAAGAGAAAGAAATAAGATGCAAAGTGAACGGGTTACAGTCAGACAATGAAATTCTCAAATCAGCTGTTGAACACCACAGAGTGCTCTTAGCAAAAAAGGATCATGAATTATTATGTAAAGTACAAGCTGCCAAGGAAGAAGGTTAACAAAAACTTGAGGTATTACAAGATGAACAGCTTGAACTTGAGAACAGATTGGTGGACTTAGAGAAAAATGTGTGGAGGCAGTCTGAAAAGGATCAGTATGAACAGAAATTGCAGGCTTCACAGATGGCAGAAGAATCGGCCAGAAGAGAACTTTAAAGTATTAGGTTAAAACTTGAACAACACATTGTGAGTATTAAAAATGCAGAGAAAGAGAAAAATGAAAATTCTGACCTGAAACAGCAAATCAGTGGCTTGCAGATCCAAGTGACCTCACTTACACGGTGTATGAATGAATTGCTGAATTCAAACCAAATACAAAGGAAATGGTTAAAAATAAGTAAGTAAATATATATATTAAACATCACATGTGCTGTCAGGGTTTCAGAAAAACTAGAATTTTCATTACTGTGGGTGGCTGGGAAGGCAAAGGGAACAACCATTTTAGATCATAGTTCTGCATGTCTTAAAAAGTAAAACACTTACCTATACTGAAACAATTAACATAAGTAAAATATACATCTATTTGAAGAACTGAACCCACTATTCCCAGAAAATTTATTTATAATACCTCAAACCTGGAAATAACAAAAACCATAGACAGATCATAGATAAAGTTATTACCCATAGAACACAATAATACTCAGGAATAAAAAATAATTAAAAATTTACATACTCATTAGTGTTCAATCTCAAAATAACTGAGTAGCATGAAGGAAACTGGTATTTGTTAAAGAGTATACAACTTATAGTGCTTACAAAATTATCAAAAATACTAGTGGCCTGGTGCACAGATTCGTGTACATTGAAAAGAAATTAATTAGAAAGTGGCTAGCGGGGCAGGACTGGGCGAGATGGGCTGGACATGCCCTGGGGCCAACCTCCCTTGGTCCCTTCCCAGCCAGCTGCACCTGGGCTGGCACTGTGGCTCAAAGGGGTCTGTGGAGTGAGTGGGATCCCTCTGGAATAGGTGGGGTTCCTCAGCCTGGCCTGTGGAGATCAGGTCAAAACCAGCTCTCTGACATCCCCTGAAGGCATTCTGCAAAGTTGCTGTCACTCAGCAGTTCTTGCATAGAATGTCTGCCCCCTGGTGGTCAGTGCACATCATACCTACCGGCCAGTCGGACAGTCGGTCAGTTGGATGGTCGCTTAGCCTTTTATATATATCTATACTAATAAAAGGGTAATATGCTAATTAGTCTGGGTGACCAGACATCTTCAGGACATTAGACTTCCTTCTGGACAAAGCCACAGTGGTGGGAGCTGAGGCAGAGATGGTTAGAGGTGATCAGGCCGGCAGGGGAGGGCAATTGAGGGCCATCAGGCTGGCAGGGGAAGGCAGTTGGGGGCCATCAGGCCAGCAGGGGAGGGCAGTTGAGGGCCTACAGGCTGGCAGGGGAGTGGTTAGGGGGCAATCAGGCCAACAGGCAGGCAAGCGGTTAGGAGCCAGCTGTACTAAACTGGCAGTAGGACATCCCCTGAGGGGTCCTGGATTGGAGAGGGTGCAGGCCAGGCTGAGGGACCCCCTCCCGTGCTTGAATTTCGTGCACAAGGCCATATATATATATATATATATATATATATATATATATATATATATATATCTTGTAAAAGAAGGGAAATAAATGACTGAATTTAGAGCAGATGAAGGCAGAAAGAGAAATTATGAAAGGGCAGGAGATAAATATAGGGTGTGGCAAAAGAAGGTTTAGAATTGTTGTATGGATATTAATTCAATAATTAAAAATAAAATACAAGCATAAACTCTTCTCTGGCCAGTGTGCCTCAGTTGGTTGAGCAACATCCCCTGCTCTGAAAGGTCAATGGTTTCTTTCTAGGCCAGGCCATATGCCTGCCTGGATGCTTTGGAGGTGGCGTGCATGAGGTAGCTGTTCAATGTTTCTTTCTCATATCACCATTTTTCTCTCTCTCCCTTCCTCTCTTCCTAAAAACTCAATAAAATATTCATGACAATTATAAATCTACCTAAATAAAGCCTTAAAAAGTACTTCCAAATAAACACCTAGATAATCCCCCTTGTAGTAAATTAAAATGGTGACCTGATATGGGTTATACCATTTCTCTCCTAATTTCTTTGGATGATCAGCCTTGTCTCCGGAACAGAAAATATTGGAAGGAAGTGAAGACTATTGCCATCAGGATCAACAGGAATGCAGACTGGTTCCAAAACACACATCAGAGACTGATTACAGTGTACTCCTCCCTCTAGCTTTGAGGTCTTGCCTGTTGAGGAAACATTGAGGTGAAGACCCTAAATGGGCCAGGAGAATCCAGTAAACTGTTAGATGATTTTTTCGGTCAATGACTTCAGCCAGAGGAAACAGCTATGGAGGTTTCAAGAATGTCTGTACACAAATATATCACAAGCCACGGCCCTTTGATCATTTCTGGATAATGTTCAGAAGAGGCACTTTTCATCTAATTCACTACAATCTTTTCCACTCACTATTAAGACAATGTTTATGTCCTAATGCTGGCTCAATTTATACCTCAAAGTCTTAAAACAAATGACCACCATATGAAATTTCCTACATGGCTCATGGTTCCTTTACAGTATGTGGGGAAGAATTCCCCTAAACATTGCTGAGAATTATCTAATTCATATCATGAACAGACAATATAATTCATATAGTTAGCAAAAGCACAACACAGGACTCCTCTTCTGGGTGACCAATTCAGCTCCTTAAAATCACACTTATAACTGAAACTTATGAGGAAACTAGAAATGTATGATCCATTAAAAGGAGGTTAAATTCAGGTAAACGGGTCCCAAAGAGTCTCCTTCAGTGTTGTTATTCCAAGTGAGAAAAAGAAAACATTCCCTGCACATTTAAGGCTTTTCTCCATTGTGAACTCTCGGGTGTGTAACCAGGCTACATTTGCAACTAAAAGTTTTCCCACATTCACTACACTCTGAAGATTTTTCCCCATTGTGACCTCCATAGTCTTCCATGAGCTTAGAGTTTTGCCTGAAGGACTTCCCATAATTACTACTCTCACACAGATTTTCTCTAATGTAAACTCTCTTGTGGTTAAGGGGGCGATTATTGCACTTAAAAGATTTCGCACATACACAATGTAAATGGTTTTTCACCAGTGTGAACTCTGAGGTGTTGAGTGAATTGGAACCTTCAAGTGAAGGACGTTTTGCATTCAGTACATTCATATGGCTTCTCTACAATGTGTAGCCTCTTGTGTTTCGTGAGGTTATATCTTTGTCTAAATGACTTAAAACAATAAGTACACTAATATGGCTGCTCTTCAGTGTTAACTATGTGGTGTTGAAATAGGGAATGCCATCAACTGAAGGGCTTCCAACAATCACTACACTCATATGGCTTCTCTCTTGTGTGAACTCTATGGTGTGTAATTAGGGTGGATCATAGACTGAAAGATTTCCCACAATCACTACACTCATACTGCTTCTCTTCCATGTGAACTCTGTAGTGTTCAATGAGGTGAGACCTTCGACTGAAGGACTTGCCACATTTACTATACTCATAACACTTTTCTCCAGTGTGAACTCTGTGGTATTGAATGAGGGTAGATCTTTGAGTGAAGGCCTTCCCTAAATCACTATACTCATATGGCTCTTCTCCAGTTGAATTATCTGGTGTTTAATGAGTGCAGTGCTCTCAGTAAAGAAATTCCCACAACCAGTCCACTCATAGGGCATTTCTCTAGTATGAATTCTCACTGTGGTTAAAGATTTGCCTAAAAGATTTCCCACTTTTGTTACACTCATAATTTACTTCTCTAGAGCAGACATTCTGATGTTGGACAACTTTCTGTTTGTGCCTGGCACCATTTTCACATTTCCCACTCTGGTGCAAAAAATTTCAACCAATAAATTCCCGTGAAATCTCATTGCCATTGTGTGGATCCTCATTGTTAAAAGTTGCCTGTTGCTGGACATGATATGAGGTGGCTGGGAAATCTTCCCCCACCTCCCTACCAGTTGAAGACACTCAAGATAAATACAAGATGATCTTGGACTCAAATGAAGCCCTGTCCACATCTGTTTTTCCCACGGTTCCTCTTCACTAGCATCCCACTGTTGCTGGTGAGGATTTGCACTCAGAGAGATGTCTTACACACATGCATCACCGAAGAAGTCTTTCTGCAAAAAGAATGCTGCTGGTAACTTAGTGAGATGGAGAATATCTTTTAACACTGAGAAACATCAAGTACACAGAAGGGACTGCTGTGTTGGTGGAGCTGTCTTAGAAGCCCTGACCTGTGACTATTCTTCTACAGATACACTCTATTCAACAGGTTCCACCGTATATTCCATTTTATGATAACAGCTTAATAACACTGTGGTGTGAGGGAAGTTTTTTTTTATTAATTTCTTTATTGATTAAGCTATCACATATTTGTCCTCATCCTCCCATTGCCATCCCAAACTCCTCCCCACGCATGCCCCATCCCCCTGTTGTCCGTGACCACTGGTTAGGCTTATATGCATGCATACAAGTCCTTTGGTTGATCTCTCCCCCTTACCCCTACACTACGGTTTGACAGTCTGATCGATGCTCCCTCTGCGGTTTGACAGTCTGATCGATGCTTCTCTGTCTCCGGGTCTGTTTTTGTTCATCAGGTTATGTTGTTCATTATTTCTCCTAGATGAGTGAGATCATGTGATACTAGAAATACACTTATAAGAACCGAAAATGAGACAAGCAATAATGGTTATGCTGAGAGGCAAGTGAATCAGTCTGTAGTGAGTTTCTTTCTGGGCCAACAGTTCTTTTGAATCCCAATTTCAATGTCAAACAGTTCCTTATGTGTACATGTCAACAATGATATTTCAGTTCTAGATGGTGGACAAATGGTGGTAATGCAGGTCCGACCCTCTCTGGTTTGGTCCTAGGCAACCTGCAGTGACACACAGCTGCTGACTGCTAGCATGGCAAGGTGTCGTCAGCATCTTCCATCTCTGGACTGTTTCTCTTCTGTCTTCATGGCTGGAGCAATTCCTCTCTGTTGCAGGAATCCACATGGTCTTGGAGTTGTTTTCTGAAAATATACAAACATATTCTCGAACAAAAGTTAATAAAGGAATCTTTTCTATAAATTTGACTTGGGATCCTTTTTCATTTTTTGCCCAAATGATTTTCCTTTGGCTTCTTTTGACACCATGTGTGTTTTTCATGGGTGTCTTGCTGTTAGCATTACAAATGAAAGTTAATTTTCTAAAGTAAAAATTTTCTAGATGTAAATTACTTACAGGATACTTTTCCTTACATGATATTCTTCTACTATCCCCCCCTTTTTTGATTTAAATATTATGAGGCTTTTGGAAATTTTATAATGTAGTCTTGATAGCTTTTAAATTTTAATTTTTTGCACTAAAATATGACTGCTTTAGTTTCATTACATGTTAACGTGATTTTACCATGAGATGAACTACCAATAAAAATTTTAGTTAACACTTTAGGAAAAGCTTTTTGTCCAGTACCATTAATTTTTCTAGAATATTCGCTTATTTCACTTAGCCAATTTAAATTAGTCTGAGAAATTAACTACTATTTTACTGTCAAATTTAATACTCTAACAACAATCTTATTTTACCCTGTAAATATTAGTGGAAAGGATTATTTGCCTTCTTGAGTAGGCCCTGAGCATTCCTGGTGCTAGGCTGGATTTAGACATAAAAAACCCACTTCCCCACACCATGGGTACAAGACAACTCAAACAAGTTTTGTTGCAGTGAGAGGGCAGCTGCTGTCAGCCAAGTCTCTGTCTGTTACCTGGGTCCCGATTTGTGCTGGGCATGGGAAGTGAAGCAGCCATGGGGGCAGGACACCTCCCTCAGAAGGGGTGAGGGTTCAGGCCCCTGCAATGTTTGGGGGGTGAGGGTCTGTGCCCCACCTCTGTTGACCCCCAAGTTCTCTCCTGATGACCCCTCTGCGACTGTGCCTGTCTTAGGTTGTTCCTTCCCTCAGGAATCTTACCCATCTCTGGCTAACCAGCCATCCTCTGGGGCCAAGCAGGGTGATGTGACGTTCAGTTCTGTCTCCTTGGTAGCCTATGCCCCTGTGGCCTCCATGCCCAGCACCTGCCTTGGGATCCCCTCGCCTGCTGGTGGGGCTCCGGCACTAATCACCAATATTGGGGAACCCAGGTTTCTTCTCCAGGGAGGGCCCAGCTCACCCCACTGGGCAAGAGACAGATCCATGGTACCAGCCACCATGAGGTTTCAACCTCAGCATGAACAGAAAGCACAGGCAACAGCTGTGGGCAATTGGATTGTGAGAATAAGGTCCCTTTTGGCCAAAAGGGCAAGAGGGGCCAATATAGAATGCTTAGTTGCCTTCCCAGGAGGCCCTCTACACAGTGGAAGGGATTAATTTTTTTCATGTCCTATTTAAATTGCTGCCAGACATTCAAAGAATTAGTTTGTAAGCTTGTTTGAGATAATTGTACATTATGCTGTTGTAATTCTAAAATATCAAGAGATGTGTTACCTTTGTCTATAAGCACCATAAAGATGATTTTTTATTGATTCCCAAGGGTGCGAGGTACTATTATAGGTAATGGGGGTAATACAAATCTGGGAAAAATTATAATGACATTGTAGAATAATATCATGTAAGGATATTCTTTGCTCTAGGCCATGGCAATTCCATTTCAAACTGGTTGTCAATTTCTTTTTGTATAGACAAGGTCTTAGTTACATTTTCTGCACCTCTCCCAGGAGCAAGTAGTGACAGTCCCTTCCTTTGGTGTCCATGCAAGCCAGAAACCTCTCTTTAATTTTACACACAAAGGAGCAGTGGTTTGATTTTGTGTCATACAAAAGGGAAGCTGGGTGGCGATCCTGTATAATTATACTTCCTTGCCCCACCCATGGTCCTCCTGGATGACCGAGGTGTTTGATATTATTGGTGACTACATTAGGCGGGGGACCAGCCCACGTAAGGATTCTTACCCATGAAGGGTCAGGAACATAAGTCCAAAATACTTACCCATTTTCCCAAGTAATATTACTTAACAGCTGATGACTGCTAGCATGGCAAGAAAGATGTTCTCAGGCGTTCTTGGGTTCTGGTTACCTCACAATTTTTTTTCTATTTTTTTATTATTTTTATTATTATTTTTTTACATATGTGTCCTTATTCCCCCATTACCCCCCACCCCCCACTTGTGCCCCACCCCCCTGTTGTCTGTGTCCACTGATTAGGCTCATATGCATGCACACAAGTCCCTTGGTTGATCTCTCCCCCTTACTCCCACCGACCCCCTCCTTCCCTGAGGTTTGAGGTTCTGATCGACGTTTCTCAGTCTCTGGATCTGTTCTTGTTCATCACTCTATGCCATTCATTATATTCCACAAATGAGTGAGATCATGTGATATTTATCATTCTCTGCCTGGCTTATTTCACTTAGCATAATGCTTTCTATCTCCATCCATGTTGTTGCAAATGGTAGGAACTCCTTCTTTTTTACCGCAGTATAGTATTCCGTTGTGTAGATGTACCACAGTTTTTTAATCCACTCATCTGCTGATGGGTATTTAGGCTGTTTCCAAATTTTAGCTATGGTGAATTGTGCTGCTATGAACCTAAGGGTGCATATATCCTTTCTGATTCGTGTTTCTAGTTTCTTGGGATAAATTCCTAGAAGTGGGATAACTGGGTCAAATGGGAATTCCATTTTTAGTTTTTTGAAGAAACTCCATACTATTCTCCACAGTGGCTGCACCAGTGTGCATTCCCACCAGCAGTGCAAAGAGTTCCTTTTTCTCCGCATCCTCGCCAACACTTGTCCTTAGTTGATTTGTTGGTGATAGCCATTCTGACAGGTGTAAGATGGTATCACATTGTTGTTTTGATTTGCATCTCTCTGATGATTAGTGACTTTGAGCAGGTTTTCATATGTCTCTTGGCCTTCCTTTTGTCTCCTTTTGGAAAGTGTCTGTTTAGATCAGTTGCCCATTTTTTTATTGGGTTGTTTATCTTCTTTTTGTTAAGTTGTATGAGTTCTCTGTAAATGTTGGAGATTAAACCCTTATTGTTGATATCATTGGCAAATATGTTCTCCCATGCAGTGGGCTTTCATGTTGTTTTATTGATGGTTTCCTTTGCTGTGCAAAAGCATTTTATTTTGATATAGTCCCATTTGTTTATTTTCTCTTTATTTTCCATTGCCCTAGAAGCAGTATCAGTGAAGAAGTTCCTTTGGCTTATGTCACAGATTTTTCTGCCTATGGATTCCTCTAATATTTTTATGGTTTCCCGTCTTATGTTTAAGTCCTTTATCCATTTTGAGTTTATTTTTGTGTATGGCGAAAGTTGGTGATCTAGTTTCATTTTTTTGCATGCATCTGATCAATTTTCCCAACACCATTTGTTGAAGAGACTGTCTTGACTCCATTGTATGTTCATGCCTCCTTTGTTAAATATAATTTGGGCATAGTGGTTTGGGTCGATTTCTGGGTTCTCTACTCTATTCCATTGATCTATATGTTTGTTCTTGTGCCAGTACCAGGCTGTTTTAAGAACAGTGGCTTTGTAATACAGCTTGATATCTGGTATTGAGATACCCTCTACTTTTTTCTTCTTTCTCAGGATTGCTCCAGCTATTCGGGTTCTTTTTTTATTCCAGATGAGTTTTTTGAAGGTTCATTCTAGGTCTGTGAAATATGCTGTTGGTATTTTAATGGGAAGTGCATTGAATTTATCGATTGCTTTGGGTAGTATGGACATTTTCATGATGTTGATTCTACCAATCCATGAACATGGTATGTTCTTCCATCTGTTTATGTCTTCCTCTATATCTTTTTTCAGTGTTGTGTAGTTTTCCACGTATAGGTCTTTTACCTCCTTAGTTAAGTTATTCCTAGGTATCTTAATTTTCTTGGTGCGATGGTAAATGGGATTGCTTTTTTAGTCTCTCTTTCTGTAAGTTCATTATTGGTGTATAAAAATGCCATAGATTTCTTGGCATTAATTTTGTATCCTGCTACATTGACGAATTCATTTATTAAGTCTAGTAATGTTTTGATGGAGTCTTTAGGGTTTTCTATGTACAGTACCATGTCATCTGCGAATAAGGAGTTTTACTTCTTCTTTTCCAATTTGGATGCCTTTTATTTCTTCTTCTTGTCTGATCGCAATGGCTAGTACTTCCAGTACTATGTGGAACAGGAGTGGTGAGAATGGGCATCCCTGTCTTGTTCCTGTTCTTAGGGGAAATGGTTTTAGTTTTTGCCCATTGAATATGATGTTGGCAGTAGGTTTGTCATATATGACTTTTAATATGTTTAGGTATGATCCTTCTATTCCCACCTTGTTGAGAGTTTTTATCAAGAAAGGGTGTTGGATTTTGTCAAATGCTTTTTCTGCATCAATTGATATGACCATGTGACTTTTTATCTATCAATTTGTTTATGTGATATATCAGGTTTATTGATGTGCAGATATTGTACCATCCTTGCATCCCCGGGATAAATCCTACTTGGTCATGGTGTATGATCTTTCTGATGTACTGCTGGATCTGATTTGCTAGAAGTTTGTTGAGGATTTTGGCATCTATATTCATGAGGGATATTGGCCTGTAATTCTCTTTCATTGTGTTGTCTTTATCTGGTTTTGGTATTAGAGTGATGCTGGCTTCATAGAAGGAGCTTGGAAGTGTTCCTTCCTCTTGAATTTTTTGGAATAGTCTGAGGAGGATAGGTTTTATTTTTTCCTTGAATGTTTGGTAAAACTCCCCTGTGAAGCCATCTGGCCCTGGGCTTTTTTTTTTCTGGAAGCTTTTTGATGACTGCTTCAATTTCTTCCATAGTTATCAGCCTATTGAGATTTTTAGAATCTTCCTGAGTGAGTTTTGGAAGATTGTATTTTTCTAGGAATGTGTCCATTTCCTCCAGATTGCGTAGTTAGTTAGAACAGTGTTGTTCATAGTATTTTTAAACAATATTTTGTATTTCTGTGGGGTTTGTTGTTATTTCACCTCTTTCATTTCTGATTTTGTTCATTTGGTTCCTCTCTCTTTGCTTCTTGGTTCATCAATATTGTTTATCCTTTCAAAGAACCAGCTCTTGGTTTTGTTGATCTTTTGTATTGTTTTTTTGGTCTCTATGTCATTCATTTCTGCTCTGATCTTTATTATGTCCTTCCTTCTGCTCACTGTGGGCTTTTCTTGTTGCTGTCTTTCTAATTCTTTGAGTTGTTGAGTTAGATGATTTATTAGCATTTTTTCTTGTTTTTTGAGGTAGGCCTGTAGAGCTATAATCTTCCCTCTCAGGACTGCTTTCATTGTGTCCCATAGCATTTGCAGTGTTGTGTTTTTATTGTGATTAGTCTTCAGGACGTTTTTAATTTCTTCTTTGATCTCATTGCTCACCCAATCATTGTTTAGTAGCACGCTATTCAGCTTCTAAGTGTTTGAATTTTTTGGAATGTTTTTATTATAGTTTATTTCTAATATTATGCCATTGTGGTCTGAGAAAATGCTTGATATGATTTAAATCTTTTTGAATTTGGAGAGACTTTGCTTGTGACCCAGTAAATGGTCTATTTTTGAAAATGTCCCATATGCACTTGAGAAGAACGTATATTCCGTGGCTTTGGGGTGAAATGCTCTGAAGATGTCAATTAGGTCCATTTGATCTAGTTGTCGATCTCTCCCTTGGTGTCTTCCAGGAGTTTTTTATGTATTTGGGCACTCCTGCATTGGGTGCATATATGTTTACCAGAGTTATATCTTCTTGTTGAATTGCTCCCTTTAGTATTATGTAGTGGCCTTCCTTATCTCTTGTTATGGTCTTTACTTTGAGGTCTATTTCATCAGATATAAGTATCGCAACCACATCTTTTTTCTCATTTCCATTTGCTTGAAAAAGGTTTTTCCATCCCTTCACTCTCAGTCTGTGTGAATCCTTTGCTCTGAGGTGGGTCTCTTGTAGACAGCAAATATATGGGTCATGTTTTCTTATCCATTCAGCTACCCTATGTCTTTTGATTGGTGCATTAAATCCATTTACGTTTAATGTTATTATTGACAAGTACATGTTTGTTGTCATATTTTTCCTTAGTGTTTGTGTTTCTTTTTCTTTTCTCTTTCTTCTTTTTACAGCAGTCCCTTTAGCATTTCTTGCATTGCTGGCTTGGTAGTGATAAACTCTCTTAGCCCTTTTTTGTCTATGAAGCTCCTGATTCCACCTTCAATTTTGAATGATAGCCTTGCCGGGTATAGTATTCTTGGATTCAGTCCCTTGCTTTGCATCACTTTGTATATTTCATTCCATTCCCTACTGGCCTGGTGTGTTTCTGTTGAGAAATCAGTTGATATTCTAATAGGAGATGCCTTGTAGGTAACTTTCTGTCTCTCTCTGGCAGCCTTTAGGATTCTTTGTCATTGGTGTTTGCCAATCTAATTATGATGTTTCTTGGTGTCAGTCTTTTCTTGTTCAACTTGTTTGGGACTCTATGTACTTCTTGGACTTGCATAATTTTTTTCTTGCTAATATCAGGGAAGTTTTCTGTCATTATTTCTTCAAACAGGTTTTCTATTCCTTGCTTCTCTTCCTCTCCTTCTGGTGTCCCTATTATTCTAATATTGTTTTGTTTTGTGTTTTCCCAAAGCTCCCTTAGGCTCTCCTCTTGCTTTTTAAGTCTTTTTTCCAGTTGCTGCTGTGTTTGTGTGTTTTTTCCTACCTTGTCTTCTAATTCGCTGATGCGGTGCTCAGCCTCTTCTACTGTACTGTTTAGGCCTTCCATTGTGTTCTTTATTACAGCTATGTCATTCTTGATCTCCTTTTGGTTTCTTTTCATGTTGGTGACATTGTCATTCAGCTCCTTATAGTTCTCATTGAGTTGTGTGTATCTGTCATTGAGTTGTTTGTATTTGTCATGCATCCGTTTAAACATCCTTATAACCATTACTCTGAATTCTATCTCTGATAAGCTGCTAGCCTCAATTTCATTTAACTCCCTTTCTGGTGATTCTTTTTTCTTTCCTTTGGGAGTTATTGTTTTGTCTCCCCATGTTTTCTTATATTGTTTTAATTGTAGATCCAATTGCTTTGCTACCCAGGTTCTTTGGGGGATGGTGCTACTGGTGTAATCTCTCAGTTCTCCTGGGCTTGTTAATCTAGTGTAGCTCCCTACTTGAGCTATTTGGTTCTCTTGATGTAGGCCTGTGAGCTTGAGAGGCACAACTGCAGTGTCTAGAAGTCAGCCACGTGGAGGGGAGTGTCCCAATTTTTGCTGTCTTGCACGTGCCCAACAGGGACCCACAGTGGCACCCAGGAACCGTCTGTTGGGCTGATGGGGCTCAGGGGGCCTGCTCTCTGGAAAGGCATGACAGTGGTGCCCAGAGTTCTCCAGTATTGGAGAGGGCAGACCCAGCTTTTGCTGTTGCACCTGTGGTGGATGGGCGCTTACTTCCAGTGGCGGCTCACAGGAGCACCTGCAGTATGTTTGCAAGCAATGCACACTGAAGGACTCTGAAGGGCCCTGGCAGTGTAGCCTCTCAATTGAGGTGCCTGTGGGCTGGTATTTAGGATGATTGAATCCAAAACTTCTACTTCTGGGAGGGAGTGCACCCCCGCTTGTTCAAGATCACATGCAGGGAGAGCTCACAGTGGCTCCCACTCGTGCCCTGTGGGTGGATGGGCTCAGGGTGCCTGCCTTTTGGAACTTCGCCTCTGTGGAGGTGCACTTGCTGGGCCCAGAGTTCTGATGCACTCTGAGGGGTCCTGGCACCTTGGTTGAGCATTGGGGTGAATGTGGGCAGTTATCCAGGAAGAGGGAATGCAGAAATTCTACTGAGGGGCTGTGAGTCCTTGTATGTGCAGAATCACACCCTCGGGGACTCTCAGAGGCTCCCAAGCGCTGCCTAAGGAGTGGAGTGCCCTGGGCAGCTGGAAACACACGAATCCTGATACTCCCGAATCCAGAGTTCTGCCACTGGGTAGGGGGGAGGTTGCATTTACTGCTGCCCAGCCATGCTCCTTTGGAGGTGAGGTCCCAGGGTCTGTGGGTCTGCAGCTGGGGTAGCAAGATTTAGGCGGGAGTGGCCGCTGGGTGGAGGGGCAGTTCCAAGGCCTGTCTGGTGGGTGGTGTTGATGAGTTCCTATAAAAGGCCATTCTCCCCTGCAAGATGGTGAGGGCTCCCTGCTGGAGTCCTGCCATCCAGGGAGTGCCCGCAGCAGTGGTAGTCTTTCCTTGTCAAGGAGAACCTGTCTGCCAGCCACTGCTACTCCTGTGAAATTTAACTTTTCCTCACTCACTCACACACACCGAATTTGCTTTTTTGAAAGAAGGTTGGTTAAACACTTAAACATTCATTTTCATACTGCTCACATACCTGTGAAAATGTGAAAACTCACAGCTAAAAATGACAGACATGGGAAATATCTAGAAATGTGTCTGAAACAATTGGAATAGTTTGTGGAACCTTAATACCTATATTGCACTGTTGAAATACTGAGAATTTGTATTCAAAGAGCTGTGAAATGTAGGATAGTCTTTAAAAAGTAATCACTCACGTTAAATGAGCTGGTATATATGGAAAAATGTAGAGGGCTGCCTGGGAAGGCACATGGCCATTTCTTTAAATTGTTGTCAGCTGAGCCCAAGGCCACTGGCAGAGCCGTATCTCGGTTATGCCCTCCCCAAGAAGGTGGGGGGGGGGCGTTATCAGTACTGACTTTTTACCTTCGTCCAGGTGCTGGGGAGCGGGCTTTGATATGTAAATCCAGGCAAGCACCAGGAATACTAGGGCCTACTCAAGAATGCAAAAAAGCTCCTTTGATCATAAGTTTTGGTGATACTTTCTGGTATTTGTGGGTATAAAATAAATGTGCTGCATGGTCTCCGGGGTCCCTGCCTCTCCATCAGAGAGGAAGGCGTCCCACCTGGCTCCCAGCTTTGTTTCTATCTTTCTATCTGGTTTCTTTCTTTCTTTTATTTCTTAATTCCCAGCTCCTCCACTCAGGAAACGGACCTGTTCCTTTTCCGTGCTGGCTTGGAAAAGAGAGAACACCTCTACAGAAAAACGTGGTAAAAAACTTGGAATTAATAATGAAGGAGCTTGAAACACTGGACAAAAGTGAATAGAGCTGGTATATATAGAAAAACGCTGTATAAACATTGGGAAATCAAAATGAATGAGCTCGAATCTCTGGACCAAAGTGAATGAAACTGAGAATTCACAAGGATAGACTAAGGAAATATTTAGGAAAGTGCTTGAAACACTAGGAATACATCTTGAAAGAGCTTTAATATCTGAAGAAAACTGTTTAGTCCCTGGTAAACTGTGTTCAAAGTGTTGAGAACTGAGTTGGATACTGGTAACATTTATAATTGAGTCTAAATAAGTTGGCTTTTTTGAAAGAAGGTTGGTTAAACACAAACATTCACTTTCATAGGCCTCAGATATCTTAAAAAGTTATTTTCATACTGCTGATATGACAGTTTAGGGTTAGGATTACGGTTAGGGTTAAGGTTTGCCTTAGGCTTAGTGTTAGGGCTAGGCTTAGGTTTAGGGTTAGGGTTAGGGCTAGGGCTAGGGCTAGGGGAAGGTTTAGGGCTAGGGTTAGTGCTAGGGTTAGGGTTAAGGCTAGGGATAGGGCTAAGGGAAGGGTTAGGGCTAGGGCTAATGTTAGGGCTAGTATTTAGGGCTAGGGTTAGGGTTAGCTAGGGCTAGGGCTAAGGTAAAGGTTCGTGTTAGGGTAAGGGTTAGGGTTAGGGATTGTGCTAGGGTTAGGATTATGGCTAGGGTTAGGTTTTGTTCTAGGGTTACCCTTAGGGCTAGGGTAAGGGTTAGGGTTTTGGTTAGGGCTAAGTCTAGGGCTAGGGCTCAGGCTAGTGCTAGGGTTAGGGCTAGGGCTACAGCTAGGGTTAGAGTTATGGTTAGGGAGTATAAACACTTGAAATTCACAATGAATGAGCTTGAATCACTGGACAAAACTGAATTAAACACTGAATTTACAGTGATAGAATAGGAAAATATTTAGAATATAGATTGAAATTCTAGGATTACATGTTCAAGGAGCTTTAATATCTGAAGGAAACTGCTTAGTCCCTGGGAAACGGTGTTCAGAGATTTGGAAACTGAATTGGTTACTGGTTACATTTATAATTGAGTCTAAATGAGTTGGCATTTTTGAAAGAAGGTTGGTTAAACACATAAACATTCATTTTCATATGCCTCAGATATCTTAAAAAGTTATTTTCATACCTCTGATATGACAGTTTAGGGCAGGGGTCCTCAAACTTTTTAAACAGGGGGCCAGTTCACTGTCCCTCAGACTGTTGGACGGACGGACTATAGTTTAAAAAAACAACAACTATGAACTAATTCCTATGCACACTGCGGGCCTGGGACAAGTCAGCTGCTAAGCAGGACAGGCAGCGGCACGCGGCGGGCCAGATAAATGTCCTCGGCGGGCGGTATGTGGTCCGTGGGCCATAGTTTGAGGACCCCTGGTTTAGGGTTAGGGTTACGGTTAGGGTTAGGGTTAGGGTTAGGGTTAGGTTTAGGGATAGGGTTAGGGTTACGGTTAGGGTTAGTGTTAGGGTCAGGGCTAGGGTTATGGTTTGGTTAGGGTTAGGGTTATGGCTAGGTTTTGGGGTAGGTTTATGGTTAGGGCTAGGGCTAGGGCTAGGGGAAGGGTTAGGGCTAGGGCCAGTGTTAGGGCTAGGGCTAGTCCTAGGGCTAGGATTAGGGTTAGGGTTAGCTAGGGCTAGGGCTAGGGTTAGGGATAGGGTTAAGCTTAGGGTTAGGTTAGGGTAAGTGTTAGGGTTACGGTTAGGGTTAGGGTTTGTGCTAGGGTTAGGGTTAGGGTTAGTGTTTTGTTTAGGGCTAAGTCTATGGCTAGGGCTAAGGCTGGGCTTAGGGCTAGGGCTCAGGCTAGTGCTAGGGCTAGGGTTACAGCTGGGTTAGGGTTAGGGTTTGGATTAGGATTTGTGCTAGGGTTAGGGTTATGGCTAGGGTTAGGGTTTGTTCTACAGTTATGGTTACTGCTAGGGTTATGGTTAGGGTTAGGGTTAGGGCTAAGGTTAGGGTTGGGGTTAGGATTTCATTTAGGGCTAAGAGTAGGGCTAGGGCTAAGGCTAGGGCTAGGGCTAGTACTGAGGCTAGGGCTAGGGCTAGGGCTACAGCTAGGGTTAGGGTTATGGTTTGGGTTAGGGTTACGGTTAGGGTGTATAAACACTTGACATTCACAATGAATGAGCTTGAATCAGTGTACAAAACTGAATGAAACACTCAATTCACAGTGATAGAATAGGGAAATATTTAGGATATAGATTAAAATATTAGGATTACATGTTCAAGGAGATTTAATATCTGAAGGAAACTTTTTAGTCACTGGGAAATCGTCTTCAGAGAGCTGGGAACTGAGGTGTTTACTGTTTACATTTATAATTTAGTCTAAATGACTTTTCTTTTTTGAAAGAAGGTTGGTTAAACACTTAAACATTCATTTTCATAGTGCTCAGATACTTGTGAAAGTGTGAAAACACACAGCTAACAATGACTGACATTCGAAATATCTAGAAATGTGTCTGAAACAATTGGAATAGTTTGTGGAACCTTAATACCTATAGTGCACTGTTGAAATACTGAGAATTTGTATTCAAAGAGCTGTGAAATGTAGGATAGTCTTTAAAAAGTAATCACTCACATTAAATGAGCTGGTTTATATGGAAAAAGGCAGTATAAAAACTTAGAATTCATAATGAAGGAGTTTGAAATACAGGACAAAAGTGAAAAGAGCTTGTATATATGGAAAAATGCTGTATAATCATTGGGAATTCAAAATGAATGAGCTCGCATCTCTGGACCAAAGTGAATGAAACTGAGAATTCACAGAGATAGACTAAGGAAATATTTAGGAAAGTGCTTGAAACACTAGGAATACATGTTCAAAGAGCTTTAATATCTGAAGAAAACTGTTTAGTCCCTGGTAAACCGTGTTCACAGAGCTGAGAACTGAGTTGGATACTGGTTACATTTATAATTCATTCTAAATGAGTTGGCGTTTTTGAAAGAATGTTGGTTAAACACATAAAAATTCATTTTCATAAGCCTCAGATATCTCACAATGTTATTTTCATACTGCTTATATGACAGTTTAGCATTAGGGTTACGGTTAGGGTTAGGGTTAGGTTTAGGGTTAGGGCTAGGGTTAGGGTTACGTTTAGGTTATGGTTAGGGTTAGGGCTAGGATTATGGTTTGGGTTAGTGTTAGGGTTAGGGCTAGGCTTAGGGTTAGGGTTAGGGTTAGGGTGAGGCCTAGGGCTAGGGCTAGGGGTAGAGTAAGGTTAGGGCTAGGGCTAGGGTTAGAGCTAGGGCTAGTTCTAAGGTTAGGATTAGGGTTAGGATTAGCTAGGGCTATTGCTAGGGTTAGGGGAAGGGTTAGAGCTCGGGCTACGGTTAGGACTAGGGCTAGTTCTAGGGCTAGGATTAGGGTTAGGATTAGCTAGGGCTAGGGCTAGGGTTAGGGTTAGGGTTAGGCTTACTGTTAGGGTTATGTTAGGGTAAGTGTTAGGGTTAGGGTTAGGGTTTGGGTTAGGGTTTGTGCTAGGGTTAGGATTATGGCTAGGGTTAGGATTTGTTCTATGGGTACGGTTAGGGCTAGGGTTATGGTTAGGGTTAGGGTTAGGGCCAGGGTTAGGGTTAGGGTTAGGATTTCGGTTAGGGCTAAGTGTAGGGCTAGGGCTAAGGCTAGGGCTAAGACTATGGCTCAGGCTAGTGCTACTGCTAGGGCTAGGGCTCCAGCTAGGGTTAAGATTAGGGTTTGGGTTAGGGTTATGGTTAGGGTGTATAAACACTTGAAATTAACAATGAATGAGCTTGAATCAATGGAAAAAAACTGATTCACTGGAAACACTCAATTCACAGTGATAGAATAGGGAAATATTTAGGATATAGATTGAAATATTAGGATTACATGTTCAAGGAGATTTAATATCTGAATGAAACTGTTTAGTCACTGAGACATCGCCTTCAGAGAGCTGGGAAATGAGGGGGTTACTGATTACATTTATAATTTAGTCTATATGACTTTGCTTTTTTATTTTTTGTTATTTTGTTATTTTTTTATTTGAAGTATTACAAATAGTAGTACATATGTGTCCTTTATTTTTTTCCCCATTGACCTCCCTCCAGCATTCCCTTTCTTCCAGTACATGCCTTTACCTGCCCGCTCCAGTGTCTTGTATCTATTTGAAAGAGGTTTGGTTAAACTCTTAAACATTCATTTTCATAGATATCAGATACATTTGAAAATGTGAATACTCACAGCTAACAAAGACAGACATGGGAAATATCTAGAAATGTGTCTGAAACAATTGGAATAGTTTGTGGAACCTTAATATCTACAGTGCACTGTTGAAATACTGAGAATATGTATTCAAAGACCTGTGAAATGTAGGATAGTCTTTAAAAAGTAATCACTCACGTTAAATGAGCTGGTATATATGGAAAAATGCGGTATAGAAACTTGGAATTCATAATTAAGGAGTTGGAAACACTGGACAAAATTGAAAAGAGCTGGTATATATGGAAACACACTGTATAATCATTGGGAATTCAAAATGAATGAGCTCGAATCTCTGGAACAAAGTGAATGAAACTGAGAATTCAGAAGGATAGACTAAGGAAATATTTAGGAAAGCGCTTGAAACACTAGGAATACATGTTGAAAGAGCTTTAATATCTGAAGGAAACTGTTTAGTCCCTGGTAAACCGTGTTTAAAGAGCTGAGAACTGAATGGATACTGGTTACATTTATAATGGAGTCTAAATGAGTTGGCCTTTTTGAAAGAAGGTTGGTTAAACACATAAACATTCATTTTCATAGGCCTCAGATATCTTAAAAAGTTATTTTCATACCGCTGATATGACAGTTTAGGGTTAGGGTTATGTTTAGGGTTAGGGTTAGGTTTAGGGTTAGGGTTAGGGCTAGGGTTAGGGTTACGGTTAGGGTTAGGTTAGGGTTAGGGTTAGGGCTAAGGTTGGGTTTGGGTAAGGGATAAGGATAGGGGTAAGGCTAAGGATAGGGTTATGGTTAGGGCTAGGGTTACGGTTTAAGTTAAGGTTAGACTTAGGGCTAGGGTTGAGGTTAAGGTTAGGGTTAGGGCTGGGCTAGGGTTACAGTTTGGGTTAGGGTTACGGTTAGGGTTAGGGTTAGGGTTAGGGTTAGGGTTAGGGCTAGGGTTACATTTTTGGTTAGGGTTAATGTTAGGGCTGGGCTTAGGGTTAGGGCTAGGCTTAGGGTTAGGGTTAGGGCTAGGGCTAGTGCTAGGGCTGGGGATATGGGAAGGGTTAGGGCTAGGTTTAGGGTTAGGGCTAGTTCTAGGGCTTGGATTAGGGTTAGGATTAGCTAGGGCCAGAGCTAGGGTTAGGGTTAAGGTTAAGCTTAGGGTTAGGGTTGTGTTAGGGTAAGTGTTAGAGATAGGGTTAGGGTTAGGGTTTGTGCTAGGGTTAGGATTATGTTTAGGGTTAGGGTTTGTTTTAAAGTTACAGTTAGGGTTAGGGTTATGGTTAGGGTTAGGGTTAGGGCTAGGGTTAGTGTTAGGGTTAGGGTGTTGGTTAGTGCTAAGTGTAGGGCTAATGCTAAGGCTAGGTCTTGGGCTAGGGCTCAGGCTAGTGTTAGGGCTAGGGCTAGGGCTTCAGCTAGTATTAGGGTTATTGTTTGGGTTAGGGTTATGGGTAGGGTGTATAAACTCTTGAAATTCACAATGAATGAGCTGGAATCACTGGACTAAACTGAATTAAACATTCAATTTACAGTGATAGAATAGGGAAATATTTAGGATATAGACTGAAATATTAGGATTACATGTTCAAGGAGATTTAATATCTGAAGGAAACTGTTTAGTTCCTGGTAAACCATGTTCAAAGAGCTGACAAATGAGTTGGATACTGGTTACATTTATAATTCAGTCTAAATGAGTTGGCGTTTTTGAAAGAAGGTTGGTTAAACACATAAAAATTCACTTTCATAGGCCTCAGATATCTTTTTTTTTTAATAGATTTTATTGATATTTTACAGAGAGGAAGGGAGAGGGATAGAGAACTAGAAACATTGATGAGAGAGAAACATCGATCAGCTGCCTTCTGCAACACATCCCACCCGGGATGTGCCCGCAACCAAGGTACATGCCCTTGACTGGAATCGAACCTGGGACCCTTCAGTCCACAGGCCGACGCTCTATCCACTGAGCCAAACCAGTTTCGGCAGGCATCATATCTTAAAAAGTTATTTTCATACCGCTGATATGACAGTTTAGGGTTAGGGTTACCGTTAGGGTTAGGGTTAGGGTTAGGGTTAGGGGTAGGGGTAGGGGTAGGTTTAGGGTTAGGGTTAAGGTTAGGGTTAGGGTTAGGGCCTGGGTTACAATATGGGTTAGTGTAAGGGTTAGGGCTAGGCTTAGGGTTAGGTTTAGGGTTAGTGTTAGGGCTAGGGCTAGGGCTAGGGCTGGGGAACTGTTAGCGCTAGGCCTAGGGTTATGGCTAGGGCTAGTTCTAGGGTTAGGATTAGTATTAGGATTAGCTAAGGGTAGGGCTGGGGTTAGGGTTTGGTTCAGGCTTAGTGTTAGGGTTAGGGTTAGGGTTTGGTTTTGTTCTAGGGTTACGGTTAGGGCTAGTGTTATGGTTAGCCTTAAGTTTAGGGCTAGGGTTAGGGTTAGGGTTAGGATTTCGGTTAGGGCTAAGTGTAGACTAGGGCTAATGATAGGGCTAGAGCTAGGACTGAGGCTAGGGCTAGGGTAAGTCTGGGGCTACAGATAGGGTTAGGGTTAGGGTTTGGGTTACTTTTACGGTTAGGTTGTATAAACAATTGAAATTCACAATGAACGAACTTGAATCACTGGACAACACTGATTGAAACACTCAATTCACAGTGATAGAATAGGGAAAGATTTAGGATATAGATTAAAATATTAGGATTACATGTTCAAGGAGATTTAATATCTGAAGGGAACTGTCTAGTCACTGGGAAATCGTCTTCAGAGACATGGGAACTGAAGTAGTTAGTGGTTACATTTATAATTTATTCTAAATGACTTTGCTTTTTTGAAAGAAGTTTGGTTAAACACTTAAACATTCATTTTCATAGGGCTCAGCTACCTCTGAAAATGTGAAAACTCACAGCTAACAATGACAGACATGGGAAATATCTAGAAATGTGTCTGAAACAATTGGAATAGTTTGTGGAACCTTAATACCTATAGTGCACTGTTGAAATACTGAGAATATGTATTCAAAGACCTGTGAAATGTAGGATAGTCTTTAAAAAGTAATCACTCACGTTAAATGAGCTGGTATATATGGAAAAATGCGGTATAGAAACTTGGAATTCATAATGAAGGAGCTGGAAACACTGGACAAAATTAAAAAGAGCTGGTATATATGGAAACACGCTGTATAATCATTGGGAATTCAAAATGAATGAGCTCGAATCTCTGGAACAAAGTGAATGAAACTGAGAATTCAGAAGGATAGACTAAGGAAATATTTAGGAAATTGCTTGAAACACTAGGAATACATGTTCCAGGAGCTTTAATATCTGAAGGAAACTGTTTAGTCCCTGGTAAACCGTGTTCAAAGAGTTGAGAACTGAGTTGGATACTGGTTACATTTATAATGGAGTCTAAATGAGTTGGCGTTTTTGAAAGAAGGTTGGTTAAACACATAAATATTCATTTTCATAGGCCTCAGATATCTTAAAAAGTTATTTTCATACTGCTGATATGACAGTTTAGGGTTAGGGTTATGGTTAGGGTTAGGGTTAGGGTTAGGGCTAGGGCTAGTTCTAGGGTTAGGATTAGGGTTAGGATTAGCTAGGGCCAGAGCTAGGGTTAGGGTTAAGGTTAAGCTTAGGGTTAGGGTTAGGTTAGGGTAAGTGTTAGAGTAGGGTTAGGGTTAGGGTATGTGGTAGGGTTAGGATTATAGTTAGGGTTTGTGTTTGTTTTAAGGTTACAGTTAGGGTTAGGGTTATGGTTAGGGTTAGGGTTAGGGCTAGGGTTAGTGTGAGGGTTAGGGTGTTGGTTAGGGCTAAGTGAAGGGCTCAGGCTAAGGCTAGGTCTTGGGCTAAGGCTCAGGCTAGTGCTAAGGCTAAGGCTAGGGCTTCAGCTAGTATTAGGGTTATTGTTTGGGTTAGGGTTATGGGTAGGGTGTATAAACTCTTGAAATTCACAATGAATGAGCTGGAATCACTGGACTAAACTGAATTAAACATTCAATTTACAGTGATAGAATAGGGAAATATTTAGAATATAGACTGAAATATTAGGATTACATGTTCAAGGAGATTTAATATCTGAAGGAAACTGTTTAGTTCCTGGTAAACCGTGTTCAAAGAGCTGACAAATGAGTTGGATACTGGTTACATTTATAATTCAGTCTAAATGAGTTGGCATTTTTGAAAGAAGGTTGGTTAAACACATAAAAATTCACTTTCATAGGCCTCAGATATCTTAAAAAGTTATTTTCATACCGCTGATATGACAGTTTAGGGTTAGTGTTACGGTTAGGGTTAGAGTTAGGGTTAGAGCTAGGGTTAGGGTTACGGTTTGGGTTAGGGTTAGGGTTAGGGGTAGGGTTACAGTTTGGGTTAGGGTATGGTTAGGGCTAAGCTTAGGGTTAGGTTTAGGTTTAGGGTTTGGGCTATCTTATAAAGTTATTTTCATACTGCTGATATGATAGTTTAGGGTTAGGGTTACGGTTCGGGTTAGGGTTAGGGTTAGGTTATCGATAGTGTTAGGTATGGTAACTGTTAGGTTTAGGGTTCGTTCTAGGCTTACAGTTAGGGGTAGGTTTATGGTTAGGGTTACATTTAGGGCAACGTTAGGGTTAGGGTTAGGATTTCGGTTAGTGCTAAGTGTAGTGCTAGGGCTAAGGCTAGTGCTAGGGCTAGGACTGAGGCTAGGGCTAGGGCTAGGGCTAGGGCTACAGCTAGGGTTAGGGTTATGGTTTGGTTAGGGTTACGGTTAGGGTGTATAAACACTTGACATTCACAATGAATGAGCTTGAATCACTGTACAAAACTGAATGAAACACTCAATTCACAGTGATAGAATAGGGAAATATTTAGGATATAGATTGAAATATTAGGCTTACATGTTCAAGGAGATTTAATATGTGAAGGAATCTATTCACTGGGAAATCGTCTTCAGAGACATGGGAACTGAGGTGGTTAGTGGTTACATTTATAATTTAGTCTAAATGACTTTGCTTTCTTGAAAGAAGGTTGGTTAAACACTTAAACATTCATTTTCATAGGGCTCAGATACCTCTGAAAATGTGAAAACTCACAGCTAACTATGACAGACATGGGAAATATCTAGAAATGTGTCTGAAACAATTGGAATAGTTTGTGGAACCTTAATACCTATAGTGCACTGTTGAAATACTGAGAATTTGTATTCAAAGATCTGTGAAATATAGGATAGTCTTTAAAAATAATCACTCCCGTTAAATGAGCTGGTATATATGGAAGAACTCGGTATAAAAACTTGGAATTGATAATGAAGGAGTTTGAAACATTGGATAAAAGTGAAAAGAGCTGCTATATATGGAAAAACGCTGTATAATCATTTGAATTCAAAATGAATGAACTTGAATCTCTGGACCAAAGTGAGTGAAACTGAGAATTCAGAAGGATAGACTAAGGAAATATTTAGGAAAGTGCTTGAAACACTAGGAATACATGTTCAAGGAACTTTAATATCTGAAGGATACTTTTTTGTCCCTGGTAAACCGTGTTCAAAGAGCTGAGAAATGAGTTGGATACTGGTTACATTTATAATTCAGTTTAAATGAGTTGGTGTTTTTGAAAGAAGGTTGGTTAAACACATAAACATTCATTTTCATAGGCCTCAGATATCTTAAAATGTTATTTTTATATAGCTGATATGAGTGTTTAAGGTTAAGGTTACGGTTAGGCTTAGGTTTAGGGTTAGGTTTAGGGTTAGGGCTAGGGCTAGGGCTACGGGAAGGGTTAGGGCTAGGGTTCGTGCTAGGGCTAGTTCTAAGGCTAGGATTAGGGTTAGGATTAGCTAGGGCTAGGCGTAGGTTTAGGGTTAGGCTTAGGCTTAGCGTTAGGATTAGGTTAGGGCAAGTGTTAGGGTTAGGGTTAGGCTTATGTTTACGGCTAGGGTTAGGGTTTGGGTTAGGGGTTTGGTTAGGGCTAAGTGTAAGGCTATGGCTAGGGCTAGGGCTCAGGCTAGTGCTTGGGCTAGGGCTACAGCTAGGTTTAGGGTTAGGGTTTGTGATAGGGTTATGGTTAGGTTGTATAAACACTTGAAATTCACAATGAATGGTCTTGAATCAGTGGACAAAACTGAATGAAACACTGAATTCACAGTGATAGAATAGGGAAATATTTAGGATATAGATTGTAATATTAGGATTACCTGTTTAAGGAGCTTTCCTATCTGAAGGAAACTGTTTAGTCACTGTGACATCGTCTTCAGAGAGCTTGGAACTGAGGTGGTTACTGGTTACATTTATAATTTAGTCTAAATGACTTTTCTTTTTTGAAAGAAGGTTGGGTAAACACTTAAACATTCATTTTCATAGGGCTCAGATACCTGTGAAAATGTGAAAACTCACAGCTAAAAATGACTGACATGGGTGGGGGGAAAATTGGCGGTGGAATAGACAGATGTGTTCCAAGCCTTGTCCCGGAGCAGAAAGAAAGAACAGCTGAGGGCTGCACGAGAAGTGTTTGTTGGCAAGTTAATGGACAGCTAATCTCCAAGAGAATGTGGGGGACTGCTAGACGGGGTTCCCCTGACTGGGCAGCCCCTACTGCAGCTGAGTCCCCTCCCGGAGCTACGGGTTCGGACGTGGAGACTACGCCATCTTGAAAGTGATAGTGGATCTTATCAGAAGCCTGAAAATCCACAACTGTTGCACCCATGGGACAGCTGCAAGCCCCAGAACACCGGTCCCCAATTAGCGCAAACACGCGTATTCAGAGGAGGTCTACACTCCACCACGGAATGGTCAGATTTCGCCTGGGATAAGGAGAGAGAGAACTACATAACCAGACATCTGGAGAAGAGAGACCATGGGGAGACAAAGAAACAGACCACATATGAAAGAAAAGCAGGCATCTCCAGAAAAGGAAGTAAATGGGAGAAACCAAGATGGCAGCATAGGTAAGCACCTAAACTGCTGAATCGCACAACAATTTCAAAACTACAACTAAAAGACAGAATGGACACCATCCAGAACCACAGGAAAGCTGGCTGAGTGGAAATTCTACAACTAGAAGGAAAGAGAAAAGCTCACAGAGAGTTGGAGGTACGGCAAAGGGTTTTTGTGCACGCAGAGAGGAAGGGCGGCTGACAGACTGGCTGATTTTCTCTGGCGGGAGGGGGAAGGAAGCCCCTGACTGCACTGAACCCCAGTTCCGGGCAAAACCCCGTGGACCCAGGCTCACTCATGGGAAGTCTGGACTGTCAGGTAGAGAGAAAGACACCCAGAGACTCGGAGACCCGGGGGAGACCCGAGGGAGCCCTGGTGGGCAGGGGTCTGGAAGTGCATGCACCAGTGTGCACATAGACTGCGGAGGTTGCCACAGGCTTTCCCTAGCAGAAGGGAGTCAGAAGCTCCTGACTGCACTGAACCCCAGTTCTGACTGCACTGAACCCCAGTTCCAGGTGAGCCCCTGGGGACCCACACTCTTGCGGGGGGAATCTGGACTCTCGGGTGGAGACTTGCGATCCGGGGAAAGCAGAGGTCTGGAGGGATGCGCGTGCAAGGGCAAGGCTGATGGGAAGCCAAGACTGTCTGATCCGCCCTGAGACTCCACTCCATCCAAGCTGAGCACAGAGGCTTTTGCAATTTGGCAAGTCTAATCTTATAAGGCTTTCTCCAGCACCAAACTTCTCCCAGTGTATACACAGCTGATCCTCACAGCCAACTGGCCTGCAGGTAAATTCCTCTCAGCGATACCAACAACAATCAAGACTTAACTACAACAAGGCTGTACACACAGTCCACAAGGGGGTGCACCAAACGTATGCACCTCAGGTTAACTGGGGAGGCCAACCCACTGGGCCATATAGGAAACCTAGCACACAAAGCTACCCTACCAACTCAGGGAAGCAGTGAAAATGTGGTGATAAACAGATCACAAACGAAAGAAATGGAGGAAAACAAACGACTGGATATAGAATTCAAAACCACGGTTATAAGGCTTTTCAAGAATATCCTAGAAAAGGCTGAAAAATATAACAAGACCTTCAAAGATATGAAAAAGGACCAACTAGAAATTAAACATATACTGACTGAAATAAAAAATATTATACAGAGACCCAACAACAGATGAGAGGAACACAAGAATCAAGTCAAAGAATTTAAATACAAAAGAGCAAAAAACACTCAATTGAAAAAACAAGAAAAAAAATCCAAGAAGTTGAAGATAGTGTAAGAAGCCTCTGGGACAACTTCAAGTGTACCAACATCAGAATTACGTGGGTGCCAGAAGAAGAGAGAGAGCAAGATACTGAAAACCTATTTGAAGAAATAATGACTGAAAACTTCCCCCACCTGGTGAAAGAAATAGACTTACAAGTCCAGGAAGCACACAGAACCCCAAACAAAAGGAATCCAAAGAGGACCACACCAAGACACATCATAATTAAAATGCCAAGAGCAAAAGACAAAGAGAGAATATTAAAAGCAGCAAGAGAAAAACAGTTAATTACCTGCAAGGGAGCACCCATACGATTGTCAGCTGATTTCTCAACAGAAACTATGAAGACCAGATGGGAGTGGCAAGAAATTTTCAAAGTGATGAATAGCAAAAACCTACAACCAAGATTACTCTACCCAGCAAAGCTATCATTCAGAATTGAAGGGCAGATAAAGAGCTTCACAGATAAGAAAAAGCTAAAGGAGTTCATCACCACCAAACCAGTATTATATGAAATGCTGAAAGGTATTCTTAAAGAAGAGGAAGAAGAAAAAAGTAAAGATAAAAATTATGAACAACAAATACATATCTATCAACAAGTGAACCTAAAAATCAAGTGAATTCAAAACCTGAGGAACAGAATAATCTGGTGAATATAATAGAATCAGGGGCATAGAAAGGGAGTGGACTGATAATTCTCAAGGGGAAAGGGGCATGGGGGCGTTCAGGAAGAGACTGGACAAAAATCATACACATATATATGAGGACAGTGGCGGGGAGGTAAGGGCAGAAGGTGGGGTGTGAACTGGGTGGAGGGCACTATGGGGGGAAAAAGTAGAAACAATTGTAATAATCTGAATAAAGATTTATTAAAAAAATAAAAAGAAGGAAGTAAACGAAATGGAGGCAAGCAACCTTCCAGAGAAAGAATTCAGAGAAATGGTCAGAAGGTGGCTGAAAAGAATGGAAGACAAATTCGACAATATGAGTAAGAACCAAGAGGAAATGAAAAAGAACCAAGAAGAAATGAAAAATGACATAACTGCTGTAAAGAACTCAATAGAAAGCATCAAGAGCAGACTAGAAGAAGCAGAGGACTGCATCAGTGAGCTAGAAGACAAGATGGGAAAAAATACCCAAGTAGAGCAGCTTCTAGAAAAAAAAATTAAAAAGCAGGAGGAGAGCTTAAGGGAAGTTTGGGACAACATGAAACAAAACTACATTGCATAATAGGGGTTTCAGAAGGAAAGGAAACTGAGCAAGGAATAGAAAACCTGTTTGAAGAAATAATGACAGAAAACTTCCCTGATATAGGGAAGAAAAAACCCACACAAATCCAAGAAGCTCACAGAGTCCCAAGCAAAATGAACTCCAAAAGACCGACACCAAGGCACATTATAATTAAATTGGCAAACACCAACGACAAAGTAAGAATCTTAAAAGCGGCAAGAGAGAGACAGAAAATTACATACAAAGGAACCCCCATCAGACTAGCAACTGATTTCTCAACAGAAACTCATCAGGCCACAAGGGAATGGAATGAAATATACAAAGTCATGCAAAGGAAGGGTATGAATCGAAGAATACTGTACCCAGAAAGGCTATCAGTCAAAACTGAAGGTGAAATCAGGAGCTTCACAGACAATAAAGGGCTAAGGGAATTTATAACCACCAAACCAGCAATGCAAGAAATGCTAAAGGGTCTGCTGTAAAAAAAAGAAAAGAAATAGGAAGCGAAGAAGGAACACAGGGGTAAAGAATAAAAAATGGAGACAAATAAGTACCTATCAATAACTTTAAATGTAAATGGATTAAATGCCCCAATCAAAAGACATAGGGTAATGGATTGGATAAGAAAACAAGACCCACATATCTGCTGTCTACAAGAAACCCACCTCAGAAAAAACAAAACAAAAAATGCACACAGACTGAGGGTGAAGGGATGGAAAAAGGTCTTTCAGGCGACTGGAAATGAAAAAAAACCTGGGGTAGCAATACTTATATCTGACAAATTAGATCTCAAAGTGAAGGACATAACAAGAGATAAGGAAGGCCACTTCATAATACTAAAGGGAGCAATCCAACAAGAAGAAATAACTCTGGTAAACATACATGCACCCAATATAGGAGCACCCAAATACATAAAAAATCTCCTGGAGGATATCAAGGGAGAGATTGACAGCAATACAATCTTAGTAGGAGACTTTAATACCCCACTATCACCATTGGACAAATCCTCTAAACAAAAAATCAGCAAAGAAACATCAATCCTAAATGACTCACTAGACCAGATGGAATTAACTGACATCTTCAGAACATTTCACCCCAAAGCCACAGAATATACATTTTTCTCAAGTGCACATGGGTCATTTTCAAAGATAGAGCATATGTTAGGATATAGGCAAAGTCTCTTCAAATTCAAGAAGATAAAAATCATATCAAGCATCTTCTCAGACCACAGTGGCATAAAACTGGAAATCAACTACAATAAAAACAATCCAAATAAATCAAACAAATGGAGACCAAACAGCATGCTATTAAACAATGACTGGGTTACTAGAGAGATCAAGGAAGAAATAAAAACCATCATGGCAACAAATGACAATAAAAACACAACAATCCAAAATCTATAGGATACAGCAAAAGCAGTCTTGAGAGGGAAGTTCATAGTTCTACAAGCATACTGCAAAAAACAAGAAACAATGGTAATAAATTACCTAACCCTACAACTCAAAGAGTTAGAAAAAAAGCTACAAGAAAAGCAGAGTGTAAGCAGAAGAAAGGAAATAATAAAGATCAGAGCTGATATAAACGACATAGAGACCAAAGAAACAATACAAAAGATCAACAAAACCAAGAGCTGGTTCTTTGAAAGGATAAACAAGATTGATGAATCTCTAGCCAGGCTCACCAAGAAGCAAAGAGAGAGGACCCAAATAAACAAAATCAGAAATGAAAGAGGTGAAATAACAACAGATCCTGCCGAAATACAAAGGATTGTTAAAAAGTACTACAAACAACTCTATTCCAACAAACTGGACAACCTGGAGGACATGGACATATTCCTAGAAAAAGTTAACCTTCCAAAACTCAATCAGGAAGAATCTAAACAGCTCAATATGCCAGTAACTATAGAAGAAATTGAAGCAGTCATCAAAAAAGCTTCTGGCAAACAAAAGCCCGGGGCCAGATGGCTTCACAAGAGAGTTTTACCAAACATTCAAGGAAGAAATAAAACCTATCCTCCTCAGACTATTCCAAAAAATTCAAGAGGAAGGAACACTTCCAAGCTCCTTCTATGAAGCCAGCATCACCCTAATACCAAAACCAGATAAAGACAACACAATGAAGGAGAATTACAGGCCAATATCCCTCATGAATGTAGATGCCAAAATCCTCAACAAAATTCTAGCAAATCGGATCCAGCAGTACATCAGAAAGATCATACACCATGACCAAGTAGGATTTATCCCAGGAATGCAAGGATGGTACAATATCCGCAAATCAATTAACGTGATACATCACATAAACAAATTGAGAGATAAAAATCACATGGTCATATCAATTGATGCAGAAAAAGCATTTGACAAAATCCAACACCCTTTCTTGATAAAAACTCTCAACAAGGTGGGAATAGAAGGATTATACCTCAACATAATAAAAACTATATATGACAAACCCACAGGTATCATTATACTCAATGGGCAAAAACTAAAACCATTTCCCCTAAGAACAGGAACAAGACAGGGATGCCCACTCTCACCACTCCTGTTTGACATAGTACTGGAAGTATTAGCCATTGCAATTAGACCAGAAGAAGAAATAAAAGGCTTCCAAATTGGAAAAGAAGAAGTAAAACTGTCCTTATTTGCAGATGACATGATATTGTACATAAAAATCCCCTAAAGATTCCATCAAAAAATTAACAGACTTAATAAATGAATTCGGCAATGTAGCAGGATACAAAATTAACGCCAAGAAATCTATGGTATTTCTATACACCAATAGTGAACTTATAGAAAGAGAGACTAAAAAAGCAATCCCATTTACCATCGCACCAAAAAAATTAAGATACCTAGGAGTAAACTTAACCAAGGAGGTAAAAGACCTATACACGGAAAACTACAGGACACTGAAAAATGAGATAGAGGAAGAAGTAAACAGATAGAAGAACATACCATGTTCATGGATTGGTAGAATCAACATCATTAAAATGTCCATACTACCCAAAGCAATCTATAGATTCAATGCACTTCCCATTAAAATACCAACGGCATATTTCACAGACCTAGAAAGAACTCTCCAAAAATTCATCTGGAATAAAAAAAAGACCCCAAATAGCCATAGCAATCCTGAGAAAGAAGAATAAAGTAAGAGGGATCTCAATACCAGATATCAAGCTGTATTACAAAGCCACTGTTCTTAAAACAGCCTGGTACTGTTACAAGAACAGATATATAGACCAATGGAATAGAATAGAGAATCCAGATATTGACTCAAACCACTATGCACAATTAATATTTGACAAAGGAGGCATGAACATACAATGGAGTCAAGACAGTCATTCAACAAATGGTGTTGGGAAAATTGGACAGATACATGCAATAAAATGAAACTAGATCACCAACTTACACCATACACAAAAATAAACTCAAAATGGATACAGGACTTAAATATAAGACGGGAAACCATAAAAATACTAGAGGAATCCACAGGCAGCAAAATCTCAGACATATGCCGAAAGAACTTATTCACTGATACTGCCCCTAGGGCAATGGAAGCCAAAGAGAAAATAAACAAATGGGACTACATCATAATAAAAAGCTTTTTCACAGCAAAAGAAACCATCAACAAAACAACAAGAAAGCCCACTATATGGGAGAACTTATTTGCAAATGTTATCACTGATAAAGGTTTAATCTCCAACATCTACAGGCAGTTTATACAACTTAATAAAAGGAAGATAAATGATCCAATAAAAAAATGGGCAAAGGACCTAAATAGAATCTTTTTGAAAGCAGACAGAAGGAAGGCAAGAGACACATGAAAACATGCTCAAAGTCACTAATTATCTGAGAGATACAAATGAAAACAACAATGCGATACCATGTCACACCTGTCAGAATGGCTATCATCAACAAATCAACAAACGACAAGTGTTGGCGAGGTTGTGGAGAAAAAGGAACCCTCGTGCACTGCTGGTGGGAATGCAGAGTGGTGCAGCCACTGTGGAGAACAGTATGGAGTTTTTTCAAAAAACTGAAAATGGAACTCCCATTTGACCCAGTAATCCCCCAAGTAGGAATATATCCTAAGAAACTAGAAACACCAGTCAGAAAGGATATATGCACCCCTATGTTCATAGCAGCACAATTTACAATAGCTAAGATTTGGAAACAGCCTAGGTGCCCATCAGCAGATGACTGGATCAGAAAACTATGGCACATCTACACAATGGAATACTATGCTGCCATAAAAAAGAAGCAATTCTTACCATTTGTAGCAACATGGATGGAATTAGAGAACATTATGCTAAGTAAAATAAGCCAGTCAATGAAAGAAAATACCACATGATCTCACTCATTTGTGGATAATAAAAAACATTATAAACTAATGAAAAAAAGATAGATACAGAGGCAATAAAGCATCAAACACTGGCAAATTACAGCGGGAATGTTATGGAGAGGTGGGGGAAATAAGAGATCAACCGAAGGCTTTATATGCATGCATATAAGAATAACCAATGGACGGAAAACATTGGGAGGTGAGGGCATGTATGGGAGTGGGGTGGAGGTGGGGGGCAATGGTAAGACATGTACACATATTATATCCTAATAAAAAATAATTAATAAAAATGACAGACATGGGAAATATCTAGAAATGTGTCTGAAACAATTGGAATAGTTTGTGGAACCTTAATAACTATAGTGCACTGTTGAAATACTGATAATTTGTATTCAAAGAGCTGTGAAATGAAGGATAGTCTTTAAAAAGTAATCACTAACGTTAAAGGAGCTGGTATATATGCAAAAACGCGGTATAAAAACTGGGAATTCATAATGTAGGAGTTGGAAACACTGGACAAAATTGAAAAGAGCTGGTATATATGGAAACACGCTGTATAATCATTGGGAATTCAAAATGAATGAGCTCGAATCGCTGGACCAAAGTGAATGAAACTGAGAATTCACAAAGATAGACTTAGGAAATATTAAGAAAGTGCTTGAATTACTAGGAATATATGTTCAAAGAGCTTTAATATCTGAAGGAAACTGTTTAGTCCCTGAAAAACCGTGTTCAAAGAGGTGAGTATGAGTTGGATACTGCTTACATTTATAATGGAGTCTAAATGAGTGGGCGTTTTTGAAAGAAGGTTGGTTAAACACATAAACATTCATTTTCATAGGCCTCAGATATATTAAAAAGTTATTTTCATACCGCTGAAATGACAGTTTAGGGTTAGGGTTATGGTTATGGTTAGGGTTAGGGTTAGGGCTAGGGTTGGGTTCTGGTAAGGAATAAGGATAGGATTACGGCTAGGGTTAGGGTTACGGTTAGGGCTAGGATTAAGGTTTGAGTTAAGGTTAGGGTTAGGGCTAGCGTTAGGGTTAGGGTTAGGGCTAGGGCTAGGGTTATGGTTTGGGCTAGGGTTAGGGTTAGGGTTAGGGTTAGGGTTAGGTTAGGGTAAGTGTTAGAGTTAGGGTTAGGTTTAGGGTTTGTGCTAGGGTTAGGATTATGGCTAGGGTTAGGGTTTGTTCTAAGGTTACGGTTACAGTTAGGGTTAGGGTTATGGTTAGGGTTAGGGTTAGTGTTAGGGTTAGGGTGTTTGTTAGGGCTAAGTGTAGGGCTAGGGCTAAGGCTAGGTCTAGGGCTAGGGCTTCAGCTACGGTTAGGGTTAGGGTTTGGGTTAGGATTATGGTTAGGGTGTATAAAATCTTGAAATTCACAATGAATGATTCTGAATCACTGGACTCTACTGAATTAAAAATTCAATTCACAGTGATAAAATAGAAAAATATTTAGGATAAAGTCTGAAATATTAGCAATACATATTCAAGGATATTTAATATCTGAAGTAAACTGTTTACTCCCTGGTAAGCCGTGTTCAAAGAACTGAGAAATGAATTGGATACTGGTTACATTTATAATTCAGTCTAAATGAGTTGGCGTTTTTGAATGAAGGTTGGTTAAACACATAAACATTCATTTTCATAGGCCTCAGATATCTTAAAAAGTTATTTTCATATCGCAGATATGACAGTTTAGAGTTAGGGTTATTGTCAGGGTTAGGGTTAGGGCTAGGGTAACAGTTTGGGTTAGGGTAACGGTTAGGGCTAGGCTTAGGGTTAGGTTTAGGGTTAGGGCTAGGGCTAGGGGAAGGGTTAGTGCTATGGCTATGGCTAGGGCTAGGGCTAGTTCTAGGGCTAGGATTAGGGTTAAGATTAGCTAGTAGTAGGGCTAGAGTTAGTGTTAGGGTTAGGCTTAGGGTTAGGGTTAGGTTAGGGTAAGTGTTAGCGTTAGGGTTAGGGTTAGGGTTTGTTCTAGGGTTACGGTTAGGGCTAGGGTTATGGTTAGGGTTAGGTTCAGGGTTAGGGTTAGGGTTAGGGTTAGGATGTCAGTTAGGGCTATGTGTAGGTCTAGGGCTAAGGCTAGGGCTAGGACTAGGCCTAGGGCTAAAGCTAGGGTTAGGGTTAGGGTTAGGTTTTGGGTTCGGGTTACGGTTAAGGTGTATAAACACTTGAAATTCACAATGAATGAGCTTGAAACACTGGACAAAACTGAATGAAACACTCAATTCACAGTGATGGAATAGGAAAATATTTAGGATATAGATTGAAATATTAGGGTTGCATGTTCAAGGAGATTTAATATCTGAAGGAAACTGTTTATTCACTGTGGAAATGGTCTTCAGAGAGCTGGGAACTGAGGTGGTTACTGGTTACATTTATAATTTAGTCTAAATAACTTTGCTTTTTTGAAAGAAGGTTGATTACACACATAAACATTCATTTTCATAGGCCTCAGATATCTTATAAAGTTATTTTTATACCGCTGATATGATAGTTTAGGGTTAGGGTTATGGTTAGGGTTATGGTTAGGGTTAGGGTTAGGGCTAGGGCTAGGGTTACGGTTTGTGTTAGAGTTAGGTTTTGGGTTAGGGTTAGGGTTAGGGTTAGGGTTAGGGTTAGGGCTAGGGTTACAATTTGGTTTAGGGTTAGGGTTAGGGTTAGGGTTAGGGTTAGGGTTAGGGTTAGGGTTAGGGTTAGTGTTAGTGTTAGGGTAAGGATTTTGGTTAGGGCTAAGTGTAGGGCTCGGGCTAAGGCTAGGGCTTGGGCTAGGGCTACAGCTAGGGTTAGGGTTAGGGTTTGGGTTACGGTTATGGTAAGGGTGTATAAACACTTGAAATTCACAATGAATGGGCTTGAATCACTGGACAAAATTGAATGAAACACTTAATTCACAGTGATAGAATAGGGAAATATTTAGGATATAGATTGTAATACTAAGATTACATGTTCAAGGAACTTTAATATCTGAAGGAAACTGTTTAGTCACTGGGACGTAGTCTTCAGAGAGCTGGGAACTGAGGTGGTTACTGGTTACATTTATAATTTAGTCTAAATGACTTTGCTTTTTTGAAAGAAGGTTGGTTATTCACTTAAACATTCATTTTCATATGGCTCAGATACCTGTGAAAATGTGAAAACTCGCAGCTAAAAATGACAGACATGGGAAATATCTAGAAATGTGTCTGAAACAATAGGAATAGAGTGTGGAACCTTAATACCTATAGTGCACTGTTGAAATACTGATAATTTGTATTCAAAGAGCTGTGAAATGAAGGATAGTCTTTAAAAAGTAATCACTAACGTTAAAGGAGCTGGTATATATGCAAAAACGCGGTATAAAAACTGGGAATTCATAATGAAGGAGTTGGAAACACTGGACAAAATTGAAAAGAGCTGGTATATATGGAAACACGCTGTATAATCATTGGGAATTCAAAATGAATGAGCTTGAATTGCTGGACCAAAGTGAATGAAACAGAATTCACAAAGATAGACTAAGGAAATATTTAGACAGTTCTTGAAACACTAGGAATACATGTTGAAAGAGCTTTAATATCTGAAGGAAACTGTTTAGTCCCTGATAAACCGTGTTCAAAGAGGTGAGTATGAGTTGGATACTGCTTACATTTATAATGGAGCCTAAATGAGTGGGCCTTTTTGAAAGAAGGTTGGTTAAACACATAAACATTCATTTTCAAGGCGTCAGATATATTAAAAAGTTATTTTCATACCGCTGAAATGACAGTTTAGGGTTAGGGTTATGGTAATGGTTAGGGTTAGGGTTAGGGCTAGGTTTAGGGTTACGGTTAGGGTTAGGGTTAGGGTTAGGGCTAGGGTTGGGTTCGGGTAAGGAATAAGGATAGGATTATGGCTAGGGTTAGGGTTACGGTTAGGGCTAGGATTAAGGTTTGAGTTAAGGTTAGGGTTAGGGCTAGGGTTAGGGTTAGGGTTAGGGCTAGGGCTAAGGTTATGGTTTGGGCTAGGGTTAGGGTTAGGGCTAGGGTTAGTGTTAGGGTTAGGGTGTTTGTTAGGGCTAAGTGTAGTGCTAGGGCTAAGGCTAGGTCTAGGGCTAGGATCTCAGCTACGGATAGGGTTAGGGTTTGGGTTAGGATTATGGTTAGGGTGTATAAAATCTTGAAATTCACAATGAATGATCTTGAATCACTGGACTAAACTGAATTAATAATTCAATTCACAGTGATAGAATAGAAAAATATTTAGGATATACATTGAAATATTAGGAATACATGTTCAAGGAGATTTAATATCTGAAGGAAACTGTTTACTCCCTGGTAAGCCGTGTTCAAAGAACTGAGAAATGAATTGGATACTGGTTACATTTATAATTCAGTCTAAATGAGTTGGCGTTTTTGAATGAAGGTTGGTTAAACACATAAACATTCATTTTCATAGGCCTCAGATATCTTAAAAAGTTATTTTCATACCGCAGATATGACAGTTTAGAGTTAGGGTTATTGTCAGGGTTAGGGTTAGGGCTAGGGTAACAGTTTGGGTTAGGGTAACGGTTAGGGCTAGGCTTAGGGTTAGGTTTAGGGTTAGGGGAAGGGTTAGTGCTATGGCTAGGGATAGGGCTAGGGCTAGGGCTAGTTCTAGGGCTAGGATTAGGGTTAAGATTAGCTAGGGGTAGGGCTAGAGTTAGTGTTAGGGTTAGGCTTAGGGTTAGGGTTAGGTTAGGGTAAGTGTTAGCGTTAGGGTTAGGATTAGGGTTTGTTCTAGGGTTACGGTTAGGGTTAGGGTTATGGTTAGGGTTAGGTTCAGGGCTAGGGTTAGGGTTAGGGTTAGGATGTCGGATAGGGCTATGTGTAGGTCTAGGGCTGAGGCTAGGGCTAGGGCTAGGACTGAGGCTAGGGCTAGGACTAGGGCTAGGGCTAAAGCTAGGGTTAGGGTTAGGGTTAGGTTTTGGGTTCGGGTTACGGTTAAGGTGTATAAACACTTGAAATTCACAATGAATGAGCTTGAAACACTGGACAAAACTGAATGAAACACTCAATTCACAGTGATAGAATAGGAAAATATTTAGGATATAGATTGAAATATTAGGGTTGCATGTTCAAGGAGATTTAATATCTGAAGGAAACTGTTTATTCACTGTGGAAATGGTCTTCAGAGAGCTGGGAACTGAGGTGGTTACTGGTTACATTTATAATTTAGTCTAAATAACTTTGCTTTTTTGAAAGAAGGTTGATTACACACATAAACATTCATTTTCATAGGCCTCAGATATCTTATAAAGTTATTTTTATACCGCTGATATGATAGTTTAGGGTTAGGGTTATGGTTAGGGTTATGGTTAGGGTTAGGGTTAGGGCTAGGGCTAGGGTTACGGTTTGTGTTAGGTGTAGGTTTTGGGTTAGGGTTAAGGTTAGGGTTAGGGTTAGGGTTAGGGTTAGGGCTAGGGTTACAATTTGGTTTAGGGTTAGGGTTAGGGTTAGGGTTAGTGTTAGTGTTAGGGTAAGGATTTTGGTTAGGGCTAAGTGTAGGGCTCGGGCTAAGGCTAGGGCTTGGGCTAGGGCTACAGCTAGGGTTAGGGTTAGGGTTTGGGTTACGGTTATGGTAAGGGTGTATAAACACTTGAAATTCACAATGAATGGGCTTGAATCACTGGACAAAATTGAATGAAACACTTAATTCACAGTGATAGAATAGGGAAATATTTAGGATATAGATTGTAATACTAAGATTACATGTTCAAGGAGCTTTAATATCTGAAGGAAACTGTTTAGTCACTTGGACATCGTCTTCAGAGAGCTGGGAACTGAGGTGGTTACTGGTTACATTTATAATTTAGTCTAAATGACTTTGCTTTTTTGAAAGAAGGTTGGTTATTCACTTAAACATTCATTTTCATATGGCTCAGATACCTGTGAAAATGTGAAAACTCGCAGCTAAAAATGACAGACATGGGAAATATCTAGAAATGTGTCTGAAACAATAGGAATAGAGTGTGGAACCTTAATACCTATAGTGCACTGTTGAAATACTTATAATTTGTATTCAAAGAGCTGTGAAATGTGGGATAGTCTTTAATAAATAATCAAGTTAAATGAGCTGGTATATATGGAAAAACGCGGTATAAAACTTGAAATTCATAATGAAGGAGCTTGAAACACTGGACAAAAGGGAATAGAGCTGGTAGATATGGAAAAACTCTGTATAATCATTAGGAAATCAAAATGAATGAGCTCACTTCTCTGGACCAAAGTGAATGAAACTGAGAATTCACAAGGATAGATTAAGGAAATATTTAGGAAGGTGCTTGAAACACTAGGAATACATGTTCAAAGAGCTTTAATATCTAAGGAAACTGTTTAGTCCCTGATAAACCATGTTCAAAGAGGTGAGTAATGAGTTGGATACTGGTTATATTTATAATGGAGTCTAAATGAGTGGGCGTTTTTGAAAGAAGGTTGGTTAAACACATAAACATTCACTTTCATAGGCCTCAGATATTTTAAAAAGTTATTTTCATACCGCTGATATGACAGTTTAGGGTTAGGGTTACGGTTAGGGTTAGGGTTAGGGTTCGGGTTAGGGTTAGGGCTAGGGTTAGGTTTACTGTTAGGTTTAGGTTTAGGGTTACGGCTAGGGTTATGGTTTGGGTTAGGGTTAGGGTTAGGGCTACGCTTAGGGTTAGGGTTAGTCTTAGGGCTAGGGTTAGGGTTTGGGCTAGGGTTAAGGCTAGGGCTAGGGCTAGGGGAAGGGTTAGGGTTAGGGCATGGTTAGGGCGAGGGCTAGTTCTGGGCTTGGATAAGTGTTAGGATTAGCTAAGGCTAAGCTAGGGTTAGGGTTAAGGTTTGTTTTAGGGTTAGGATTATGTCTAGGTTTAGGGTTTGTTCTAGGGTTACTGTCAGGGCTAGGGTTTTGGTTAGGGTTAGTGGTAAAGTTAGAGCTCAGGCTATTGCTAGGGCAAAGGCTAAGGCTAGCGCTAGGATTAGCATTAGGGTTTGGTTTAGGGTTATGGTTAGGGTGTATAAACACTTGAAATTCACAATGAATGGGCTTGAATCACTGGACAAAACTGAATGAAACACTCAATTTACAAGGACACAATAGGAATATATTTTGGATATAGATTGAAATATTAGGATTACATGTTTAAGGAGATTTAATATCTGAAGGAAACTGTTTTGTGTCTGGGAAATCGTCTTCAGAGAGCTGGGAACTGAGGAGCTTACTGGTTATATTTATAATTTAGTCTAAATGACTTTGCTTTTTTGAAAGAAGGTTGGTTAAACACTTAAACATTCATTTTCATAGGGCTCAGATACCTCTGAAAATGTGAAAACTCACAGCTAACAATGACAGACATGGGAAATATGTAGAAATGTGTCTGATACAATTGGAATAGTTTGTGGAACCTTAATACCTATAGTGCACTGTTGAAATACTGAGAATTTGTATTCAAAGAGCTGTGAAATGTAGGATTGTCTTTAAAGTAATCATTCACATTAAAGGAGCTGGTATATTTGGAAAAATGCGGTATAAAAGCTCGGAATACATAATGAAGGAGCTTGAAACACTGGACAAAAGTGAAAAGAGCTGGTATGTATGGAAAAACGCTGTAACATCATTGGGAATTCTAAATGAATGAGCTCGAATCTCTGGAACAAAGTCAATGACCTGTGAAATCAGAAGGATAGACTAAGAAAATATTTAGGAAAGCGCTTGAAACACTAGGAATACATGTTCAAAGAGCTTTAATATATGAAGGATACTGTTTAGTCCCTGGTAAACCCTGTTCAAAGAGCTGAGAACTGAGTGGATACTGGTTACATTGATAATTTAGTCTAAATGAGTTTGCGTTTTTGAAAGAAGGTTGGTTAAACACAGAATCATTCATTTTCGTAGTCCTCAGATATCTAAAAAAGTTATTTTTATACCGCTGATATGACTGTTTAGGGTTAGGGTTACAGTTAGGGTTAGGGTTAGGGTTAGGGTAGAGATAGGGCTAAGGTTATCATTACAGTTAGGGTAAGGGTTCGGGTTAGGGTTAGGGTTAGGATTATGGTTAGGGCTAAATGTAGGGCTTGGGCTAAGGCTAGGGCTAGGGCTAAGACTGAGGTTAGGGCTAAGGCTAAGGCTAGGGTTACAGCTAGGGTTAGTGTTAGGTTTTGGGTTTGGGTTACGGTTAAGGTGTATAAACACTTGAAATTCACAATGAATGAGCTTGAAACACTGGACAAAACTGAATGAAACACTCAATTCACAGTGATAGAATAGGAAAATATTTAGGATATAGATTAAAATATTAGGGTTACATGTTCAAGGAGATTTAATATCTGAAGGAAACTGTTTATTCACTGTGGAAATGGTCTTCAGAGAGCTGGGAACTGAGGTGGTTACTGGTTACATTTATAATTTAGTCTAAATGACTTTGCTTTTTTGAAAGAAGGCTGGTTAATCACTTAAACATTCATTTTCATATGGCTCAGATACCTATGAAAATGTGAAAATTCACAGCTAAAAATGACAGACATGAGAAATATCTAGAAATGTGTTTGAAACAATAGGAATAGAGTGTGGAACCTTAATACCTATAGTGCACTGTTGAAATACTTATAATTTGTATTCAAAGAGCTGTGAAATGTGGGATAGTCTTTAAAAAGTAATCACGTTAAATGAGCTGGTATATATGGGAAAACGCGGTATAAAACTTGAAATTCATAATGAAGGAGCTTGAAACACTGGACAAAATGAAAAAGAGCGGGTAGATATGGAAATACTCTGTATAATCATTAGGAAATCAAAATGAATGCGCTCGCATCTCTGGACCAAAGTGAATGAAACTGAGAATTCACAAGGATAGATTAAGGAAATATTTAGGAAGGTGCTTGAAACACTAGGAATACTTGTTCAAAGAGCTTTAATATCTAAGGAAACTGTTTAGTCCCTGATAAACCGTGTTCAAAGAGGTGAGTAATGAGTTGGATACTGGTTATATTTATAATGGAGTCTAAATGAGTGGGCGTTTTTGAAAGAAGGTTGGTTAAACACATAAACATTCACTTTCATAGGCCTCAGATATCTTAAAATGTTATTTTCATACCGCTGATATGACAGTTTAGGGTTAGGGTTATGGTTATGGTTAGGGTTAGGGTTAGGGTTAGGTTTGCCTTAGGCTTAGTGTTAGGGCTAGGCTTAGGTTTAGTGTTAGGGTTAAGGCTAGGGTTAGGGCTAGGGCTAGGGCTAGGGCTAGGGCAAGGTTTAGGGCTAGGGCTAGGGTTAGTGCTGGGGCTAGGGTTATGGTTATGATGAGGTTAGGGTTAGGGCTATAGTTACGGTTTGCCTTAGGGTTAGCATTAGGGCTAGGCTTACATTTAGGGTTAGGGTTTAGGCTAGGGCTAAGGCTAGTACGAGGGCTAGGGCTAGGGCTAGAGGAAGGGTTCGGGATAGGGCTAGGGTTATGGCTAGGGCTAGTACTAGGGCTAGGATTAGGGTTAGGATTAGCTAAGGCTAGGGCAAGGGTTAGGGTTATGGTTAGGCTTAGGGTTAGGGTAGGTTAGAGTAAGTGTTATGGTTAGGGTTAGGGTTACATTTTGTGCTATGGTTAGGATTATGGCTAGGGTTAGGGTTTGTTCTAGGGTTACCATTAGGACTAGGATTATGATTAGGGTTAGGGCTACGGTTAGGGTTAGGATTAGGATTTTGTTTAGGGCTGAGTGTAGGGCTACCGCTAAGGATAGGACTAGGGCTAAGGCTCAGGCTAATGCTAGGGCTAGGGATAGGGCTACAGCCAGGGTTAGGGTTATGGTTTGGGTTAGGGTTACGGTTAGGGTGTATAAACATTTGAAATTCACAATGAATGAGCTTGAATCACTGGTAAAAACTGAGTGAAACACTCAACTCACAGTGATAGAATAGGGAAATATTTAGGATATAGATTGAAATACAAGGATAACATGTTCAAGGAGATTTAATATCTGAAGGAAACTGTTTAGTCACTGGGAAATCGTCTTCAGAGAGCTGGGAACTTTGGTGGTTACTGGTTACATTTATAATTTAGTCTAAATGACTTTGCTGTTTTGAAAAAAGGTTGGTTAAACACTTAAACATTCATTTTCATAGGGCTCAGATACCTGTGAAAATGTGTAAACTCACAGCTAAAAATGACAGACATGGGAAATATTTAGAAATGGGTCTGAAACAATTGGAATAGTTTGGGGAACCTTAATACCTATAGTGCACTCTTGAAATACTGAGAATATGTATTCAAAGAACTGTGAAATGTGGGATAGTCTTTAAAAAGTAATCACTCATGTTAAATGAGCTGGTATATATGGAAAAATGCGGTATAAAAGCTTGGAATTCATAATGAAGGTGCTTGAAACACTGGACAAAGTGAAAAGAGCAGGTATATAGGGAAAAATGCTGTATAATCATAGGGAATTCAAAATGAATGAGCTCCATTCTCTGGACCAAAGTGAATGAGACTGAGAATTCACAAGGATAGACTAAGGAAATATTTAGGAAAGTGCTTGAAACACTAGGAATACATGTTCAAAGAGCTTTAATACCTGAAGGAAACTGTTTATTCCCTTGTAAACCGTGCTCAAAGAGCTCAGAACTGAGTTGGATACTGGTAACATTTATAATGGAGTCTAAATGAGTTGGCGTTTTTGAAAGAAGGTTGGTTAAACACATAAACATTCATTTTCATAGGCCTCAGATATCTTAAAAAGTTATTTTCATACCCTGAAATGACAGTTAAGGGTTAGGGTTAGGGTTAGGGTTATGGTTAGGGTTAAGGTTAGGGGTAGGGTTAAGGTTTGGGTTAGGGTTAGGGCTAGGGCTAGGGCTAGGGGAAGTTGAAGGGTTAGGATTAGTGTTAAGGTTAGGTTAGGGTAAGTGTTAGGGTTACGGTTTGTGCTAGGGTAGGGATTATGGTTAGAGTTAGGGTTTGTTCTAGGGTTACGGTTAGGACTAGGGTTATAGTTAGGGTTAGGGTTAAAGCTTGTGTTAGGGTTAGGATTAGGGTTAGTGTTTTGGTTAGGGCTAAGTGTAGGGCTAGCGCTAAGGCTAGCACTAGGGCTAGGGCTACAGCTAGGGTTAGGGTTTGGGTTAGGGTTATTGTTAGGGTGTGTAAACACTTAAAATTCACAATGAATGGGTTTGAATCACTGGGCAAACTGAATGAAACAATCAATTCACAGTGATAGAATAGGGAAATATTTAGGATATAGATTGAAATACTAGGATTACATGTTCAAGGAGCTTTAACATCTGAAGTATACTGTTTAGTCAGCGGGAATCATCTTCAGAGTGGTGGGAACTGAGGTTGTTATTGGTTACATTTATAATTTAGTCTAAATGACTTTGCATTTTGGAAAGAAGGTTGGTTAAACACTTAAACATTCATTTTCATAGGGCTCAGATACCTGTGAAAATGGGAAAACTCACAGCTAAAAATGCCAGACATGGGAAACATCTGGAAATGTGTCTGAAACAATTGGAATAGTTTGTGGAACCTTAATACCTATGGTGCAGTCTTGAACTACTGAGAATTTGTATTCAGAGAGCTGTGAAATGTAGGATAGTCTTTAAAAAGTATTCACTCACGTTAAATGAGCTGGTATATATGGAAAAACGTGCTATAAAAACTTGGATTTCATAATGAAGGAGCTTGAAACACTAGACAAAAGTGAAAAGAGCTGGTATATATGGAAAAACGCTGTGTAATCATTGGGAATTCAAAATGAATGAGCTCGAATCTCTGGACCAAAGTGAATGAAACTGAGAATTCACAAGGATAGACTAAGGAAATATTTAGGAAAGCGCTCAAAACTAGGAATACATGTTCAAAGAGGTTTAATACCTGAAGGAAACTGTTTAGTCCCTGGTAAACCGTGTTCAAAGTGCTGAGAACTGAGTGGATACTGGTTACATTGATAATTGAGTCTAAATGAGTTGGTGTTTTTGAAAGAAGGTTGGTTAAACACATAAACATTCATTTTCATAGGTCTCAGATATCTTAAAATTTATTTTCTTACCTCTTATATGATAGTTTAGGGTTAGGGTGTCAGTTAGGGTTAGGGTTAGGGTTAGGGTTAGGGCTAGGGTTTCGGTTACGGTTAGGGTTACGGTTAGGGTTAGTGCTAGGTTTAGGTTTAGGGTTAGGGTTAGAGGTAGGGCTAGGGCTAGGGATAGGTCTGGGGCTAGGGCTAGGGGAAGGGTTAGGGCTAGGGCTAGTTCTAGGTTTTGTTCTAGGGTTATGGTTAGAGTTAGGGTTATGGTTATGGTTAGGGTTAGGGTTAGGTTAGGGTGTTGGTTAGGGCTAAGTGTAGGGCTAGGGCTAAGGGTTAGGGTTAGGGTTATGGCTAGGGTTACATTTTGGGTTATGGTTAGGATTAGGGCTAGGTTTAGGGTTAGGGTTAGGGTTAAGTTAGGGTGTTAAGGTTAGGGTTAGGGTAAGGGTTTGTGCTAGGACTAGGATTATCGTTAGGTTTACGTTTATGACTAGGATTAGGTTTAGACTAAGAATTTTGGTTAGGCCTATGTGTAGGGCTAGGGCTAAGGCTAGGGTTAGGGCTAGGTCTCAGGCTAGTGCTAGGACTAGTGCTAGGGCTACAGCTAGTGTTAGGGTTATAGTTTGGGTTAGGGTTATGGTTAAGGTGTAAAAACCCTTGAAATTCACAATGAATGAGCATGAATCCCTCAACAACCCTGAATGAAACCTTCAATTTACAGTGATAGAATAGGGAAATATTTAGGATATAGATTGAAATATTAGGATTACATGTTCAAGGAGATTTAATATCTGAAGGAAACTGTGTAGTCACTGGGAAATCGTCTTCAGAGAGCTGGGAACTTTGGTGGTTACTGGTTACATTTATAATTTAGTCTAAATGACTTTGCTTTTTTGAATGAAGGTTGGTTAAACACTTAAACATTCATTTTCATAAGGCTCAGATACCTGTGAAAATGTGAAAACTCACAGCTAAACATGACAGATATGGGAAATATCTATAAATGTGTCTGAAACAATTGGAATAGTTTGTGGAACCTTAATACCAATAATGCACTCTTGAAATACTGAGAATTTGTATTCAAAGAACTGTGAAATGTAGGATAGTCTTTAAAAAGTAATCACTCAGCAGGGAGATAAAATGATGGCGGAATAGACAGACGTGTCCTGAGCCTTGTCCGGGAGCAAATAGAGGGAGCAGCTGAAATGAGTGGAATCCATCCTTAATTGGCGAAGGAGGCACAGCTGGTGAGACAGTTTGCAGTCGGGAAGGGCAGAGAGCCCCCGATAAAGGTAAAATCAAAGATCTAGGCAGTAGAATCTGCCGGACCTCTGTGCCCAGAAGGTCAGGGAGAAACTAGACTGTGACAAGCCGCGTTCCTGAGGACAGGCAAAGCGTCTGACTGAAAAAAATAAAAAAAAAGGGTCCACGGGACTGCAGGAGGTAGTGGATTTTAGACCTTAGAGTCTGGATTTGAGATCTGAGCTCAAAGGCAGCCCTGAAGAGCTGCTGGACTGCGCAGTGCCGGCAAGAGAGGAACTTGCAGAGACGCAGTACCTCCTTGCGCTGGGGCCTGCGCCTTTCTCCACTGAACCTAGTTCATAGGACCTTTCGGATACAGACACTTACCTGTGGCTGAGGTTCAGAAGAAGGGGTGGGGTTGTGGAATCTGGGGAGAGAAGGCAGTGGACAGTTCAAGAGAGGTGGAAGTGAGTCTGGTGCTGAGTCATATCTAAGCCCTGGTCACCATTTTCTCCTGAGAAATAGCCCCTGCCTCCAGTCTTCAGGCAACCAATATAGCCACACCCAGATCCCACCCTGAATAACACCATGGAATATGAATACTCCCTGAGTCCATAGGATCTACCCTAAAGAGACATCTTTATAAGCTAGGCACCTCAATTACACGGCTGCACTGCCAGGGCCCTTCAGAGTGCCTCAGTGTGCCTCGCTGGCAAACTTACCGCTGGTGCCCCTGAGAGCCGCCACTGGGAGTAAGCGCCTATCCACCACAGGTGCAGCAGTGAAAGCTGAGTCGGCTCACCCCATAACTACAGAACTCTGGGTATCATAGTCACACCTTTCCAGAGTGCAGGCCCTCTGAGCCACATCACCCCAACAGACAGTTCCTGGGTGCCACTGTGAGTCCCCACTATGCACGCGTGATTTCAATCAATGGTGCAAGACAGCAAAAATGGGACAATCCCCTCCACGGCTGCTGACTTCTAGACACTGCAGTTGTGCCTCTCAAGCTCACAGGCCTACATCAAGAGCACCCAAATAGCACAAGTAGTGAGCTACACTAGATTACCAACCCCAGGAGAACTGAGAGATTACACCAGTAGCACCATCACCAAAAGAACCTGGGTAGCAAAGCAATTGGATCTACAATTAAAACATTACAGGAAAACATGGGGAAACGAAAAAGCAACTCCCAAAGTAAAGAAAAAGAGGAATCACCAGAAAGGGAGTTAAATGAAATTGAGGTTAGCAGCTTAACAGAGAAAGAATTAAGAGTAATGGTTATAAGAATATTTAAACGGATGGATGACAAATACACACAACTCAATGACAAATACACACAACTCAATGAGAACTATAAGGAGCTGAATGAGAATGTCACCAACATGAAAAGAAACCAAGAGGAGATGAAGAACGACATAGCTGTAATAAAGAACACAATGGAAGGCTTAAACAGTAGACTAGAAGAGGCTGAGGACCGCATCAGTGAATTAGAAGACAAGGTAGGAAAAAACACACAAACACAGCAGCAACTGGAAAGAAGACTTAAAAAGCAAGATTATAGCCTAAGGGAGCTTTGGGACAACACAAAATGAAAAAATATTAGAATAATAGGGACACCAGAAAGAGAGGAAGAGAAGCAAAGAATAGAAAACCGGTTTAAAGAAATAATGACAGAAAACTTTCCTGATATTGGCAAGAAAAAAACTGTGCAAGTCCAAGAAGTACATAGAGTCCCAAACAAGTTGAACAAGAAAAGACTGACACCAAGACACATCATAATTAAACTGGCAAAAACTAACGACAAAGTAAGAATCTTAAAGGCTGCCAGAGAGAGACAGAAAGTTACCTACAAGGCATCTCCTATTAGAATATCAACTGATTTCTCAACAGAAACACACCAGGCCAGAAGGGAATGGAATGAAATATACAAAGTGATGCAAAGCAAGGGACTGAATCCAAGAATACTATACCCGGCAAGGCTATCATTCAAAATTGAAGGTGGAATCAGGAGCTTCACAGATAAAAAAGGGCTAAGAGAGTTTATCACTACCAAGCCAGCAATGCAAGAGATGCTAAAAGGACTGCTGTAAAAATAAGAAAGAGAAAGGCAAAAAGAAACACAAACACTAAGGAAAAATATGACAACAAACATGTACTTGTCAATAATAACATTGAACATAAATGGATTTAATGCACCAATGAAAAGACATATGGTAACTGAATGGATAAGAAAACGTGACCCATATATTTGCTGTCTACAAGAGACCCACCTCAGAGCAAAGGATTCACACTGACTGAAAGTGAAGGGATGGAAAAACATTTTTCAGGCAAATGGAAATGAGAAAAAAACTGGGGTTGCGATACTTATATCTGATAAAATAGACCTCAAAGTAAAACAAGAGATAAGGAAGGCCACTACATAATACTAAAGGGATTAATTCAACAAGAAGATATAACTCTGGTAAACATATATGCACCCAATGCAGGAGCACCCAAATACATAAAAAAACTCCTGGAAGATATCAAGGGAGAGATCGACAACAACACAATCATAGTAGGAGACTTTAATACACCACTGACATCACTGGATAAATCCTCTAGACAAAAAAATCAGCAAAGAAACAGCAATTCTAAATGATGCACTAGATCAAATGGACCTAATTGACATCTTCAGAGCATTTCACCCCAAAGCCACAGAATATAAGTTCTTCTCAAGTGCATATGGGACATTTTCAAAAATAGACCATTTACTCGGTCACAAGCAAAGTCTCCCCAAATTAAAAAAGATTTAAATCATATCAAGTATTTTCCCAGACCACAATGGCATAATATTAGAAATAAACTATAATAAAAACATTCCAAAAAATTCAAACACTTGAAAGCTGAATAGCATGCTATTAAACAATGATTGGGTGAGCAACGAGATCAAAGAAGAAATTAAAAACATCCTGAAGACTAATCACAATAAAAACACTACACTGCAAATGCTATGGGACACAATGAAAGCAGTCCTGAGAGGGAAGATTATAGCTCTACAGGCCTACCTCAAAAAACAAGAAAAAATGCTAATAAATCATCTAACTCAACAACTCAAAGAATTAGAAAGACAGCAACAAGAAAAGCCCACAGTGAGCAGAAGGAAGGACATAATAAAGATCAGAGCAGAAATGAATGACATAGAGACCAAAAAAAAAAAAAAAAAAAAAAAAAAAAAAAAAAAAAATCAACAAAACCAAGAGCTGGTTCTTCAAAAGGATAAAAAAGATTGATGAACCTCTAGCCAGACTCACCAAGAAGAAAGAGAGAGGACCCTAATAAACAAAATCAGAAATGAAAGAAGTGAAATAATAATAGAACCCACAGAAATACAAAGGATTGTTAAAAAATACTATGAACAACTCTATTCTAAAAAACTACACAAACTGGAGGAAATGGACACATTCCTAGAAAAATACAACCTTTCAAAACTCACTCAGGAAGATTTTAAAAATCTCAATAAGGTGATAACTATGGAAGAAATTGAAGCAGTCATCAAAAAGCTCCCAGCAAACAAAAACCCAGGGCCAGACAGCTTCACAGGGGAGTTTTACCAAACATTCAAGGAAGAACTAAAACCTATCCTCCTCAGACAATTCCAGAAAATTCTAGAGGAAGAAACACTTCCAAGCTCCTTCTATGAAGCCAGAATCACCCTAATACCAAAACCAGATAAAGATAACGCAATGAAAGAAAATTACAGGCCAATATTCCTCATGAATATAGATGCCAAAATCCTCAACAAAATTCTAGTAAATCGGATCCAGCAGTACATCAGAAAGATCATACACCATGACCAAGTAGGATTTATCCTGGGGATGCAAGGATGGTACAAAATCTGCAAATCAATAATCCTGATACATCACATAAACAAACTGAGAGATAAAAACCACATAGTCATATCAATTGATGCAGAAAAAGCATTTGACAAAATCCAACATCTTTCTTGATAAAAACTCTCAGCAAGGTGGGAATAGAAGGATCATACCTGAACATAATAAAAGCCATATATGACAAACCCACAGCCAACATCATACTCAATGGGCAAAAACTAAAACCATTTCCTCTAAGGACTGGAACAAGACAGGGATGCCCACTCTCACCACTCCTGTTCAATATAGTGCTGGAAGTACTAGCCATTGAGATCAGACAAGAAGAAGAAATAAAAGGCATCCAAATTGGAAAAGAAGAAGTAAAACTGTCATTCGTAGATGACATGATACTGTACATAGAAAACCCTAAAGACTCCATCAAAAAATTACTGGACTTAATAAATGAATTCGTCAATGTAGCAGGATACAAAATTAACGCCAAGAAATCTATAGCATTTCTATACACCAATAATGAACTTACAGAAAGAGAGACTAAAAAAGCAATCCCATTTACCATCGCACCAAAAAAATTAAGATACCTAGGAATAAACTTAACTAAGTAGGTAAAATACCTATACGTGGAAAACTACACGACACTGAAAAAAGAGATATTGACAAAGGAGGCATGAGCATACAATGGAGTCAAGACAGTCTCTTCAATAAATGGTGTTGGGAAAATTGGACAGATACATGCAAAAAAATGAAACTAGATCACCAACTTACACCATACACAAAAATAAACTCAAAATGGATACAGGACTTAAATATAAGATGGGAAACCATAAAAATACTAGAGGAATCCACAGGCAGAAAAATCTCAGACTTATGCCAAAAGAACTTTTTCAGTGATACTGCCCCTAGGGCAATGGAAGCCAAAGAGAAAATAAACAAATGGGACTACATCAAAATAAAAAGCTTTTGCACAGCAAAAGAAACCATCAACAAAACAACAAGAAACCCCACTGTATGGGAGAACATATTTGCAAATGGTATCACTGATAAAGGTTTAATTTCCAACATCTACAGGCAGCTTATACAACCTAATAAAAGGAAGATAAATGATCCAATAAAAAATGGGCAAAGGACCTAAACAGAATATTTCCAAAAGAAGACAGAAGGAAGGCCAAGAGACACATGAAAACATGCTCAAAGTCACTAATTATCCGAGAGATGCAAATCAAAACGACAATGCGATACCATCTCACACCTATCAGAATGGCTATCATCAACAAATCAACAAACGATAAGTGTTGGTGAGGATGCGGAAAAAAAAGAACCCTCATGCACTGCTGGTGGGAATGCAGACTGGTGCAGCCACTGTGGAGAACAGTATGGAGTTTTTTCAAAAAACTGAAAATGGAACTCCCATTTGACCCAGTAATCCCACTCCTAGGAATATATCCTAAGAAACCAGAAACACCAATCAGAAAGGATATATGCACCCCTATGTTCATAGCAGCACAATTTACAATAGCTAAGATTTGGAAACAGCCTAGGTGCCCATCAGCAGATGACTGGATCAGAAAACCATGGTACATCTACACAATGGAATACTATGCTGCCATAAAAAAGAAGGAATTACTACCATTTGTAGGCACCTGGATGGAATTAGAGAACATTATGCTAAGTGAAATAAGCCAGTCAATGAAAGAAAAATACCACATGATCTCACTCATTTGGGGATAATGAAAAACATTATAAACTGATGAATCAAAAGATAGTTACAGAGGCAGTAAAGCATCAAACAGACTGTCTAATTACAGTGGTAAGGTTAGGGAGAGGTGGGGGAAATAAGAGATCAACTGAAGGACTTGTATGCATGCATATAAGAGTAACCAACCGATGCAAAACATTGGGGGGTGAGGGCATGTATGGGAGCGGGGTGGGGGGGGGCAATGGTAAGATATGTACACATATAATACCTTAATAAAAATTTGAAAAAAAAATAAAGTCATAAAAAAAGAAAAAAAAAGAAAAAAGAGATAGAGGAAGACATAAACAGATGGAAGAACATACCATGTTCATGGATTGGTAGAATCAACATCATCAAAATGTCCATACTCCCCAAAGCAATCTATAAATTCCATGCACTTTCCATTAAAATATCAACGACATATTTCACAGACCTAGAACGAACTTTCCAAAAATTAATCTGGAATAAAAAAAGACCCCGAATAGCTGGAGCAATCCTGAGAAAGAAGAACAAAGTAGGTGGGATCTCAATACCAGATATCAAGCTGTATTACAAAGCCACTGTTCTTAAAACAGCCTAGCACTGGCACAAGAACAGAAATATAGATCAATGGAATAGAATAAAGAACCCAGAAATTGACCCAAGCCACTATGTTCAATTAATATTTGACAAATGAGGCACGATCATACAATGGAGTCAAGACAGTCTCTTCAACAAATGATGTTGGGAAAATTGGATGGATACATGCAAAAAAATGAAGGTAGACCACCAACTTACACCATACACAAAAATAAACTCAAAATGGATACAGGACTTAAACATAAGACGGGAAACCATAAAAATACTAGAGGAATCCACAGGCAGAAAAATCTCAGACATATGCCGAAGGAACTTCTTCACCGATACTGCCCCTAGGGCAATGGAAACTAAAGAGAAAATAAACAAATGGGACTACATGAAAATAAAAAGCTTTTGCACAGCAAAGGAAACCATCAATAAAACAACAACAAAGCCCACTGCATGGGAGAACATATTTGCCAATGATATCAACGATAAGGGTTTAATCTCCAACATTTACAGGGAACTCATGCAGCTTAACAAAAAGAAGATAACCCAATCAAAAAATGGGCAACTGATCTAAATAGACACTTGTCGAAAGAAGACAGAAGGAAGGCCAAGAGACATATGAAAACCTGCTCAAAGTCACTAATCATCAGAGAGATGCAAATGAAAACAACAATGCAGTACCATCTCACACCTGTCAGAATGGCTATTATCAGCAAATCAACAAATGACAAGTGCTGGCGAGGATGTGGAGAAAAAGGAACCCTCCTGCACTGCTGGTGGGAATGCAGACTGGTGCAGCCACTGTGGAGAACAGTATGGAGTTTCCTCAAAAAACTAAAAATGGAACTCCCATTTGACCCAGTGATCCCACTTCTAGGAATATATCCCAAGAAACTAGAAACATCAATCATAAATGATATATGCACCCCTATGTTCATAGCAGCACAATTCACCATAGCTAAGATTTGGAAAGAGCCTAAATGACATTCAGCAGATGAGTGAATTAAAAAACTGTGGTACATCTACACAACGGAATACTATACTGCGGTAAAAAAGAAGGAGTTCCTACCATTTGCAACAACATGGATGGAGATGGAGAGTATTATGTTAAGTGAAATAAGCCAGGCAGAGAAAAATAAATATCACATGATCTCACTCATTTGTGGAATATAATGAACGACATAGACTGATGAACAAGAACAGATCCAGAGACTGAGAAACGTCGAACAGCATGTCATACCTCAGGGAAGGTAGGGGAGGGTGGGGGTAAGGGGGAGAGATCAACCAAGGGACTGGTGTGCATGCATATGAGCTTAATCAATGGACACAGACAACAAGGGGGTGGGGCATAAGTGGAGGGTAGGGGCTTATGGGGGAATAAGGACACATATGTAAAAAATAACAATTTAAACAAAAATTTAAAAAATATATAAAAAATAAAATTAAAAATAAAATAAAATATTAAATCTAATCCATACTAGTGGTCACCATAACCTTAAGAGAAATTGTTTCATGTGACAAAGATTTTTAAATGAAACTCTTTGTAGCCCGAAAATTATTTTGGAAGGAAACAAAGAGAAGTTTCCTTCAAAAGTCGTAAGGATTTTAATTGAAAGTCAATTTATTTGTCCTCTTGAGCTAAAGTAAGTGATTTGTGTTTTTGCCTCCCTCACAAAGTTTATATAAAGTTACAAGAAGAAATTGACAGCCAGTTTGAAATTGAATTGCCATGGCCTAGAGCAAAGAATATCCTTACATGATATTATTCTACAATGTCATTATAATTTTAGATATTTTGCAACAGCATATTGTATTATCCCAAACAAACTTACAAACTAATTGTTTGAATGTTTGGCAGCAATTTAAAAAAAAAAAGGACATGAAAGGATTTAATCCCTTTCAGAAGGAATTAAGGCACTGGGAAAGCATTTGAGCATTCTATATTGGCCCCTCTCGTCTTTTGTGCCAAGAGGGACCCTCTTCTCACAATCCAATTGCCCTCAGCTGTTGCCTGAGCTTTCTGTTCATGCTGAGCTTAAAGCCTCGTGGTGGCTGGTACCATGGATCTGTCGCTCGCCCAATCGTGTGAGCTGGGCCCTCCCTGGAGAAGAAACCTTGAGTTCCCCAAGATATGTGATTAGTGCTGGGGCCCCGCCAGCAGGCCAGGGGATCCCAAGGCAGGTGCTGGGCATGGAGGCCATGGGGGCATAGGCTACCAAGGAGACAGAACTGAACCTCACATCACCCTGCTTGGCCCCGGAGGATGACTGGTTAGCCAGAGATGGGTAAGATTCCTGAGGGAAGGAACAACCTAAGACAGGCACAGTCGCAGAGGGGCCATCAGGAGAGAACTTGGGGATCAACAGAGGTGGGGGACAGACCTTCACCCCCCTCAACCTTTCAGGCTCCTGAACCCTCACCCTTTCTGAGGGAGGTCTCCTGCACCCATGGCTGCTTTGCTTCCCACGCCCAGCTCAGATCAGGACACAGGTGACAGACAGTGACTTGGCCCAGCTCAGATTGGGACCCAGGTAACAGACAGAGACTTGGCCGATAGCAGCTGCCCTATATCTAAATCCAGCCTAGCACCAGGAATGCTCAGGGCCTACTCAAGAATGCAAATAATCCTATCCACTAATATTTACAGGGTAAACTAAAATTGTTGGTAGAGAAGAGGGAATAATGGCGGCGGAATAGACAGACGTGTTCCGAGCCTTGTCCCGGAGCAGAAAGAAAGAACAGCTGAGGGTCGCACAAGGAGTGTTTGTTGGCTGGTTGGGAGACAGCTGAACTCCAGAAGGAGGTGGGGGACTGCTGAACGGGGTTCCCCTGACCTGGCAGCACCAACTGCGGCTGGGTCCCCTCCCGGAGCTGCGGGGTTGGACGCGGAGTCTGCGCCATCTTGATCCGGAAAGTGGAGCTTATCTGAAGCCTGAGAATCCACAACGGCGGCACCCCAGGAACAGCTGCGAGCCCCAGAACAATGCTCCCCAACTGGCGCAAGCACACGGGTTCAGAGGAGCTCTACACTCCACCACGGAAAGGTCAGATTTCGCCTGGGATAAGGTGAGGTCTCTGGTCCCGGCGGGAGAGAGGAACGCGCGTTTTGCGGGAGCTGGAGGACCAGGGAAGTCTGTGCCTAGAAAAATCCGTGGCTGTAGGGGCTGGCGTGATCTGTGATTGTGGAAAGGGGTCCTCAGAGCTGCTAAGAGAAGGGCACTCTAAAAAGCAACCCATTTTGATCTGAAGTGCAGGGACACCCTAAGAATTTCAGGCAGTCCAGACTTACGCGCAGCCCCTGCGTTCCCTGGGTGCCTGGGCTTACGCGGAGTCCCGGAGTACGCACAACTGGGCTTTTTCCTCTTGAAATTCTTGCTTCTGATTACTAAGCCCAATACATAGGATCACCCAGTTGGGGACACCCTGGGAGACTGCAGGGGAAGGTTGTTTTTCTGGAACCTGGGGATAGGAGCGGGGAGTGACCATCAGAGAGTCAGTTCTGAGGCAGACCACTCCCACAGGCCGGTGACGAGTGCCACAGAGAAAGAAGGCTCTAACACTGCCTAGAGAGGCCATAGATAGACCCGGAAGTTAATCCAGAAACACTGCCACCCAGGGGCTGAATCACAAATAGACTCTTGTGTAATCAAAAATAAAGGAATACGAGAAATTAAGACACACCGCCTGCTTAAAATCAGGACTGGCTTACAACACCGAAGAGCAGTGGATCGCAGGGAACTGCAATACTGTCTGGACTGAGAAACAGGCGTGCCAAACAGAAAAACAGAGGAAGTGAATGACCTTCACTACTTCACATTTTATTTTTACCTTTTATTTTTTTATTTTTTTTATTTTTTTTTATTTTCATTTTTTGCATCTTTTAATCAAGAAACTTTTTTTTCTTTTTTCCTCACTTGATTTTACCTTTTTAATGATTACATTTTTATTTTCAATCCGTATTATTACTACTGCTATTTTATCTTTTTTTTTTTTTTTAAAGTGTCATTTTATTTTCTCTTCATTTTATTTTGGGATTAGGGTTCTACATTCTATTTTTATCTTTCCTTTAGCATCGTTTCACTCTATCTCAACTCTACCTTTAGGCCATCACTCTCTTCCTAACCTCCCCCTTTTCAGTGTTCTGTTTATATTACCCTTTTACTGCTTTAGATTTTCCCTATTCTTTCTGTTTACCCCTTGTTAAAATTTCACCCTACTTACATATCTAATCTCCAATACTCTGCTCCAAGTCCACATACACCTCTCCCTTCGCTGTCTGAGCTATCCATAAACTTGTCCTTCTCTCTGTCCTTTTGTTGTTGTTTGCTTGAATGTAGATTATATCCAATTTTTATGCTTTTTTGTGAGATTGTTTTGCTTATTCTTCTTTTGTTTATTTTTTTGTTTGTTTTGTGCTTCAGCTTTCCCTTGCCTCACTCCATATTAGTTGGTGTGGTAGTTTGTACTAATCCCCAGGCACTTGTTGCTGGCATTTTCTGGGATTAGTGATTGTTCTATTGGAGTTTTATCCACAATATATATAGTCTGTTCCCCTTTCTCTCTTAGTCACTTTCTTGTCTCTCTTACTTTTTTTTTTTTCTCTTTACTTTCCCTTTTCCCAATTTCATTTTCACACTCCTTTTTTCTTTTTTTCTTTCTTTCTTTTTTTCTTTCTTTCTTTCTTTCTTTCTTTCTTTCTTTCTTTCTTTCTTTCTTTCTTTCTTTCTTTCTTTCCTTTTTCCTCTTCTTCTTTCTCTCCTATCACCTAATTTGCCTTTCTCTGGTGGTCACCTTTATTGGAGGTTAATAATATCGTGAATACATTCCTGTTCAGTGCCTTGTGAGTTGTACCTGGTAGTGCTGTATTTTGTGCCTTTAAATCAACCCAGGAGAGAGAGAACTACATAACCAGACACCCAGAGAAGAGAGACCATGGGGAGACAAAGAAGCAGCCCGCATATGAAAGAAAAGCAGGCATCACCAGAAAAGGAAGTAAACGAAATGGAGGCAAGCAACCTTCCAGAAAAAGAATTCAGAGAAATGGTCATAAGGTGGCTGAAAAGAATGGAAGACAAATTCGACAATATGAGCAAGAACCAAGAGGAAATGAAGAAGAACCAAGAAGAAATGAAAAATGACATCGCTGCCGTAAAGAACTCAATAGAAAGCATCAAGAGTAGACTAGAAGAAGCAGAGGACCGCATCAGTGAGCTAGAAGACAAGATGGAAAAAAATACCCAAGAAAAGCAACTTCTAGAAAAAAAAATTAAAAGGCAGGAGGAGAGTCTAAGGAAACTTTGGGACAACACGAATCAAAACAACATCCGCATAATAGGGGTTCCAGAAGGAAAGGAAGCTGAGCAAGGAATAGAAAACCTCTTTGAAGAAATAATGACAGAAAATTTCCCAGATATAGGGAAGAAAAAACACACACAAATCCAAGAAGCTCACAGAGTCCCAAGCAAAATGAACCCCAAAAGACCGACACCAAGGCACATTATAATTAAATTGGCAAACACCAATGACAAAGTAAGAATCTTAAAAGCAGCAAGAGAGAGAGAGAAAGTTACATACAAAGGAACCCCCATCAGACTAGCAACTGATTTCTCAACAGAAACTCATCAGGCCAGAAGGGAATGGAATGAAATATACAAAGTCATGCAAAGGAAGGGTCTGAATCCAAGAATACTGTACCCAGCAAGGCTGTCAATCAAAATTGAAGGTGAAATCAGGAGCTTCACAGACAAAAAAGGACTAAGGGAATTTATTACCACCAAACCAGCAATGCAAGAAATGCTAAAGGGTCTGCTGTAAAAAAAAAAAAAAAAAGAAAGAAAGAAAGAAACAGGAAGCGAAGAAGTAACACAGGGGTAAAGAATAGGAATGGCGACAAATAAGTACCTATCAATAATAACTTTAAATGTAAATGGATTAAATGCCCCAATCAAAAGACATAGGGTAACGGATTGGATAAGAAAACACGACCCATATATCTGCTGTCTACAAGAAACCCACCTCAGAAAAAAAGACGCACACAGACTGAGGGTGAAGGGATGGAAAAAGGTTTTCCAGGCAAATGGAACTGAAAAAAAAGCTGGGGTAGCAATACTTATTTCTGACAAATTAGATCTCAAACTGAAGGACATAACAAGAGATAAGGAAGGCCATTTCATAATACTAAAGGGAGCAATCCAACAAGAAGAAATAACTCTGGTAAACATATATGCACCCAATACAGGAGCACCCAAATACATAAAAAAACTCCTGGAGGATATCAAGGGAGAGATTGACAGCAATACAATCATAGTAGGGGACTTTAATACCCCACTATCACCACTGGACAAATCCTCTAAACAAAACATCAGCAAAGAAACATCAATCCTAAATGACTCACTAGACCAGATGGAATTAATTGACATCTTCAGAACATTTCACCCCAAAGCCACAGAATATACATTCTTCTCAAGTGCACATGGGTCATTTTCAAAGATAGACCATATGTTGGGACATAGGCAAAGTCTCTTCAAATTCAAGAAGATAGAAATCATATCAAGCATCTTCTCAGACCACAGTGGCATAAAACTGGAAATCAACTACAATAAAAACAACCCAAAGAAATCAAACACATGGAGACTAAACAGCATGCTATTAAACCATGACTGGGTTACCAGAGAGATCAAAGAAGAAATAAAAAACATCATGACAACAAATGACAATGAAAACACTACAATCCAAAATCTATGGGACACAGCGAAAGCAGTCCTGAGAGGGAAGTTCATAGCTCTACAAGCCTACTGCAAAAAACAAGAAACAGGGGTAATAAATTACCTAACCCAACAACTCAAAGAGTTAGAAAAAGAGCAACAAGAAAAGCCCAGTGTAAGCAGAAGGAAGGAAATAATAAAGATCAGAGCACAGATAAACGACATAGAGACCAAAGAAACAATACAAAAGATCAACAAAACCAAGAGCTGGTTCTTTGAAAGGATAAACAAGATTGATGAACCTCTAGCCAGGCTCACCAAGAAGCAAAGAGAGAGGACCCAAATAAACAAGATCAGAAATGAAAGAGGTGAAATAACAACAGATCCCGCCGAAATACAAAGGATTGTTAAAAAATACTACGAACAACTCTATTCCAACAAACTGGACAACCTGGAGGAAATGGACATATTCCTAGAAAAATATAACCTTCCAAAACTCAATCAGAAAGAATCTAAACATCTCAACATGCCAGTAACTATGGAAGAAATTGAAGCAGTCATCAAAGAGCTTCCAGCAAACAAAAGCCCGGGGCCAGACGGCTTCACAGGAGAGTTCTACCAAACATTCAAGGAAGAACTAAAACCTATCCTCCTCAGACTATTCAAAAAAATTCAAGAGGAAGGAACACTTCCAAGCTCCTTCTATGAAGCCAGCATCACCCTAATACCAAAACCAGATAAAGACAACACAATGAAGGAGAATTACAGGCCAATATCCCTCATGAATGCAGATGCCAAAATCCTCAATAAAATTCTAGCAAATAGGATCCAGCAGTACATCAGAAAGATCATACACCATGACCAAGTAGGATTTATCCCAGGAATGCAAGGATGGTTCAATATCCGCAAATCAATAAATGTGATACATCACATAAACAAATTGAGAGATAAAAATCACATAGTCATATCAATTGATGCAGAAAAAGCATTTGACAAAATCCAACACCCTTTCTTGATAAAAACTCTCAACAAGGTGGGAATAGAAGGATCATACCTCAACATAATAAAAGCTATATATGATAAACCCCCAGCTAACATCATACTCAATGGGCAAAAACTAAAACCATTTCCCCTAAGAACAGGAACAAGACAGGGATGCCCACTCTCACCACTCCTGTTTGACATAGTACTGGAAGTATTAGCCACTGCAATTAGACAAGAAGAAGAAATAAAAGGCATCCAAATTGGAAAAGAAGAAGTAAAGCTGTCCTTATTTGCAGATGACATGATATTGTACATAAAAAACCAGAAAGACTCCATCAAAAAACTAACAGACTTAAGAAATGAATTCGGCAATGTAGCAGGATACAAAATTAACACCAAGAAATCTATGGCATTTCTATACACCAACAATAAACTTACAGAAAGAGAGACTAAAAAAGCAATCCCATTTTCCATCGCACCAAAAAAATTAAGATACTTAGGAATAAACCTAACCAAGGAGGTAAAAGACCTATATGCGGAAAACTACAGGACACTGAAAAAAGAGATAGAGGAAGATGTAAACAGATGGAAGAACATACCATGTTCATGGATTGGTAGAATCAACATCATTAAAATGTCCATACTACCCAAAGCAATCTATAGATTCAATGCACTTCCCATTAAAATACCAACGGCGTATTTCACAGACCTAGAAAGAACTCTCCAAAAATTCATCTGGAATAAAAAAAGACCCCGAATAGCCACAGCAATCCTGAGAAAGAAGAATAAAGTAGGAGGGATCTCAATACCAGATTTCAAGCTGTATTACAAAGCCACTGTCCTCAAAACAGCCTGGTACTGGCACAAGAACAGACATATAGATCAATGGAACAGAATAGAGAATCCAGATATCGACCCAAACCAATATGCGCATTTAATATTTGACAAAGGAGGCATGAGCATACAATGGAGTCAAGACAGTCTCTTTAATAAATGGTGTTGGGAAAATTGGACAGATACATGCAAAAAAATGAAACTAGATCACCAACTTACACCATACACAAAAATAAACTCAAAATGGGTACAGGACTTAAATATAAGACGGGAAACCATAAAAATACTAGAGGAATCCACAGGCAGCAAAATCTCAGACATATGCCAAAAGAACTTTTTCAGTGATACTGCCCCTAGGGCAATGGAAGCCAAACAGAAAATAAACAAATGGGACTACATCAAAATAAAAAGCTTTTGCACAGCAAAAGAAACCATCAACAAAACAACAAGAAACCCCACTGTATGGGAGAACATATTTGCAAATGGTATCACTGATAAAGGTTTAATTTCCAACATCTACAGGCAGCTTATACAACTTAATAAAAGGAAGATAAAGGATCCAATAAAAAAATGGGCAACGGACCTAAATAGAATCTTTTCGAAAGAAGACAGAAGGAAGGCCAAGAGACACATGAAAACATGCTCAAAGTCACTAATTATCTGAGAGATGCAAATCAAAACAACAATGCGATACCATCTCACACCTGTCAGAATGGCTATCATCAACAAATCAACAAACGACAAGTGTTGGCGAGGATGCGGAGAAAAAGGAACCCTCGTGCACTGCTGGTGGGAATGCAGACTGGTGCAGCCACTGTGGAGAACAGTATGGAGTTTCCTCAAAAAAATGAAAATGGAACTCCCATTTGACCCAGTAATCCCACTCCTAGGAATATATCCTAAGAAACCAGAAACACCAATCAGAAAGGATATATGCACCCCTATGTTCATAGCAGCACAATTTACAATAGCTAAGATTTGGAAACAGCCTAGGTGCCCATCAGCAGATGACTGGATCAGAAAACTATGGTACATCTACACAATGGAATACTATGCTGCCGTAAAAAAGAAGGAATTACTACCATTTGTAGGCACTTGGATGGAATTAGAGAACATTATGCTAAGTGAAATAAGCCAGTCAATGAAAGAAAAATACCACATGATCCCACTCATTTGGGGATAATGAAAAACATTATAAACTGATGAACAAAAAGATAGTTACAGAGGCAGTAAAGCATCAAACAGACTGTCAAATTACAGGGGTAAGGTTAGGGAGAGGTGGGGGAAATAAGAGATCAACTGAAGGACTTATATGCATGTATATAAGAGTAACCAACGGATGCAAAACATTGGGGGGTGAGGGCATGTATGGGAGTGGGGTGGGGGTGGGGGGCAATGGTAAGATATGTACACATATAATACCTTAATAAAAATATGAAAATAAAATAAAATAAAATAAAATAAAATTGTTGGTAGAGTATTAAATTCCACAGTAAAATAATAATCAAGTTTTCAGATTAATTTAAATAGGCTAATTGAAATAAGTGAATATTAAGAAATTTTAATTGTACTGGACAAAAAGCTATTCCTAAAGTGGTAACTATAATTTCAATTGGTAGTTCATCTCATGGTAAAATTCCTGAACATGCAATGAAAATAAAGCAGTCATATTTTTGTGCAAAAAATTAAAATTTAAAGTTATCAAGACTGCATTATAAAATTTACAAAAGCCTCCATTAATCAAAAAAGGAGGGATAGTAGGGTAATATCATGTAAGGAAAAATATCCTATAAGGAAATTACATCTAGAAAATTTTTACATTACAAAATTAATTTTCACTTGTAATGCTAACAGCAAGACACCCATGAAAAACACACATGGTGTCTAAGTAAGACAAAGGAAAATCGTTTGGGCAAAAATAAAAAGGATCCCAAATCAATTATATAGAAAAGATTCCTTTATTAACTTTTGTTCGAGAATATGTTTGTATATTTTCAGAAAACAACTCCAAGACCATGTATATTCCTGCAACAGAGAGGAATTGACAGGTCTGCTCCAACCACGAAAACAAGAGGAGAAACAGTCCAGAGATGGAAGACACTAACGATGCCTTGCCATACTAGCAGTCAGCAGCTGTGCGACGCAGCACGTTGCCCAGGACCAAACCAGAGAGGGTCGGACCTGCATTGCCACCATGTGCCCACCATCCAGATATCATCGCTGACATGTACACATAAGGAACTGTTTGACATTGAAACGGGGACTCAGAACTATTGGACATTGAAATTGGGACTCAAACATTTTTTGTTATTATATGTTTATTTCTAGTCTGCAGAGACAAGATTTCTTAAAGGAAAGAAATGGGGGAAAATAGATACAGAGGCAAAGAAGCATTGAACAGACTGTCAAACTTCAGCGGGAAGGCAGGGGAGTTTGGGGGGGCCTGTAAGAGATCAATCGAAGGACATATATGCATGCATATAAGCATAACCAATAAATACAACACACGGGGGAGGGGCAGGTAAAGGCATGTACTAGGGGAAAGGGGTGAGCGGGTAGAGGTCAATGGGGAAAAAAAAGGAGACATATGTACTAATATTTGTAATACTTCAAACAATTTAAAAAAATAAAAATTAAAAAAAGTAATCACATTAAATGAGCTGGTATATATGGAAAAACGTGGTAAAAAAAACTTGGAATCATAATAAAGGAGCTTGAGACACTGGACAAAACTGAAAAGAGTAGGTATATATGTAAAAACGCTGTATAATAATTGGGAATTCAAAATGAATGAGCTCGAATCTCTGGACCAAAGTAATGAAACTGAAAATTCACAAGGATAGACTAAGGAAATATTTAGGAAAACGCTTGAAACACTAAGAATACATGTTCAAAGAGCTTTAATATCTGAAGGATACTGTTTACTCCCTGGTAAACCGTGTTGAAAGAGCTGAGAAATGAGTTGGATACTGGTTACATTGATAATTGAGTCTAAATGAGTTGGCTTTTTTGAAAGAAGGTTGGTTAAACACATAAACATTCACTTTCATAGGCCTCAGATATCTTAAAAACTTATTCTCATACCGCTGAAATGACAGTTTAGGGTTAGGTTTACGGTTAGGGTTAGGTTTAGGGTTAGGGTAGGGATAGGGCTAGGGTTAGTGTTATGGTTAGGGTTAGGATTAGGGCTAGGGTTACGGTTTGGGTTAGGGTTAGGGTTAGGGTTAGGGTAAGGTTTAGGGATAGGCTTAGGTTAGGGTTAGGGTTAGGGCTAGGGCTAGGGCTAGGGCTAGGAGAAAGTTAGCTAGGCCTAGGGTTAGGGCTAGGTCTAGTTCTAAGGCTAGGATTAGCTAGGGCTAGGGCTAGTGTTAGGGTTAGGGTTATGCTTAGGGTTAGGGTTAGGTTAGGGTAAGTGTTAGGGTTAGGGTTAGGGTAAGGGTTTGTGCTAGGGTTAGGATTATGGATAGGGTTAGGGTTTGTTCTAGGGTAACTGTTAGGGCTAGGGTTATGGTTAGTGTTAGGGTTTTGCTTAGGGCTAAGTGTAGGGTAAGGCTATGGCTAGGGCTAGGGCAAGGACTCAGGTGAGTACTATGGCTAGGGCTAGGGTTACAGGTAGGGTTAGAGTTAGGGTTTGGGTTAGGATTATGGTTAGGGTGTAAACACTGGAAATTCACAATAAATGAGCTTGAATCACTGGACAAAACTGAATGAAACACTCAATTCACAGTGATAGAATAGGGAAATATTTAGGATATAGATGGAAATATTAGGATTACATGTTCAAGGAGATTTAATATCTGAAGAATCTGTTTAGTGAATGGGAAATTGTATTCAGAAAGCTGGGAACTGACGTGGTTACTGGTTACATTTATAATTTAGTCTAAATGACTTTGCTTTTTTGAAAGAAGGTTGGTTAAACACTTAAATATTCTTTTTCATAGGGCTCAGATACCTGTGAAAATGTGTAAACTCACAGCTAAAAATGACAGGCATGGGAATATCTGGAAATGTGTCTGAAACAATTGGAATAGTTTGTGGAACCTTAATACCTATGGTGCACTCTTGAAATACTGAGAATTTGTATTCAAAGAGCTGTGAAATGTAGGATAGTCTTTAAAAAGTAATCACTCACATTAAATGAGGTGGTATATATGAAAAATGAGGAATAAAAATTGGAATTCATAATGAATGAGCTTGAAACACTGGACAAAAGTGTAAAAAGCTGGTATATGTGAAAAAACGCTGTATAATCATTGGGAATTCAAAATGAATGAGATTGAATCTCTGGACATAGTGAATGAAACTGAGAATTCATAAGGGTAGACTAAGGAAATATTTAGGAAAGTGCTTGAAACCCTAGGAATACATGTTCAAAGAGCTTTAATATCTGGAGGAAACTGTTTACTCCCTGGTAAACCGTGTTGAACGAGCTGAGAAATGAGTTGAATACTGGTTACATTGATAATTGAGTCTAAATGAGTTTGGGTTTTTGAAAGCAGGTTGGTTAAACACATAAACATTAATTTTCATAGGCATCAGATATCTTAAAAGGTATCTTCATACCACTGATATGACAGTAGGGTTAGGGTTACCTTTAGGGTTAGGGTTATTGTTAGGGTTAGTGTAGGGATAGGGCTAGGGTTAACATTACAGTTAGGGTTAGAGTTAGGGTTAAGGCTAGGATTACTGTTTGAGTTAGGCTTAGGCTTAGGGTTAGGGTATAGGGTTACTGCTATGGCTAGGGCGAAGGCTAAGGTTAGGGTTACGATTAGGGTTAGGGTTAGAGTTTGTTCTGGGTTACGGTTAGGGCTAGGGTTTGGTTAAGGTTAGGGTTAGGGCTAGGGTTAGGGCTAGGGGAAGGGTTAGGGTTAGGGATAAGTGTTGGGCTAGGGCTAAGGCTAGAACTAGGGCTAGGGCTCAAGCTAGTGCTAGGGCTAGGGCTAGGGCTAGGGCTAGGGCTAGGGCTAGTTCTAGTGCTAGGATTTGGGTTAGGATTAGCTAGGGCTAGGGCTAGGGTTATGGTTAGGGTTATGCTTAGGGTTCGGGTTAGGTTACAGTAAGTGTTAGGGTTAGGGTTAGGGTTAGGGTTTCTGCTAGGTTTAGGATTATGATTATGGTTAGGGTTTGTTCTAGGGTTATGGTTAGGGCTAGGGTTATGGTTAGGGCTAGGATTAGGGTTAGGGTTAGAATTTTGGTTAAGGCTAAGTGTAGGTCTAGGGCTAAGGCTAGGGCTAGGGCTACAGCTGCGGTTAGGTTTAGGGTTTGGATTAGGGTTATGGTTAGGGTATATAAACACTTGAAATTCACAATGAATGAGCTTGAATCACTGGAGCAAATTGAATGAAACACTCAATTCACAGTGATAGAATAGGGAAGTATTTAGGATATAGATTGAAATATTAGGATTACATGTTCCAGGAGATTTAATATCTGAAGGAAACTGTTTAGTCACTTGGAAATCGTCTTCAGAGAGCTGGGAACTGAGGTGGTTACTGGTTACATTTATAATTTAGTCTAAATGACGTTGCTGTATTGAAAGAATGTTGGTTAAACTTATAAACATTCATTTTCATAGGGTTCAGATACCTGTGAAAATGTGAAAACTCATAGTTAAAAATGACACACATGGGAAATATCTAGAAATGTTTCTGAAGCAATTTAAATAGTTTGTGGAACCTGAACAACTATAGTGCGCTGTTGAAATACTGAGAATTTGTATTCAAAGAGCTGTGAAATGTAGGATAGTCTTAAAAAGTAATCACTCATGAGATCAACCGAAGGACTTGTATGCGTGCATATAAGCATAACCAATGGATACAAGACACTGGGGAGGGAGGCAAGTAAAGGCATGTACTTTGGGGTTAGGGGAGGCAGGGGGGAGGTCAATGGGGGAAAAAAAGAAGACATATGTACTACTATTTGTAATACTTCAAATAATTTTAAAAAATAAAATAAAAAAGTAATCACTCACGTTAAATGAGCTGGTATATATGGAAAAACGCAGTATAAAAACTTGGAATTCATAATGAAGGAGCTTGAAACACTGGACAAAATTGAAAAGAGCTGTTATATATAGAAAAAATGCTGTATAATCATTGGTAAATCAAAATGAATGAGCTCGCATCTCTGGACCAAAGTGAATGAAACTGAGAATTCACAAGGATAGAGTAAGGAAATATTTAGGAAAGCGCTTGAAACACTAGGAATACATGTTCAAAGAGGTTTAATATATGAAGAATACTGTTTACTCCCTGGTAAACCGTGTTGAAAGAGCTGAGAAATGAGTTGGATACTGGTTACATTGATAATTGAGTATAAATGAGTTGGCATTTTTGAAAGAAGGTTGGTTAAACACATAAACATTCGTTTTCATAGGCCTCAGATATCTTAAAAAGTTATTTTCATACCGCTGAAATGACAGTTTAGGGTTAGGGTTATGGTTAGTGTTAGGTTTAGGGTTAGGGTAGGGATAGGGTTAGGGTTATGGTTAGGGTTAGGATTAGGGCTAGGGTTATGGTTTGGGTTAGGGTTAGGGTTAGGCTTAGGGATAGGCTTAGGGCAAGGAGAAGGTTTAGGGCCAGGGCTAGGGCTAGTTCTAGGGATAGGATTAGCTAGGGCTAGGGCTAGTGTTAGGATTAGGGTTAGGCTTAGGGTTAGGGTTAGGTTAGGGTAAGTGTTAGGGTTAGGGTAGGGTTAGGGTTAGGGTTAATGTTACAGTTACGGTTAGGGTTAGGGTTAGGGCTAAGATTACGGTTTGAGTTAGGCCTAGGCTTAGGGTTAGGGCTAGGGTTAGGGTTAGGGTTTGTTCTGGGTTACGGTTAGGGCTAGGGTTTTGGTTAAGGTTAGGGTTAGGGCTAGGGTTAGGGTTAGGGTTAAGGTTAGGGTTTTGGTTAGGACTAAGTGTAGGGCTAGGGCTCAGGCTAGGGCTACGACTAGGGCCCAGGCTAGTGCTAGGGCTAGGGCTACAGCTACAGTTAGGGTTAGGGTTTGTGTTAGGTTTATGGTTAGGGTGTATAGACACTTGATATTCACAATGAATGAGTTTAAATCACTGGACAAAACTGTATGAAACACTCAATTTGCAGTGATAGAATAGGAAAATATTTAGGATATAGATTGAAATACTAGCATTACATGTTCAAAGAGCTTTAATATCTGAAGGATAGTGTTTACTCACTGGTGCACTTCGTCTTCAGAGCGCTGGGAACTGAGGTGGTTACTGTTTACATTTATAATTTAGTCTAAATGACTTTGCTTTTGTGAAAGAAGGTTGTTAAAAACTTAAACATTCATTTTCATAGGGCTCCGATACCTGTTAAAATGTGAAAACTCACAGCCAAAAATGACAGACATGGGAAGTATCTAGAAATGTGTCTGAAACTATTGGAATAGCTTGTGGAACCTTAATACCAATAGTGCACTGTTGAAATACTGAGAACTTGTATTCAAAGAGCTGTGAAATATAGGATAGTCTTTAAAAAGTAATCACGTTAAATGAGCTGGTATATCTGGAAAAACGCAGTATAAAAACTTGGAATTCATAATGAAGGAGCTTGAAACACTGGACATTAGTGAAAAGAGCTGGTATATATGGAAAAACACTGTATAATCATTAGGAATTCAAAATGAATTAGCTCAAATCTCTAGACCAAAGTGAATGAAACTGAGAATTCACAAGGATAGAGTAAGGAAATATTTAGGAAAGCGCTTGAAACACTAGGAATACATGTTCAAAGAGCTTTACTATATGAAGGAAACTGTTCAGTCCCTGATAAACCATGTTCAAAGAGGTGAGTATGAGTTGGATACTGGTTACATTGATAATTGAGTCTAAGTGAGTTGATGTTTTTGAAAGAAGGTTGGTAAAACACATAAACATTCATTTTCATAGGCCTCAGATATCTTAATAAGTTATTTTCATAATGCTGATATGACAGTTTAGGGTTATGGTTATGGTTAGGGTTAGGGTTAGAGTTAGGTCTAGGGCTAGGGCTAGGTCTAGGGGTAGAGGAAGGGTTAGGACTAGGGCTAGGGTGAGGGCTGGGGCTAATTCTAGGGCTAGGATTAGTGTTAGGATTAGCTAGGGCTAGGGCTAGGGTTAGGGTTAGGGTTAGGCTTAGGGTTAGGGTTAGGGTTAGGATTATGGTTCTTGCTAGGGTTAGGATTATGGCTATAGTCGGGGTTTGTTCTAGGGTTATGATTAGGGCGAGGGTTATGGTTAGGGTTAGGGTTAGTCCTAGGGTTAGGGTTAAGGTTAGGGGTAGGGTTAGGGTTAGGGCTAGGGCTAGGGTTACAGTTTGGGTTAGGGCTAGTATTAGGGTTAGGGTTACAGTTAGGGCTAGGGCTCGGTCTAGGGCTAGGGCTAAGGCTATGGATAGGGGAAGGGTTAGGGCTAGGGCTAGTTCTACAGCTAGGATTAGCATTAAGATTTGCCAGGTCTAGGGCTAAGGTTAGAGTTGGGGTTTGTGCTAGCATTAGGATTATGGCTAGGTTTACGGTTTCTTCTAGGGTTACGGTTAGGGTTAGGGTTTTGGTTAGGGTTAGGTTTAGGGCTAGTGTTAGGGTTAGGGTTAGGGCTACGGCTACGGTTTTGGGTTAGAGTTAGGGTTAGGGCTAGGGTTAGGGTTAGGGTTATGGTTAGGGCTAGGGCTAGGGCTAGGTCTAGGGGTAGAGGAATGTTTAGGGCTAGGGCTTAAACATTCATTTTCCGTAGGGCTCTGATACCTGTGAAAATGTGAAAACTCACAGCTAACAATGACAGAATTGGGAAATATCTACAAATGTGTCTGAAATAATTGGAATAGTTTGTGCAACCTTAATACCTATAGTGCACTGTTGAAATACTCGGAATTTGTATTCAAAGATCTGTGAAATGTAGGATAGTCTTTTAAAAGTAATCACTCACATTAAATGAGCTGGTATATATGGAAAATGCGGTATAGAAACTTGGAATTCATAGTGAAGGAGCTTGAAACACTGGACAAAAGTGAAAAGAGCTGGTATATATGGAAAAACACTGTATAATCATTGTGAATTCAAAATGAATGAGCTAGAATCTCTAGACCAAAGTGAATGAAACTGAGAATTCACAAGGACAGACTAAAGAAATATTTAGGAAAGTTCTTGAAACACTAGGAATACATATTCAAAGAGCTTTAATATCTGAAGGAAACTGTTTAGTCACTGGAAAATCATGTTCAGAGAGCAGGGAATTGAGTTTTTTACTGGTTACATTTATAATTTAGTCTAAATGACTTTGCTTTTCTGAAAGAAGCTTGGTTATACACTTAAACATTCATTTTCATAGGGCTCAGATACCTGTGAAAATGTGAAAACTCACAGCTAAAAATGACAGACATGGGAAATAACTAAGGATGTGTCTGAAACAGTTGGATTAGTTTGTAGAACCTTAATACCTCTAGTGCACTGTTGAAATTCTGAGAATTTGTATTCAAAGAGCTGTGAAAGGTAGGATAGTCTTTGAAAAAGTAATCACTCACCTTAAAAAAGATGGTATATATGGAAAACGCGGTATAAAAACTTGGAATTCATAATGAAGGTGCTTAAAACACTGGACAAAAGTGAAAGGAGCTGGTATATATGGAAAAACGCTGTATAAGCACTTGGAATTCACAATGAATGAGCTTGAAATACTGGACAAACGTGAATGAAACACTGAGAATTCACAATGATAGACTAAGGAAATATTTATGAATGTCTTGAAACACTAGGAATACATGTTCAAAGAGCTTTAATATCTGAAGGAAACTCTTTTGTCCCTGGTAAATCGTGTTCAAAGAGCTGAGTACTGAGTTGCATACTGGTTACATTTATAATTTAGTCTAAGTGAGTTGATTAAAAAGTTAAACATTCATTTTCATATGGCTCAGATACCTGTGTGAAAATGTGAAAACTCTCACATTAAAAATGACAGACCAGGAAAATGTCTAGGCATGTGTCTGAAACACTTGGAATACATTTGTAGAACCTTAATACCTCTAAAGCACTGTTGAAATACTGAGAATTTGTATTCAAAGAGCTGTGAAATGGAGGACAGTCTTTAAAATAGTAATCTCTCACATTAATAGAGCTGGTACATATGGAAAAACGTTGTATCAGCATTTGGAACTCACAATGAAGGAGCTTTAAACACTCGACAAAAGGAAATCAAACACTGAGAATTCACAGTGATAGACTCAGGAAATAGTTAGGAATGTGCTTCATACAGTAGGATTACATGTTCAAAGAGCTTTAACATCTGGATGTAACTGTGTAGTCACTGGGAAATCATGTTTAGAAGCTGAGTACTGAGTTGGATACTTGTTACTTTTATAATTCAGTCTCAATGAGTTGGAGTTTTTAAAGAAGGTAGGTTTAACATTTAAACATTCATTTTCATAGGGCTCAGATACCTTAAAAAGTTATTTTCCTACCCCTGATATGACAGTTTAGGGTTAGGGTTACGTTTAGGGTTAGAGTTAGGGTTAGGGATAGGATTAGGGATAGGGTTAGGGTTAGGGTTTGGGTTAGGGTTAGGGTTAGGGTTAGGGTTAGGGCTAGGGCTAGGGTTCGGGTAAGGGCTCGGGATAGAGTTAAGGTTTGTGCTAGGGTTACAGTTAGGGCTAGGGCTAGGCTTAAGGTTAAAGTTAGGGCTAGGTCTAGGGCTAGGGCTAAGGCTAGGGCTAGAGCTAGGGCTAGGGCTACAGCTAGGGTTAGGGTTAGGGTTATGGTTTGCATTAGGATTAGGTTTAGGGTGTATAAACACTTGAAATTCACAATGAATGAGCTTGAATCACTGGACAAAAGTGAATGAAACACTGTGAATTCACATTGATAGAATAGGGAAATATTTATGATTGAGCTTGAAATGCTAGGATTACATGTTAAAGCAGTTTTAATTTCTGAAGGAAACTAGTCACTGGGAAATCGTGTTCAGAGAGCAGGGAATTGTGTTGGTTACTGGTTACATTTATAATTTAGTCTAAATGACTTTGTTTTTTTGAAAGAATGTTGGGTAAACACTTATACATTCATTTTCATAATGCTCAGATACCTGGGAAAATGTGAAAACGCACAGGTAAAAATGACAGACATGGGAAATATCTAGAAATGTGTCTGAAACAATTAGAATACGTTTGTAGAACCTTAATACCTCTAGTGTACTGTTGAAATACTGAGAATTTGTATTCAAAGAGCTGTAAAAGATAAGATAGTCTTTAAAATAGTAATCACTCATGTTAAAAGAGCTGGTATATATGGAAAAATGCTGTATAAACACTTGGAATTCACAATGAAGGAGCTTGAAAACCTGGCCAAAGTGAGAAGAGCTGGGATATATGGAAAAACGCTGTATAAGCACTTGGAATTCACAATGAAGGAGCTTGAAGCACTGGACAAAAGTGAAAAAGTGAAAAAGCTGGTATATATGGAAAAAAGCTGAATAAGCACTTGGAATTCACAATGAAGGAGCTTGACACCCTGGACAAAAGTGAGAAGAGCTGGTATACATGGAAAAACGCTGTATAAACACTTGGAATTCACAATGAAGGAGCTCGAATAACTGCATAAAAGTGAATGAAACACTGCGAATTCACAAGGATAAACTAAGGAAATATTTTGGAATGTGCTTGAAACACTAGGAATACATGTTCAAAGAGCTTTAATATCTGAAGGAAACTGTTTAGTTGCTGGTAAATCGTGTTCAAAGAGCTGAGAACTGAGTTGGAACTAGTTACATTTATTATTTATTCTAAATGAGTTGGCATTTTGAAAGAAGGTTGGTTATTCACTTAAACATTCATTTTCATAGGGCTCAGATACCTGTATGAAAATGTGAAAATTCTCACAGCTAAAAATGACAGACCAGGAAAATATCTAGGGATGTATCTGAAACACTTGGAATAAGTTTGTAGAACCTTAATACCTCTAGTGTACTGTTGCAATACTGAGAATTTGTATTCAAAAAGCTGTGAAAAGTAAGATAGTCTTTAAAATAGTAATCAATCACGTTAAAAGAGCTGGTATATATGGAAAAACGCTGTATAAACACTTAGAATTCACAATGAATAAGCTCGAATCACTGGACAAATGTGAATGAAACACTGTGAATTCCCAGTGATAGAAAAGGGAACTATTTAGCAATGAGCTTGAAACACTAGGATTACATGCTGAAGGAGCTTTAATATCTGAAGGAAACTGTTTAGTCACTGGGAAATCGGGTTCAGAGAGCTGGGAACTGAGTTGGTTACTGGTTACATTTATAATTTAGTCTAAATGAGTTTGCTTTTTTGAAAGAAGCTTGGTTTAACACTTAAACATTCATTTTCATAGGGCTCAGAAACCTCTGAAAATGTGAAAACTCACAGCTAAAAATGACAGACATAGGAAATATCTAAGAATGTGTCTGAAACAATTGGAATAAGTTTGTAGAACCTTAATACCTCTAGTGCACGGTTGAAATACTGAGCATTTTTTTTTAAATTTCTTTATTGATTAAGGCATCACATATTTGTCCTCATCCCCCATTCCCATCCCAAACCCTTCCTCATGCATGTCCCCACCCACCTGTTGTCCATTACCACTGGTTAGGCTTATATGCATGCATGCAAGTCGTTTGGGTGATCTCTCCCCCCTACCCCCACCCTCCCCTACCTTCCCTCTGAGGTTTGACAGTATGGTCGATGCTTCCCTGTCTTCGCGTCTGTTTTTGTTCATCATTTTATGTTGTTCATTATTTCCCCTAGATGAGTGAGATCATGTGATACTAGAAATACACTTATAAGAACCGAAAATGAGACAAGCAATAATGATTATGCTGAGAGGCAAATGAATCAGTCTGTAGTGAGTTTCTTCCTGGGCCAACAGTTCTTTTGAGAGCCAGTTTCAATGTCAAACAGTTCATTATGTGTACATGTCAACAATGATATTTCAGTTCTGGATGGTCGACAAATGGTGGTAATGCAGGTCCAACCCTCTCAGGTTTGGTCCTGGGCAACCTGCAGCAATGCACAACTGCTGACTGCTAGTATGGCAAGGCGTCATCAGTGTCTTCCATCTCTGGACTGTTTCTCTTCTGTCTTCATGGCTGGAGCAGTCCTGTCAATTCCTCTCTGTTGCAGGAATCCACAGGGTCTTGGAGTTGTTTTCTGAAAATATACAAACATATTCTCAATCAAAAGTTAATAAAGGAATCTTTTCTATAAATTTGACTTGGGATCCTTTTTCATTTTTTTGTCCAAACTATTTTCCTTTGGCTTGTTTTGACACCATGTGTGTTTTTCATGGGTGTCTTGCTGTTAGCATTACAAATGAAAGTTAATTTTCTAAAGTAAAAATTTTCTAGATGTAATTTATTTACAGGATATTTTTCCTTACATGATATTCTTCTACTCTCTCCCTTTTTTTATTTAAATTTTGGGAGGCTTGAGAAACCAAGATGGTGGCATAGGTAAGCATCTAAACTGCTGCCTCGCACAACAATTTCAAAACTACAACTAAAAGACAGAACGGACACCATCCAGAACCACAGGAAAGCTGGCTGAGTGGATTCTACAACTAGAAGGAAAGAGAAAAGCTCACAGAGAATTGAAGTTACGGAAAAGGGGCTTCGTGCGCACAGAGAGGAAGGGCGGCTGAGAGCCTGGCTGACTTTCTCCGGCGGGAGGGGGGAGGAAGCCCCCGACTGCACTGACCCCCAGTTCTGACTGCACTGAACCCCAGTTCCGGGCAAAACACCATGGACTCAGGCTCATACAGGGGGAGTCTGGACTGTCAGGTAGAGTGAAAGGCACCCGGAGACTCGGAGACCTGGGGGGAGACCCAGGGGACCCCAGGCAGGCAGGGTTCTGGAGGCGCATGCGCCAGTGTGCACAAAGACTGAGGAGGTTGCCACAGGCTTTCCCTAGTGGAAGGGAGTCAGAAGCTCCTGACTGCACTGAGCCCCAGTTCTGACTGCACTGAACCCCAGTTCCAGGCAAGCCCCTGGGGACCCACACTCTTGCAGGGGGAATCTGGACTCTCGGGCGGAGACTCGGGAGCCAGGGAAGGCAGAGGTCTGGAGGTGCGCGCGTGCAAGGGCAAGGCTGACGGGAAGCCAAGACTGTCTGCTCCGCCCTGAGACTCCACTCCATCCAAGCTGAGCACAGAGGCTTTTGCAATTTGGCAAGTCTAATCCTATAACGCTGTCTCCAGCACCGAACTTCTCCCAGCGTAGACACAGCTGATCCTCACAGCCAACTGGCCTGGAGGTCAATTCCTCTCAGTGATACCAACAACAATCAAGACTTAACTACAACAAGGCTGTACACACAGTCCACAGAGGGGTGCACCAATAGTGTCCACCTCAGGTTAACTGGGGAGGCCAACCCACTGGGCCATATAGGAAACCTAGCACACAAAGCTACCCTACCAACTCAGGGAATCAGTGAAAATGTGGTGACAAAGAAACAGATCACAAACGAAAGAAATGGAGGAAAACAAATGACTGGATATAGAATTCAAAACCACGGTTATAAGGCTTTTCAAGAATATCCTAGAAAAGACCTATAAATATAACGAGACCCTCGAGGATATGAAAAAGGACCAACTAGAAATTAAACACACACTGACTGAAATAAAAAATATTATACAGAGACCCAACAACAGACGAGAGGAACACAAGAATCAAGTCAAAGAATTGAAATACAAAGAAGCAAAAAACACTCAACTGAAAAAGCAAAAAGCAAAAAAAAAATCCAAAAAGTTGAAGATAGTGTAAGAAGCCTCTGGGACAACTTCAAGCATACCAACATCAGAATTATGGGGGTGCCAGAAGAAGAGAGAGAGCAAGATACTGAAAACCTATTTGAAGAAATAATGACTGAAAACTTCCCCCACCTGGTGAAAGAAATAGACTTACAAGTCCAGGAAGCGCACAGAACCCCAAACAAAAGGAATCCAAAGAGGACCACACCAAGACACATCATAATTAAAATGCCAAGAGCAAAAGACAAAGAGAGAATATTAAAAGTAGCAAGAGAAAAACAGTTAATTACCTACAAGGGAGCACCCATACGACTGTCAGCTGATTTCTCAACAGAAACTATGCAGGCCAGACGGGAGTGGCAAGAAATTTTCAAAGTGATGAATAGCAAGAACCTACAACCAAGATTACTCTACCCAGCAAAGCTATCATTCAGAATTGAAGGGCAGATAAAGAGCTTCACAGATAAGAAAAAGCTAAAGGAGTTCATCACCACCAAACCAGTATTATATGAAATTCTGAAAGGTATTCTTAAAGAAGAGGAAGAAGAAAAAAGTAAAGATAAAAATTATGAACAATAAATACATATCTATCAACAAGTGAACCTAAAAGTCAAGTGAATTAAAAACCTGAGGAACAGAATAATCTGGTGAATATAATAGAATCAGGGGCATAGAAAGGGAGTGGACTGATAATTCTCAGGGGGAAAGGGGTATGGGGGGTGCAGGAAGAGACTGGACAAAAATTGTACACCTGTGGATGAGGACAGTGTGGGGGGGAGGTAAGGGAAAAGGGTGGGGTGGGAACCGGGTGGAGGGGAGCTATGGGGGGAAAAAGGAGAAACAATTGTAATAATCTGAATAAAAATTTAATAAATAAATAAATAAATAAATAAATAAATAAATAAATTTTGGGAGGCTTTTGGAAATTTTATAATGTAGTCTTGATAGCTTTTAAATTTTAATATTTTGCACTAAAATATAACTGCTTTAGGTTCATTATATGTTATGCAATTTTACCATGAGATGAACTACCAATAAAAATTTTATTTATTTTATTTTATTTTTTTAAATATATTTTATTGATATTTTACAGAGAGGAAGGGAGAGGGATAGAGAGCTAGAAACATCGATGAGAGAGAAACATCGATCAGCTGCCTCCTGCACACCCCCCACTGGGGATGTGCCCGCAACCAATGTACGTGCCCTTGACCGGAATCGAACCCGGGACCCTTCAGTCCGCAGGCCGACGCTCTATCCACTGAGCCAAACCGGTTTTGGCCCAATAAAAATTTTAGTTAACATTTTAGGAACTGCTTTTTGTCCAGTACCATTAATTTTTCTAGAATATTCGCTTATTTCACTTAGCCAATTTAAATTAGTCTGAGAACTTGACTACTATTTTACTGTCAAATTTAATACTCTATCAACTATCTTATTTTAATATTAAATATTAAATGTATTAATATTTAATGTAAATATTAGTGGGAAGGATTATTTGCCTTCTTGAGTAGGCCCTGAGCATTCCTGGTGCTAGGCTAGATTTAGATATCAAAAATCCATTTCCCCACACCATGGGTAGAAGAGAACTCAAACAAGTCTTGTTGCAGTGAGAGGGCAGTTGATGTCGGCCAAGTCTCTGTTACCTGGGTCTGGATTTGAGCTAGGCATGGGAAGCAAAGCAGCCATGGGGTCAGGAGACCTCCCTCAGAAGAGATGAGGGTTCATGCCCCTGCAAATTTGGGGGGGGGTGAGGGTCTGTGCCCCACCTCTGTTGACCCCCTTGTTCTCTCCTGATGGCCCCTCTGTGACTGTGCCTGTCTTAGGTTGTTCCTTCCCGGAGAAATATTACCCATCTCTAGCTAACCAGCCATCCTCTGGGGCCATGCAGGGTGATGTGAGGTTCAGTTCTGTCTCCTTGGTAGCCTATACCTCCGTGGCCTCCACGCCCAGCACCTGCTTTGGGATCCCCTCACCTGCTGGTGGGGCCCTGGCACTGATCATATATCTTGGGGAACCCAGGTTTCTTCTCCAGGGAGGGCCCAGCTCACCCCACTGTGAGAGAGACAGATCCATGGTACCAGTCACCATGAGGTTTCAACCTCGGCATCACAGAAAGCTCAGGCAACAGCTGTGGGCAATTGGATTGTGAGAAGAGGGTCCCTCTTGGCCAAAAGGGCAAGAGGGGTCAATATAGAATGCTCAGCTGCCTTCCCAGGGGGCCCTCTACACAGTGGAAGGGTTTAAATCCTTTCATGTCCTTTTTAAATTGCTGCCAGACATTCAAAGAATTAGTTTGTAAGTTTGTTTGGGATAATTGTACATTATGCTGTTGTAATTCTAAAATATCAAGAGATGTGTTACCTTTGTCTCCAAGCACCATAAAGATGATTTTTTATTGATTCCCAAGGGTGTGAGGTACTATTATAGGTAATGGGGGTAACACAAATCTGGGAAAAATTATAATGACATTGTAGAATAATATCATGTAAGGATATTCTTTGCTCTAAGCCATGGCAATTCCATTTCAAACTGGCTGTCAATTTCTTTTTGTATAGACAAGGTCTTAGTTACATTTTCTGCACCTCTCCCAGGAGCAAGTAGTGATAGTCCCTTCCTTTGGTGTCCATGCAAGCCAGAAACCTCTCTTTAATTTTACACACAAAGGAGTAGTGGTTTGATTTTGTGTCATACAAAAGGGAAGCTGAGTGGCGACCCCTGTGTAGATTATTACAATTGTTTCTCCTTTTTCCCCCCATAGCTCCCCTCCACCCGTAATAATCTACCTTTGTAGAACCTTAATATCTCTAGTGCAATGTTGAAATACCAAGAATTTTTATTCAAAGACCTGTGAAATGTAGGACAGTCTTTAAAATAGAAATAATTTGCATGTATAGAGCTGGCATATATGGAAAAATGCTATAGAAACACTTGGAATTCCCAATGAATGAGTGTGAATCACTGGACAAAAGTGAATCAAACACTGAGAATTCACAAGGAAAGGGTAGGGAAATGTTTATGAAGGTGCCCGAAACAGAAGGAATACATGTTCATAGAGTCTTAATATCTGAAGGACACTGTTAGAACACTGCGAAATCATGTTCAAAGAGCAGAGAGGTGAGGCGATACTGTTTACTTTTATAATTCAGTCTAAATGAGTTGGCCTTATAGGAAGAAAGTTGGTGAAAGATAAATTCATTTTCATAGAACTGTTAGTATAAAAGTACTCAAAACTCTTAGAAATCAATATTATAGTCAAGCTATGTTCAAAGTAGTAATAATTTACATTTAAAGAGCAGGTATTATTTGGCAAAACACTGTATGAACACTTGGAATTCACAATAAATGAGCTTGAATCACTGGAAAAACATGAATCAAACACTGCGAATTCACAATGAAAGACTAGGGAAATATTTACGAAGGTGCCTGAAACAGTAGGAATACATGTTAATAGAGCCTTAATATCTGAAGGACACTGTTTCATCACTGGGAAATCGGGTTCAAAGAAGAGGGAAATGAATTGGATACTGGGTACATGTATAATTCAGTCTGAATGTTTTGGTATATTTTAAAAAGGTTGGTTAAATTCTTAAACTTTCATTTTCATAGGGCTCACATTCCTGTATGAAAATGTGAAAACTCTCAGGAACCCTAACCCTAACTCTAGTACTAACCCTAACCCTAACCCTAACCCTAACCTTAGCCCTAACCCTAAACCTAAACCTAGCCCTAGCCCTAACCTTTACCCTAACCTTAACTTTAGATCAAACCCTAACCCTAGGGATAAGGTTAGGGCTAGGGCTAGGTTTAGGTTTAGGGTTAGGGCTAGGGTTAGGGTTAGGGTTAGAGTTAGGGTTAGGGCTAGGCTTAGGGTTAGGGTTAGGCCTAGGGATAGGGCTAGGTGAGGGTTAGAGTTAGGGTTAGGACTAGGCTTAGGGTTAGGGTTAAGACTCGGGTTAGGTTTAGGGTTAGGGTTAGTTTTAGGGTTCCGGTTCAGATTAGGGTTAGGGCTATGGCTAGGGTTAGGTTTAGTGTAATGGTTATGGCTATGGTTAGGGTTACAGTTAGGGTTAGGCTTAGCGTTAGGGTTCGGCCTAGGACTAGGGCTAGGGCTAGGGTTAGGGTTAGAGTTAGGGTTAGGGCTAGGCATAGGGTTAGGGTTAAGACTCGGGTTAGGGTTAGGGTTAGGGTTAGGGTTAAGGTTAGGGTTAGGGTTAGGACTAGAGTTAGGGTTAGGGTTCCTGTTAAGATTAGGGTTAGGGCTACAGCTAAGGTTTGGTTTAGTGTTATGGTTATGGCTCGGGTTAGGGTTAGGGTTAGGGCTAGGGTTTGTGTTAGGGTTAGAGTTATTGTGTATAAGCATTTGAAATTCACAATGAATGAGCTTGAATCAATGGACAAAGGTGAATCAAACACTGTGAATTCACAATGATAGACTAGGAAAATATTTAAGAATGTGCTTAAACACTAGGGATACATGTTCAAAGCGCTTTAATATATGACCAAAACTGATTAGTCACCTGGAAATGGTGTTCAAACAGTGGAGAACTGAGTTGGGCAATGAGTATATTTATAATTCAGTCTCAATGAGTTGGCATATTTGAAAGAATTTTGATTAAATATTCATTTTTGTAGGGCTCAGATACCTTAAATGGTTATTCTAATATATCTGTTATAACACTTGGGGTCAGGGTTAGGCTTAGGGTTAGGGATAGGGTTAGAGTTAGGGCTAGGGCTAGGGCTAGGGCTAGGGCTAGGGCTAGGGTTAGGGTTAGAGTTAGGCTAGGGCTAGGGTTTGTGTTAGGTTTAGGTTTAGGTTTATGGCTAGGCCTAGCGCTAGGGTTCAGGTTAGTGTTAGGTTTAAGGCTACATTTAGGGTTAGGGATAGGGTTAGGGTTGGGTTAGGGTTTGATCTAGGGTTAAGGTTAGGGTAAAGGTTAGGGCTAGTGCTAGGTTTAGGTTTAGGGTTAGGGCTAAAGTTAGTGTTAGGGTTAGTGTTAGGGCTAGGGTTATGGTAGTGTTAGTGTTTGGGATAGCATTAGGTTTAGGGTGGGGTTAGGATTTGTGATAGGGTTATGGTTAGGCTAAGGGTTAGGGCTAGCACTAAGGTTAAGGTTTGGGCTAGGGCTAGGGCTAGGATTAGGATTTGGGCGAGAGTAGGTGTTAGTGCTAGGGTTGTGGCTAGGGTTAGTGTTAGTGTTAGGGTTAGGGTTAAGGCTAGGGCTAGGATTAGGGTTTGAGTTAGGGTTAGGGCTAAGCGTAGGGTTAAGGTTAAGACTCGGGTTAGGGTTAGGGTTAGGGTTAGGGTTAGGGTTAAGATTTGGGCTGTGGTTGGGGTTATAGTTAGGGTTAGGGCTTGGGCTATGTCTAGGGTTAGAGTTAGGGTTAGGGTTAGTGCTAAGCTTAGGGTTAGGGCTAGGCTTAGGTTTAGGGTTAGGGTAGGGTTAGGGCTAGGACTAGGGCTAGAGTTAGGGTTAGGGTTTGGATTAGTATTAGGGTTAGGGATAAGGCTAGGGGTAGGGTTAGGGTTAGGGTTAGGGCTAGGGCTAGGGCTAGGGTTAGGGTTAGGGTTAGAGTTACGTTTAGAGTTAGGGCTAGGGCTAGGGCTAGGGCTTGGGTTAGGATTAGAGTTAAGGTTAGGGCTAGGCTTAAGGTTAGGGTTAGCCCTAGGGCTAGGGCTAGGGCTAGTGCTAGATTTAGGGTTACATTTAGGGTTAGGACTAGGCTTATGGTTAGGGTTAAGACTCGAGTTAGGGTTAGGGTTATGGTTAGGGTTAGGTTTAGGGTTAGGTTTCCGGTTCAGATTAGGGTTAGGGCTATGGCTATGGTTAGGTTTAGTGTAATGGTTATGGCTATGGTTAGGGTTACAGTTAGGGCTAGGCTTAGCATTAGGGTTAGGCCTAGGACTAGGGCTAGGGCTAGGGTTAGGGTTAGAGTTAGGGTTAGGGCTAGGCTTAGGGTTAAGACTCGGGTTAGGGTTAGGGTTAAGTTTAGGGCTCGGGCTAGGGCTAGAGTTAGGGTTAGGGTTCCGATTAAGATTAGGTTTAGGGCTACAGCTAAGGTTAGGTTTAGTGTTATGGTTATGGCTCGGGTTAGGGTTAGGATTAGGGATAGGGTTTGCATTAGGGTTAGAGTTATTGTGTATAAGCACTTGAAATTCACAATGAATGAGCTTGAATCACTGGGCAAAAGTGAATCAAACACTATGAATTTACAATGACAGACTAGGGAAATATTCCTTGTGCTTAAAACACTAGGAAACATGTCTAAAAACTTTAATATTTGAAGGAAACTGATGAGTCACCTGAAAATCGTGTTCAAAGTATAGAGAACTGAGTTGGGTACTGGTTACATTTATAATTCAGTCTCAATGAGTTGGCGTTTTTGAAAGAATGTTAGTTAAATATTCATTTTTGTTTGGCTCAGATACCTTAAAATTTTATTCTCATATATCTGATATAACAGTTTAGGGTCAGGGTTAAGGTTAGGTTGAGGGTTAGGGTTTGGGTTAGGGTTAGGCTTAGATCTAGGATTAGGTTTAGGGGTAGGATTTTGCTTAGGGCTAGGGCTAGGGTTAGGGTTGGGGTTAAGGTTAGAGTTAGGGCTAGGGCTACCTTTTGTGTTAGGGTTAGGGTTAGGGTTAAAGTTAATATTAGGGCTAGTCTTAGGGTTATGGTTAGGGTTAGGGTTTGGCTTAGGTTTAAGTTTAGAGTTAGGGTTAGGGCTAGGCTTAGGGTTAGTGTTAAGACTCGGGTTAGGGTTAGTGTTAGGTTTAGGGCTAGGGCTAGGGCTAGGGCCAGGATTAGGGTTAGTGTTCCTGTTAAGATTAGGGTTAGGGCTACGGTTATCGTTAGGTTTAGTGTTATGGTTAGGGCTAGGGTTAGGTTTACGGTTATGGCTAGGTTTAGGGTTAGCGCTAGGACAAGGGCTAGGGCCAGGTTAAGGGTTAGGGTTAGAGTTAGGGTTAGTGTTAGGTTTAGGCTTAGGTTTAAGACTCGGGTTAAGGTTAGGGTTAAGTTTAGGGCTAGGGCTAGGGTTTGAGTTAGGGTTAGGGCTACAGCTAAGGTTAGGTTTAGTGTTATGGTTATGGCTTGGGTTAGGGTTAGGGTTAGGGCTAGGGTTTGCATTAAGGTTAGAGTATTGTGTATAAGCACTTGAAATTCACAATGAATGAGCTTGATTCACTGGGCAAAAGTGAATCAAACACTGTGAATTCACAATGACAGACTAGGGAAATATTTAGGAATGTGCTTAAAACACTAGGAAACATGTCTAAAGAACTTTTATATCTGAAGGAAACTGATTAGTCACCTCAAAATCGTGTTCAAAGTGTAGAGAACTGAGTTGGGCACTGGTTACATTTATAATTCAGTCTCCATGAGTCGGCGTTTTTGAAAGAATGTTAGTTAAATATTCATTTTGCATGGCTCAGATACCTTAAAATTTTATTCTCATATATCTGATATAACAGTTTTGGGACAGGGTTAAGGTTAGGTTGAGGGTTAGGGTTTGGGTTAGGGTTAGGCTTAGATCTAGGATTAGATTTAGGGGTAGGATTTTGCTTAGGGCTAGGGCTAGGGTTAAGGTTAGGGTTAGGGTTATGGTTAGGGCTATGCCTAGTTTTAGGGTTAGTGGTAGGGTTAAGGCTACGTTTTCTGTTAGGGTTAGGATGGGGGTGGGTTAGGGTTTGGACTAGGGTTAGGTTTAGGGGAAGGGTTAGGGTTAGGGAAAGTGTAAGGGTTATGGTTAGGGCTAGGCTTATGGTAGTGTTAGCGTTTGGGATAGGGTTAGGTTTAGGGTAGGGTTAGGGTTTGGGATAGGGTTATGGTTAGGGTAAGGGAAAGGGCTAGGCTTAGGTTTAGGTTTTAAGCTCGTTTTAGGATTAGGTTTAGGTTTAAAGCTAGGGCTAGGGCTAGAGTTAGGGTTAGGGTTCGGATTAGGATTAGGATTAGGGCTAAGGCTAGGGGTAGGGTTATGGTTAGGGTTAGGACTAGGGCCAGGGCTAGGGTTAGGGTTAGGGTTAGAGTTAGGTTTAGAGTTAGGGCTAGGGCTAGGGCTAGCTCTAGGGTTAGGTTTAGAGTTAGGGTTAGAGTTAGGGCTAGGCTACGGTTTGTGTTACGTTTAGGGTTAGGTTTATGGTTAGGGCTAGCGCTAGGGTTAAGTTAGTGTTAGGTTTAAGGCTACATTTAGGGTTAGGGCTAGCGTTAGTTTAGGGTTAGAGTTTTATCTAAGGTTAAGGTTAGGGTAAAGGTTAGGGCTAGGGCTAGGTTTAGGTTTAGGTTTATGGCTAGGGTTAGGGTTAGGGTTAGGGTTAGGGTTAGATTTAGGGTTATGGCTAGGCTTAGGGTTAGGGTTAGGCCTAGTGCTAGGGCAAGGGCTAGGGCTAGGTGAGGGTTAGAGTTAGGGTTAGGATTAGGCTTAGGGTTAGGGTTAAGACTCGGGTTAGGTTTAGGTTTAGGGTTAGCGTTAGGGTTGGTGTTATGGTTCAGGTTAAGATTTGGTTTAGGAATACGGCTAGGGTTAGGTTTAGTGTAATGTTTATGGCTACGGTTAGGGTTACAGTTAATGCTAGGCTTAGCGTTAGGGTTAGGCCTAGGACTAAGGCTAGGGCTAGGGTTAGGGTTAGGGTTAGAGTTAGGGCTAGGGCTAGGGTTTGTGTTAGGGTTAGGGTTAGGGTTATGGTTAGGGCTAGCTCTAGGGTTCAGGTTAGTGTTCAGGTTAAGGCTACGTTTAGGGTTAGGGCTAGGGTTAGGGTAGGGTTAGGGTTTGATCTAGGGTTAGGCTTAGGGTAAAGGTTAGGGCTAGGGCAATTGTTAGGTTTATGGTTAGGGCTAGGGTTAGGGTCATGGTTAGGACTAGGGCTAGGGCTAGCGCTAGGGTTAGGGTAGAGTTAGGGTTATGGCTAGGCTTAGGGTTAGTGTTCTGACTCGGGTTAGGGTTAGGGTTAGGTTTAGGGCCAGGGCTTTGTCTTGAGATAGGGTTAGGGTTAAAGTTAATGTTAGGGCTATGGTTATGGTTAGGGTTAGGGTGAGGCTTAGGTTTAGAGTTAGGGTTAGGGCTAGGCTTAGAGTTAGTGTTTAGACTCAGGTTAGGGTTAGGGTTAGGGTTAGGGCTAGGGCTAGGGCTAGCGCTAGAGTTAGAGTTAGGGTTCCTGTTAATATTTGGGTTAGGGCTACGGCTAGGGTTAGGTTTAGTGTTATGGTTAAGGCTAGGGTTAGGGTTACAGTTATGGCTAGGGTTAGGACTAGGACTAGGACTAGGGCTAAGGTTAGGTTTAGAGTTAGAGTTAGGGTTAGGGTTAGGCTGAGGGTTAGGGTTAAGACTCGGGTTAGGGTTAGGGTTAGGTTTAGGGCTAGAGTTAGGGTTAGGGTTCCTGTTATGATTAGAGTTAGGGCTGTGGCTAAGGTTAGGTTTAGTGCTATGTTTATGGCTCGGGTTAGGGTTAGGGTTAGGGATAGGGTTTGCTTTAGGGTTAGAGTTATTGTGTATAAGCACTTGAAATTCACAATGAATGAGCTTGAATCACTGGACAAAGGTGAATCAAATACTGTGAATTCACAATGATAGACTAGGAAAATATTTAGGAATGTGCTTAAACACTAGGGATACATGTTCAAAGAGCTTTAATATCTGACGGAAACTGATTAGTCACCTGGAAATCATGTTCAAAGAGTAGAGAACTGAGTTGGGCACTGGGTATATTGATAATTCAGTCTCAATGAGTTGGCATATTTGAAAGAATGTTGATTAAATATTCATTTTTGTATGGCTCAGATACCTTAAATGGTTATTCTCATATATCTGATATAATACTTTGGGGTCAGGGTCAGGGTTAGGATTAGGGTTAGGGTTTTGGTTAGGGTTAGAGTTAGGGCTAGGGCTAGGGTTCGTGTTAGGGTTAGGGTTATGGTTAGGGCTAGGCCTAGGTTTAGGGTTAGTGGTAGGGTTAAGGCTACGTTTTCGGTTATGGTTAGGGTGTGGGTAGGTTTATGGTTTGGGCTAGTTTAGGGTTAGGGGAAGGGTTAGGGCTAGGGCTGGATTAGGTTTAGGGTTAGGGCTAGGGTTAGGGTTAGTGTTAGTGTTAGGGTTAGGGCAAGGGTAAGTGTTAGGTTTAGGGCTAGGGTTATGGTAGTGTTAGCGTTTGGGATAGGGTTAGGTTTAGGGTAGGGTTAGGGTTTGGGATAGGGTTATGGTTAGGGTAAGGGATAGGGTTAGGGTTAGGGTTAGGGTTAGGTTAGGGTTAGGGTTAGTGTTATGCTTAGGGTTTGGACCTCTGCTAGTGCTAGGATTAGGATTTGGGTTAGGGGTAGCCTTAAGGTTAGGGTTAAGTCTCGTGTTAGGGTTAGGGTTAGGTTTAGTGCTAGGGCTAGGGCTAGAGTAAGGGTGAGGGTTCCGGTTTTGTTTAGGCTTAGGTCTATGGCTAGGGTTAGGTTTAGTGTCATGGTGAGGACTAGGATTAGGGTTACGGTTAGGGCTAGGGTTAGGGTTAGGTTGAGTGCTAGGGCTAGTTCTAGAGTTAGGGTTATGGTTCGGGTTAGGTTTAGGGTTAGGGCTAGGGCTAGGCTTAGGGTTAGGGTTTAGGCTTGTGTTAAGATTAGGTTTAGGTTTAAAGCTAGGGCTAGGGCTAGAGTTAGGGTTAGGTTTCGGATTAGGATTAGGGTTAGGGCTAAGGCTAGGGGTAGGGTTAGGGTTAGGGTTAGGGCTAGGGCTGGGCTAGGGTTAGGGTTAGGGTTAGGGTTAGAGTTAGGGCTAGGGCTAGTGTTTGTGTTAGGTTTAGGGTTATGTTTATGGTTAGGGCTAGCGCTAGGGTTAAGGTTAGTGTTAGGTTTAAGGCTACATTTAGGGTTAGGGCTAGGGTTAGGGTAGGGTTAGGGTTTGATCAAGGTTAGGGTTAGGGTAAATTTAGGGCTAGGTCTAAGTTTAGGTTTAGGGTTAGGGCTAGTGTTAGGGTTAGGGTTAGAGTTAGGGTTAGGGTTAGGGCTAGGCTTAGGGTTAGGGTTAGGCCTAGGGCTAGGGCTAGGGCTAATGCTAGGGTTAGAGTTAGAGTTAGGACTAGGCTTAGGGTTAGGGTTAAGACTCGGGTTAGGGTTAGGGTTATGGTTAGGGTTAGGGTTCCTGTTCAGATTAAGGTTAGGGCTATGGCTATGGTTAAGTTTAGTGTAATGGTTATGGCTACTGTTAGGGTTACAGTTATAGCTAGGCTTAGCATTAGGGTTAGGTTTAGGACTAGGGCTAGGGCTAGGGTTAGCCTTAGAGTTAGGGTTAGGGCTAGGCTTAGGGTTAAGACTCGGGTTACCGTTAGGGTTAAGTTTTGGGCTAGGGCTAGGGCTAGAGTTAGGGTTAGGGTTCCGGTTAAGATTAGGTTTAGGGCTACAGCTAAGGTTAGGTTTAGTGTTATGGTTAGGGCTGGGTTAGTGTTATGGTTAGGGCTAGGGTTTGGGTTAGGGTTAGGGTTAGGGCTTGGGCTAGGTCTAGGGTTAGGGTTAGAGTTAAGTTTAAGGCTAAGTTTAGGGTTAGGGCTAGGCTTAGGGTTAGGGTTAAGACTCGGGTTACGGTTAGGGTTAAGGTTAGGTTTAGGGTCAGGGTTACTGCTAGAGTTAGGGTTAGGGTTCAGGTTATGATTAGGGTTAGGGCTAAGGCTATGGTTAGGTTTAGTGTTATGGTTAGGGTTAGGGTTACAGTTAGAGCTAGGCTTAGCATTTGGGTTAGGCTTAGAACTAGGGCTAGGGCTAGGGTCAGGGTTAGAGTTAGAATTAGGGCTAGGCTTAGGTTTAAGATCGGGTTAGCGTTAGGGTCAAGTTTTGGGCTAGGGCTAGGGCTAGAGTTAGGGTTAGGGTTCTGGTTAAGATTAGGTTTAGGGCTACAGCTAAGGTTAGGTTTAGTGTTATGGTTAGGGCTGGGTTAGTGTTATGGTTAGGGCTAGGGTTTTGGTTAGTGTTAGGGTTAGGGCTTGGGCTAGGTCTAGGGTTAGGGTTAGAGTTAAGGTTAGGGCTAAGTTTAGGGTTAGGGCTAGGCTTCGGTTTAGGGTTTAGGCTCAGGTTAGAGTTAGGTTTAGGTTTAAAGCTAGGGCTAGGGCTAGAGTTAGGGTTAGGGTTCGAATTAGGATTAGGGTTTGGGCTAAGAATAGGGTTAGGTTTAGTGTTAGGGTTAGGTTTAGTGTTATGGTTAGGGCTAGGGTTAGGATTACGGTTAGGGCTAGGGCTTAGGTTAGGGTTTGGGTAAGGTTCATGGTAAGTGCCAGGGTTAGGGTTAGGGCTCGGTTAGGGTTAGTGCTAGGGTTAAAGCTAGTTCTAGTGTTAGGGCTCTGGCTCCTTTTAGGGCTAGGTCTCGGGCTAAGGCTAGGGTTAGGGTTAGGGTTAGGTTTTGGGTTAGGTTTAGAAATATGGTGTATATACACTTGAAATTCATAATGAATGAGCTTGAATCACTGGACAAAGGTAAATCAAACACTGTGAATTCACAATGATAGACTAGGAAAATATTTAGGAATGTGCTTAAACACTAGGAATACATGTTCAAAGAGCTTTAATATCTGAAGGAAACTGATTGGTCATCTGGAAATCATGTTCAAAGAGTAGAGAACTGACTTGGGCACTGCGTATATTTATAATTCAGCCTCAATGAGTTGGCATATTTGAAAGAATGTTGATTAAATATTCATTTTCGTAGGGCTCAGTTACCTTTAATGGTTATTCTCATATATCTGATATAACACTTTGGGGTCAGGGTTAGGGTTAGGGTTAGGGCTATGGTTAGGGCTAGGTCTAGGGTTAGGGTTAGTGGTATGGTTAAGTCTATGTTTAGGGTTAGGGCTAGGGTTAGGGTAGGGTTAGTGTTACGGTAAGGGCAATGGTTAGGGTTAGGGTTAGTGTGAGGGTTAGGGAAGGGTTAGGGTTAGGGTTAGGGCTAGGGTTATAGTAGGGTTAGCTTTTGGGATAGGGTTAGGTTTAGGGCTAGTCTTCAGTTAGGGTGTTGACTCGAGTTAGGGTTAGGGTTAGGTTTAGGCCTAGGTCTAGGGCTAGAGTTAGGGTTAGGATTCGGGTGAGAATTAGGTTTAGGGCTAAGGCTAGGGTTAGGTTTCGTGTTATGGTTAGGGCTAGGGTTAGGGTTATGTTTAGGGTTAGGGCTAGGGCTACGGCTAGGGCTAGGGTTAGGGTTAGAGTTAGGATTAGGGCTAGGGCTAGGCTAAGGGTTAGTGTTAAGACTCAGGTTAGGGTTAGGGTAAGGGTTAGGGTTAGGGCTAGGCTTAGGGTTAGTGTTAAGTCTCGGGTTAGGGTTAGGGTTAGGGTTAGGATTAGGGTTAGAGTTAGGGCTAGGGCTAGGGTTTGTGTTAGGGTTAGGGTTATGGTTAGGGCTAGCGCTAGGGTTTAGGTTAGTGTTAGGGTTAAGGCTAGGGTTAGAGTAGTTTGATCTAGGGTTAGGGTTAGGGTAAGGGTTAGGTCTAGGGCTAGGGTTAGGTTTAGGGTTAGGGCTAGGCTTAGGGCTAGTGTTAGGACTAGGGCTAGGGCTAGGCATAGGGTTATGGTTAGAGTTAGGGTTAGGGCTAGGCTTCGGGTTAGGGTAAGTCCTTGGGCTAGGGCTAGGCATAGGGTTATGGTTAGAGATAGGGTTAGGTCTAGGCTTAGGGTTAGGGTTAAGACTCGGGTTAGGTTTAGGGTTAGGTATAGGGCTAGGGCTCAGGCTAGAGTTAGGGTTAGGGTTCCGGTTAAGATTAGGGTTCGGGCTATTGCTAAGGTTAGGTTTAGTGTTATTGTTATAGCTCTGGTTTGGGTTAGGGTTAGGGCTAGGGTTTGCGATAGGGTTAGAGTTATTGTGTATAAGCACTTGAATTTCACAATGAATGAGCTTGAATCACTGGGCTAAAGTGAATCAAACACTGTGAATTCACAATGACAGACTAGGGAAATATTTAGGAATGTGCTTAAAACACTAGGAAACATGTCTAAAAACTTTACTATCTGAATGAAACTGATTAGTCACCTGAAAATCGTGTTCAAAGTGTAGAGAACTGAGTTGGGCACTGGTTACATGTATAATTCAGTCTCAATGAGTTGGCGTTTTTGAAAAAATGTTAATTAAATATTCATTTTTGTATTGCTCAGATACCTTAAAATTTTATTCTCATATATCTGATATAACAGTTTAGGGTCAGGGTTAGGGTTAGATTTAGGGTTAGGGTTTTGGTTATGGTTAGGCTTAGATCTAGGATTAGGTTTAGGGGTAGGACTTTGCTTAGGGCTAGGGCTAGGGTTAAGGTTAGGGTTAGGGTTAGAGTTAGGGCTAGGGCTAGTTTTGTGATAGGGTTAGGGTTAGGGTAGTGCTAAGGTTCAGGTTAGTGTTAGGGTTAAGGCTACATTTAGGGTTAGGGCTAGAGTTAGGGTAGGGTTAGGCTTTGATCTAGGGTTAGGGTTAGGATAAGGGTTAGGGCTAGGGCTAGTGTTAGGTTTAGAGTTAGCGTTAGGGCTAGGCTTAGGGTTATTGTTAAGACTCGGGTTAGGGTTAGATTTAAGGTTAGGGTTAGGGCCATGGCTACTGCTAGAGTTAGGGTTAGGGTTCCGGTTAAAATTAGGATTAGGGCTACTTCTAGGGTTAGGTTTAGTGTTATGGTTAGGGCTGGGTTAGTGTTACGCTTAGGGCTAGTGTTGGGGTTAGGTTTAGGGATAGGCTTAGGGTTAGGCTTAGGGTTAGGGTTAGGGCTAGGCTTATGGTTAGTGTTAAGACTCGGGTTAGGGTTAGGGTTAGGGTTAGAGTTAGGGCTAGGACTAGGGTTTGTGTTAGGGTAAGGGTTAGCGTTATGGTTAGGGCTAGCGCTAGGGTTAAGGTTAGTGTTACGGTTAAGGCTACTTTTTGGTTAGGTCTAGGGTTAGGGTAGGGTTAGGGTTTGTTCTAGGGTTAGGGTTAGGGTAAGGGTTACGTCTAGGGCTAGTGTTAGGTTTAGGGTTAGGGCTAGGGTTAGGATTAGGGATAGAGTTAGGGTTAGGGCTAGGCTTAGTGTTAGGTTTAGGACAAGGGCTAAGGCTAGGATTAGGGTTAGAGTTAGGGTTAGGGCTAGGCTTAGGGTTAGGTTTAGGACAAGGGCTAGGGCTAGGGCTAGGATTAGGGTTAGAGTTAGGGTTAGGGCTAGGCTTAGGGTTAGGGTAAGGCCTAGGGCAGGTGCTGGCCATAGGGTTATGGTTAGAGTTAGGGTTAGGGCTAGGCTTAGGGTTAGGGTTAAGACTGGGTTAGGGTTAGGGTTAGGTTTAGGGCTAGGACTAGGGCTAGAGTTAGGGTTAGGGTTCTGGTTAAGATTAGGGTTAGTGCTACGGCTAGGGTTAGGTTTACTGTAATGGTTAGGGCTACGGTTAGGGTTACAGTTAGGGCTAGGCTTAGCGTTAGGATTAGGCCTAGGGCTAGGGCTAGGGCAGGGCTTAGGGTTAGAGTTAGGGTTAGTGCTAAGCTTAGGTTAGGGCTAAGCTTAGGGTTAGGGTTAGGGTTAGGGTTAGGGTTAGAGTTAGGGCTAGGACAAGGGCTAGAGTTAGGGATAGGTTTCTGGTTAAGATTGGGGTTAGGACTACGGCTAAGGTTAGGTTTAGTGTTATGGTTATGGCCCAGGTTATTGATAGGGTTAGGGCTAGGGTTTGAGATAGGGTTAGAGTTATTGTGTATAAGCACTTGAAATTCACAATGAATGAGCTTGAATCACTCGGCTAAAGTGAATCAAACACTGTGAATTCACAATGACAGACTAGGGAAATATTTAGGAATGTGCTTAAAACACTAGGAAACATGTCTAAAGAACTTTTATATCTGAAGGAATCTGATGAGTCACCTCAAAATGTTGTTCAAAGTGTAGAGAACTGAGTTGGGCACTGGTTACATTTATAATTCACTCTCAATGAGTTGGCATTTTTGAAAGAATGTTAGTTAAATATTCATTTTTGTATGGCTCAGATACCTTAAAATTTTATTCTCAAATATCTGATATAACAGTTTTGGGTCAGGGTTAAAGTTAGGTTTAGGGTTAGGGTTTGGGTTAGGGTTAGGCTTAGATCTAGAATTAGGTTTAGGGGTTAGATTTTGCTTATGGATAGGGTTAGGATTAGGGTTAGGGTTAGGGTTAGGGTTATGGTTAGGGCTTGTGCTAGGGTTCAGATTAGTGTTAGGGTTAAGGCTTCGTTTATGGTTAGGGCTAGGGTTAGGGTAGGGGTAGGTTTTGATCTAGGGTTAGGGTTAGGGTAAGAGTTAGGGCTAGGGCTATGGTTAGGTTTAGGGTTAGGGCTAGGGTTAGGGTTAGGACTGGGGCTAGGGCTAGGGTCAGGGTTAGGGTTAGAATTAGGGTTAGGGCTAGGCTTAGGGTTAGTGTTAAGACTCGGGTTTGGGTTACAGTTAGGTTTAGGGGTAGGGCTAGGGCTAGAGTTAGCGTTAGAGTTCCTGTTAAGATTAGGGTTAGGGCTACGTTAGGGTTAGGTTTAGTGTTGTGGTTAGGGCTTGGGTTAGGGTTACAGTTATGGCTAGGGTTAGGGTTAGGCCTAGGACTAGGTCTAGGGCTAGGGTTAGGGTTAGGGTTAGAGTTGGGGTTAGGGTTATGCTTATGGTTAGCGTTAGGCCTAGTGTAGGGCTAGGAGTAGGGATAGGGTTAACGTTAGAGTTAGGGTTAGGGGTAGGCTTAGGGTTAGTGTTAGTGTTAGGGTTAGGGTTAGGGTTAGGTTTAGGGTTAGGCTAGGGCTAGGGCTAGAGTTAGCATTAGGGTTCCTGTTAAGATTAGGGTTAGGGCTACGGCTAGGGTTAGGTTCAGTGTTGTGGTTAGGGCTAGTGTTAGGGTTAGGCCTAGGACTAGGGCTAGGGCTAGGGCTAGGGTTAGGGTTAGGGTTAGAGTTAATGTTAGGACTAGGCTTAGGGTTAGTGTTAAGACTCCGGTTAGGGTTAGGGTTAAGTTTAGGGCTAAGGCTAGGGCTAGGGCTAGAGTTAGGGTTAGGGTTCCTGTTAAGATTAGGGTTAGGGATAAGGCTAGGGTTACTTTTAGTGTTATGGTTAGGGCTAGGGTTAGAGTTATGGTTATGGCTAGGGTTAGGCTTAGCGCTAGGACTAGGGTCAGGTTTAGGGTTAAGGCTAGGGTTAGGGTTAGGGTTCCTGTTAAGATTAGGGTTAGGGCTATGGCTAGGGTTAGGTTTAGTGTTGTGGTTAGGGCTTGGGTTAGGGTTACGGTTATGGCTAGGGTTAGGGTTAGGCCTAGGACTAGGTCTAGGGCTAGGGTTAGGGTTAGGGTTAGAGTTGGGGTTAGGGTTATGCTTATGGTTAGCGTTAGGCCTAGGGTAGGGCTAGGAGTAGGGATAGGGTTAACGTTAGAGTTAGGGTTAGGGGTAGGCTTAGGGTTAGTGTTAGTGTTAGGGTTAGGGTTAGGTTTAGGTTTAGGGTTAGGCTAGGGCTAGGGCTACAGTTAGCGTTAGGGTTCCTGTTAAGATTAGGGTTAGGGCTACGGCTAGGGTTAGGTTCAGTGTTGTGGTTAGGGCTAGTGTTAGGGTTAGGCCTAGCACTAGGGCTAGGGCTAGGGCTAGGGTTAGGGTTAGGGTTAGAGTTAATGTTAGGGCTAGGCTTAGGGTTAGTGTTAAGACTCCGGTTAGGGTTAGGGTTAAGTTTAGGGCTAAGGCTAGGGCTAGGGCTAGAGTTAGGGTTAGGGTTCCTGTTAAGATTAGGGTTAGGGATAAGGCTAGGGTTACTTTTAGTGTTATGGTTAGGGCTAGGGTTAGAGTTATGGTTATGGCTAGGGTTAGGGTTAGCGCTAGGACTAGGGTCAGGTTTAGGGTTAAGGCTAGGGTTAGGGTTAGGGTTCCTGTTAAGATTAGGGTTAGGGCTACGGCTAGGGTTAGGTTTAGTGTTGTGGTTAGGGCTAGGATTAGGGTTACGGTTATGGCTAGTGTTAGGGTTAGGCCTAGGACTAGGGCTAGGGCTAGGGCTAGGGTTAGGGGTTAGTGTTAAGACTTCGGTTAGGGTTAGGGTTAGGTTTAGGGCTAAGGCTAGGGCTAGGGCTAGAGTTAGGGTTAGGGTTCCTGTTAAGATTAGGTTTAGGGATAAGGCTAGGGTTACTTTTAGTGTTATGGTTAGGGCTAGGGTTAGAGTTATGGTTATGGCTAGGGTTAGGGTTAGCGCTAGGTTTAGGGTCAGGTTTAGGGTTAAGGCTAGGGTTAGGGTTAGGATTAGAGTTAGGGTTAGGGCTAGGCTTAGGGTTAAGGTTAGGCCTAGACTAGGGCTAAGGCTATGGTTATTGTTAGGGCTAAGCTTAAGGTTATGGCTAAAGCTAGGGTTAGGTTTAGTGTTATGTTTACGGCTAGGGTTAAGGTTAGGTTTAGGGCTAGCTTTAGGGTTAGGGTTAGAGCTAGGGCTAGTGTTACGGCTCAGGCTACTTCCAATGCTAGGGCTAGGGCTAAGGCTAGGTTTAGAGTTATGGATAGTTTTGGGTTAGGGTTTGAGTTAAGGTGTATAAGAACTTGAAATTTGCAATGAATGAGCTTGAATCACTGGGCAAAAGTGAATCAAACACTGTGAATTCACAATGACAGACTAGGGAAATATTTAGGAATGTGCTTAAAACACTAGGAAACATGTCTAAAGAACTTTAGTATCTAAAGGAAACTGATTAGTCACCTGAAAATCATGTTCAAAGTGTAGAGAACTGAGTTGGGTACTGGGTATATTTATAATTCAGTTGCAATGAGTTGGCGTATTAGAAAGAATGTTGATTAAATATTCATTTTCGTAGGGCTCAGATACCTTTACTGGTTATTCTCATATATCTGATATAACACTTCGGGGTCAGGGCCAGGGTTAGGTTTAGGGTTAGGGTTAGGGTTTGGGTTAGGGTTAGAGTTAGAGTTAGGGCTAGGGCTAGGGTTTGTGTTAAGGTTAGGTTTAGAGTTATGGTTAGGGATAGGGATAGGGTTAGGTTTAGGTTTAGAGCTAGGGTTATGGTTAGGGTTAGTGTTAGGGCTAGAGTTATGGTAGGGTTAGCGTTTGGGATAGTGTTAGGTTTAGGGTAGGGTTAGGGTTTTGGTTAGGGTTATGGTTAGGGTAAGGGATAGGGCTAGAGCTAGGGTTAGGATTAAGTTTAGAGTTAATGTTAGGGCTAGGCTTAGGGTTAGGGTTAAGACTCGGGTTAGGGTTTGGATTACGGTTAGGGTTAGGCTTTGGGTTAGGGTTCGGGTTAGAGTTAGGGTTTGTGATAGGTTTAGAGTTATTGTGTATAAGCACTTGAATTTCACAATGAATGAGCTTGAATCACTGGGCTAAAGTGAATCAAACACTGTGAATTCACAATGACAGACTAGGGAAATATTTAGGAATGTGCTAAAAACACTAGGAAACATGTCTAAAGAACTTTAATATCTGAAGGAAACTGATTAGTCACCTCAAAATCGTGTTCAAAGTGTAGAGAACTGAGTTGGGCATTGGTTACATTTATAATTCAGTCTCAATGAGTTGGCGTTTTTGAAAGAATGTTAGTTAAATATTCAATTTTGTATGGCTCAGATACCTTAAAATTTTATTCTCATATATCTGATATAACAGTTTTGGGACAGGGTTAAGGTTAGGTTTAGGGTTAGGGTTTGGGTTAGGGTTAGGCTTAGATCTAGGATAAGGTTTAGGGGTAGGATTTTTCTTAGGGCTAGGGCTATGGTTAGGGTTAGGGTTAGTGTTAGGGTTAAGGTTAGAATTAGGGCTAGGGCTAGGTTTTGTGTTAGGGTTAGGGTTAGGGTTATGGTTAGGGCTACCTCTAGGGTTCAGGTTAGTGTTAGGGTTAAGGCTACGTTTAGGGTTAGGGTTAGTGTTAGGGCTTGGGTTATGGTAGGTTTAGCGTTTGGGATAGCATTAGGTTTAGGGTAGGGTTAGGATTTGGGCTAGGGCTATGGTTAGGATAGGATTTGGGCGAGAGCAGGTGTTAGTGCTAGAGTTGTGGCTGACGTTAGTGTTTGTGTTAGGGTTAGGGTTAGGGCTAGGGCTAGGATTAGGGTTAGAGTTAGGGTTAGGGCTAAGCTTAGGGTTAGGGTTAAGACTTCAGGTTAAGGTTACCCTTAGGGCTAGGGTTGGGCTTATAGTTAGGGTTAGGGCTTGGGATAGGTCTAGGGTTAGGGTTAGAGTTAGGGTTAGTGCTAAGCTTAGGGTTAGGACTAGGCTTAGGGTTAGGGCTAGGTTAGGGTTAGGGCTAGGACTAGGCCTAGAGTTAGGGTTAGGGTTCCAGTTAAGATTAGGGTTAGGTCTACGGCAAAGGTTAGGTTTAGTGTTATGGTTATGGCTTGGGTTAGGGTTAGGGTTAGGGTTAGGGCTAGGTTTGGAGATAGGGTTAGAGTTATTGTGTATAAGCACTTGAAATTCACAATGAATGAGCTTGAATCACTCGGCTAAAGTGAATCAAACACTGTGAATTCACAATGACAGACTAGAGAAATATTTTGGAATGTGCTTAAAACACTAGGAAATATGTCTAAAGAACTTTAATATCTGAAGGAAACTGATTAGTCACCTGAAAATCGTGTTCAAAGTGTAGAGAACTGAGTTGGGCACTGGTTACATTTATAATTCAGCCTCAATGAGTTGGCGTTTTTGAAAAATGTTAGTTAAATATTCATTTTTGTATGGTTCAGATACCTTAAAATTTTCTTCTCATATATCTGATATAACAGTTTAGGGTCAGGGTTAAGGTTAGCTTGAGGTTTAGGGTTTGAGTTAGGGTTAGGCTTAGATCTAGGATAAGGTTTAGGGGTCGGATTTTGCTTAGGTCTAGGGCTAGGGTTAGGGTTTGGTTTAGAGTTAAGGCTAGGGCTAGGTTTTGTGTTAGGGCTGGGGTAGGGTTAAAGTTAATGTTAGGGCTAGGCTTAGGGTTATGGTTAGGGTTAGGGTTAGGCTTAGGTTTAGGTTTAGAGTTAGGTTTAGGGCTAGGCTTAGGGTTAGTGTTAAGACTCGGGTTAGAGTTAGGTTTAGGTTTAGGGCTAGGGCTAGGGCTAGAGTTATGGTTAGGGTTCCTGTTAAGATTAGGGTTAGGGCTACAGATAGGGTTAGGTTTAGTGTTATGTTTAGGGCTAGGGTTAGGGGTTAGGGCTAGGACTAGGGCTAAGGTTAGGGTTAGGGTTAGAGTTATTGTGTATAAGCACTTGAAATTCACAATGAATGAGCTTGAATCACTGGGTTAAAGTGAATCAAACACTGTGAATTCACAATGACAGACTAGGGAAATATTTAGGAATGTGCTGAAAACACTAGGAAACATGTCTAAAGAACTTTACTATCTGAAGGAAACTGATTAGTCACCTCAAAAACGTGTTCAAAGTGTAGAGAACTGAGTTGGGCACTGTTACATTTATAGTTCAGTATCAATGCGTTGGCATTTTTGAAAGAATATTAGTTAAATATTCATTTTTGTATGGCTCAGATACCTTAAAATTTTATTCTCATATATCTGATATAACAGTTTAGGGTCAGGGTTAAGGTTAGGTTTAGGGTTAGGGCTAGGGTTAGGGTTAGGGTTAGGCCTAGGGCTAGGGCTAGAGCTAGGGCTAGGTGAGGGTTAGAGTAAGGGTTAGGACTAGGCTTAGGGTTAGGGTTGAGACTCTGGTTATGTTTAGGTTTAGGGTTAGGGTTAGGGTTAGTGTTATGGGTCCGGTTCAGATTTGGGTTAGGAATATGGCTAGGGTTAGGTTTAGTGTAATGTTGATGGCTACGGTTAGGGTTACAGTTAGGGCTAGGCTTAGCGTTAGGGTTAGGCCTAGGACTAAGGCTAGGGCTAGGGTTAGGGTTAGAGTTAGGGTTAGGGTTAAGACTCAGGTTAGGGTTAGGGTAAGGGTTAGGGTTAGGGTTAGGGTTAGGGTTAGGGTTAAGGTTAGGGTTAGGACAGAGTTAAGGTTAGGGTTAGGGTTCCTGTTAAAATTAGGGTTAGGGCTTCGGCTAAGGTTTGGTTTAGTGTTATGGTTATGGCTCAGGTTAGGGTTAGGGTTAGGGTTAGGGTTTGCATTAGGGTTAGAGTTATTGTGTATAAGCACTTGAAATTCACAATGAATGAGCTTGAATCACTGGGCAAACGTGAATCAAACACTGTCAATTCACAATGACAGACTAGGGAAATATTTAGGAATATGCTTAAAACACTAGGAAACATGTCTAAAGAACTTTTATATCTGAAGGAATCTGATGAGTCACCTGAAAATCGTGTTCAAAGTGTAGAGAACTGAGTTGGGCACTGGTTACATTTATAATTCAGTCTCAATGAGTTGTCGTTTTTGAAAGAATGTTAGTTAAATATTCATTTTGTATGGCTCAGATACCTTAAAATTTTATTCTCATATATCTGATATAACAGTTTTGGGACAGGGTTAAGGTTAGGTTTAGGGTTAGGGTTCGGGTTAGGGTTAGGCTTAGATCTAGGATTAGGTTTAGGGGTAGGATTTTGCTTAGGTCTAGGGCTAGGGTTAGGGTTAGGGTTAGGGTTAGAGTTAGGGCTAGGGCTAGGGTTTGTGTTAGGGTTAGGGTTAGGGTTATGGTTAGGGCTAGCGCTAGGGTTCAGGTTAGTGTTAGGTTTAAGGCTACGTTTACGGTTAGGGCTAGGGTTAGGGTAGGGTTAGGTTTTGATGTAGGGTTATGGTTAGGGTAAGGGTTAGGGCTAGGGCTAAGGTTAGGTTTAGGGTTAGGGCTAGGGTTAGGGTTATGGTTAGGACTAGGGCTAGGGCTAGGGCTAGGGTTAGGGTTAGAATTAAAGTTAGGTTTAGAGTTAGGGCTAGGGCTAGGGTTAGGGCTAGGGCTAGGGTTAGGGTTAGAGTTAGGGTTAGAGTTAGGGCTAGGGGTAGGGTTTTTGTTACGTTTAGGGTTTGGTTTATGGTTAGGGCTGGCGCTATGGTTAAGTTTCGTGTTAGGTTTAAGGCTACATTTAGGGTTAGGGCTAGCGTTAGTTTAGGGTTAGGGTTTGATCTAAGGTTAAGGTTAGGGTAAAGGTTAGGGCTAGGGCTAGGTTTAGGTTTAGGGTTAGGGCTAGGGTTAGGGTTATGTTTAGATTTAGGGTTAGATTTAGGGTTAGGGCTAGGCTTAGTTTTAGGGTTAGGCCTAGGGCTAGGGCTAGGTGAGGATAAAGTAAGGGTTAGGACTAGGCTTAGGGTTAGAGTTAAGACTCTGGTTATGTTTAGGTTTAGGGTTAGGGTTAGGGTTAGTGTTATGGTTCCGGTTCAGATTTGGGTTAGGAATACGGCTAGGGTTAGGTTTAGTGTAATGTTGATGGCTACGGTTAGGGTTACAGTTAGGGCTAGGCTTAGCGTTAGGGTTAGGCCTAGGACTAAAGCTAGGGCTAGGGTTAGGGTTAGAGTTAGGGTTAGGGTTAAGACTCAGGTTAGGGTTAGGGTTAGGGTTAGGGTTAGGGTTAGGGTTAAGGTTAGGGTTAGGACAGAGTTAAGGTTAGGGTTAGGGTTCCTGTTAAAATTAGGGTTAGGGCTTCGGCTAAGGTTTGGTTTAGTGTTATGGTTATGGCTCAGGTTAGGGTTAGGGTTAGGGTTAGGGTTAGGGTTTGCGTTAGGGTTAGAGTTATTGTGTATAAGCACTTGAAATTCACAATGAATGAGCTTGAATCACTGGGCAAACGTGAATCAAACACTGTCAATTCACAATGACAGACTAGGGAAATATTTAAGAATATGCTTAAAACACTAGGATACATTTCTAAAGAACTTTTATATCTGAAGGAATCTGATGAGTCACCTGAAAATCATGTTCAAAGTGTAGAGAACTGAGTTGGGCACTGGTTACATTTATAATTCAGTCTCAATGAGTTGTCGTTTTTGAAAGAATGTTAGTTAAATATTCATTTTGTATGGCTCAGATACCTTAAAATTTTATTCTCATATATCTGATATAACAGTTTTGGGACAGGGTTAAGGTTAGGTTTAGGGTTAGGGTTTGGGTTAGGGTTAGGCTTAGATCTAGGATTAGGTTTAGGGGTAGGATTTTGCTTAGGTCTAGGGCTAGGGTTAGGGTTAGGGTTAGGGTTAGAGTTAGGGCTAGGGCTAGGGTTTGTGTTAGGGTTAGGGTTAGGGTTATGGTTAGGGTTAGCGCTAGGGTTCAGGTTAGTGTTAGGTTTAAGGCTACGTTTACTGTTAGGGCTAGGATTAGGGTAGGGTTAGGTTTTGATGTAGGGTTATGGTTAGGGTAAGGGTTAGGGCTAGGGCTAGGGTTAGGTTTAGGGTTAGTGCTAGGGTTAGGGTTATGGTTAGGACTAGGGCTAGGGCTAGGGCTAGGGTTAGGGTTAGAGTTAGGGTTATGGCTAGGCTTAAGGTTAGTGTTAAGACTCGGGTTTGGGTTACGGTTAGGTTTAGGGCTAGGGCTAGGGCTAGGGCTAGGGCTAGAGTTAGCGTTAGGGTTCCTGTTAAGATTAGGGTTAGGGCTATGGCTAGGGTTAGGTTTAGTGTTGTGGTTAGCGCTAGGGTTAGGTTTACGGTTATGGCTAGGGTTAGGGTTAGGCCTAGGACTAGGTCTAGGGCTAGGGTTAGGGTTAGGGTTAGAGTTAGGGTTAGGGCTATGCTTATGGTTAGCGTTAGGCGTAGGGTAGGGCTAGGAGTAGGGATAGGGTTAATGTTAGAGTTAGGGTTAGGGGTACTCTTTGGGTTAAGGTTAAGACTCGGGTTAGGGTTAGGGTTAGGTTTAGGGCTAGGGCTAGGGCTAGGGCTAGGGCTAGGTTTAGGGTTAGAGTTAATGTTAGGGCTAGGCTTAGGGTTAGTGTTAAGACTCGGGTTAGGTTTAGGGTTAGGTTTAGAGTTAGGGTTAGGGCTATGCTTAGGGTTAGTGTTAAGACTTGGGTTAGGGTTAGCGTTAGGTTTAGGGCTAGGGCTAGGGCTAGGGCTAGGGCCAGGTTTAGGGTTAGTGTTCCTGTTAAGATTAGGGTTAAGGCTACGGATATGGTTAGGTTTAGTGTTGTGGTTAGGGCTAGGTTTAGGGTTATGGTTATGGCTAGGGTTAGGGTTAGGCCTAGGGCTAGGGTTAGGGTTAGAATTAAAGTTAGGTTTAGAGTTAGGGCTAGGGCTAGGGTTAGGGCTAGGGCTAGGGTTAGGGTTAGAGTTAGGGTTAGAGTTAGGGCTAGGGGTAGGGTTTTTGTTACGTTTAGGGTTAGGTTTATGGTTAGGGCTAGCGCTATGGTTAAGTTTAGTGTTAGGTTTAAGGCTACATTTAGGGTTAGGGCTAGCGTTAGTTTAGGGTTAGGGTTTGATCTAAGGTTAAGGTTAGGGTAAAGGTTAGGGCTAGGGCTAGGTTTAGGTTTAGGGTTAGGGCTAGGGTTAGGGTTAGGGTTAGGGTTAGATTTAGGGTTAGGGCTAGGCTTAGTTTTAGGGTTAGGCCTAGGGCTAGGGCTAGAGCTAAGGCTAGGTGAGGGTTAGAGTAAGGGTTAGGACTAGGCTTAGGGTTAGGGTTAAGACTCTGGTTATGTTTAGGTTTAGGGTTAGGGTTAGGGTTAGTGTTATGGTTCCGGTTCAGATTTGGGTTAGGAATACGGCTAGGGTTAGGGTTTGGGTTAGGATTAGGCTTTGATCTAGAATTAGGTTTAGGGGTAGGATTTTGCTTAGGTCTAGAGCTAGGGTTAGGGTTAGGGTTATGGTTAGGGTTATGGTGAGGGCTAGCGCTAGGGTTCAGGTTAGTGTTAGGTTTAAGGCTACGTTTATGGTTAGGGCTAGGGTTAGGGTAGGGTTAGGTTTTGATCTAGGGTTATGGTTAGGGTAAAGGTTAGGGCTAGGGCTAGGGTTAGGTTTAGGGTTAGGGCTAGGGTTAGGGTTAGGGTTAGGTCTAGGTCTAGGGCTAGGGCTAGGGTTAGGGTTAGAGTTAGGGCTAGGGCTAGGGTTTGTGTTAGGGTTAGGGTTAGGGTTATGGTTAGGGGTAGCGCTAGGGTTCAGGTTAGTGTTAGGGTTAAGGCTACGTTTAGTGTTAGGGCGAGGGTTAGGGTAGGGTTATGGTTTGATCTAGGGTTAGGCTTAGGGTAAGGGGTTGGGCTAGGGCAAGGGTTAGGTTTAGGTTTAGGTTTAGGGCTAGGATTAGGGTTAGGGTTAGGGCTAGGGCTAGGTCTAGAGATAGGGTTAGGGTTAAAGTTAATGTTAGGGCTATGGTTATGGTTAGGGTTAGGGCTAGGCTTAGGGTTAGTGTTTAGACTCAGGTTAGGGTTAGGGTTAGTGTTAGGGCTAGGGCTAGGGCTAGCGCTAGAGTTAGGGTTAGGGTTCCTGTTAAGATTTGGGTTAGGGCTATGTCTAGGGTTAGGTTTAGTGTTATGGTTATGGCTAGTGTTAGGGTTACGGTAATGGCTAGGGTTAGGGCTAGGACTAGTGCTAGGGCTAGGGTTAGGTTTAGGGTTAGAGTTAGGGTTAGGGTTAGGCTGACGGTTAGGGTTAAGACTCGAGTTAGGGTTAGGGTTAGGGTTAGGGTTAGGGTTAGGTTTAGGGCTAGAGTTAGGGTTAGGGTTCCTGTTAAGATTAGGGTTAGGGCTATTGCTAAGGTTAGGTTTAGTGTTATGTTTATGGCTCGGGTTAGGGTTATGGTTAGGATTAGGGTTATGGTTACGGCTAGCTCTAGGGTTCAGGTTAGTTTTAGGGTTAAGGCTCGTTTAGGGTTAGGGATAAGGTTAGGGTTGTGTAAGGGTTTAATCTAGGGTTAGGGTTAGGGTAAGTGTTAGGGTTAGGGCTATGGTTAGGTTTAAGGTTAGGGCTAGGGTTCGGGTTAGGGATAGAGTTAGGGTTTGGGCTAGGCTTAGGGTTAGGGTTAGGCCTAGGGCTAGGGCTAGGGCTAGGGTTAGGTTAGGGTTCCGGTTAAGATTAGGGTTAGGGCTACGGTTAAGGTTAGGTTTAGTGTTATGGTTATGGCTTGGGTTAGGTTTAGGGTTAGGGCTAGGGTTAGGCTTAGCGTTAGTGTTAGTGTTAGGGCAAGGGTTAGGGTTAGGGTTATCGCTAGGTTTATGGTAGGGTTAGCGTTTGGGATAGGGTTAGGTTTAGGGTAGGGTTAGGTTTTGGGATGGGTTATGGTTAGGGTTAGGGTTTGGGCTAGGGCTAAGGCTAGGATTAGTATTTGGGCGAGAGTAGGTGTTAGTTCTAGGGTTGTGGCTAAGGTTAGTGTTAATGTTATGGTTAGGGTTAGGGCTAGGGCTAGGGTTAGGTTTAGGGTTAAGACTCGGGTTAGGTTTAGGGTTAGGTTTAGGGCTAGGGATAGGGCTAGAGTTAGGGTTAGGCTTCGGGTTAGGATTAGGTTTAGGGCTAAGTCTAGGGTTGGGTTTCGTGTTATGGTTAGGGCTAGGGTTAGGGTTAGTGTTAGGGCTAGGGCTGCAGCTAGGGCTAAGTTTAGTGTTAGAGTTAGGGTTGGGGCTAGGCTTAGGGTTAGGTTTAAGGATCGGGTTAGGGTTATGGTTAGGTTTAAGGTTAGGCCTAGGGCTAGAGTTAGGGTTAGGGTTTCTGTTAAGGTTAGGGTTAGGGCTACGGCTAGGGTTAGGTTTAGTGGTATGTTTAGGGCTAGGGTTAGTTTTAGGGCTAGGACTAGGGCTAGGGCTAGGGTTAGGGTTAGGGCTAAACTTAAGTTTAAGGCTAAAGCTAGGGTTAGGTGTAGTGTTATGGTTAGGCCTAGAGTTAAGATTAGGGTTAGGGCTACGTTTAGGGTTAGGGTTAAAGCTAGGGCTAGTGTTAGGGCTCAGGCTACTGCTAAGGCTAGGGCTAGGGCTAAGGCTAGGGTTAGGGTTAAGGATAGGTTTTGGGTTAGAGTTAGAGTTAGGGTGTATAAGAACTTGAAATTCACAATGAATGAGCTTGAATCACTGGGCAAAAGTAATCAAACACTGTTAATTCACAATGATAGACTAGGGAAATATATAGGAATGTGCTTAAAACACTAGGAATACATCTCTAAAGAGCTTTAATATCTGAAGGAAACTGATTAGTCACCTGAAAATCGTGTTCAAAGTGTAGAGAACTAAGTTGGGCACTGGTTACATTTATATTTCAGTCTCAATGAGTTGGCGTTTTTGAAAGAATGTTAGTTAAATATTCATTTTTGTATGGCTCAGATACCTTAAAATTTTATTCTCATATATCTGATATAACAGTTTAGGGTCAGAGTGAAGGTTAGGTTTAGGGTTAGGGTTTGGGTTAGGGTTAGGCTTAGATCTAGGATTAGGTTTAGGGGTAGGATTTTGCTTAGGGCTAGGGCCATGGTTAGGGTTATGGTTAGGGTTAGAGTTAGGGCTAGGGCTAGTGTTTGTGTTAGGGTTAGGGTTAGGGTTAGGGTTATGGTTAGGGCTAGCCCTAGGGTTAAGGTTAGTGTTAGGGTTAAGGCTACATTTAGGGTTAGGGTTAGGGTAGGGTTAGGGTTTGATCTAGGGTTAGGGTTAGGGTAAGGGTTAGGGCTAGTGTTAACTTTAGGGTTAGGGCTAGGGTTAGGGTTAGGGTTAGAGTTAGGGTTAGGGCTAGGCTTAGGGTTAGGGTTAGGCCTAGGGATGGGCTAGGGCTAGTGTTAGGGTTAGAGTTAGGGTTAGGGCTAGGCTTAGGGTTAGTGTTAAGACTCGGGTTAGGGTGTTAGTTTTAGGGGTAGGGCTAGGGCTAGGGTTAAGGTTAGAGTTAGTGTTAGGCTTAGGTTTAGGGTTAGTGTTTTGGTTAGGGTTATGTGTAAGGCTAGGGTTAGCGTTAGGTTTAGTGCTAAGGCTAGGGCTAGAGTTAGGGTTTTGGTCCGGTAAGGATTAGGGTTTGGGCTAAGGCTAGGGTTAGGTTTAATGTTATGGTTAGGGCTAGGGTTAGGGTTATGGTTAGGGTTATGGCTATGTTTAGGGTTAGGGTTAGGGTTAGGGCTAGGGCTAGGGCTAGGGTTAGGGTAAGAATTAGGGTTAGGGCTAGGCTTAGGGTTAGTGTTAGGGTTAGGGTTAGGCTTAGGCTTAGGGTTTTTGTTAGGGTTAGGGTTGTGGCTAAGGCTAGGGCTAGAGTTAAGGTTAGGGTTCCTGTTAAGATTAGGGTTAGTGCTGTGGCTAGTGTTAGGGTTAGGCCTAGGGATATGGCTAAGGCTATGGTTAGGATTAGAGTTAGGGTTAGGGCTAGGCTTAGGTTTAGGTTTAGGCCTAGTGCTAGGGCTAGAGCTACGGTTAGGGTTAGAGTTAGGGTAAGTCTAGGCTTAGGGTTAGGGTTAAGACTCGGTTTAGGGTAGGGTTAGGGTTTGGGATAAGGTTATTGTTAGGGTAAGGGTTAGGTTTAGGGTTAGGGGTTGAGCTAGGGCTAGGGCTAGTGTTAGGGTTAGTGTTAGAGTTAGGGTTAGGACTAGGCTTAGGGTTAGGGTTTAGGCTCAGGTTAGGGTTAGGTTTAGATTTAGGGCTAGGCCTAGTGCTAGAGTTAGGGTTTGGATTCGGATTCGGATTAGGATTAGGGTTAGGGCTAAGGTAGGTTTAGGTTTAGTGTTATGGTTATGGTTAGGGTTAGGGTTAGGGTTAGGTTTTGGGTTAGGGTTAGAGTTATGGTGTATAAGCATTTGAAATTCACAATGAATAAGCTTGAATCACTGGACAAAGGTGAATCAAACACTGTGAATTCACAATGATATACTAGGAAAATATTTAGGAATGTGCTTAAACACTAGGGATATATCTTCAAAGAGCTTTAATATCTGACGGAAACTGATTAGTCACCTGGAAATCATGTTCAAATAGTAGAGAACTGAGTTGGGCACTGGGTATATTTATAATTCAGTCTCAATGAGTTGGCATATTTGAAAGAGTGTTGATTAAATATTCATTTTTGTATGGCTCTGATATCTTAAATGGTTATTCTCATATATCTGATATAACACTTTGGGGTCAGGGTTAGGGTTAGGGTTAGGGTTAGGGTTTTGGTTAGGGTTAAATTTAGGGCTAGGACTAGGGTTTGTGTTAGGGTTAGGGTTATGGTAACTGTTAGGGCTAGTGCTAGGGTTAGGGTTAGTGTTAGGTTTAAGGCTACGTTTAGGGTTAGGGTGGGGGTAGGGTTAGGGTTTGGGCTAGGGTTAGGGTTAGGGGAAAGTTTAGGGCTAGGGCTGGGTTAGGTTTAGGGTTAGGGCTATGGTTAGGGTAAGGATTAGTGTTAGGGGTAGTTCAAGGAATAGGGTTAGGGTTAGGGTAATGCTTGGGTTATGGTAGGGTTAGCGTTTGGGATATGGTTAGTTTTAGGGTAGGGTTAGGGTTTGGGATAGGGTTATGGTTAGGGTAAAGGTTAGGGCTAGCGCTAGGGTTAGGTTTAGGGTTAGGGTTTGGCCTAGTGCTAGGATTAGGATTTGGGTTAGGGCTAGGCTTAGGGTAAGGGTTAAGACTCGTGTTAGGGTTAGGGTTAGGTTTAGTGCTAGGGCTAGGGCTAGAGTTTGTGTAAGGGTTCTGGTTAAGATTAGGCTTAGGGCTACGACTACGGTTAGGTTTAGTGTCATGGTGAGGGCTAGGGTTAGGGTTATGGGTAGGGCTAGGGTTAGCGTTAGGTTTAGGGCTAGGGCTAGGGCTAGAGTTAGGGTTATGGTTCGGGTAAGGATTAGGGTTTGGGCTAAGGCTAGGGTTAGGTTTAGTGTTATGATTAGGGCTAGGGTTAGGGTTATGGTTAAGGTTAGGGCTATGTTTAGGGTTAAGGTTAGGGTTAGGGCTAGGGCTAGGGCTAGGGCTAGGGTTAGGGTTAGAGTTAGTTTTAGGGCTAGGCTTAGGGTTAGTGTTTAGGCTCGGGTTAGGGTTAGGTTTAGGTTTAAAGCTAGGGCATGCGCTAGAGTTAGGGTTAGGGTTCCATTTAGGATTAGGGTTAGGGCTAAGGCTATGGTTAGGTTTAGTGCTATGGTTAGGGCTAGGGTTAGGGTTATGCTTAGGGCTAGGGCTAAGGTTAGGGTTTGGGTAAGGTTCAGGGTAAGTGCCAGGTTTAGGGCTGGGTTAGGGTTAGGGCTAGGGTTAAAGCTAGGGCTAGTTTTAGGGCTCAGGCTCCTGCTAGTGCTAGGGCTTGGGCTAAGGCTAGGGTTAGGGTTAGGGTTAGGTTTTGGGTTAGGGTTAGAGTTATGGTGTCTAAGCACTTGAAATTCATAATGAATGAGCTTGAATCACTGGACAAAGGTGAATCAAACACTGAATTCACAATGATAGACTAGGAAAATACTTAGGAATGTGCATAAACACTAGGAATGCATGTTCAAAGAGCTTTAATATCTGAAGGAAACTGATTAGTCACCTGGAAATCATGTTAAAAGAGTAGAGAACTGATTGGGGCACTGAGTATATTTATAATTCAGTCTCAATGAGTTGGCATATTTGAAAGAATGTTGATTAAATATTCATTTTTGTAGGGCTCAGATACCTTTAATGGTTATTCTCATATATCTGATATAACACTTTGGGGTCAGGGTTAGGGTTAGGGTTAGGGTTAGGGTTTGGGTTAGAGTTAGAGTTGGGGCTAGGTCTAGGGTTTGTGTTAGGTTTAGGGTTAGGGTTATGGTTAGGGCTAGGGCTAGGGTTAGGGTTAGTGGTAGGGTTAAGATTATGTTTACTGTTAGGGCTAGGGTTAGGGTATGGTTAGGGTTTGGGCTCAGGTTAGGGTTTGGGGAAGGGTTAGGCCTAGGGCTAGGGTTAGGTTTAGGGTTACGGTTAGGGTTACTGTTAGGGATAGACTTAGATCTAGGGTTAGGGTTAGGGTTAGTGTTAGGTTTAGGGAAAGGTTAGGGTTAGGGTCAGGGCTAGTGTTAGGCTTTAGCATATGGTTAGGGTTAGGGTAAGGTTAGGGTTTGGGATAGGGTTGGGTTAGGGTAAGTGTTAGGGCTAGGCTAGGGTTAGGTTAAGGGTTAGGGTTAGGGTTAGGTTTAGGATTTGGGCTAGAGTAAGTGTTAGTGCTAGGGTTTGGGCTAGGGTTAGTGTTAGGGTTTGAGTTAGGGTAAGGTTAGGGCTGGCTTAGGGTTAGGGTTAAGGCTTGGGTTAGGGTTAGGGTTAGTTTTAGGGCTAGGGCTAGGGCTAGAGTTAGGGTCTAGGGCTAGGGTTAGAGTTTGGGCTAGAGTAAGCGTTAGTGCTAGGGTTAGGACTAGGGTTCGGGTTTGGGTTAGGGCTAGGGTTAGCGCTAGGGCTAGAGTTAGGGTTAGTCTTGGGTTTAGTTTAGGGCTAGGCTTAGGGTTAGGGTTAAGGCTCAGGTTAGGGTTAGGATTAGGGTTAGGGCTAGGACTAGGGCTAGTGATAGGGATAGGGTTAGACTTAGGGTTAGGTTTAGGTCTAGGCTTAGGGATAGAGTTAGGGCTCGGGTTAGGGTTAGGTGTAGGTTTAGGGCTAGGGCTAGAGTTAGGGTTAGGGCTACAGTTAGGGTTAGGGCCAGGGCTAGTGCTAGTGTTAGGGTTTGGGCTAGAGTAAGCGTTAGTCCTAGGGTTAGGATTAGGTTTAGGGCTAGGGCTAGAGTTTTGGATTAGGGTTACAGTTAGTGTTAGGCTTAGTGTTAGGGTTTGGTTTAGGGTTAGGGTTAGGGTTAGGGTTAGGGCTAGGGCTAGGGCTAGCATTAGGGCTCAGGCTACCGCTACAGGTAGGGCTAGGGCTAGGTTGGGTTAGGTTAGGGTTAGGGTTATCTTTAGGGTATATAAATACTTGCAATTCACAATGAATGAGCTTGAATCACTGAACAAAAGTGCATCAAACACTGTGAATTCACAATGATAGACTAGGGAAATATTTAGGAATGTACTTGAAACACTAGGTAATCCTGTTCATAGAGCCGTCATATCTGATGGATCCTGTTTTTATCACTGGGAAATTGTGTTCAAGGAGTAGAGAACTGAGGTGGATACTGGTTTCATTTATAATTCAGTCTAAATGAGTTGTTGTTTTTGAAGAAGGTTTGTTAAACATTTGAACATTCATTTTCATAGGGTCAGATACCTTAAAATTTTTTTTATTCAGCTGATATGACAGTTTAGGGTTTGGGTTAGGGTTAGGGCTAGGGCTAGGGCTAGCGTTAGTGCTAGGGCTAGGGTTAGGGCTAAGGCTAGAGTTAGGGCTATGGCTAAGGCTCAGGTTACGAATATGGGTAGGGTTAGGGCTAGGGTTAGTGTTAGGGTTATTGCTAGTGTTAGGGTTAGGATTATGGTTAGGGTTACGGTTAGGGTTAGGGCTATGGCTAAGGTTATGGGTAGGTTTAGGGTTAGGGTTAGTGCTATGGCTAGGGATAGGTCTAGGAATACGGCTCTGGCTAGGGGTAGGTTCAGGGTAAGGGTTAGGGTTAGGGTTAGGGTTAGCGATAGGGTTAGGTTTAAGGTTAGGGTTAGGGGTAGGATTACCGCTAGGGTTAGAGTTTTGGTTAAGGTGTATAAACACTTGAATTCACAGTGAATTTGCTTGAATCGCTGGAAAAGGAAATCAACACCGAGAATTCACAATGATAGAATAGGGAAATATTTAGGAATGTGCTTGAAACACTAGGAGTACATGTTCAACGACCTTTAATATCTGAAGTAAATTGTTTAGTCACTTGGAAATCATGTTCAAGGATTCTGGTTATATTTAAAATTCAGTCTAAAAGAGTTGGCGTTTTCGAAAGAAGGTTGGTTAAATACTTAAACAATCATTTACTCAGGGCTCACATACCTTTATGAAAATATTCAAACTCAGAGCTCAAAATAACAGACCAGGGAAATGTCTAGGCATGTGTCTGAAACACTTGGAATACGTTTGTAGAACCTTAATACCTCTAGTGCACTGTTGAAATACTGATAATTTGTATTATAAGAGCTGTAAAAGGTAGGATAGTCTTTAAATAATAATCACTCATGTTAAAAGAGCTGGTATATATGCAAAAAGGCTGTATACACACTTGGAATTCACAATGAATGAGCTTGAATCACTGGATAAAAGTTAATCAAGCACTGAGATTCACAATGATAGACTAGGGAAATATTTAAGAATGTACTTGAAACACTAGGTAATCCTGTTCATAGAGCCATAATATCTGATGGCCATTGTTTAATTACTGGGAGATTGTCTTCAAAGAGTAGAGAACTGAGTTGGATACTGGTTACATTTATAATTCAGTCTAAATGAGTTGGCGTTTTTGAAAGAAGGTTCGTTAAACATTTAAACATTCATTTTCATAGGGCTCAGATACCTTAAAAAGTTATTTTCATACAGGTGATATGACAGTTTAGGGTTAGGGTTAGGGTTAGGCCTAAGGCTAGGGCTAGGACTAGGGCTAGGGTTAGGGCTAGGGCTAGGGGTAGGGCTAGGTCTAGATTTAGGGCTAGGCCTAGGGTTAGGGCTAGGGCTAGGTTTAGCCCTTGGGCTATATTTAGGGCTAGAGTTAGAGTTAGAGCTAGGGCTATGGCTAGGGTTAGGGCTATGGTTAAGGGTTAGTGTTAGGGTTAGGGGTAAGATTAGGGCTGGGGTTAAGGTTAGGGTTAGGGTAAGCGTTAGACTTAAGGTTAGTGCTAGGGCTAGTGTTAGGTCTAGGGTTAGGTCTGGGGTTATGGTTAGGTTTAGAGAAAGGGCTAGGGTAAGGGTTAGGGTTAGGCTAGAGTTAGGGGTTATTGTTAGGGTTAGGGTTAGGGCTAGGGTTAGTGTTATGGCTAGGGTTAGGTTTAGGGTTAGGGCTAGGGCTAGGGTATATAAACACTTGGAATTCACAATGATTGACTAAGGAAAGTATTTAGGAATGTGCATCATATACTAGGAATACATGTTCAAAGACCTTTAATATCTGAAGGAAACTGTTTAGTCACTGGGAAATCGTGTTCAAAGGGCTGAGAACTGAGTTGGATACTGATTACATCTATAATTTAGTCTAAATGAGTTGGCGTTTTTGAAAGAAGGTTGGTTAAACACTTAAACATTCATTTTTATAGAACTCACATACCTTTATGAAAATGTTCAAACTCTCACAGCTAAATATGACAGACCAGGGAAATGTCTAGGAATGTGTCTTAAACACTTGCAATGCTTTTATAGAACCTTAATACCTCTAGTGCACTGTTGAAATACTACAATTTTGTATTCAAAGAGCTGTGAAAGGTAGGATAGTCTTTAAATAATAATCACTCACGTTAAAAGAGCTGGTACATATGGAAAAAACGCTGTATAAACACTTGGAATTCACAATGAAGGAGCTAGAAACACTGGACAAAAGTGAAAAGAGCTGGTATATATGGAAAAACGATGTATAAACACTTGGTATTCACAATGAATGAGCTTGAATCACTGCACAGAAGTGAATCAAATACTGAGAATTCAGAATGATAGACTAGGGAAATATTTAAGTATGTACTTGAAACACTAGGTATACCTGTTCATAGAGCCGTAATATCTGATGGACAGTGTTTAGTCACTGGGTAATCGTGTTCAAAGAGTAGAGAACTGAGTTGTATACTGGTTACATTTATAATTCAGTCTAAATGATTTGGCATTTTTGAAAGATGGTTAGTTAAATACTTAAACATTCATTTTCTTATGGCTCAAATACCTTTATGAAAATGTTCAATCTCTCAGAGCTAAAAATGACAGACCAGGGAAATGTCTAGGAATGTGTCTGAAACACTTGGAATACGTATTTAGAACCTTAATATCTCTTGTGCAGTGTTGAAATACTTAGAATTTGTATTCAAAGAGCTGTGAATTGTAGAATAGTCCTTAAAATAGTAATCACTCACGTTTATAGAGCTAGTTTAATATGGAAAAACGCCGTATAAACACTTGGAATTCACTATGAAGGAGCTTGAAACACTGGACAAAAGTGAATCCAACACTGAGAATTCACAATTATAGACTAGGGAAATATTTAGGAATGTACTAGAAACAGTAGGTATACCTGTCATCAAGGGGGAGAGACCATGTGGAGATCCAGAAATTCTCCCGTAGATAAGGGCTTGGGGCCCAGGGCCCAGCCGGAAATGTTGATGTCATCAAGGGCAGGGGCCACATGGACAACCAGAAGTGCTCAGGTGGTTAATGGCTTGGGGCTCTGGGACCGGCTTGAAGTGCTGACGTTATCAAATGGAGGGCCCAAGTGGACAGCCAGAAGTTCTGACCAGGCCAAGTGGCTGGGCTTGGCCTAGTGAATAGCTGGAAGTTCTCTGGTGGACAAGGGCTTGCTGCCAGGTCAACAGCTGGAAGTGGTCAAGTGTAAATGCTGGTAGAGCCATGTGAATTCATTGGAAGGTCCCAAGAGGTCGAAAAAAGCCCCAACTTCCTTGTTCCACGCTCTAGAACAGGCAGCCAGAAGGTACCTATTCTCAGGGAAGGGCGATCCCCATGAATTAAGCAAAACGCTGGCCCTCAGGGCGCGGTGAATTGTAAGTGATCCTAGCTGGGGCAGGCCTTTAAGCCCATTAGGGAAAGGGTTTTCAGGGCCTCATCACTGCTTTTTCCCAGATTTCAAAGCCCAAAGGCAGGCTGTCAGAGTCGCAGATCATTCCAGGGTGAGATGCCCGCATGTTGGGGACTATGGGGGGTCCCTGGTTCATGGAAGCCCAGGATGGTCTTAAAGGAGTACTGGTGAGCCCCTGCCTGCCAACCTACCCACCAGCGAAGAGGCAGTCTGTGAGCAGAAGGTGACCTGGGGCTGTGGGTGTTAGGCCCTTAAGCCAACTTCCAGAGATGGTGAAGTCACCCCTCTTCTTAGGAGCTAAGTAGCTGGCCAGTGTGGCTCATTGGTCAGGCAAACAAGGGCCTCGGGAACAGCCAAAAATTATCACGTGAACATGGTTTGGGGCCTGGTGACCAGCTTAAAGTGGTCATATCATCAATGGAGAGGGCACAGGTAAACAGCCGGAAGTGCTGAGGTGACCAAGAATATGGGCTGGACGAGGTGAACAGCCGGAAATATTCTGGTAGACAAGGGTTTAAGGCCTGGTGACCGGCCGGAAGTGCTGACCTCATCAAGGGGGAATGGCCATGTGTAGAGCCAGAAATGCTCAGGTGGATTAGGGCTTGGGGCCCTGGAACCGGCCGGAAATGCTGATGTCATCAAGGGCAGAGGCAACGTGAACAGCCAGAAGTGCTCAGGTCGATAAGGGTTGGGGGCCTGGTGACCTGCTGGAAGTGCTAACATCATCAAGGGGGAGGGGCCACGGGGAGAGCCAGAAATGCTCAGGTGGATAAGGGCTTGGGGACAGGGGACTGGCCAGAAGTGCTGACTTTATCAAGGGGAACGGGCCATGTGGAGAGCCAGAAGTGCTCAGGTGAATAAGGGTTTGGGGCCCAGGGACCTGGCAGAAGTGGTGATGTCACCAAGGAGGATGGGCCACGTGGACAGCCAGAAGTGCTCAAGTGGATAAGTGCTTGGGGCTTGGGACCAGCAAGAAGTGGTGACATCATCAAGAGCAGGGGCCACATGGACAGCCAGAATTGCTCAGGTGGATAAGGGCTTGGAGCCCTGAGACCTGCCGGAAGTGGTGACATCACCAAGGAGGATGGGCCTCGTGGACAGCCAGGAATGCTCAGGTGGATAAGTGCTTGGGGCCCTGGACCGGCAAGAAGTGCTGACATCATCAAGGGGAGGGGCCACATGGACAGCCAGAATTGGTGATGAACCCCAGTGGTTGGGCTTGGCCCGGTGAACTTCTGGAAGTGCTCAGGTGCCCAAGGGCTTGCTGCCAGGTCAACATGTGGAAGTGGTCAAGTATAAAGGCTAGTAGAGCCAGGTGAATTCATTGGAGGGTCCCAAGAGGTTGCAAATGCCCCAACTTTCTGAGGTCCATGCTCTGGAAGACAGGGAGAAGGTACCTATCCTCAGCAAAGGGCGTTCCCCATGAATTAAGCAAAAAGCTGGCCCTCAGGGTGCAGGGAACTGTAAGTGACCCTGGAGCGTCAGGACTTTGTTCCCAGTATGGAAAGGGTTTTCAGGGCATCAACACTGCTTTTTCCCAGATTTCAAAGTCCATAGGCAGGGCTGTCTGTGTCACAGGTCAGTCTAGAATGAGATGCTCCTATGTTGGGGAGCATGGGGTGTCCCAGTGCTCATGTATGCCCATGATTGTCTTAAAGGAGTGCTGGCAGCCCTGTGCTTGCCACCCTCTCCACCGGGGATTAGGCAGTCTGAAACTGCCCAACTGCCTGTGGTTCATACTCTGGAAGGCATCGAGAAGGTACCTGTCCTCACGGAAGGACATTCCCCGGGAATTAAGCAAAAAGCTGGCCCACAGTTCGTGATGAAATTTAAGTGACCATGGAGAGGGGCAGGTCTTTGCTCCCAGTATGGAAAGGGTTTTCAGGGCCTCAACACTGCTGTTTCCTGGATTTCAAAGCCCATAGTCAGGGCTGTCAGAGTCACAGGTCACTCCAGGGTGAGATGCCCCCATGTTGGGGACCGTGGCCCAGGGTTGTCTTAAAGGAGTGCTGGTGGCTCCCTGCTTGCCACCCTCCCACCGGGTAAGAGGCAGTCTGTGAGCAGAAGGTGACCTGGTGGTGTGCGTGTTAGGCCCTTAAGCCAACTTCCAGAGATTGGAAAGTCACCCCTCTTCTTAGGAGCTAAGTAGCCAGCCAGTGTGGCTCATTGGTGAGGTGAACAAGGGCCTGGGGAACAGCCGGAAATAGTCACGTGAACAAGGCTTGGGGCCGGAAATAGTCACGTGAACAAGGACGCGGGGAACTGTAAGTGACCCTGGAGCGTCAGGACTTTGCTCCCAGTATGGAAATGGTTTTCAGGGCCTCAACACTGCTTTTTCCTGGATTTCAAAGTCCAGAGGCAGGGCTGTCTGCATCGCAGGTCAGTCTCTAGGATGAGATGCTCCTATGTTGGGGAGTCTGGGGCATCCCTGTGCTCATGTACGCCCATTATTGTCTTAAAGGAGTGCTGGCGGCCCCCTGCTTGCCACCCTCCCCACCAGGGATTAGGCAGTCTGTGAGCATAAGGTGACCTGGGGCTCAGGACGTTAGGCCCTTAAGCCAATTTCCAGAGATTGGAAAGTCACCCCTTTTCTTAGGAGGTAAGTAGCTGGCCAGTGTGGCTCATTGGTCAGGCGAACACGGGCCTGGGGAACAGCCCGAAATAGTCACGTGAACAAGGGTTGGGGCCCGGTGACCAGCTTAAAGTGTTCATATCATCAATGGGGAGGGGCCAGGTGGAGAGCTAGAAGTGCTGAGGTGACCAAGAATATGGGCTGGCTCAGGTGAAGAGCCAGAAGTTCTCTGGTGGACAAGGGCTTGGGGACCAGGGACTGGCCGGAAGTGCTGACATCATCAAGGGGGAGGGGCCACGTGGACAGCCTGAAGTGCACAGGTGGTTAAATGTTTGGGGCCCGGGTACCGGTCAGAAGTGCTGATGTCATCAAGGGCAGGGGCCACGTGGACAGCCAAAAGTGCTCAGGTGGGTAAGGGCTTGGGGCCTGGGGACCGGCTGGCAGTACTGACATCATCAAGGGGAGGGGCCACGTGGACAGCTAGAAGTGCTGTCCAGGCAGAGTGGTTAGGCTTGGCCCAGGGAACAGCTGGAAGTTCTCAGGTGCACAAGGGCTTGCTGCCAGGTCAACAGCTGGAAGTGGTCAAGTGTAAAGGCTGGTAGAGTCAAGTGAATGCATTCGAGGGTCCCGAGGGGTCGCAAACACCCAAACTTCCTGTGGTCCATGCTCTGGAAGGCAGCCAGAAGGTACCTGTTCTCAGGGAAGGGCGTTCCCCATGAATTAAGCAAAAAGTTGGCCCTCAGGGCACTTCAAAGTGTAAGTGAGCCTGGAGGGGGCAGGCCATTGCGCACAGTAGGGAAAGGGTTTTCAGGGCCTCATCACTGCTTTTACCCGGATTTCAAATCCCAAAGGCAGGGCTGTCAGAGTCACAGGTCACTCCAGGGTGAGATACCCATATGTTGGGGACCATGGGTGGTCCCTGGGCTCATGGACGCGCAGGGTGGTCTTAAAGGAGTGCTGGCGGCCCCCTGCCTGCCACCCTACCCACCAGGGAAGAGGCAGTATGTGACCAGAAGGAAATCTGGGGCTGTGGGTGTTAGGCACTTAAGCCAACTTCCGCTGATAGGGAAGTCACCCCTCTTCTTAGGAGCTGAGTAGCCGGCCATTGTGGCTCATTGATCAGCCTAACAAGGGCCTGGGGAACAGCCGAAAATAGTCATGTGAACAAAGGTTAGGGCCCAGTTACCAGCTTAAAGTGGTAATATCATCAATGGAGAGGGGACAGGTGGACAGCAGGAAGTGCTGAGGTGACCAAGGATATGGGCTGGCCCAGGTGAACAGCCAGAAGTGCTCTGGTGGACAAGGGCTCAGAGACCGGTGACCAACTGGAAGTGCTGACGTAATCTAGGGGGAGGGCCAGGTGTACAACCTGAAGTACTCTGGTGGACAAGGGTTTAGGGCCTGGTGACAGGCCGGAAGTGCTGACGTCATCAAGAGGGAGGGGCCATGTGGAGAGCCAGAAGTGCTCAGGTGGATAAAGGCTTGGGGCCGAGGGACCTGCCGTGTGTGCTGACGTCATCAATGGGGAGGCGCACGTGGAGAGCCAGAAGTGCTTAGGTGGTTATGGGCTTGGGGCACAGGGACCGTCCAGAAGTGCCGACGTCACTAAGGGGGATGGGCCAAGTGGACAGCCAGAAGTGCTCAGGTGGATAAGGGCTTGGGGCTCGGGGACCAGCCAGAAGTGATGATGTCATCAAGGGGAGGGCCTATGTGGACAGCCAGAAGTGCTGACCAGGCCAAGTAGTTGGGCTTGGGCCAGTGAACAGTTGGAAGTTCTCAGGTGGACAAGGGCTTGCTGCTAGGTCAACAGCTGGAAGTGGTCAACTGTAAAGGCTGGTAGAGCCAGGTTAATGCATTAGAGGGTCCCAAGGGGTCGCAACTGCCCCAACTACCTGTGGTCCAAGCTCTGGAAGGCAGCCAGAAGGTACCTGTTCTCAGGGAAGGGCATTCCCCATGAATTACGCAAAAAGCTGGCCCTCAGGGCGCTACGAACTATAAGTGAGCCTGGAGGGAGCAGGCCATTGTGTGCAGTAGGGAAAGGGTTTTCAGGGCCTCATCACTGCTTTTTCCCAGATTTCAAAGCCCAAAGGCAAGGCTGTCAGAGTCGCAGGTCACTACAGGGTGAGATGCCTGCATATTGGGGACCATGGGGGGGTCCCTGGGCTAATGGATGCCCAGGGTGGTCTTAAAGGAGTGCTGGCGGCCCCCTGCCTGCCACTCTACCCACCGGGGAAGAGGCAGTCTGTGAGCAGAAGGTGACCTGGGGCTGTGTGTGTTAGGCCCTTAAGCCAACTTCCAGAGATTGGGAAGTTACCTCTCTTCTTAGGAGCTAAGTAGCTGGCCAGTGTTGCTCATTGGTCAGGTGAACAAGGGCCTGGGGAACAGCCAAAAATTGTCACGTGAACAAGGGTTGGGGCCCGTGACCAGCTTAAAGTGGTCATATCATCAATGGAGAGGGGACAGGTGGACAGCGGGAAGTGCTGAAGTGACCAAGGATATGGGCTGGCCCAGGTTAGTAGCCTGAAATGCTCTGGTGGACAAGGGTTTGTGGCCTGTTGACTGGCCAGAAGTGCTGACGTCATCAAGGGGGAGGGGCCACGTGGACAGCCAAAAATTCTCAGGTGGATAAGGGCTTGGGGCCCAGGGACAGGCTGGAAGTGCTGACATAATCAAGGGGAGGGGCCACGTGGACAGGCAGTATTGCTCAGGGGGATAAGGGCTTGGGGCAGTGTTTAATCACTGGGAAATAGTGTTCAAAGAGCTGCATACTGAGTAGGATACTGGTTACATTTGCAATTCAGTCTCAATGAGTTGGCGTTTTTTGAAAAAAAGTTGGTTAAACACTTAAAAATTCATTTTCATAGAGCTGGTATAACAGTATGAAAGTATTTAAAACTCTTAGAAATCACAATGATAAGTAGGCTAATGTTTGAAATAGTAATAATTTACATTTAAAGAGCTGGTATATATGTAAAAACGCTGTTTAAACACTTGGAATTCAAAATGAATGAGCGGTGCTCCCACCTCGCAGGGTTCTTAGACACTGGCTCTTACCTGTGCTGATTCCCTCTCAAACTTCCACCCTGGTCCAGAGGCCCATGGTCCAGAGGCCCGTGGTCCAGGTGACAGGAGATGGCTGGCCCAGCACCCACTTCCGTGGTCCAGGCACCCAAGGACCCACTCTGCAGTTACTTCCCCGGGGCCTGAATGTTTGATGGGGACAAACATTCTTGGCAACCAGCAACATGCCCCCATGGGTTCTGACCCACAGAGCGAGGTGGGTAGGTTTCCCTAGAGCAGCGGTTCTCAACCTGTGGGTCAAGACCCCTTTGGGGGTCGAACGACCCTTTCGCAGGGATCGCCTAAGACATCCTGCATATCAGATATTTACATTATGATTCATAACAGTAGCAAAATTACAGTTATGAAGTAGCAACGAAAATAATTTTATGGTTGGGGGTCACCACAACATGAGGAACTTTAGGAAGATTGAGAACCACTTCCCTAGAGGCCCCTGGAAACGACCAGCAGCAATGCCACTCCCAGGAGGACCTCAGGGCCAACGCCCTACCGCCACTGCAGAGGTCTGACAGACACAGGAGGGGGAGACCTGTCCTGTCTGTCCTCTTGCCTGTGTGCTGAGTGTGGCGGCTGCCCAGGGCAACCCCAGCTTTCTAATGGCGGGAGTGGATTGAGTCCTCGTAAGCTCTGAGGCCAGAGAGAGTCCAGACAGCCCATAGCTCTTCAGCTCCGGTCAGGTGACATGCAGCGGCCGGCGGGCACCTGGGGGCAGGCACCTGGGGCAGGCACCTGCAGGCGCCCTAGGAGCAGGTGGCACAGGGACGTCCCAGCATCTGTTCTGCACCAGCTGCTTGCGGGAAACACGTCAGGGCCCCAGGGAGCATGAGGCCTGGAGGGGCTGGAAGAGCTCCCGTTCTTAGCACAAGGCACAGCTCTGGGTGCCAGGTGCCCTCGCGCGAGCATGCCAGGGAGCTTCCTGAGGGCAGAGCCCATGCCCGCTCCTCCACACCCACGGCCCGCTTGAAGGGAGCCAGCGGGCAGACTCCTAGGCTAAGGGTGGAGGCTTGTGGGCGCTGGTTGGGGCAAAACTCGGACAGTTGAGAGCTGGGCGGAATATCTTGACTGAGAAGTTCCCTCTTTGGAGAGAGGTGACCTTGACACACTGGGCTCCCAAGCCTGGAGCACCAGTGCGGGGAAGGGGGTCCCCACAACATCTGCCTGTTCAATTGAGCCAAGGGTTCCGTCGAGGTGCCACGGAGGGCTGCGTCTCCATCTCTAAGTGGTAGACATATCTCCTAGAGCAGTGGTCGGCAAACTGCGGCTCGCGAGCTACATGTGGCTCTTTGGCCCCTTGAGTTTTTAGGAAAGGCCAGCTTAGGAGTACCCTAATTAAGTTAATAACAATGTACCTACCTATATAGTTTAAGTTTAAAAAATTTGGCTCTCAAAAGAAATTTCAATCGTTGTAATGTTGATATTTGGCTCTGTTGACTAATGAGTTTGCCAACCACTGATCAGCCAGTATTTGATCAAAAACATAGATGCGACATAGAGGACATGAAATATATTATAGGAAGTTAGTTAAACCCAAACTCCTCCTCTTAATAAACTGTCAAATATTTTGTGTTAAAAGGGTGGCTTGATAAAGTTGAAACATTAATTGATAAGTAGTTAAACATATTCTAGACCATAATATTTAGATAACAGTGAGAGATTAATATCAAATGTGCCCACTGAAGGAAGTTCTCCACTTGGCATCCTCTGGCAGAATTTAATGCTGACCCAGAGCAGGACAGTGTGCTTTCTCAGATGAGTTTCTGTTCGATTTTGAACCTTATTTCTCACTCATTGATCACGTTGAAATATTCACAGCTAAACTTCTTTTCACTTTCCTGCTTCTTGCTAAGTGTGGATTAAGATCTCAGTAGTTGCCTTTCAAGCTATCACGTGTTAAGTAAAAACGTTTAAATACTACACAAGTTTAACCTGCTCCACAACCGCTCCAATTCCAGCTGGGACTTGGAAAAAGTGTGTACAAGAAACAAGATCTGCCCAGATTGTCAAAAACATTGACATGTACCTCCTAGGGTTTTTAAACCTCTCACATTCATCTGGAAAAGACAGAGGCACTTAAGCTACATTTGCAAGAGCCGTTTTTGACCAATCTCACTATTCTTAAGTGTTTTTTTTAAGTATTGCCTTCCATTTTCTATACTCCTGACCCCACCTTATTTTACCCACACAAGTGAACTAAAAGGCTTATAACAAAGATCTTTGAATAAATTTAATAATTTGGTAAATAGATCCTCCTTTCTCCAGTTCCCAAAAAGCTATCAATTCTTTTTGGATTCTATCTAGAGATGAAAAATGGATAGACATAAACACAGTATTAACTTGGGTTACTTATTAAAGTTCATTTCAATCTCACCAAGATATACTCAAAAACACCCCATATTCCGTCTCTCCCTCCTCATTCACAAGCAGCAGTAACAAGGAGAGGCAGGAATCCCGGGTCAAACAGGAAAATTTATTAACTCTGTCCCATTGTTAAGGCAATTCCCAGGACTGACCGAGTATTGGTGGGTGAACCTAGCAGATGCACCTTTTTCAAATTAAGCTTTTCAAGGATAAAAGCCAAGGTGAGCCAGGTTCCTCCGCAGCTGAAAGGGTTTGTGCCGGACCAGAGCGCCCCGCCTCCGCACGGCCCGAGTCCGCTCTGAATCCTCGAGGCCGGCTCCCCCATGCCCGTGGCGCCCCGCAACCAGGTCAGAGGGGGTGGCGCGCACACACTCTCTCACACACACACCAGAAAGCCTACAGCCACAGGCAGTCTGCGCCCCCTCCCCTCTCCCCACCCCCCACCCCGGGACAGCACGCCTCCCCCCTTCCCCCTCAACACTCCTCTCCCCCTGGGGACAGCGCCCCTCTCCCCCCCACAGTGCTCATCTCCCCCACCCCGGACAGCGCCCCTCTTCCCCCCACCCCCGAACAGCGCCTCTCTTCACCCCACCCCGGACAGAGCCCCTCTTCACCCCCCACCCCGACAGCGCCCCTCTTCCCCCCTTACCCCGGACAGCGCCCCTCTTCCCCCCCTACCCCGGACAGCTCCCCTCTTCCCCCAACCCCGGACAGCGCCCCTCTTTCTCCCCCACCGCGCTCCTCTTACCCCCACCCAGGACAGCGCCCCTCTTCCCCCACTCCGTTCCCCTCCCCCACAATGCTCCTCTCCCCCTGGGGACAGCGCCCCTCTCCCGCTGGGCCCGCGGGTGGGAAGGGCAATGCGGGTCTCACCTCGCGGACTGCTTTCCGGTAAGTGCGGTGGGTCGGTGGGGGTGACGTGTCCCGAATGGGGGGTGGACAGAAGAGGCAAGCGCTCATCCGCCCCATCTGCAGCCACTGCTGCTGCGGCGCCCAAGGAGGTGCTGGCCGCGCTAGTGGGCGGGAGGCCGACAGGCACCCGGTGCTGGGAGGGAGGGAGGCCGGACCCCTGAGAAGGGGACCCAGGAGGAGGAGCCAGGAGGAGTGACTGACTGGGAGAGGTGGGGGAGGGGAGGGAATTCAGCCCTCCTCCCGGAGTTGCAGCTCCTGTGGAGAGACCTGGGGGTCAGAGGAGAGCCTCAGGCTGCACCCCATGAGGCGGTGCTCAGGGTCAGCTCAGCCCTCCTGGGAGGGGTTCTTGCTGTCACTTTTGCAGCTTATTCCTCGGGCGATCGGTTTTTTTCCTGGGGCGGCTTCTTTTGCTAGAAAATCATTTTCCAGTCATTTTCAATGATGATCTGTCATCTAAAAGGAAATAAATTTTTGATAATGTTTTGTTAATTGTTTAATATCTGTTTGGCACTCTAGCAACAATGGCTTATTGAAACAATGCAAATTGGTTTAGGTTTCATTTCACAAAATAGGTTAATTAGTTTTGTTTTTGTACTAAATTGTGCCTGACACATAGACAATAATGAAGTTTATGAATAAGAAATGAAAAACTATTTTCTTGAGCTAATGCTTTAAAATATCTTTCACATGTAAAAGAGTAAAAAAACATAAAACAAAAACCAGCTGGGCACCATGCTTGTTCTGCTTTCTGTCTTTATTTTTTTTAAATTTTCTTTTTTGGTAGTTTGCTAAAGTGGTTTAAAAATCAAAGATTTGGCCAGGCCAGTGTTGCTCAGTGTTTGAGCATCAACTCATGAACCAGGAGGGTCACAGTTCAATTCTATAGTCAGGGGACTCTCTCATCATTGATATCTCTCTCTCTCTCTCTCTCTCTCTCTCTCTCTCTCTCTCCCCCCTTCCTCTCTCTCAAATCAATAAAAATATATTTTGAAAAAAATCAACGTTTTGAACATGCCCAGATTAAAAAAAACAACAACAACAAACTCACACAATTGGAACATACCAAACAAGTCAATCCAAGACTAATGACGTGGCCATCGGCTGCTAAAATATTCACTGCTAGTATTAGTGGAGAGAAATGGTGTGCCTGAGTGTAAGCACATAAGGGAAATGAATGCAACACGATTGTAGTAATCAGTCATTAGCGAACGTTGTAGTTTGTTATTAATTATGTATAATAGGATATTGTAAAAATTAAATTATGAAACTTTTATTGAAACATTTCTTACATACTGTTATATTGGCTGGGCCACAAAAATATTCGTTTTGGGCCGCGAGTTTGACATGCTTGATTTAGAAAATAAATAGTAATGTTTTAACAGCCACAGCCTGGCATCTATTGAGATAAAGAAACTTTAAAGAAGAATCAACAAAATCATATTACTATAGTGTCCTGTCCTGTCATCAGTCACACTTTTGGTAATAGTGTGTCCACATTTCAATTACCCACCAATCTTGACTGGACAGAAACCACGCCTAATTCACCAGGACATCTCCAGCACCTAACACAATGTCTGGCACAGTAATAAGTGATTAATACCTATTTGCCAAATCAATAAGCAAAGGAGTATATGAACAAATCCCACACAGATGTAGAATCTCACTAAAAGAATTGTTAAGAGAAAAGAAAAAAAGGAAAGAATTGTTAAGAGAAAATAAAAAAGTTAAGAGTATTTCTTGATTTTTGGATGAATAGTTTTGACATGTGACTGACCAATGGTTTTATTATTTCACTAGAGGCCTGGTGCACGAAATTTGTGCATGGTTGGGGGTGTCCCTCAGCCCAACCTGCACCCTCTCCAATCCAGGAGCCATCAGGGGATGTCCTACTGACAGCTTAGGCCCACTCCCCATGGTTCTCTACTTTCTGCAGGGCCTGGCTGCTTCACTGCTGCCGCTGCAACGAAGCCGCCATGCCCCGCTGTCCTCTCTCTGTCTGCAGGGCCTGGGGGCTTCACCACCACCATGGGAATGAAGCCACCACGCTCTGCTGTCTGTTCTCTGTCCAGTGGCAGATGAGCAGCCACTCACCTGCTGTGCGTCCCCCAACCCACACCCACCACCGGTGTGTCTGACAGGACCGGGTACTCCAGCAATGGGGCTGACAGGACCAGAGACTGTGGCAGGGCTGAGAGGACTGGGCATCACCTTCTTGTGGCTATGGGCGCCACCATATTTGTGACAGAGTGATGGTTAATTTGCATATCACCCTTTTATTAGACAGGGTTATATTTTTACAACTAAGGTTTCTTTATCGTCTATGTAAAATTATTAGTATACTTCTTTTCTTGCTTTACTTCTTTTTATGGCTTCTCTATCTGTTTTAGACCTCATTTGAGGATATTACAGCTGATGGCAATTACTCGTCTTATACTATAAAAGGTAGTATGTCTACTGAGATTATATTTGTAGCAATGTTGAGTTTTACAAAACTTTCAAAAGGTTTATTAGATAAGTATCACTTTGTTCTAGTTTAAAGATAATATCATAGTTTATGGTTACTCAACATATGGTAAATAATACTCATCAATCCAAGGCATTCATGGTTATGATATTTTGCCATCTCTCTTCAGATGAGCTAATATGCCTTTTAGAATAAAAGCACAATATAAGCAGGTAATGTGTCAGCCAGTAAAATATTTCTTCTTGCTTCCTTACCTACTGAAGCTACAGTTCCAGTTACCTGCTACTGAGTAACAAACTGCACCAAAGCCTTGATTAAAGCAGCAGGACCGGAGGACAGGCTGCGGTGGTGCTGGTTCTTGCAGGTGGAGAAGGTGGGCTGCCCAGACGCGGCCGTGCACCTGCTCCTGGTGAGCTGCTAGCCTCCCTCTGGTTGCCCATGTCCCTGCCCTTTAGCTCCTGTAAGAACGTGGTTTTGCAGATTCCTGCGGTCATTGTGAGTGTGAAGTCCGCATTGCCTTTGTTTCCTGCCCGAGTCTGGAGATTAAGGTGTGAAAACTCCAGGAACTGTGGCAGTCGCACTAATACAGACTTGCTCTGCCCTCTGTGCCTCTGACTTCACAGAAATGGCCAACCACATATCACATTAACACACAGCCCTCTTTAGGGACACACCATGTACACAAAGTAAACTTGGAGAAATCTCACTACTGAACTTCTGTGTTGCAGAAGACACTTTGGAATAAAAATCTCTAAGAAGATATGTTTCTAAAGGAATATAAATGGAGTGAGTGTAAGTGCAGTATGTTTGTGTGTAGAGCCTGTTTTCTCTGTTCCTCAAGGGCAGGTGAGCAGGCTGTACTGCCTGAGTGCAGCCGCACCTCCATCGTGGCCACAGGCGTGCATCAGGCGAACCCCAGAGGCTGGTCAGCTTATACCCTCCCCACCACCCCCTGGGAGTACAGAGGGCTCCCTGGTGTTCTGTATCCTGTAGACCTAAGGGGGTGAGAGCAGAGGAAGGGGGAGAGGACACAGCTTTGTCCAGGTAGCTAATTGGTCTGTTTGTAGTATCTTCATTTTACGTTCTGTTTTATTAACGTGTATTTTCCTAGGAAATCACCCAAGTCCTCCAGGTTTCCAGGTTGATGCAATAGGTTTCTCTTATTTTTAATTTCTCCTCTTTCTAGTTTTCTACAGAATTGTTACAGTTAATGAACAAATATTGATACATTATTGTCAACTTAAGTCTACATTTCATTTAGGCTCCCATAGTCTAGGCTCAGTCTCAGTCCTGACACCTCTTTTAATTACTCTCCAGTCTTCCAACTGGTTGGGGTGTTATGCTAGGACATGGGAGCAGGGGAGAAATGCGCTGCCAGGGGAGAAATCCATGCTGTGCAGCCCGCGGGGACTGCATGGGGGAGGCATGTGGGCAGTTCTTACACATGCAAAGTGACAGGAGTTGGTCCTAACTTGGAAAGGTCGGCTGGTCACAGTGTGGAGGTGGGACTGGACAGAGGGGACAGGAAGCTGGACAGTGGGACCGCTGGTGAGTGTGGTGCTGGCCGAGCTGAGGCAGGATGGGGTGGGCAGAGGAGCAGGGTGTGAGGACCAGAGAGGCGTGATCAGCACTGTCCTGAGGATGGAGCCAGCACGGGTGTGGGAGCTGGTACCTAGGGGGACTGGCCATTCGGACCCCAATAGGAGAGCTCATTCTGCTGAAAAGAGACTATTTGCTAACCTGTGGGTTTATTGGCCATCGAAAGAAGGAAGGACTAAGAAGGGAGGGAGGATAGCGCTGGTCGCACGCGGGGCAGCAGCCAAGGGCACCACCTCACTGCGTCCCCCCAGCCACCCAGAGGGAGTGGCGTCCCCTCTGACAGGGGAGACTGAGGCTCCATTTCTCTGCTTGAAGCCGCACAGCCGGGAGGTGGTGGGGCCAGAAACGGGCTCTGTGCTGTCTGGCTCAGGCCCTGCCCCTAAGGGCCTGGGCTCCACTCGGAGCCGCCAGGAAGCTTTGGGCAGGTGAGGCCTCGGGAAGGGGCTGGGCAGAAGCAGACCTGCGCTGTGGCCAGGAGCACGGATTTTAACCCCTGGAGGAGCCTGGCCCGTGGCTCAGGGGCTGCATCGTCCTGTCATCAGGAGGCCCCAGTCCCCTTCCTGGTCAGGGCACGGCCCGTGTGCAGGCTTGGTCCCAGGTATGGGCGTGCGGGAGGCAGCGCATTGGTGTTTCTATCAATGTTACTGTCTCCCTTCCTCTCTCTCTAAAATCAGTTAAAACAAAACAAAACAAAACAGGCTGGAGGCAGGGAGTGGGAGTGGTAATGGTGAGATGGCTGGAGTTTGCGGGGTGAGCACCAGAGAGGAGGGTTTTAAGCAGAAAAAGAGTCTCCAAAATGTCATGAAGATTCTTCTTGATTCTTTGGTTGAGCACCAAGCTGCACATACATGGATGAGATCCCAAGAGGCCTGGAAGGACACGCCTGCAGACCGAGCCTCTCCTGGGAGGCGGGACCCCTCAGGCTCGGGAATCCCTCCTCGCGGCCCCGGGAGCAGAGACTCCCTGAAGACCAGTCCCCCAGGAGAGAGCTGGGACCGGTCAAGGCTGCTCTAGAGGCACCTGGGCTTATTTTAAAAGCAAGCCTCAGATGGACCACGTCTGTGTGAAATTTAATAAGTTGTTGCCAAACGAAGCACAAGATCTACGGAAACCCGTCCTGATGTGGCTGCCTCAGGATGAACAGCGTGGCATCCAGCACCCAACAAAACACTAGGCGTGAAGAAGCCAACGTGTGACTGATCATCAAGAGAAAATAGTAGAAACCAACACAGAATGACAGGGTTGATGATAAACCACCCCAGCATTTAAAGTATATTCAGGTGTTTATAACAAACATAAAAATAAACAAAAATGAAAGAAAGGAAGAATGTATGTGTAAAAAATCTAAGATCCAAAACCTTATGCCTGTTGATGGGCTCAACAGTAAGTTGCGTGTTGTGGAAACAAGAGATTTGTGACCTGGAGACATGGAAATAGCAACTGTCTAAACTAAAGCACAGATGAAAACGCAAAAAGGCTGCCTCCTCTGCCTCCCAACAGCAATCTTTATGAGACGGCGGTCTCTCCAAAGGCCCAGGAGGAGAGGAGAGGTGGGAAATGTCAGAAAGGAGACTATGTTCACAGGAGGGCTGCCCTCATTTAGGCTGAAGGGAGAGGGAACAGGCACCCCACTGTTGGGACCGGCAGCCAGGACTGCAAGGGGCAGGCACACAAGGGGCAGGCACACAAGGGGCCTCCTGGCATCCGGAGGCGTTGGAAGCAGAGGCAGAGCCTCTACCAGCCAGTGGAGCTGAGGAGCCCCGCGCGGCGCCACTGGCAGGAGGGCACCAGTGGGCCAGCCTGTCTGGGGGCTGCTGCAGGGGTGGGAGCCCCCCCTCTCCCATTGCTCCCCCCACGCGCCCAATCCACTCAGGGCATAGACAGCCCTGTTATTAGAAGGGTTTTTATTTTATTGAGACCAAAGCATCGTTCCTTATAATTATGGGCTTTGGTTCATGATTTGCCTTAATACACACACACACACACACACACGGTGAATGGGACACGCCCCGCCTCAGACCTGGGAGCCTGACGCCCCTCAGCCAGGAAATGGCTGGCTGCCACTCGCGCAGCTCCCAACCCTTCCACTGCAAGCCTGGTTTCCCTGTTTCCTATGACACCTGCACCAGGAAAGCCTGGGGAGCGGCCCCTCCCCCTACCCGCCTCTGAGCTGGGGAGGTTGGCGGAACTGGCAGCAGGTGCCACAGGAACATCACAGGGTGCCACCCGGGCGTGCGGGGGCCCTACTGCCCCCTCCCCTGGCGAGCGGGGGCCACAACAGCACGGATGGACATGGAGAGCATCATGCTAAGTGAAATAAACCAGTCAGAAAAAGATAAATATCACATGATCTCACTCATTTGTGGAAAATAATCAACAACATAAACTGATGAACAAAAATAGATCCATAGACTTATAAGCATCGAACAGACTGTCAAACCTCAGTGGGGAGGCAAGAGAGGGTGGGATGGGGTGGGGGATAAGAGATTAACCAAAGGAAAAAAGTTAATTATGAACAAAACAACAGAGATAGAATAATAACAAATCAATAAAACAGATAGATAAATAAGGAAGTTCAATTTTTAAAGGGGGAAAAGTAAAGGAAATAGAAAAACCAAACAGGTGAAAGGAGAAGAAAAATGGGAGGATAAAAAGAGAAGATATGAAGAAAAAGTTGCAAAATATAATGGGGATAAAATAAATGAAGTGTTGTTTGCTTCAGCCATGTTTTACTGCCCCATTGGAACTGGTTCAGGACCTCACTCTTCTGTCCTGTCTGCGGATGCTGGGCTTCCTGTGAGGACCTAGGTGCTGGCCACTGTCAGGCGCTGTCTTTGGCTTCTAGCACCTGCTTGGAGCTCCCAGGATCCACAGGTCCACTCTTTGTGTCCGTCTCCCATCTGCCCTCCTTGCCTGTCTGCCAGCTGTCAATCTTAATCAAGGCCTGTTTCTGACTCGGCTTTAGGAGGGGTTGGTGCTGTTTCAATTTCAGGGAATATGATGGGTGTGTTTACTGTGTCAGAGCTACTCCTACGCCAGTGGCCCAAAATATGACTCTGGCCTTGGTTGGTCAGAGATCCTTGTATGGAGACGGATGGGGTCATCTGGGACCCTGTAGTTTTTATCAGTCTGGTTCCTAGAATTGAGAGCAGATGGCCCTGAAGCATAGGCCATCTTGTTCCAGTAACCTCTATGTTGTAAAAACTGCTGTTTGAAATTTTCTACTAAAATGGTCCTTTGTTCTGTGAGTTAAGTTTGCTATTCTTGGCTTCTCTAAACACGCTTGCTCGCATAATAGGGGAAGTGAGCTCACTTATCTGGTCCTGCAAGGCCTGTTTACTTAAGCACTGCTCCCATTTTGGAAAGGCCATAAACCATACAACCCCCAGATGAAGTTATCAATACTGGCACCAGGCCAGGCCTTGAGATACAGTCTCACTGCCCCATCCCAGCACATAGGGTTTTGTTTGTTTGTTTGTTTTTTGCAAAGCCTGTGTAAGGTCCAGAAGCCCCGTTCCATATTTGAAAGACAAAGAGTCTGGGAGAGTATAAAGGGAGGGCTTCCTCTATGTTATTTTGCTCAGACTCTGGAAACAATTCCTCTGAGACCGCTAGTGTAATAAAGACTCCAAATTAATTTGGCTTCCTAAGGCGTCCTCTGTTTAGCTCGCTGATTTACAATATAACAACCCCTCTTCCAATCTGGTCACTGAGGCTCCTTGAGACTGTTCAGACCTGCAAGCTTGGCCTCTGCCTTTGTTTCTCAGTGAACCTCAAAGTGCAGGTGTGGCAGGCTGTATGGGGGGGTGTCCCCTTTACCTGCTCTCTGGGTATTGGGAGCAGGTAGCTCCTCCCAGGGAAACTGGCCGTTTGGTTTGGGAGCCTATGAACGACCCATTGCAGGACTTCTGGCTCCTGCTTTCCAGGTCTCCTTGCCCTGCTTCCCTCCCCGCCTCTTCTCAGGCGCCTCAGTCAGTGCCTCCCACCCTGAGCCACTGCCTGGGTGTGTACCTGCAGTTGAAGACTCCTGTGCTCTGAGTTTAGAGATAAAAGAAAGAAAAGGGGGAATCAAAACTGTGGCTCTCTCCCCACTAAATGGTGAATCACTAGAATAGTAAAATGTGGAAACTAAAAATTATTACTTTTAAATGCAAATCAGCTGAGTAAATTTAAAATAAAAGGATCATGCAAGAGAAAACAAAGTCAGTACTGTAAGTTTTTAATAGTGTGTGGAAGTGGCATACTATTATATGAAGCTAGACTTCGATAAGTTAAATAATCTTAGACCAGTGGTTGGCAAACTCATTAGTCAACAGAGCCAAATATAAATAGTACAATGACTGAAATTTCTTTTGAGAGCCAAATTTTTTAAACTTATACTATATAGGTAGGTACATTGTTATTAACTTAATTAGGGTACTCCTAAGCTGTCCTTTGCTAAAAACTCAAGGGGGCCAAAGAGCCGCATGTGGCTCGCGAGCCGCAATTTGCTGACCACTGTCTTAGACCAATGACTGAAACAATTAACAGTCATAAAAACAATAATACTACCAAAAAAGCCATTGCCAATAGGTCAGCAGAGGACATAAAATGGAGCTCAAAGATAATCCATAAGTCTAAAGGAAAAAGTTTGAGAGAGAAAAAAATTAAATGAGTGAGCCAATAAAAACAAATTGTAAAATGATGATAGAATTAAACCTAAGATGGGCAAATATTTCATCAAAAATAAATGGACTAACGCTGGCAGTTGGCTCAGTTGGATGGAGCATCATCTGATACAACAAAAGGTTGAGTGTTTGATTCCAGGTCAGGGCACATACCTAGGTTGTTAGTTTGATATTTTCATGTTTCCCTCTCAGATCAATGTTTCTGTGTCTCTCTTTCTCCCTCTCTTGCTGAAAAAAAAAATCAATAAACATATCCTCAGGTGAGGATATTAAGTAAAAGAAATGAAATAAGAAGTGGACTATATCATCAAATTAAAAAAGGCAGACAATGTATGACTGGATTAAAAGACTCATTGAGATGCTTAGTACACACACAAAAAAACTAATTTTATTTTAGTTTTTTTAAAGGATAGTTCTGAATTTATTTAAGTGGATTAATTCTTCATAAATAGCCCCCCCTTTTTCTTTCTTTAATCTTTATTGTTGAGATTATTACAGATGTCTATCCCCCTTATCCCCACCTCATTTTTTAAAATATATTTTTATTGATTTCAGATAGGAAGGGAGAGGTAGAGAGAGATAGAAACATCAATGATGAGAGAGAATCATCAATTGGCTGCCTCCTGCACACCCCACACTGGGGATCTAGCCTGAAACCCAGACATGTGCCCCGACTGGGAATCAAACCTGGGACCTCCTGGGTCATAGGTCAACGCTCAGTCACCAAGCCATACCAGCTGCCCCTTGCTCCCCACATTTTAATTGTAAAGTTATAAAGGGACTAAAAGGTTTGCAAGTAAAATGATTTCTTTAAAATTACCTAAAATTTTTTATAAGAAAGCTGTGGTGGCTACATTAATATTATAAGAAAAGTAAAGTGGTTATATTAATTAACATTAAAGAAATATTAGAACAATGAAAATCATCAGTGTTAAAAAGGGCTATTCCATAATAATGAAAAGATCATTTCAACAAGAAGATACTCCTAAATATGTATGATTAAATAATATAACTTCAAAATACACAAAACTGACAAAATTGAAAGAAGCAATAGACAATTCCAGAAAACCTTGAGATTTTAACACTCTTCTCTCCGTAATTGATAGAACTAATTAGGGGGAAAAACGAACGAGAATATCTGTACCTGAGAGTTATGGTTTATTACTTGATTTAAATTCATTGTCATTTATAGAAACCTCTATCCAATAACAATAGAGAGCATTTTCCACCCAAATGTATTGGAAATAGTCACCAAGATAGACTACATTCTTGGCCACAAAAATGTCTCAATGGAAAAGAATTGAAATATATAGTGTATGTTCTTTCATACAAAATAATTAGTTTAGAATTCAGTCACAAAAATTGCTGGGAATAAAACTACAATCTTCTACATCAGGGTTGGGGAAGGTCTGGCCTGAGGGCCTTTATAAGGCCCAAGAAATCATTGGGTCTGGCCCTGTCATGGGATTAGGGGAGGGTTAATTAAATGTGTGACAAAATGTAGCAGGCTAATTTTTAAGCTCATAACTTTGTATGTTAAAAATATCCAAATGGCCCTTGGTAGAAAAGGGTCAAAGAAGAAAATCACAAAGAAAATTAGACTATATTTGGAACTGAATATAAACACAACCCATTAAAATTTGTGGAATAAAATTAAATAAGTAAGAAAAATTTCAAGTCATAAGTGCTTATATTGGACACAAAGAAAAGCATAGTCAGTAGCCCTAACTGCCACCTTAAGCTAGAAAAACGAGCAACCTAGGTCCAAGGTATATAGTGGAAAGTATTGAACAAAGATATGAATACTTGTGAAAGAGTAAATAACACTATACAAATGTACTGAAACCAAATATTATTTATTGGGGGGAAAATCAATAAATGTTATCCAACCCTAACTAGACTAATCAGGAAGAAAAAGAGAAAACACAAATTACCAATTTAGGTTTGAAGTAAGTGACATAAACAGTTTCCTAACAATAGACTCCACAACTTAGAAGCACTGTATAATTCCCTCACATTCCCAAAGTGCAGAAACTGCCTGAAGAAGGAAGAGAAGGAAGCAGCATGGCTGGGACCTGAGGGGAGAGGGGAGCAGGGGGAGAAGCTGAGGGGAGAGGGGAGCAGGGGAAGGAGCTGAGGGGAGAGGGGAGCAGGGGAGGAGCTGAGGGTATTTGGGGGCTAGCTATGGGGCTGTGGTCAGGGTGAGAGCTGGGCCACAAGTGAGGCCAGCTTTCTCTGCTCACTTTTGTCACTTGGAGTTTTATTTCTCCAGGAGCCACAATGCCCCGAGGCTCCTGTCTAGAGAGCCAATGTGCCCCTCCTGGCTCTCTCCTGTTCCTTCTTCTGTGCTAAGCTGCTTTTTGTTTCCCTCTCCCCAGCTTTACAAGAACAATGATGCTGTGTGTTAGCCATGTAGAAACCTGTGTAGAGATGCCGGCGGCTGGACTGTCCTATTGTGCACAACAAAGAGTGAGGCTGGGATCCCAGCAACCAATCCATGTTTCTCTGTCACATGGATGTTTCTCTGTTTGTCTCCTCCCCTGTCTCCTTATCTCTAATCAGTGATGATTAAATGCAAAAAAAAAAAAAAAAACTGCCACACATATGTAGGCAGTTTAAGCTTGGAAAAAAAAACATGAAGATATATAATATGAGGAGGTAGAAAAATTCTTTTTCTTAGTTTTAAGTTTTTTAATGATTCAATAAAGTAGGAACAACTTTCTTTGCATTTAAAATGAGGTCAGGGTCTGGAGGCATGGTGTTCTAGAAATCAGAAGTTTATGTAAATGAAATTGTCCCCTGTAGGTAATCTGAGAAAGTCACAATATGACAAATGTTACAGTTTCAAAGAGGAAAACTTTTGATGGTGAATTCTGGAAACTAAAAGGTCAAGATCATTGATTCTTATTTACAGCATAGAACGGTCCTTAGAGAGTGACGCATGAGCATTGAGAAGAAAAGCAACAATGTCCAGATGCCTGCAGTGGTTCCTCGTGGAATTCTGTCTCCCAGGGGGTCATGTTCTTTGCAGGGAGCACCTGAGTTCCCTCTCTGACCCACATGGCGCTTGTGCTGTCAGCCTGTGGTGCTGGTGTCCAGTGAATGAGCAGGTAGCTCAGCCCTGCCAGGAAGCGAGCCCGAGACACTTCTCTCTGCCTCAGGTGGCACCATGTCGCAGAGGCCGGTCCATGTACCTCAGCAGACACTTAGGGGCATTTATATAGGACCAGAGGCATCTCCACAAAACCTGAGGAAAGATGAGGCAGAAAGAGTGTCTGCCTACAGAGGACCATCAGGGGTTAGCTGGTGTGGGAAACGGTGTGTGTTTTAGTTTATTGTGTGTTGTGATATAGTGAGAGTTTTGGTGAGGAGTGGGGTTACTGAACATAGATTTATTCATGCTTTGCTTCATCTTATAGAGAAACTAAAGACATTGGGACTGTTAGCAAACATGTCCTGTGGAACATTAAAAAATTATACCATGAGGAAGTATATTTCTAGAAAGGAATTTGTTCATACATTTACCAATCTAAAGAATACTGGTGTCACAGACAATTCACATTCCTTATGAAGGGATCACCATTCTGCCACCGTGATGCTGCTTTTTGGAATCTTGATCTTAAGCTGTGTATCAAGGAGCAGGACTCAGACAAAACCTGTGGCCCTGCCCCTTTTCCTGCCCAAGGACATGCTCCTCTCTGCTGCCCCCTAGTGTACATATTAGGAATAGCATCTCTCTACAAAAGCATCTGCTCATGTCATTTTGCAAGGGCTTGAAGGCCCCAAGCTCCGAATGCCTTGTGTATGTACCCACGTTTTCTTTCTGTTTCAGCCTCTCCTGCAGGCAGGGTCTCTGACTCGCTCATGTATGTGAGGGGCCCATCCATACATATGTCTTACAGGTGGTTATTTCTGTTGCTAATCTGTGTCATATCTATTTGATTATTAGACCAGAAGAAAACCTTGAGTTTAGAGGGAAGTTTGTTTCTCTCCCACAGAAGCAAGTAACCAGATATTTTATAGAATGTAAACTTTTGAAGTACATCTACTTCACCCTGTCCTGAACGAAGATTTATCAAGTTATCTAAAGTAACATTTTTGGGACTGGATGATTTTATCAATGAAATTTGGAACAATCTACTAGTTTAGCTTCTGGATGTAAAGCTTTTATTTACCGTTCCAAAGGTGGGAATAATAAATATGACCACAGCTTTGCATTGTACATGTTGATTTTAAACTGTTAGGTAAGTTAAGAAAGAACCTATAGTTCCCCCCATTTCTTCCAAAAAGATTTCCATGGAAATACCTGGTTTCAGGAGGGAACGTTAGCCTAATTGCCTCAGCTTTAGACCTTAAGGCTCCAAGCAGGAGCCTGTTGACCACCCCCACCTGTGCATGTCCTGTTGCTTTGGGGTTGTCTTATAAACATAACCTGCCAAGTGTGCTGCGCTTTTCCTAAATATCACCTGTTCTTGTTGTATCGTAAATCAGCGAGCTAGACAAGAGGCCTTAATAGGTCAATTAGTTAGAAGTCATCTTTATTTCGTGCAGGTTCAGAGCAGAATACCTCTGTCAAATTCTGAACAAACACAGGAAGGAGTATTCCCTTTTTATATCATTCTAGGTCTTTGTGTAAGTTATTTTTGCAGACAGCTTGTAACCTTGAGTATATATCATATCTAACAAACACCATTCATATCTATACAGACAACTTGTAACCTTGAGTACATATCATATCTGTGCAGACACCTGGTATGGGAGTACATATCAGTATCAGTGTATCAGCCCTTTATGTTGGATGGCTAGCTTGGAAGGTCAGGCAGTTAAGTTTATCTTTCCTATTATTTAAGCTAAAAAGCAAAGTTATTTTATGGAATAAGAGACCACCTAAAAATGACAGAGTTGACTTACAGAGCAAGGGACTATCTAAAAATAGCAGAGAATTTCAAATAGCAGGTTTTCCAAAAGAGGGATTGCTAGTATGCTTCATTCCCCACTGGTTTTATGTACTGAGTCAAATCATTGACTCTTGTGGATCATTGTTGGGGAGAGGATCATATCTACCCCTGAGGACCATGAGCTTGATAGAATTAATTTTCTGTTGAATAAAGTTAATAAATCAGTTTATAAGATAAGGGCCTGGAATGAGGGCCAGGAGTATATGCAAGAGTCTCAGCTTTAGTGGGTCTGATGAAGAGTCTTGGATTCTTTATTCTGCCTGGGCTGCCTTAAGCCCGGTGTGATGAAGCCACATCGGGATCCCATTGACCTTGACTGCTGTGGGGGTGGTCAAGATGATGCTGTGTGGTCCTTTCCAGGTAGGAGTCAGTCCTTGGGTGGCAATTTTTTTTACCTAAATAGAGTTACCAGGTTGGAAAGGATGGACAGGATCAGAAGTTGGTACAGGCAGAGCATCTTGAATGTGCTTCTGGACTGCTTTCTGGGTGGACTGTAAAGCCTGTAAGGACTTGAGTAAAGATTGGTTATGGCCCTAACCAGTTTGGCTCAGTGGATAGAGTGTCAGCCTGTGGACTGAAGGGTCCCAGGTTCAATTCCGGTCAAGGGCATGTACCTTGGTTGCGGGCACATCCCCAGTAAGGGGTGTGCAGAAGGCAGCTGATGGATGATTCTCTCTCATTGATGTTTCTAACTCTCTATCCCTCTTCCTTCTTCTCTATAAAAAATCAATAAAATATATTTTTTAAAAAAAGATTGGTTATGGATTTCAGCGTTTCTAGATTGGGTTTCCATGTAAGCTGGTGAGGTGGGTAGGTCAGGGTCTGAAGAGTCACTAGAATCTGTAGAGGCCCCACTGGTTTTAGGGCAGCCTTCCAGGCTGTTTCGTCTGCTTCCTTGACAAGTATAGTAGCAGCTGCTACTGTCCAGAGGCAGGCGGGCCACCCAGATGCAATGGAGTTGAGTCTTTTGGACAAGTAGGCTACTGGCCTATTCTAGGGGCCAAGACTTTAGGTGAGAACCCCGTTGGCTATGCCCCTTGTCTCACATACGTAGGGGTGGAAAGACTTAGTTACATCTGGTAGCGCCAGTTGGCCCATCATCCTTGCTCTGCTCATGTCTGCCTTACTGCCTAATATATTACCGCAAGGATCCTGGTTCTGAATTCTTTCAGGAAAAATGGACGTCAGTGGGGTTCCTCTGGTTACTTCCATGCTGAAGAGGGATGGAGTTTTCTTTTCAGAGCCAAGAGATCCTTGCTGTCTGTCAGAGGGACAATGAGGCCTGGGCACAGAAGGAGGTGGGCTTATGACCTGGCAGAGACAAACTGTAACAAATGGTCTGATGGAAGGGAAAGAAAACATTTCCGTTTTAATAACCTCTATTGAAATAGAATTTTTCTCCTTAAAATTACCCTTATGTTTATTCAATTTGGCCTGATTGTTTGCATAAACACAATAAGAATGCTAACTGACTATATTTGCTGGAATTTCATGATTGAATCTTAATGTGCCCCATAGGGCCGGGAAGCCAAGCCATTCAGCTGCTCTCAGGTCTGCCTGCAGTATCTGTTGAGTTAGGTGATTTCTTCACCTGTAGCAACTCCACCCGGGCCCACACTCTAGGCTTTAAGGCCCATCTCAGCAGCCCTTCTACTCCTCATGGCCTAGAGCAGTGGTCGGCAAACTGCGGCTCATGAGCCACATGTGGCTCTTTGGCCCCTTGAGTGTGGCTCTTCCACAAAATACCATGTGCGGGCGCGCATGTACAGTGCGATTGAAACTTCATGGCCCATGCGCAGAAGTCAGTTTTCGGCTCTCAAAAGAAATTTCAATTGTTGTACTGTTGATATTTGGCTCTGTTGACTAATGAGTTTGCCAAGAACTGGCCTAGAGTGTGTGGGGGTTCCGCAGTGACACAGAGGCACCCTTATAGCTCCCCTTCTACTCTGACCAACCACCAGTGATGGTAGGGTATGGGCCTGATGCTCTAGCACCAGCTATTTTCAGGGCTACCAAGCAGGATACCAGGCTTTCTCCATGGCACTCTTATTGGCTTCAAGTATTTAGATATCAGACAGGGCTCTTTAAAACATGATACTCCAGTCAAAGTTTTCATTTAATAAAACCACTGTTGGAAACCGGTCTTATTGAATTTATGCAGAGAAATGTATTGCCATGATTTATTAATTAAGAATTGTTAAATTTCGGAGGAATTATATAAGGAGAAAAATACACTGACCTGCTTTAAGATTTTCTGATTTTCCTTGCCCATTTGGGCACCTGCCCTTTGGGCAGCTAGGTACCCTTTATTTTGTTTGGGATTTAACCCTATATAACCCATTTCTAGGATAGCTAACATATGGTTATAACAATGACAGTTAGTGTGGAAAACTGGACATTTGCCAGTTACTCCCAAAGACTACTAAAGCCTGTGGACCTACATAGGTCTATAGTAATTGGTGGCAGCTGCATTTAAATCTGCAAGAGAATTAAAGGTTAATACAACATCCTATATAATAAAGAGGTAATATGCAAATTGACCGTCACGCCCTCGCACAAGATGGCTGCCCCCATGTGGTCACAAGATGGCCACTCCCATGTGGTCACAAGAGGGTCACCACAAGATGGCCGGCAGGGGAGGGCAGTTGGGGGGGGGAACAGGTCTGCAGGGGAGGGCAGTTGGGGGCGACCAGGCTGGCAGGAGAGGGCAGTTGGGGGCAATTGGGCCAGCAGAGGAGAAGTTAGGCATTGATCAGGCTGGCAGGGGAGTGGTTAGGAGGCAATAAGGCAGGCAGGCAGGCAAGCGGTTAGGAGCCAGCAGTCCCGGATTGTGAGAGGGATGTCCGACTGCCGGTTTAGGCCCAATCCCCCAGGTATTGGGCCTAAACCGGCAGTCGGACATTTCTCAAGGGGTCCCAGATTGGAAAGGGTGCAGGTTGGGCTGAGGGACAACCCCCACAGTGCCAGAATTTCATGCACCGGGCCTCTAGTATTAACATAATGGAGTATAACATTGGCACTGCAGCCGCTTCTGTCAGTTAGATCTTCTGCTACCAAACATGACACATGGTAGGGCTATACAAACATCTCAGGGAGGTTATTAAAGTTTATTTTTGAACTTTCTAAACAAAGTAAAATTGTCCTTGACTCTCTGGAGCCATGTTTATGAGAAGAAGGCATCAGCCAAGTCTATCATGTCGGGCAGTGGTCGGCAAACTCATTAGTCAACAGAGCCAAATATCAACAGTACAACGATTGAAATTTCTTTTGAGAGCCAAATTTTTTAAACTTAAACTATATAGGTGGGTACATTGTTATTAACTTAATTAAGGTACTCCTAAGCTGGCCTTTACTAAAAACTCAAGGGGCCAAAGAGCCGCATGTGGCTTGGGAGCCACAGTTTGCCAACCACTGATGTAGGGCATTGCTCTAATGCCATGTAGGGTGATTCATGCTCTTGACTATAACCAGCACCTGGAAGTGTAGCAGGAAAGTCACCTTGCTCAGTTATCTGCAAGCCACTGTCAGGGCTGTGCATGGCAGCTAGTTCTTCTCTCTAGTCACAAACATAGTCTGTCTAATTTCCCTAAAATGCATTCTGGCATGGGAGAAAGTTATTTTGCTGTACACAGGAAGCTAACCTTTACACAACTGGGCTTGGACATCTGCCCAGCACACTTTGGTCTACATGCAGCCTCAGGTCCTCCCAGCCCAGTGGGGTTTTGGCCAGTCCCTCAGTCAGACTCCTCCTTTCTAGGACAGTCTGAAAGTCCTGAAGGCTCTCTGGTCCATGGAGAGTGCCTTCCCTTTACCCTTTTCTGTTAACCCTGTTTACCAGTTACAGGGCCTTGCCATCCCTGTATCTCCCACTGCTTGGTTTCTAGTGGCGAGCCAAACACAGCCAGGGCTGCAGGGAAAGACAAATTTGCACATAGCAAAGTGCTCTGGTGGTGGCTTGGGCATTAAGCCCCTGCCTTCCCACCTGTCCTCTCTCCTGGCAGAGATCTTGCCCTTTCTCACAGGCTTCTTTGTAAGTAAGAACAGGGCATCTGGCCCCCTCCCCTAACCGGGTGTCTTGGCCCACCCCTTAATCTAAGGGGTTGAATCTTTCAGCTTCTCTGGGAGAGATCAAGGCACTGGAAGCCCTATAACTCAAAGGGAATGTTTCCTTTTTTATACTTCCATTAATTTTTTGTAGTTTTAACTTTTTAATTAGTAAGCCAAATGCTTAAATCCTTTAATTTATTGGGCAGCAGCTCAGGTATCAGGTTATTGTCTGGCATTCCTCACTTTCTCGCTGCTGCTGCTGCTTCCAGCTGCAGCAGGTGGCTCAGTCATCTACCATTCTCCCCCCTGCACCCCCATACTGCCTTCTTTCACCTGGCTTACTGGCCTGTATTATTTAATTAATTTCATTTTAATATTTCTTTTCTCCTTATATGCTGTATATACAATCTTTATAAATTTTAAACTTTTAAATTAGCCTTTAAGCCTTCTTTCTATGTCCTTAAGAAATGTATAACCATGCCTTAGACCTTCTATTTAGTATTTTTATTCTAATATTTTTCTTTTTTCTTATTCTTAGAAACCTCAATCCTTTAATGATTACTAAAAAGTAAACAGCTAGCATTTATAAATTTATAATTTAGTTAAAAAATATTTCTTTTTGAGAGAGAGAGAGAGAGAGAGAGAGAGAGAGAGAGAGAGAGAGAGAGAGAGAGATATTTGCGTTACCTCAGGGCCGTTGAGATGCTATAAAACTGTATTTCAGTTAAATTAAGGGTTAAAGGGAATAAAACGGGGCAGAAAGATTTATTGTGCTTTGTAGAAAGCTTGCAGCCTTGAGCCCAGAACAGCTTAGATAAGACACCTGGTAGGTTACCAAGGATGGACCAGACCCCCATGCCAGCAGAGTGGTCTGCTGCCAGCAAAAATCAACAAAAACCTATCTCTCCCCACTCTCCCTGCCGATGCCCCCCCATTTCTGCATTAACCATTTACTCTGTCCTTAGCAGGGGAAACAAGGAAAGTGGTCTGAAGTCCTGTATATCTAGGTTTTTTATACTCAGGACACATCCTTCTTTCTGTGACAGCTGCTCTTCCTTTCAGACTTTTTTCTTCTTTACTTTAAGCCCCCAGAGGATCTTAAATCTTCCTCCTTTACTACTTTCGATCTCTCCTACTATCCCCCTTTCCCCTATCCTAGGGCTCCTCCATCTCAGAAGGCTGAGAGCCTACTACCCTACCCAGCGAATCCCACCACCACCACCCCATCTCACACCCACTCCGGAGCAGTTCTCAGCTCTCTTTCTCCCCCAGTCAGAGCGGAAGCTGTCCCTAATAGAGACCCACTGTAAATATATTAGGAAGGGAAGGCAGGTCGCAGGTCTTGGGACAACATGATTCTCTGCTTGCTAGAAGGGCTGAAAAGGCAGCCCACAAAGCAGTTAATTATGCCTTCTTTGCAAATGGTTAACTTGAAAGACTTTTTTCTTGCTTTTCCTTGGAACTTAGCCAGCCTTTGCTTTAACCTCCTCTGGGCTACAACCTTTACAAAATTTTAACATTTAAATCAATCGTAGAATTCTAAAATTTTAACCCAACATAACAAAATCATAAATCAGAGAAGAACAAATTAAAATCCCCACTACAAAACATAGACAGAAATTTTATTAGCTAAGCAGGCCAATTCCCTCTCTGACAAAGTAAAAAACCCCTGAGGGAAAAAAAAGAAATCCCAGCAGCTGCTTGAAGATTTTTGCAGTCTGTCAGAGCACTCAGCCTTAAATAAATCAAACATTTCAGCCAGACGAGTCAACAGAAGTACAGAATAAATCATAGTAGCTTTCTATTTTACACAGGCTTTCACACTTATATTTATAGACCAGTTAATGAACAGATAATTATGCCAAGACAGACAAATGAAAGTGGGGATGGGTAATCTATATCCATAGATTCATTCAGATGCCTGTCTGGCCATGTCCCTTGGGAGTTTAGATTTGTCTTATAAACCCCAGGCCTGGTCACCTCTGAACAGGGGTGAGTCACCATTATGCCATATGACAAATCATGGAAACGCAGGTTAGGGCCCACTCAGACTCCGTAACTGAGGTTATGGAGCCACACAATGGATAGGAGAGTGCATGAACTCTCCCTCCGCATTCACACTCTTTCAGCAGACAATCACTCTTAGAGGTTAAACAGTTAACCAAAACACTGCCTAACTCCCCTAATAGCCATGGGGGCATTCCCGGCACCCACGCCCCAGGAACAAGACAGGAATCTCAACCAACGTATTGGTGAGAACCTCACTGGAGAAGTTTCAGCTGCGTCCAGGCCTCTCGGTACAAGACGACTAGTCACACCAGACAGACAGTAAAGTGAACTCAAAATTCCTTAATTGAATTTGAATTCACTCACCTCAGGAGGCTTTCTTTCTGATGACTCATAAAGAATGTAGCAGCATGTCAGGTGTCCCTTGTCTGGCTGTGAAGACCACCGAGAAGCGTCTCCGGGGCCCTGGAACTTCATCAGGTGGTACCTCCCCTTAGAGATTCTCAGGGCCTGGCAGCCAGGCGGGGGAGACCGTACATCCAGGCGTCTGAGACTAGGTGCTGATAGGTACCTGTCTCTTATCTTGCTGGGGCCTCCAAATGTTGTATCATAAATAAGCAAGCTAGACAAGACGCCTTAATGGGCCAGTTAGTTAGGAGTCATCTTTATTTCACGCAGGTTCAGAGAAGAATACCTTTGTCAAAAAAAGGGAAGGAGTATTCCCTTTTTATATCATTCTAGGTCTTTGTGTAAGTTATTTTTGCAGACAGCTTCTAACCTTGAGTACATATCATATCTATATAGACACCTGGTATGGGAGTACATATCAGTATCAGTGTATCAGCCCCTTACGTTGGATGGCTAGCTGGGAAGGTGAGGCAGTTAAGTTTATCTTTCCTATTATTTAAGCTAAAAAGCAAAGTTATTTTACGGAATAAGAGACCATCTAAAAATGACAGAGTTGACTGACAGAGCAAGGGACTATCTAAAAATAGCAGAGAATTTCAAATAGCAGGTTTTCCAAAGGAGGAATTACTATTATGCTTCACTCTACCATTTCCCAAAGCGTTTTATATACCAAATGTTTCCTCATTGTTTTTCACATTCATTTGTATATGAATTAATTGAACAGAACAGAAGGTTTAGTAAGTTACCGAAATCCATCAGTAAATTTTGTAAGATAAAGATGTCTCCTTAGATCAGTTGTGAAAATGTGCCTTATAAAATAAATGGTGTTGGGACATGGGGCAAACAGCAGGTTACATTTACAGCACAACCAGCAGGATTTTTTGTGATTTGAGAGATGGGGTGGACATTAGTGAGCATTTCCTGTGGGACCACTTTTCATGAGCATGTCCTGCAGGCTGAACACCGGAATTCTGGAGTGCACTGCTTACCTGAGCTGCGTGGTCCCATCTTACTCTGGAGGCAGAGCCAAGGTGCTGAGGATTGGACTGTCAGCAATGAATAAACTACACTATAAAACAGGAGAATTTGGCCTGGCCAGTGTTGCTCAGTGGTTAGAGGGTCATCCCACACTGGGAAGAGTTGCAGGTTTGATTCTCAGTCAAGGGCATGTACCTGGGTTGCAGGTTTGATACCCCATGAGTACAGGAGGCAACCAATTGATGTGTCTCCCTCACATTGATTTTTCTCTCTTTTTCTTGCTTCCTCCCTCCCTTCCACTATCTAAAAGATCAATGGAGAAAATATCCTCAGGTTGAGGATTAACCAAAAAAAAAGTTTTTTTTCCAAGTTACAAAATGAAAACCCTGAGAAATCTGTTCTGTGTTAAAAAGAACATCGCTTGTAAATCTTAGAACCAGGCTCAGATAGATTCCAGGGACCCCAAGCTTTAGGGTTTCCCTTTCTCAGAACTGCTGGGATTGCACAGGAAGAGGTGCAGATTATGAAAGGAGCCACTTTGGGCTAAAAAATTAGGAAGAATTTTTATTCTCTTTAGTCTAAGACAGTGGTTGGCAAACTCATTAGTCAACAGAGCCAAATATCAACAGTACAACGATTGAAATTTCTTTTGAGAGCCAAATTTTTTAAACTTAAACTTCTAACGCCACTTCTTCAAAATAGACTCACCCAGGCCATGGTATTTTGTGAAAGAGCCACACTCAAGGGGCCAAAGAACCGCATGTGGCTTGCGAGCCGCAGTTTGCTGAGCACGGGTCTAAGAGATCAGGCTTGGTGAGCAAAGGAAAAACTTGTGTTGCCATCACAACATTCTAGCTTATTATTTATAAACTAGAGGCCCAGTGCGTGAAATTCATGCACTCGGGTGGGGGGGGGGAGGGTCCCTCAGCCCAGCATGCTCCCTCTCACAGTCCAGGAGCCCTTGGGGGATGTCTGACTGAGGGAGCTAAGCTGACAGTTGGACATCCTTAGCACTGCTATGGAGGCAGAGAGGCTCCCACCAGCACTGCTGAACTGGCCAGTGGTGAGCCCAGCTACTAGCTGAGCGGCTCTCCCACTGTGGGAGCACACTGACCACCAGGGGGCAGCTCTTGCATTGAGCATCTGCCCCCTGGTGGTCAGTGTGCATCATAGCGACCAGTCGTTCTGCCATTCAGTTGATTTTCATATTAGCCTTTTATAATATAGGACTAGGGGGCCAGTACATGAAATTCATGCACTGGGGGTGGGGTGTCCCTCATCCCAGCCTGCACCCTCTCCAATCTGGGACATCCCTCTCACAATCCGGGACTATTGGCTCCCTGCCTGCCTACCTGATTGCCCCTAACTGCTTCTGCCTGCCAGCCTGATCATCCCCTAACCACTACCCTGCCAGCCTGGTCACCCCCAACTGCCCTCCCCTGCCAGCCCGATCGCCCCCAACTTCCCTCCTCTGCCGGCCACGTCGCCCTCAACTGCCCTCCCCTCCCAGCCTGATCACTCCCAACTGCCCTCCCCTGCTGGCCAGGTCCCCCACAACTGCCCTCCCCTGCTGGCCATCTTGTGGCAGTCATCTTGTGATGACATGGGCATGGCCATCTTGTCACCACATGGGGGTGGCCATCTTGTGACCATATGGGTCAGGCCATCTTGTGACCATATGGAGATGGCCATCTTGTGATGAAATGGACGTGGCCAACTTGTGACCTAATGGGGCAGCAATCTTATGACCACATGGGGATGGCCATCTTGTGTGAGGGTGTGATGGTCAATTTGCATATTACCTCTTTATTATCTAGGATTATCCCATGTTTTCCTCTAGGACATTTTTCCTAAAATGAAAATGGCTTTCTGTGTGCAGTTTACTTAAGCAATAAAATACAGAGTTAATTCAAAATAACTCTTGGGGTTATTTTTAACTCTTGGGTTAAAAAAACTTCTATCATTTTAAGTATATCTCCCTTCAGACATCTCTACATGTGCACATTTCCTTTCTTCTGTTTTATCTCTATATAATTTACTATTTTAGGTTCTTAATATGGATGCAAAACATGTAAATTTTCAACTTTTATTTCTAATATGTGCATTTATGAGTGCACATTTTTTCCTACATTTTGGTATGTGGTATTATCATTTAGTTCAACTTATTTTCTAACTTGAATTGTGATGTATTTTGGGAGTTATAAGTGTATTTCACAACTTTTAAATATAAGGAGTTTCTAGATACTTCAGTTCCTGATTTCTGGATTAACTACAATGACAACAAGAAACATACTGTATATAATTTCAATTCTTTGAAGTTAGTTGAAATCTGCTTCATAGTCCAGCAGGTTCACTTGAAAAATATTTGAAATGCTCCTCCACTGTCATCTTGTGTGCATCTTGGGAATAGCACGTCAGTGCAGGTCAGCAGGACAAGGGGATGGCTATAGTGGAGCATCTCTAAGTGCTGAATGAAATACTATTTAGGAGTGTATTTCAGAACTTTTAAAACTAAGAACTTTCCTATCATCAACCAATCAACAAACAACAAGTGCTGGCAAGGATGTGGAGAAAAAGGAACCCTCATGCACTGCTGGTGGGAATGCAGACTGGTGCAGCCACTGTGGAAAACAGTATGGAATTTCCTAAAAAACTTAAATATGAAACTCCCATTTGACCCAGTAATCCCACTTGTAGGACTATATCCCAAGAAATCAGAAACACCAATCAGAAAAATTATATGCACCCCTATGTTCACAACAGCACAATTTACAATAGCTAAGATTTGGAAACAGCCTAAGAGCCCATCAACAGATGAGTGGATTAGAAAACTATGGTACATTTACAAAATGGAATACTATGTAGCTGTAAAAAAGAAAGAACTCTTACCATTCACAATAGCATGAATGGACCTGGAGAGCATTATGCTGAGCGAAATAAGCCAGTCAGAGAAAGATAAATATCATGTGATCTCACTTATTTGTGGAACATAATGAACAGAATAAACTGATGAACAAAAATAAATCCAGAGACTTAGAAGCATCAAACAGACCGTCCAACCTCAGAGGGAAGGCAGGGGAGGGGAGAGATCAACCACTAGTCAGGGAACAGACCAAGAGTATGAAATGGAAGAAGAGGAAGAATTCTTAGAATACAATCAAGCAGCATCAGAGCAAGAACCTCCTCCCAAAGTTGAAAGTAAACCAAAGGTCCCCCTTCTAAGTGCCCCACCATCATGAACTTCACTGACCTACTCAGGCTGGCTGAGAAAAAGCAGTATGATGTAAGAGTCCATGTCCCGCATGGTTCTAGGTTTGGGATCTGGAGAAAGGCTGTGGGCAAATGATGAGACAAGACAAGAAATAATAATTTGGAAATAATTGGGGCCAGGCGGAGAGTCCAATGCAAGGGCAAGGACTTCACTGGGGCTCAGGCCCTGCCAGCCTTTTATTCAATTTTAGATACACATATTGCCTTTAGGCAGGCAATTCTGGTAACAGAAAGACTATCTTAAAGGTCAGTAAATATTAGTAAAGATTTACTTTGAGACTATTTGGTCAGGAAATTGCTTGAGCCACCATTGTCTTGACTAAACAATCAGTGCATAGCTTTGGCCCTTGCCAGAGCTCAAGGTTCACGAGCCTTCTGCGTTCCTTGTTTACACTTTTCTGATAGGGAAGGCAATGGGTAGCTTCCAAAATCTCCCCCTTCTCTTTTTCTTAATAAATGTTGAAAAGTGAATGCCACCTGAAGGGTTCAAGTCCTTTTAAGACTCTTCATTCCACATCTGCAAACTAGAAATAAACATAAGAATAAAAATGAGACAAGCAATAGTGGTTATGCTGGGGGCAAATGTAAGGAGATCCAGTGGAAGAGATTAAATTCTTTCATGTCTTTTTTAAATTGCTGAGAGGCATCTAAGGAATTAGTTTGTAAGTTTGCCTGGGATAATTGTACAATATGCTGTTGTAATTCTAAAATATCAAGGGTTGTATTACCTTTACCCCAAGCACCAAGAAGGTGATTTTTTTATAGATTCCCAATAGGGAATGGGGGAAGGGGGGTTATAACACAAATCTGGAAAAAATTATAATGACACTACAAAGATATTCTTTGCTCTAAGCTGTGGATTTTATCACTCATCAACAAGACTTTAATACTGATAATTCTATCTCAAATTGGTTATTAATTCTTTTTTGTATAGACAGGTCTTAGTTACATTTTCCTTAACTGGTTGTACAAACGGAGAAGTTTGAACAGTTTGTACCATGGATGAAGCAGCAATGCCCACAGAAGTAAGTAACGTTACGTGGGCAAAGAGTCCTGCAATTAATATTCCAGGAAATTCTTTTTGTCTTTTTAAGATTTTTACCAGATCATGTAACAGTTAATAGGTTTGATGAGATTCCCAAGGCTCTGTTAGTTTAGTAGGAACCCAAGCAAAAGCCGTTTTTTTTAAAATTATGAGGGAATCCTTTTGGAATGTAAAATTAATACAATGGGATAGTGTGTAGCCTGCGCATGACACCTCATACAGATGGCTTGTAGCATTAAGGTGCATCTGGATGGGGCCTGAGAGGAGTACAAATGGATCAAATACACAGGCAGTGGCAAATACTGTCTTATTGGGAGTTCCTCATAAGGTACGAATGGAATTATCTGAGCTATAGTTAAAACTATACTATTTAATAGGTGCAAGTGCAGCAGCCAATTTCCATTGCGTATTTTGTAGGGGCCAGTGGTCATGTTGAAATTGAGATCCAACAAATCCTCATCCATGCCATGAAATGGAGTGATTAGCTTCAATATATAGATAGGATGTGTTCCCCTTCCATTTTAGGGTGCGATTGTTACTATACGCAGACCAGTAGGGGCTCCAATCCACAAAGGAAAAACTGTTATTAAGTTTGCTGCTGGTGGGGTGGTCACTATAACAGTCTTGCCAATTAATTTCTTCCTCGGTGGAGTGCCATTCACAAGACTTTTTACATAACGGCTTAGTGGGGGTGGGGGTGTCTTAGTAAAGTTACATTTTCTGCACCTCTCTCCAGAGCAAGTAGTGATAGTAGATGTATTTGGGCTTTTGCTTCCCCCTCGTTTGGTGTCCATGTGAGCCAGAAGCCTCTTTTTAATTTTACACACAAAGGAGCTGTGGTTTGATTCTGTGTCATACAAAAGGGAAGCTGGTTGGCGACACCCATGTAATTATACTTTGCCCATATACTTCCTTGCCCCACCCGTGGTCCTCCTAGGTGACCAAGGTGTTTGGTGTTATTGGTGACTACATTAGGCGGGGGATCAGCCCACGTATGGGGTCTTACCCATGGAGGGTCAGGAACATAAGTCCAAAATACTTCCCCATTTGCCCTGGTAGCATTACTGCACAGCTGATGACTGCTAGCATGGTAAGAAAGACGTTCTCAGGCACTCTTGGGGTTCTGGTCTCCTCACAAATTCGCTCAGCTTTCTGGACCATCTTCATCACCATCCCCCAGGTGACCTCTGGGCTATTTGTCTTATCTTCCTCCCACTCCTTATCTTCAGTGGGTTGCTTGGGGCTGCTGCTATCTGCAGCTGGGGTAGTCAATTGTCTGCAGCTGTAAGGTGTGGCTCCAGGTGCCAGGTCCTCATTAACCTGGCCAGTTCCTACCTCAGATCCATGTTGAAGTTTAATATTTCTTGTGGGAATCCACATGGGCTTTGAGAAATTTTCTGGAAATATACAAGTGTACCCTTGACTAAATGTTAACATAGGATTGGGGCCCTTCCATAAACCAGACTTGGGATCTTTCCATTTAACCAGACCATTTTCCTTTGGCTTATTCTGACACGTTTATTTTCATGGGTGTCTTGCCATTGGCATCACAAGTGAAAAAATTTAAAGTACTTAAGGTTTAGTGTAGTCTACCTATAGGCGATTTCTCCATATTCCCTCTTTTCTGTTTTTCAAGTTGGGATTTTAGCCTATGATGCTGGCATTCTATAATTGCCTGTCCCTACGAATATGGTATTCCGGTAATGTGCTGAATTTTCCACTTTTTACAAAATTGCTGGAAATGACAGCTTCTGTAAGCAGGTCCATTGTCAGTTTTAGTGTCTATGTCATTCATTTCTGCTCTGATCTTTATTATTTCCTTCCTTCTGCTCACTGTGGGCTTGTTGCTCTCTTTCTAATTCTTTGAGTTGTTGAGTTAGATGATTTATTAGCATTTTTTCTTGTTTTTTTGAGGTAGGCCTGTAGAGCTATAAACTTCCCTCTCATGACTGCTTTCATTGTGTCCCATAGCATTTGCATTGTTGTGTTTTTCTTGTCATTAGTCTCCAAGATGTTTTTTGTTGTTGTTGTTGTTTGTTTTGTGTTTTTTTTGGTCACCATTTATTTATTTTCCTTTATTAATATACTTTTTATTAAGGTATTATATGTGTACATATCTTACCATTGCCCACCCACCCCACTCCCATACATGCCCTCACCCCCCCCCCCAATGTTTTGCATCCGTTGGTTATTTTTATATGCATGCATATAAGTCCTTCGGTTGATCTCTTATTTCCCCCACCTCTCCCTAACCTTCCCGCTGTAATTTGACAGTCTGTTTGATGCTTTACTGCATCTATATCTATCTTTTTGTTCATCAGTTTATAATTATTTTTTATTATCCACAAATGAGTGAGATCATGTGGTATTTTTCTTTCATTGACTGGCTTATTTCACTTAGCATAATGTTCTCTAATTCCATCCAGGTTCCTACAAATGGTAATAATTCCTTCTTTTTCATGGCAGCATAGTATTCCATTGTGTATATGTACCATGGTTTTCTGATCCAGTCATCTGCTGATGGGCACCTAGGCTGTTTCCAAATCTTAGCTAGTGTAAATTGTGCTGCTATGAACATAGGGGTGCATATTGCCTTTCTGATTGGTGTTTCTAGTTTCTTAGGATATATTCCTAGGAGTGGGATTACTGGGTCAAATGGGAGTTCCATTTTCAGATTTTTGAGGAAACTCCATACTGTTCTCCACAGTGGCTGCACCAGTCTGCATTCCCACCAGCAGTGCACGAGGGTTCCTTTTTCTCCGCATCCTCGCCAACACTTGTCGTTTGTTGATTTGTTGATGATAGCCATTCTGACAGGTGTGAGATGGTATCACATTGTCGTTTTGATTTGCATCTCTCAGATAATTAGTGACTTTGAGCATGTTTTCATGTGTCTCTTGGCCTTCCTTCTGTCTTCTTTCGAAAAGATTCTATTTAGGTCCGTTGCCAATTTTTTTATTGGATCATTTATCTTCCTTTTATTAAGTTGTATAAGCTGCCTGTACATGTTGGAGATTAAACCTTTATCAGTGATAACATTTGCAAATATGTTCTCCCATACAGTGGGCTTTCTTGTTGTTTTGTTGATGGTTTCTTTTGCTGTGCAAAAGCTTTTTATTTTGATGTAGTCCCATTTGTTTATGTTCTCTTTGGCTTCCATTGCCCTAGGGGCAGTATCAGTGAAGAAGTTCTTTCGGCATATGTCTGAGATTTTGCTGCCTGTGGATTCCTCTAGAATTTTTATGGTTTCCCATCTTACGTTTAAGTCCTGTATCCATTCTGAGTTTATTTTTGTGTATGGTGTAAGTTGGTGATCTAGTTTCATTTTTTTTTTGCATGTATCTGTCCAATTTTCCCAACACTGTTTATTGAAGAGAATGTCTGGACTCCATTGTATGTTCATGCCTCCTTTGTCAAATATTAATTGCGCATAGTGGTTTGGGTCGATACCTGGATTCTCTATTCTATTCCATTGGTCTATATGTCTGTTCTTGTGCCAGTACCAGGCTGTTTTGAGGACAGTGGCTTTGTAATACAGCTTGAAATCTGGTATTGATATCCCTCCTACTTTATTCTTCTTTCTTAGGATTGCTGTGGCTATTCAGGGTCTTTTTTTATTCCAGATGAATTTTTGGAGAGTTCTGTCTAGGTCTGTGAAATATACTGTTGGTATTTTAATGGGGAGTGCATTGAATCATTAGATTGCTTTGGGTAGTATGGACATTTTAATGATGTTGATTCTACCAATCCATGAACATGGTATGTTCTTCCATCTGTTTACATCTTCCTCTATCTCGTTTTTCAGTGTCCTGTAGTTTTCCACGTATAGGTCTTTTACCTCCTTGGTTAAGTTTATTCCTAGGTATCATAATTTTTTTGGTGCGATGGTAGATGGGATTGCTTTTTTAGTCTCTCTTTCTGTAAGTTCACTGTTGGTGTATAGAAATGCCATAGATTCCTTGGCGTTAATTTTGCATCCTGCTACATTGCCGAATTCATTTGTTAAGTCTGTTATTTTTTGATGGAGTCTTTCGGGTTTTTTATGTACAATATCATGTCATCTGCAAATAAGGACAGCTTTACTTCTTCTTTTCCACTTTGGATGCCTTTTATTTCTTCTTCTTGTCTAATTGCAATGGCTAATACTTCCAGTACTATGTCAAACAGGAGTGGTGAGAGTGGGCATCCCTGTCTTGTTCTTGTTCTTAGGGGAAATGGTTTTAGTTTTTGCCCATTGAGTATGATGTTAGCTGTGGGTTTATCATATATGGCTTTAATTATGTTGAGGTATGATCCTTCTATTCCCACTTTGTTGAGAGTTTTTATCAAGAAAGGGTGTTGGATTTTGTCAAATGCTTTTTCTGCATCAATTGATATGACCATGTGATTTTTATCTCTCAATTTGTTTATGTGATGTATCACATTTATTGATTTGCGGATATTGTACCATCCTTGCATTCCTGGGATAAATCCTACTTGGTCATGATGTATGATCTTTCTGATGTACTGCTGGATCCAATTTGCTAGAATTTTTTTAAAAATATATTTTATTGATTTTTACAGAGAGGAAGGGAGAGGGACAGAAAGTTAGAAACATCGATGAGAGAGAAACATCGATCAGCTGCCTCCTGCACACTCCCTACCGGGTATGTGCCCGCAACCAAGGTACATGCCCTTGACTGGAATCGAACCTGGGACCCTTGAGTCTGCAGCGACGCTCTATCCACAGAGCCAAACCAGTTAGGGCAGATTTGCTAGAATTTTGTTGAGGATTTTGGCATCTAAATTCATGAAGGATATTGGCCTGTAATTCTCTTTCATTGTGTTGTCTTTATCTGGTTTTGGAATTAGGGTGATGCTGGCTTCATAGAAGGAGCTTGGGAGTGTTCCTTCCTCTTGAATTTTTTGGAATAGTCTGAGGAGGATAGGTTTTATTTCTTCCTTGAATGTTTGGTAAAACTCTCCTGTAAAGCCGTCTGGCCCCGGGCTTTTGTTTGCCAGAATCTTTTTGATGACTGCTTCAATTTCTTCCATAGTTACTGGCATATTGAGCTGTTTAGATTCTTCCTGATTGAGTTTTGGAAGGTTATATTTTTCTAGGAATATGTCCATTTCCTCCAGGTTGTCCAGTTTGTTGGAATAGACTTGTTCGTAGTATTTTTTAACAATCCTTTGTATTTCGGTGGGATCTGTTGTTATTTCACCTCTTTCATTTCTGATTTTGTTTATTTGGGTCCTCTCTCTTTGCTTCTTGGTGAGCCTGGCTAGAGGTTCATCAATCTTGTTTATCCTTTCAAAGAACCAGCTCTTGGTTTTGTTGATCTTTTGTATTGTTTCTTTGGTCTCAATGTCGTTTATCTCCACTCTGATCTTTATTATTTCCTTCCTTCTGCTTACACTGGGCTTTTCTTGTTGCTCTCTTTCTAACTGTTTGAGTTGTAGGGTTAGGTAATTTATTACCATTGTTTCTTGTTTTTTGCAGTATGCTTGTAGAGCTATGGACTTCTCTCTCAAGACAGCTTTCACTGTGTCCGATAGATTTTTGGATTGTAGTGTTTTCATTGTCATTTGTTGCCATGATGTTTTTTATTTCTTCCTAGATCTCTCTGGTAACCCAGTCATTGTTTAATAGCATGCTGTTTAGTCTCAATGTGTTTGATTTCTTTGGATTGTTTTTATTGTAGTTAATTTCCAGTTTTATGCTACTGTGGTCTGAGAAGATGCTTGATATGATTTCTATCTTCTTGAATTTGAAGAGACTTTGCCTATGTCCCAACATATGGTCTATCTTTGAAAATGACCCATGTGCACTTGAGAAGAATGTATATTCTGTGGCTTTGGGGTGAAATGTTCTGAAGATGTCAGTTAATTCCATCTGGTCTAGTGAGTCATTTAGGATTGATGTTTCTCTGCTGATTTTTTGTTTAGAGGATTTTTCCAATGGTGATAGTGGAGTATTAAAGTCTCCTACTAAGATTGTATTGCTGTCAATCTCTCCCTTGATATCCTCCAGGAGATTTTTTATGTATTTGGGTGCTTTTGTATTGGGTGCATATATGTTTACCATAGTTTTTTCTTCTTTTTGGATTGCTCCCTTTAGTATTATGAAGTGGCCTTCCTTATCTCTTGTTATGTCCTTCACTTTGAAATCTAATTTGTCAGATATAAGTATTGCTACCCCAGCTTTTTTTTCATTTCCATTTGCCTGGAAGACCTTTTTCCATCCCTTCACCCTCAGTCTGTGTGCGTCTTTTTTTCTGAGGTGGGTTTCTTGTAGACAGCAGATATGTGGGTCTTGTTTTCTTATCCAATCCGTTACCCTATGTTTTTTGATTGGGGCATTTAATCCATTTACATTTAAAGTTATTATTGATAGGTACTTATTTGTCGCCATTTTTATTCTTTACCCCCCCCTCTGTTTTCCCTTGCCTCGCTTGATATTAGTTGATATTTTTATTCTTTACCCCCCCCCCCCCGTGCCTTCTTCGCTTCATATTTCTTTTTTTTTACAGCAGACCCTTTAGCATTTCTTGCATTGCTAGTTTGGTGGTAATAAATTCCCTTAGTCCTTTTTTGCCTGTGAAGCTCCTGATTTCACATTCAATTTTGATTGATAGCCTTGCTGGGTACAGTATTCTTGGGTTCAGACACTTTCTTTGCATGACTTTGCATATTTCATTCCATTCCCTTCTGGCCTGATGAGTTTCTGTTGAGAAATCAGTTGCTAGTCTGATGGGGGTTCCTTTGTATGTAACTTTCTGTCTCTCTCTTGCCACTTTTAAGATTCTTATTTTGTCGTTGGTGTTTGCCAATTTAATTATAATGTGCCTTGGTGTCTGTCTTTTGGGGTTCATTTTGCTTCGGACTTTGTGAGCTTCTTGGATTTGTGTGGGTTTTTTTCTTCCCTATATCAGGGAAGTTTTCTGTCATTATTTTTTCAAACAGGTTTTCTATTTCTTGCTCAGTTTTCTTTCCTTCTGGTACCCCTATTATGTGGATGTTGTTTTGTTTCGTGTTGTCCCAAAGTTCCCTTAGGCTCTCCTCCTGCTTTTTATTTTTTTTTTTTTCTAGTAGCTGCTCTACATGGGTATCTTTTCCCATCTTGTCTTCTAGCTCACTGATGCGGTCCTCTGCTTCTTCTAGTCTACTCTTGATGCTTTCTATTGAGTTCTTTAAGCAGCGATGTCATTTTTCATTTTTTCTTGTTTCTTCATTTTTTTCTTGGTTCTTGCTCATATTGTCGAATTTGTCTTCCATTCTTTTCAGCCACCTTATGACCATTTGTCTGATTTTTTTCTCTGGAAGGTTGCTTGCCTCCATTTCGTTTACTTCCTTTTCTGGTGATGCCTGCTTTTCTTTCATATGTGGGCTGTTTCTTTGTCTCCCTATGGTCTCTCTTCTCCGGATGTCTGGTTATGTAGTTCTCTCTCACCTGTGTTGATTTAAAGGCACAAAATACAACACAACCAGGTACAACACACAAGGCACTGAACAGAAATGTATTTACGATATTAATAACCTCCAATAAAGGTGACCACCAGAGAAAGGCAAATTAGGAGATAGGAGAGATAGAAGAAGAGGAAAAAGAAAGAAAGAAGAAAAAAAAGGAGTGTCAAAATGAAATTGGGAAAAGGAAAAAAAAAGTAAGAGAGACAAGAAAGAGACTAAGAGAGAAAGGGGAACAAACTATATATATGGGGAGAAAACTCCAATAGAATAACCACTAATCCCAGCAAATGCCAGCAACAAGTACCTAGGGATTAATACAAACTACAACACCAACTAATATCAAGCGAGGCAAGGGAAAACAGAAGTAAAAAACAAAGCAAACAAACAAACAAGCAAAACAATCTCACAAAAAAGCATAAAAATTGATATAATCAACATTCAAGCAAACAACAACAAAAGGACAGAGATAAAGACAATTTGGATAGTTAAGATAGTGAAAAGAGAGGTGTGTATGGACTTGGAGCAGGGGATTGTAGATTAGATATACAAGTAGGGTGAAATTATATCAGGGGGTAAACAGAAAGAATAGGGAAAATCTAAAGCAGGAAAGGGGTAAGATAAACAGGACACCGAAAAGGGGAAAGGTTAGGAAGAGAGTGATGGCATAAAGGTAGAGTTGAGATAGAGTAAAATGATGCTACAGGAAAGATGAAACTAGAATGTAGAACACTAATCCCAAAGTAAAATAAAGAGAAAATAAAATGATACTTAAAAAAAGGTAAAATAGTAGTAGTAATGATACTGATTAAAAATAAAAATGTAATAATTAAAAAGGTAAAATCAAGTGAGGAAAAAAGAAAAAAATTAGTTTCTTGAGTAAAAGATGCCAAAAATGAAAATAAAATAATAAAAATAAAAAATAAAATAAATAAAATGTGCATTAGTGAAGGTCATTCACTTCCTCTATTGTTCTGTTTGGTATGCCTGTTTCTCAGTCCAGACAGTATTGCAGTTCCCTGCTTTCCACTGCTCCTCAGTGTTGTAAGCCAGTCCTGATTTTTAAGCAGGCGGTGTGTCTTAATTTCTTGTATTTCTTTATTTTTGATTACACAAGAGTCAATTTGTGATTCAGCCCCTGGGTGGCAGTGTTTCTGGATTGACTTCCGGATTTCTTTGGCCTTTCTAGCCTGTATTTACATCCTTCTTTCCCTGTGCACTCAATACTGATTTGTGGAAGTGGGCTGCCTCAGAGCTGGCTCTCCGATGGTCACTCCCTGCTCTGATCCCCAGGTTCCAGAAAAACACTTTCCCCTGAGTCTCCCAGGGTGTCCCCCACTGGGTGATCCTATGTATTGGGCTTAGTAATCAGAAGAAAGGATTTGAAGAGGAAAAAGCCCAAGTGTGCGAACAATGGGTCTGCGCACAAGTCTAAGCAGCCGGCACACCTTTGAAATTCTTAGGCTGTCCCTGCACGTCAGATCAAAATGGGTTGCTTTGTAGAGATCCCTTCTGTTAGCAGCTCTGAGGACCCCCTTCCACATTTATGGATCACGCCAGCTCCAACAGCCACGGATTTTTCTAGACACAGACTTCCCTGGTCCTCCAGCTCCCGCACAACGTGCGTTCCTCTCTCCGGCCAGGACCAGAGACCTCACCTTATCCCAGGCGAAATCTGACCTTTCCGAGGTGGAGTGTAGAGCTCCTCTGAATCTGCGTGTTTGTGCCAATTGGGGACCGGTGTTCTGGGGCTCACAGCTGTTCGGTGGGTGCCGTAGTTGTGGATTCTCAGGCTTCCGATAAGCTCCACTTTCCCTTTCAAGATGGCACAGACTCCATGTCTGAGCCCGTAGCTCCGGGACGGGACCCAGCCACAGTGGGGGCTGCCTGGTCAGGGGAACCACGTCTGTCAGTCCCCCACCTTCTCCTGGAGTTTAGCTGTTTCTTAACTTGCCAACAAACACTCCTCGTGTGACCCTCAGCTGTTCTTTCTTTCTGCTCAGGGACAAGGCTCGGAACACGTCTGTCTATTCCGCCACCATTTTTTCCCCCAGGATGTTTTTAATTTCTTCTTTGATCTCGTTGCTCACCCAATCATTGTTTAACAGCATGCTATTCAGCTTCCAAGTGTTTGAATTTTTTGGAATGTTTTTATTATAGTTTATTTCTAATATTATGCCATTGTGGTCTGAGAAAATGCTTGATATGATTTCAATCTTTTTGAATTTGGGGAGACTTTGCTTGTGACCCAGTATGTGTGTTGTTTTTTTTTGAAAATGTCCCATGTGCACTTGAGAAGAACGTATATTCCATGGCTTTGGGGTGAAATGCTCTGAAGATATCAATTAGGTCCATTTGATCTAGTGTGTCATTTAGAATTGCTGTTTCTTTGCTGATTTTTTGTCTAGAGGATTTATCCAGTGATGTCAGTGGTGAATTAAAGTCTCCTACTATGATTGTATTGTTGTTGATCTCTCCCTTGATATCTTCCAGGAGGTTTTTTTATGTATTTGGGTGCTCCTGCATTGGGTGCATATATGCTTACCAGAGTTATATCTTCTTGTTGAATTGCTCCCTTTAGTATTATGTAGTGGCCTTCCTTATCTCTTGTTATGGCCTTTACTTTGAGGTCTATTTTATCAGATATAAGTATCGCAACCCCAGCTTTTTTCTCATTTCCATTTGCCTGAAAAATGTTTTTCTATCCATTCACTCTCAGTCTGTGTGAATCCTTTGCTCTGAGGTGGGTCTCTTGGAGACAGCACATATATGGGTCATGTTTTCTTATCCATTCAGCTACCCTATGTCTTTTGATTGGTGCATTTAATCCATTTACGTTTAATGTTATTATTGACAAGTACATGTTTGTTGTCATATTTTTCCTTAGTGTTTGTGTTTCTTCTTGCCTTTCTCTTTCTTCTTTTTACAGCAGTCCCTTGATCATTTCTTGCATTGCTGGCTTGGTAGTGATAAACTCTCTTAGCCCTTTTTTGTCTGTGAAGCTCCTGATTCCACCTTCAATTTTGAATGATAGCCTTGCTGGGTATAGTATTCTTGGATTCAGTCCCTTGCTTTGCATCACTTTGTATATTTCATTCCATTCCCTTCTGGCCTGGTTTTGTTTCTGCTGAGAAATCAGTTGATATCCTAATAGGAGTTGCCTTGTAGGTAACTTTCTGTCTCTCTCTGGCAGCCTTTAAGATTCTTACTTTGTCGTTAGTGTTCGCCAATTTAATTATGATGTGTCTTGGTGTCGGTCTTTTGGGGTTCAACTTGTTTGGGACTCTATGTACTTCTTGGACTTGCACAGTTTTTTTCTTGCCAATATCAGGAAAGTTTTCTGTCATTATTTCTTCAAACAGTTTTTCTATTCCTTGCTTCTCTTCCTCTTCTTCTGGTATCCCTATTATTCTAATATTTTTTCGTTTTGTGTTGTCCCAAAGCTCCATTAGGCTCTCCTCTTGGTTTTTAAGTCTTCTTTCCAGTTGCTCCTGTGTTTGTGTGTTTTTTCCTACCTTGTCTTCTAATTCGCTTATGCGGTCCTCAGCCTCTTCTAGACTACTGTTTAAGACTTCCAATGTGTTCTTTATTGCAGCTATGTCGTTCTTCATCTCCTCCTTGTTTCTTTTCATGTTGGTGACATTCTCATTCAGCTCCTTATAGTTCTCATTGAGTTGTGTGTATTTGTCATTGAGTTGTGTGTATTTGTCATCCATCCGTTTAAACATCCTTATAACCATTACTCTTAATTCTTTCTCTGTTAAGCTGCTAGCCTCAATTTCATTTAACTCCCTTTCTGGTGATTCCTCTTTTTCTTTCCTTTGGGAGTTGCTGTTTTGTCTCCCCATGTTCTCCTGTAATGTTTTAATTGTAGATCCAATTGCTTTGCTACCCAGGTTCTTTGGGGGATGGTGCTACTGGTGTAATCTCTCAGTTCTCCTGGGCTTGGTCATCTAGTGTAGCTCCCTACTTGAGCTATTTGGGTTCTCTTGATGTAGGCCTGTGAGCTTGAGAGGCACAACTGCGGTGTCTAGAAGTCAGCAGCTGTGGAGGGGTGTATTCCAATTTTTGCTGTCTTGCACCCTTAAATGAAATCACGCGTGCCCTGTGGGGACTCCCAGTGACACCAAGGAACTGTCTGTCGGGGTGATGTGTCTCAGGGGGCCTGCACTCTGGAAAGGTGTGACTGTGATGCCCAGAGTTCTGTAGTTATGGGGTGGGCAGACTCAGCTTTCACTGCTGCACCTGTGGTGGATAGGCGCTTACTCCCAGTGGCGGCTCACAGGAGCATCCACGGTAAGTTTGCCAGCGAGGCACACTGAAGCTCTCTGAAGGGCCCTGGCAGTGTAGCCGTGTAATTGAGGTGCCTAGCTTCTAAAGATTTCTCTTTAGGGCAGATGCTATGGCCTCAGGGAGTATTCAGATTCCATGGTGATATTCAGGGTGGGCTCTAGGTGTGGCTATATTGGTTGTCTGGAGACTGGAGGTAGGGGCTATCTCTCAGGAGAAAATGGCGACCAGGGTTTAGATATGACTCAGCACCAGACTCGCTTCCACCTCTCCTGGACTGTCCGCTGCCTACTCTCCCCAGATTCCACAACCCCACCCCTTCTTCTGCACCTCAGCCACAGGTAAGTGTCTGTATCCTAAAGGTCCTACAAACTAGGTTCAGTGGAGAAAGGTGCAGGCCCCAGCGTGAGGAGGGACCGCGTCTCTGCAAGTTCCTCTCTTGCCGGCGCTGTGTGGTCCAGCAGCTCTTCAGGGCTGCCTTTGAGCTCAGATCCCAAATCCAGACTCCAAGGTCTAAAATCCCCTACCTCCCACAGTCCTGTAGACACTTTTTTTTCCCCCAGTCAGACGCTTTGCCTGTCCTCAGGGACTCGGCTTGGCGCTGTGTAGTTTCTCCCTGACCTCCTGGGCACAGAGGTCCAGCAGATTCTACTGCCTAGATCTTTGATTTTACCTTTGTCGGGGGGATCTCTGCCCTTCCCGGCTGCAAACTGTCTCACCAGCTGCACCTCCTTCACCAATTTGGGCTGGATTCCACTCATTTCAGCTGCTCCCTCTATTTGCTCTGGGACAAGGCTCAGGACATGTCCGTCTATTCCACCGCCATTTTGTCTCTCCCCCTCTTGGTCAAACACATCTTGCTCCACAGCTATACCTCCTGCTTTCTGCTCCACCTACTCTGGACTTCTTTCAGCTACTCAAGTGCAACTCTGTCCCTGCTCCAGGTCAGGCTCTTAGGGCAGCAAGCAAGGCATTGAAGAGTAGAGAGTGGATCTGTAGAGCTGGTCCTTCTCTGCTGGGGTTCTTTTTCCCAGCCTTACAAAGGGTTCAGCATTCTGGAGAAAGGGCTGCGCATAGGTGATTAAGAAGGAGTCCATGGATGAAAGATATTTTTGAAAGGCATTGGGGGTCAGAGGAGCTTCAGCTGAAGGAGCTAGAAGACTCTCCATTGTCAGTTTTAATAATTTTTGGAATTGCCATGACGGCAAAAGCAGCTAGGCAATGATTAGTAACCTGTTTTGCCGTTTTTCCTGTAGATGCTGTAGCCCATAGGCCCTTTGAAAAGGTATATACAGAGACATTCAATGCCCCAAGGTGTCCAAAAGGAGTATACTGTGTTACATCCATTTGCCAGATATGTTCCCTTATCAATTCTCGAGGGTTAATTCCTGTATTAGGCCCTTGAGGCAGATGTAACATGCAAGTGGGACATTCTCTGATAATCTGTTTTGCCTGCTGTCCAGTGATCGAGAATTGTTTGGACAACATTTTGGCAGGCTGATGTAAAAGCTGATGAGATTCTGAGGCCTGTTTTAATAAAGCAACCAATTGATCAGCATGTTCATTTCCTTTTGTTAGCCATCCTGGTAATACACTGTGAGCCCTGATGTGAGTGGTATAAAAAGGATATTGTCTCTGTTGTACAATCTGCTGAACTTGTTTAAATAGTAAAAAATAAACTTTGGTCACTGAGCCATTTTAACTGAGCAGTTTCAATTCTATTTACTAGGCCCACAGCATAAGAAGAGCCAGAGATAATATTAAGAAGCTCTTGGAAATCCTGCAATGCAGCCTTAATAGCCTCTAATTCAATTCTTTGTACAGAAGTATGACTGGTCAATATGACTCAGTCTGAATTCATTGTATGATAGGCAGCTTTACCATTCGATGATGCATCAGTAAAAACAGGTAATGCTCCAGGAATAGGTTCCTACCTAGTATTTTTTGGTATAATAAGGGGGTATAATGTACAAATTGTAGTAATTTGTCTTTTAATAGGTGACAACTAAGTTCCCCTGAATATCCACTTAGTCCAATTTGCCAATTCAAATCAGTTTGAAATAATATTTATAATTGCTTCCCAGTGAAGGGAAGGTAAATGCATTGGGGTTCTTCTCCTCTATGCTGCCTTCAGTGCTTTCTAAGTTGAGATATCAACTGAGCCATAAGTTCTATATATGTAACCGCAGTTTTAGAGGATTGATGCCCTAGGTGGACCCATTCAATAGTAGCAGGAGAGTGTTTTGGAAGATGACTCCAGTGGGACTATTTGCAGTAGGGTTAATCTGTCCCAATAAAGGCAATTCAGGCTCTACCCATGCTACTTGGGCTGAGGAGATTGCCTGCTCAATTCTTAGCAACTCCTTCCTAGCTTCATCTGTTAATGTTCAGGATGAGGAAAGATTAGAGTCACCCCTAAGTATATTAAATAAATTTGTCATTTCTCCTGTAGAGATTTTCAGATAAGGTCTTAACCAGTTAATGTCCCCTAATAATTTTTGAAAATCAGTTAAAGTTTTAAGGCAATCTTATTTCCACCTTTTGAGGCCTGATACGTTGCTTTTCAATTATGGTTCCCAGATATTTGAAAGGCGTTTCTTTCTGTACCTTTTCTGGAGCAATTTTTACATTGCCAAAGTCTGCTCTTCCCATGGACTTGCTAAGAGCAAGTCATCCATGTAATGAATAATGTAACATCGGGAATATTTGTCCCTTAAAGGCTGAACAGCTTGAGCTACATATTTTTGACACTAGGTGGGGCCATTGGCCATTCCTTGAGGCAAAACTTTCCATTGATATCTTTTCATGGGTTCTAAATTATTAATAGCTGGCACTGAAAATGCAAATCTGTTTATCTTGAGGTGCCAAGGGAATGGTGAAGAAACAATCCTTAAGATCTACTACTATAAGAGACCAATCTAGAGGGATTTGCAAAGGCGCTGGGAGTCCAGGCTGTAAAGCTTCCATGGTATGCATAGTAGTGTTAACCGCTCTAAGATCATGTAACAATTGCCATTTTCCTGCCACCTTCTTAGTTATAGTAAATATAGGTGTATTCCAAGGACTATTGGAAGGCTCTATGTGGCCAGCCTCTATTTGTTCCTGTATTAATTCATGAATATGACCTAATTTCCTCTTGGTTAATGGCCACTGATCCACCCATATAGGTCTATCATCTTTCCATTGTACAGTATCTGCATGAGGGTGAGGAGATTGAGCAGTGACCACTCCTCAACAGGTTGATATCCTAATCCTTGTCTTCCTGGGTTTCTTTTGGCTTGGATGGGCTCTTTAATTCCCTGATTATTTTTTCCTAAGCTTTGAAAAGTCTGATATCCCATCTGAGTTATTAACTGTTGTCCTTTGCCAGTAATAATACGAGCTTGTAAACCTTCTAAAACATCCCGGCCCCATAAGTTGACTGCAATCCCAGAGACTATGTAAGGCTGAACCCATCCTGTCTGTCCTTCTTCAACTTGCCACCTTAACACTGCAGCACTGTATTGTGTATTATCAGGAACTCCGACCCCCATGATAGAGCTTAAAACTTCTACCATGGACCGACTTGGAGGCCAGAATTCTTTGCTAATAATGCTGTCATCTGCTCCAGTGTCTACTAAACCTTTAAACCGTTTTCTCTCTATTCTTAAATTAATCATAGGATGGCTTTTGCTAATTTCATGTATCCAATAGATATCTGAGCCTCCAAATCCTTGTGTTCCTCTTTTCCTATTTATAGCTTTGCCTTGCTGAATAAAAGGTAGAAGTAGTATCTGAGCAATTCTTTGTCCTGAAGTAATTTGCATAATATGATTACATTCTAATATTACCTTAATTTCTCCCTCATAGTCTGAATCTATGACTCCAGACAGAACAGTTAGTCCTTTCAGAGTTTTTCCACTTCTCCCTCAGATTAATCCTAAAGTTCTTGGTGGCACAGGTCCCCAGATTCCTGTAGGAACAGCTTACCGAGCCATGTCTGGGGTCAAAGTGACCGCTATAGTACTGTTAAGAACTAGGCCTGCACTCCCTGGGGTGGCTCAGATGAGGGAGTCCACTGCGGGCCTTGCAGGGCAAATTTCCCCTATTGATGATGGGGCTGGGGGGCTGTTTCCCTGTGGTTGGCCATTCCCTATGCCTTGATCTAATGGCTGCCCATTTTTATGAAATTTTGATCTACATTAACCAACCCAATGATTTCTCTTCTGACTTCTAGGACACAGAGAGGTTTCATCTGTGTTGATTGAATTGGGAGGCAGAATGCTCACACCTTTCCCTAGATCGCCACCTTGTGTCCTTCTTGGTTGCTTACATTCTTTTTTAAAATGTCCTGTTCTTCCACAATTATAACACCTTTTATTCCCCACTGTTACAGTGGCTGCGAGTAAGTTTGCTTGAAAAGTGCCTGACCCCACATTCTGACATGCTCGAATCATTTCTGTAATGGTACTATTTTTTCTCAGAGGCGTCAGGCATTTCTTACAATCAGCATTGGCATTTTCATAAGCTAATTGCTGGATTAAAATGTCTCCTGCTGTTTCATGTTGAATCTGTCATCTCACTGCTTGTGTTAGGAAAGTCACAAAGTCAGAAAATGACTCTGTAGGCCCCTGCATACATTTACTAAAAGCTCCCTCAGGGTCCCCTTTTGGTGGTAAAGCCCACCAAGCTCTTCTTCCACAAAGTCTAATTTGCTCATATGCCTGTTGCACATAATTTAGCTGATTTTGCATGTCATTATATTGTCCCAGTCCTGTCAGCATTTCTTAAGTGATTTGAGCATTCAGCCCGCAGTTTGCATGGGCTTGCTCCTGACATTTCTCCAAAAATTCTCCCTTCCATAGTAAATAATCTCCTCCATCTAGAGTTGCCTGAGCCAGAGAATACCAATCATAAGGCGCTAAGAATGCTTCAGAAATATTAGTCATAATTTCTCCAGTAAAAGAGCTATAGGACCATTCTGGACTATGCTTTCACACAAGGCCTTTATCATTTTAAAGTCAAATTTTTCATGCTGTCTTATTATATGATTCGGGAGCTGTGGGTCAGATACTTGTATAATAGGAAAAGCAAGTTGGTCCTCCACCGTAATGTCCTTTAATCCTTCTTGGATAGCTCTTTGCATAGGTGATTCTATTAATGGTGAATTAAATGTTTCAGGATTAGGACATGGAGGTGGAGGGGGCCATGAAGGCCATTCCTCCAATTTTTCTTTTTGCTCCTCTTTAGGAGTGGAAGGTGCAAGGGGAGGGGTTTATCCTCTTTTGTTTCTCTAGAAGGCTCTAGCAAATGCAATACCATGTTCCACAAGGAGAAACAATTTGGAGGCAAATTTTTCCCCTGCTGCTGAGGTTTTTTCAAGTTATGACTAACTCTTTCCCAACATTCAACATCTAATGTACCTTCTTCAGGAAACCAGGGATTATGTTCTATAATAACATGCAAAAAATGTAAGAGAATACCTTCTGACACTTTAATTCCTTTATCCTTAAGTATGCAAACCAAAAGTCTACAATAAAGCTTCTCCCCTTTTGACAAATTCTGCCGTCTTAAAAAAAGCCGTTCCCACCCTACTTACAGATCTCGACTTCTGCAGCTGGCTGTGGGCTTTGCACGTGGTGAATTTCCCCACCTATCCGGTGAATTCTTTTTTCCCACCTTGCTGGTGAAACTTTGTTTTTATGCTCCAGGCAAATCTTCATCTCCAGACATCCATCATTTGAGGTGCCAGATGTGAGAGTCCACATCCCACGTGGCTCAAGTTTCGGGATCTGGAGAAGGGCCGTGGTCAAATGATTAGACAAGACAAGAAATAATAATTTGGAAATAATGGGAGGGCAGGCAAAGAGTCCAATGCAAGGGCAAGGACTGCACTGGTGCCCAGGCCCTGCCAGCCTTTTATTCAATTTTAGACACATATATTGCCCTTAGTCAGGCAGGCAATTCTGGTAACAGAAAGACTATCTTAAAGGTCAATAAATATTAGTAAAGATTTACTTTGAGACTATTTGGTCAGGAAATTGCTTGAGCCACCATTGTCTTGACTAAACAATCAGTGCATAGCTTTGGCCCTTGCCAGAGCTCAAGGTTCATGAGCCTTCTGCATTCCTTGTTTACACTTTTCTGATAGGGAAGACAATGGCTAGCTTCCAACAGTATGAATCAGTGGAAATCAAGGTAGTGGGAAAATAAACACAGAAAAGTGGCCTATGATTGCACAAGAACTTAGGGAGTGAACACTGTTTGAATGAAGACATATGAAAAAGAAGCCTGAAGCAGATGCAGGACTACCTCTGACCAAAATGGTGCCCTCTCATACAGAAAGTATGGGCACAAAACCTAGCAGAGTTTCCAGGGACAAGCATCCTTCTCCCAAAGGTACCCCCCTTCCTCATGCTGAGAAGAAATCCAGAACTAGCACAGATAATAAGAAACATTTAGGTTTGTTTTCATCCAAATCCATGCCAGGAGAGAGGACCAAAGTAAGATCTAGCAACTGCTCCTAAGCCTCACTTCGGAAGGACCATGACAGGCCTGTTGACAATGGGGCTGGAAAGACCCACTTGAGCACCTTTTTACCAAGTGTTCCAAAGACTTCTGCTAAAGGGACTCAGAAATCTGTTACTGAGCACACAGCCAAAAAAGCCCCTCTCCATCCTAGCCATTCCAGACCTGGACCTGTGATCTCCCCACATAAGGCTAAAAGTCCAGGTGTCAGGCAGTCAGGCAGCAGCTCCAGCCCAGCTCCTGGGCAGCCCATCACAGGGAGTCTTCGGCCTATGGTTAGTTCTGGCTCCGTGCCCAGGCACCAGAATGGCAGCTCCAGCTCAGGACCTGAGCAATCAATCAGTGGGACCAAGAGGCCAGCTAGTGACTTAAATCCTCCTGGAAGGACAGTCAGCAGTACAGGTGGCTCTGGATGACCCATCAGTGGCCCAGGTGGTTCTAGGAAGTCAGAGGTCAGTTCTGGGGACTCTGGGTGGCCTGTGCACAATCCACATAACCGACGACCAATAAGTGGCTCAGTGCCCCCCAGGCGGTCAGTCAGTGGCTCTGGGCAATCAGTAAGTGGCACAGTTTCAGCTGGACAGACTGTCAGCAGTTCAGGCCCTAGAAGACCAGTGAGCAGCTTGGGACCTGGGTGAATAGTTAGTAGCTTAGATCCCCCCATAAGCCCAAATGCACTTTTGTCTCATAAACAATATCTTCTAAGAATATCATTACCCAGTCCACCAACAGACAGATGAATGGAATGAAGCCTTCTTTAGCTGGCTACAGATGTGCCCAACGTTCTCAAGTGAGGATATGAAGAGGAGGAAGATGAGAACTATGACTCCAAAATGGAAGATTTTAACAAAGATGAAGGAGAATCTCAGGAAGAAATATCTAAGCACATTCTTTGGCTATGACCAAAAAAACCCCACAAAGATGAAGAAGCAAAGGGTTTAAGACCAGGTATGCAAGAGGACTTAGAGGAAATGAGATGGGAGGAAGAACAATGAAATGAGGAGAGGTCAAGAAGCTGAAAAGACGTTAGCTGCTGCTTTTATTTATTTTTGTGAAACACTGGAGACACTCTACTGCAAAGAAGTCCTGCCTTTGGACTGAAGAATCCCATTATCATTTTAGATTTACTAGTGGCCCAGTGCACGAAATTCGTGTACAGGGGTGGGGGGAGGGTGTCCCTCAACCAGGCCTGCACTCTCTCCAATCTGGAACACCTTGGGGGATGTGCGAGATCGGGCCTACGCCAGCAGTTGGACATCCCTCTCACAATCCAGGACTGCTGGCTCATACCTGCTTGCCTGCCTGCCTGCCTGATTGCCCCTAACTGCTTCTGCCGGCCAGCCTGATCACCCCCTAACCACTCCCCTGCCGGCCTGATTGACACCTAACTGCTCCCCTGCTGGCCTGATTGCCCCCAACTGCCCTCCCCTGCCACAACCTGCCTTCTCTGCCGGGACACACCTCCTCTGCGTGAGGAGGATGAGATGCTGGGACACCCAGGCCTCACCAAAAGAAGTGGCTGCTGTGCCCCACCTCCTCTGTGCACTTGATCATCTTGTGGTGGCCATCTTGTGGCAGCCATCTTGTGGCAACGTCATGTGTGAGGGCCACCTAGCCTTTTATTAGTATAGACTAGAGGCCCGGTGCATGAAATTCGTGCATGGGGGGGGGTGGTGTCCCTCAGCCCAGCCTGCACCCTCTCCAATCTGGGACCCCTTGAGGGATGTCCGACTGCCCGTTTAAGCCCGATCCCGGTGGCATCGGGCTTAAATGGGCAGTCAGACATCCCTATCACAATCCAGGACTGCTGGCTCCCAACTGCTCGCCTGCCTGCCTTCCTGATTGCCCCTAACTGCTTCTGCCTGCCAGCCTGATCACCCCCTAACCACTCCCCTGCCAGCCTGATTGATGCCTAACTGTTCCCCTGCCAGCCTGTTTGCCCCTAACTGCCCTCCCCTGCAGGCCTGGTCACCCCTAACTGCCCTCCCCTGCAGGCCTGGTCTCCCCCAACTGCTCTCCCCTGCAGGCTTGGTTTTTCCCCAACTGTCCTCCCCTGCTGGCCATCTTGTGGCAGCCATCTTGTGTCCACATGGGGGCAGGATCTTTGACCACATGGGGGCAGCCATCTTGTGTGTTGGAGTGATGGTCAATCTGCATAATACTCTTTTATTAGATAGGATAGAGGCCTGGTGCACGGGTGGGGGCCAGCTGGTTTGCCCTGAAGGGTGTCCCGGATCAGAGTGGGGGTTCCCTTGGGGCATGTGGTGGCCTGGGCGAGGGGCCTGTGGTGGTTTGCAGGCTGGCCACGCCCCCTGGCAACCCAAGCGGAGGCCCTGGTATCTGGGGTTTATTTATCTTCTACAATTGAAACTTTGTAGCCTGGAGCAAAGCCAAGCCTTCTGCTTGCTCCGTGGTGGCAGCCATTTTTGTTGGGGTTTATGTATTTTCTATAATTGAAACTTTGTAGCCTTAAGTGGAGGTCTGGGCTGGCCAGGGCTGCAGAAGCTTGGCTTCCTCCATCGCTGCGGGCAACCCTAGCCTCCTGCTCTTTCCAGCTCTGTGGCTGCCGCCATTTCTGTTTGGTTTTATGTATCTTCTATCATTGAAACTTTGTAGCCTTGAGTGGAGGCCTAGGCCGGCAAGGGCAGGCAGAAAGCTTGGCTTCCTCCACTGCCAGGGAAACCCATGCCTCCCTCCTGCTCTCTGTGGCGGTAGCCATCTTGGTTGGGTTTATTTGCATATTCGCTCCTGATTGGTGGGCGTGGTTTGTGGGTGTAGCGAAGTGATGGTTAATTTGCATATTACTCTTTTATTAGATAGGATACTTGGATCCTCAAGGACCAGGAATGGATACTATACACTGAGTGGCCAGATTATTATGATCGCTGAATGCATAATAATCTGGCCACTCAGTATATATATATTAGAGGCCCAGTGAATTCATGCATGGGTGGGGTCCGGCCAGCCTGGCCAGGGGTAGGTGACATGGGCGGTTGGCCGGGCTGCCTGCTGGTCGAGGGGACAATTTGCATATTAGCTTTTTATTATATAGGATATACACTGAGTGGCCAGATTATTATGCGTTCAGAGATCATAATAATCTGGCCACTCAGTGTATATTTGGAGCATAAAGTATTTTCAAATACTTTCCAGGGTGAAAGCTGTAGTGCAGATGACATAATGCCCAGTGAGTGCTCTTAGGAAGTTAACTGCTCACAGGTGCCAGCCTCGATCCAGATGAGCTATGCACTCTAATGTGGGGCCCACTCAACAGCCAGCCAATCTTTTTTTGTTCCTTTGCTATTTTAAAAAGGAAAAAAATATTGCCACTTGACTTCCATAATTCTGTTGATGGGTGAGTAGGGCAATGGCCAGCTCCCAATCAAACTTATTTTGTCTTTTTATGAGGAATCTGGCCCTTCCATGAATGTTGTCAGCAATAAAGTGACCTGTTCTAATCTATATATTTGGATTGAGAACCTGAAAATGTAGAGTAGGCTTTATAATTATATGGATGTCATCTCTGTGACTTTGAAGTAAAAAGTAGAATAAATTATATTGTATTCTATATTTATGGATTGGATGCTGAGCATTCTTATTCACTGATTTAGGTGATTAGGCAATTAAAAAAATTTCAGGTTAAAAAACAAGTTATGCTATATGGTGTAAGAATATTCTTTTCCAAATTTTCCTTTCAGACTTATTGTAAAATAGACAATGTTACTGTGCTGGTTTTTATCTAAAAAGTCATTTTATATTGTAGAAAAAATATTTTATTCAAAGATTAGAATTGAAAGAGTAATAGTTTAAAAAATAAGCAAGTGACACGTAAAGCTCTCCTTACGTCCCCATTATAAAGATATTTTGGAATCCAGAGTGCCCCTGTGTCTCCTGATGTTAATGACTTTGCATTTTTATCTTAAAATTCCTTAGCAATTAATGCCAGAAAAACAAAAGCTAAATTCATGTGTATCAAGAGAAAATAAATAAATAAATAAATAAAGTTTCAAAGAGAACCAAAATTTTGCATTGGACGTACTGATTTTAAGCTCATTGTTAAGAAATAAAAATTGTCTCCCATTCCTTTCTAAAAGATTTAGTTGGAAAAAAACTGGTGTCAGAAGAGAACTTTACCAGGAGCTTCTGTTAATTTTTAAAAATTCTTTATTGTTTAAAGTATTACATATGTCTCCATTTCCCCAAATGGCCTCTCCCTGGCTGCTCCCACCCCCCAGCACATGCCCTCACTCCCTATTGTCTGTGTCCATTGGTTATGCTTATATGCATACATACAAGTCCTTTGGTTGATCTCTTACCTCACCCTCCCACCCTCTCCTGCCTTCCCTCTGAGGTTTAATGGTCTGATAGATGCTTCTAAGTTTCTGGATCTATTTTTGTTCATCAGTTAATGTTGTTCATTATATTCCACAAATGAGTGAGATCATGTGATATTTATCTTTCTCTCCAGGACCATCCATGCTGTTGCGAATGGTAGGAGTTCCTTCCTTTTGACAGCAGTGTAGTATTCCATTGTAGATGTACCACAGTTTTTTAATCCACTTATCTGCTGATGGGCACTTAGGCTGTTTCTAAACCTTAGCTATTGTAAATTGTTCTGCTATGAACATAGGGGTGCATATATTCTTTCTGATTGGTGTTTCTATTTTCTTGGAATATAGTCCTAGAAGTAGGATCACTGGGTCAAATGGCAGTTCCATTTTCAGTTTTTTGAGGAAACTCCATACTGTTCTCCACAGTGGCTGCACCAGTCTGCATTCCCACCAGCAGTGCATGAGGGTTCCTTTTTCTCTGCATCCTCGACAACACTTGTCATTTGTTGATTTGTTGATGATAGCCATTCTGACAGGTGTGAGATGGTATCTCATTGTTGTTTTGATTTTGCATCTCTCGGATGATTAGTGACTTCGAGCATGTTTTCATATATTTCTTGGTCTTCCTCTGTCCTCTTATGAAAAATATCTATTTAGATCTGTTGCCCATTTTTTACTGGGTTGTTTGTCTTCCTTTTGTTAATTTGTATGAGTCCCTGTAAATGTTGGAGATTAAACTCTTATTGGTGATAACATTGGCAGATATGTTCTTCCATGAAGTGGGCTTTCTTTTTGTTTTGTTGATGGTTTCTTTTGGTGTGCAGAAGCTTTTTATTTTGATGTAGTCCCATTTGTTTATTTTCTCTTTAGTTTCCATTGCCCTAGGAGCTATATTGGTGAAGATATTGCTTTGACATATGTCTGAGATTTTGCTGCCTGTAGATTCCTCTAAGATTTTTATGGTTTCCTATCTTACATTTAAGTCCTTTATCCATTTTGAGTTTATTTTTGTGTATGATATAAGTTGGTGATCTAGTTTCATTTTATTGCATTTATCTGTCCAATTTCCCCAATACTATTTATTGAAAAGACTGTTTTGACTCCATTGTATGCACTTGCCTCCTTTGTCAAATATTAATTGAATATAATGGCTTGGGTCGATTTCTGGGTTCTCCATTCTGTTCCATTGATGTATATGTATGTTCTTGTGCCAGTACCAGGGAGTTTTGAGAGCAGTGACTTTGTAATACAGCTTGATATCTGGTATTGAGATCCCTCCTACTTTGTTCTTCTTTCTCAGGATTGCTGCAGTTATTTGGAGTCTTTTTTTTAAATCATACATGAATATTTGGAGAGTCCATTTTAGGACTGTGTAATATGCTGTTAGTATTTTAATGGGGAGTGCATTGAATCTATAGATTGTATTGGGTAGTATGGACATTTTAATTATGTTGATTCTATGGTATGTTCTTCCATGTGTTTATGTCTTCCTCTATCTCTTTTTTCAGTGTCCTGTAGTTTTCTGAGTACAGGTCTTTTACCTCCTCAGTTAAGTTTATTTCTAGGTATCTTAATGTTTTTGGTGCAATGGAAAATGGGATTTTTTAAACATCTCTTTCTGTAAGTTCACTATTAGTGTATAAAAATTCCATAGATTTCTTGGCATTAATTTTGTATCCTGCTACATTGCCAAATTCATTTATTAAGTCTAATAATTTTTATGGAGTCTTTGAGGTTTTTTACGTACAGCATCACGTCACCTGTGAATAATGACAGTTTTATGTATTCTTTTCCAATTTGGATATCTTTTATTTCTTCTGCCTGTCTAATTGCTATGACTAGCACTTCTGGTACTATGTGAAACAGGAGTGGTGGCAGTGAGCATCCCTGTCTTGTTCCTGTTCTTAGGGGAAATGGTTTTAGTTTTTGCTCATTGAGTATGCTGTTGGCTGAGGTTTTATCTTATAAGGACGGCTTTTATTATGTTGATGATGATCCCTCTATTCCCACTTTGCTGAGGGTTTTTATCAAGAAAGAGTGTTAGATTTTGTCAAGTGCTTTTTCTGAATCAATTGACGTGACTATGTGATTTTTATCTCTCAATTTGTTTGTGTGATGTATTATGTTTATTGATTTGTGGATATTGTACCATCCTTGCATCCCTGGGATAAATCCTACTTGGTCATGATGTATGAATTTTTCTGATGTAATGCTGGATCTGATTTCTTACAATTTTGTAGAGGATTTTGGCATCTATGTTCATGAGGGATATTGTCCTATAATTCTCTTTCTTTGTGGTGTCTTTATCTGGTTTTCGTATTAGGGTAATGTTGGCTTCATAGAATGAGCTTGGAAGTGTTGCTTCCTCTTTAATTTTTTGCAATAGTCTGAGGAGAATAGGTTTTAGTTCTTCTTTGAATGTTTGGTAAAACTCCCCTGTGAAGCCGCCTGGACCTGGGCTTTTGTTTGCTGGAAGCTTTTTGATGACTGCTTCAATTCCCTCCATAGTTATCAGCCTATTGAGATTTTTGTCTGATTGAGTTTTGGAAGGTTGTATTTTTCTAGGAATATGACCGTTTCTTCTAGGTTGTCTAGTTTGTTGGAATAGATTTGTTCATAGTATTTCTTCCTTTTTTTTTTTTTTTTTTTTTTTTTACAACTAGTGGCCTCTATCATGAAATTCATGCACATTAAAAGGGAATTAAGTAGGCAGAGAAACCAAGATGGCGGCATAGGTAAAGCACCTAAACAGCTGCCTCGCACAACAATTTCAAAACTACAACTAAAAGACAGAACGGACACCATTCAGAACCACAGGAAAGCTGGCTGAGTGAAAATTCTACAACTAGAAGGAAAGAGAAAAGCTCACAGAGAAATGGAGGTACAGCAAAGGGTCTTTGTGCACGCAGAGGGAAGGGCGGCTAAGAGCCTGGCTGACTTTCTCTGGCGGAGGGGGAAGGAAGCCCCTGACCGCACTGAACCCCAGTTCTGACTGCACTGAACCCCAGTTCCAAGCGAGCCCCTGGGGACCCACGCTCTTGCGGGGGGAATCTGGACTCTCGGGCGGAGACTCGGGAGCTGGGGAAGGCAGAGGTCTGTGGCGCGCACATGCCAGTGCGCACAAAGGCTGCAGAGGTTGCCACAGGCTTTCCCTAGCAGAAGGGAGTCAGAAGCTCCTGACTGCACTGAGCCCCAGTTCTGACTGCACTGAACCCAAGTTCCAGGCGAGCCCCTGGGGACCCACGCTCTTGTGGGGGGAATCTGGACTTTCGGGCGGAGACTCGGGAACCGGGGAAGGCAGAGGTCTGAAGGCGCGCGCGTGCCAGTGCACACAAAGGCTGCGGAGGTTGCCACAGGCTTTCCCTAGTGGAAGGGAGTCAGAAGCTCCTGACGGCACTGAGCCCCAGTTCTGACTGCACTGAACCCCAGTTCCAAGCGAGCCGCTGGGGATCCACGCTCTTGTGGGGGGAATCTTAGTTAAGTTTATTCCTAGGTATCTTCGTTTTTCGTTGTTGTTGTTTTTTTTTTTGCAATGATAAATTGAATTGATTTTTTTTTAACTTTCTCTTTCTGTGAGTTATTATTGGTATATAAAAAGCCATACATTTCTGAGTGTTAATTTTGTATCCTGCTACATTGCCAAATTCATTTAAGTCTAGTAGTTTTTTGATGGAGTCTTTAGGGTTTTCTAGGTACAATATCATGTCATCTGTGAATAATGACAGTTTTTCTTCTTCTTTGGCAACTTGGATGCTTTTTATTTTTTCTTCTTATATGATTGTTATGGTTAGCACTTTCAGGTCTGTGTGGAACAGGGGTTGTGAAAGTGCGTATCCCTGTCTTGTTCCTGTTCTTAGGGGAAATAGTTTTAGTTTTTGCCCATTGAGTATGATGTTGGCTGTAGGTTTGTCATATGGCCCTTATTATGTTAAGGTATGATGCCTCTATTCCCACTTTGCTGAGAGTTATTATCAAGAAAGGGTGTTGGATTTTGTCAAGTGCTTTTTCTTCATCAATTGATATGACTGGGTGATTTTTGTCTCTCAATTTGTATATGTGATGTATCACGTTGATTGACTTGTGGATATTATACTAGCCTTGCATCCCTGGAATAAATTCCACTTGGTCATGGTGTATGATCTTTTTAATGTAACGCTGGATCCAATTTGCTAGAATTTTGTTGAGTATATTAGCATCTATGTTCATCAGAGATAGTAGCCTGTAATTCTCTCTCTTTGGGGTGTCTTTATCTGCTTTTGGGATTAGGGTAATGCTGGCTACATAGAAAAAGCTTGGAGGTGTTCCTTCCTCTTTAATTTTTTGTAATAGTCTGAGGAGGGTAAGTTATAGTTCTTTGAATGTTTGGTAAAACTCCCCTGTGAAACTGTCCAGCTCAGGGCTTTTGTTTGCTGGAAGTTTTTTGATTACTGCTTCAATTTCCTCCATAGTTATTGGCCTTTTCAGATTTTTTTATTCTTCCTGATTGAGTTTTGGAAGATTGTACTTTTCTAAGAACATGTCCATTTCCTCTAGGTTGTCCAGTTTGTTGTAATGGAGTTGTTTATAGTATTTTTTTCACAATCCTTTATATTTCTGTGGGGTTGTTTATTACTTAATTTCTTTCATTTCTGATTTTGTTTATTTGGGCCATTTCTCTTTACTTCTAGGTGGTCCTCACTAGAAATTCAACAATCTTGTGTATCTTTTCAAAGAAATTGCTCTTGGTTTTACTGATCCTTTTTTCTCTATGCCATTTATTTCTGCTCTGATGTTTATTATCTCCTTCCTTCTGATTACTCTGGGCTGTTCTTGTTGCTCTCTTTTTAATTATTTAAGTTGTAGGGTTGGATAATTTATTACCTTTTTTTGGTTTGTTTTCTGAGGTAGACCTGTAGTGCTATGAACTTCCCACTCCTGACTGCTTTCAATGTGTCCCATCATTTTTGGAAAGTTGTGCTTTCATTGTCATTTTTTTCTAGGATGTTTTTTATTTCTTATTTGATCTCTTTGGTAAACCAATCATTATTTAATAACATTCTATTTAGCTTCCAAGTGTTTAATTTTTATAAAATTGTTTTTATTTTAGTTGATTTCTAATTTTATGCCACTTTAATCTGAGAAGATTCCTGCTATGATTTCAATGTTCTTGAATTTGTAGAGACTTAGCCTATGTCCTAATATGTGGTCTATCTATAAAAATGTTCCATGTGCACTTGAGAAGAATGTATATACCCTAGCTTTGGGGTAAACTATTTTGAAGATGTCAATTAATTCCAACTGATCTAGTGAGTCCTTTAAATTGCTGTTTCTTTTTTTATTTTTATTTTATTTTTATTAAGGTATTATATGTGTACATATCTTGCCATTGCCCCCCCCAACCCCACTCCCATACATGCCCTCACCCCCCAATGTTTTGCATCCGTTGGTTACTCTTATATGCATGCATATAAGTCCTTCAGTTGATCTCTTATTTCCCCCACCCTCCCTAACCTTACCACTGTAATTTGACAGTCTGTTTGATGCTTTACTGCCTCTGTATCTATCTTTTTGTTCATCAGTTTATAATGTTTTTCATTATCCCCAAATGAGTGAGATCATGTGGTATTTTTCTTTCATTGACTGGCTTATTTCACTTAGCATAATGTTCTCTAATTCCATCCAGGTGCACACAAATGGTAGTAATTCCTTCTTTTTTATGGCAGCATACTATTCCATTGTGTAGATGTACCATAGTTTTCTGATCCAGTCATCTGCTGACAGGCACCTAGGCTGTTTCCAAATCTTAGCTATTGTAAATTGTGCTGCTATGAACATAGGGGTGCATATATCCTTTCTGATTGGTGTTTCTAGTTTCTTAGGATATATTCCTAGGAGTGGGATTACTGGGTCAAATGGGAGTTCCATTTTCAGTTTTTTTTTCCAAAATTTTTATTAAGGTATTATATGTGTACATATCTTACCATTGCCCCCCCCCACCCCACTCCCAGACCTGCCCTCACCCCCCAATGTTTTGCATCCGTTGGTTACTCTTATATGCATGCATACAAGTCCTTCAGTTGATCTATTATTTCCCCCACCTCTCCCTAACCTTACCGCTGTAATTAGACACTCTGTTTGATGCTTTACTGCCTCTGTAACTATCTTTTGGTTCATCAGATTATAATGTTTTTCATTATCCATAAATGAGTGAGATCATGTGGTATTTTTCTTTCATTGACTGGCTTATTTCACTTAGCATAATGTTCTCTAATTCCATCCAGGTGTCTACAAATGGTAGTAATTCCTTCTTTTTTATGGCAGCATAGTATTCCATTGTGTAGATGTACCATAGTTTTCTGATCCAGTCATCTGCTGACGGGCACCTAGGCTGTTTCCAAATCTTAGGTATTGTAAATTGTGCTGCTATGAACATAGGGGTGCATATATCCTTTCTGATTGGTGTTTCTGGTTTCTTAGGATATATTCCTAGGAGTGGGATTACTGGGTCAAATGGGAGTTCCATTTTCAGATTTTTGAGGAAACTCCATACTGTTCTCCACAGTGGCTGCACCAGTCTGCATTCCCACCAGCAGTGCACGAGGGTTCCTTTTTCTCCGCATCCTCGCCAACACTTGTCGCTTGTTGATTTGTTGATGATAGCCATTCTGACAGGTGTGAGATGGTATCACATTGTCGTTTTGATTTGCATCTCTCAGATAATTAGTGACATTGAGCATGTTTTCATGTGTCTCTTGGCCTTCCTTCTGTCTTCTTTTGAAAAGATTCTATTTAGGTCCGTTGCCCATTTTTTTATTGGATCATTTATCTTCCTTTTATTAAGTTGTATAAGCTGCATGTAGATGTTGGAGATTAAACCTTTATCAGTGATAACATTTGCAAATATGTTCTCCCATACAGTGGTGTTTCTTGTTGTTTTGTTGATGGTTTCTTTTGCTATGCAAAAGCTTTTTATTTTGATGTAGTCCCATTTGTTTATTTTCTCTTTGGCTTCCATTGTCCTAGGGGCAGTATCAGTGAAAAAGTTCTTTTGGTATATGTCTGAGATTTTGCTGCCTGTGGATTCCTCTAGTATTTTTATGGTTTCCCGTCTTTAAGTCCTGTATCCATTTTGAGTTTATTTTTATGTATGGTGTAAGTTGGTGATCTAGTTTCTTTTTTTTTTTTGCATGTATCTGTCCAATTTTCCCAATACCATTTATTGAAGAGACTGTCTTGACTCCATTGTATGCTCATGCCTCCTTTGTCAAATATTAATTGCTCATATTGGTTTGGGTCGATATCTAGATTCTCTATTCTATTCCATTGATCTATATGTCTGTTCTTGTGCCAGTACCAGGCTGTTTTGAGGACAGAGGCTTTGTAATACAGCTTGAAATCTGGTATTGAAATCCCTCCTACTTTATTCTTCTTTCTCAGGATTGCTGTGGCTATTCGGGGTCTTTTTTTATTCCAGATGAATTTTTGGAGAGTTCTGTCTAGGTCTGTGAAATATACCGTTGGTATTTTAATGGGGAGTGCATTGAATCATTAGATTGCTTTGGGTAGTATGGACATTTTAATGATGTTGATTTTACCAATCCATGAACATGGTATGTTCTTCCATCTGTTTACATCTTCCTCTATTTCTTTTTTCAGTGTCCTGTAGTTTTCTGCGTATAGGTCTTTTACCTCCTTGGTTAGGTTTATTCCTAAGTATCCTAATTTTTTTGGTGGGATGGTAAATGGGATTGCTTTTTAGTCTCTCTTTCTGTAAGTTCACTATTGGTGTATAGAAATGCCATAGATTTCTTGGCATTAATTTTGTATCCTGCTAAATTGCTGAATTCATTTATTAAGTCTGTTATTTTTTTGAAGGAGTCTTTCGGGTTTTTTATGTACAATATCATGTCATCTGCAAATAAGGACAGCTTTACTTCTTCTTTTCCACTTTTTATGCCTTTTATTTCTTCTTCTTGTCTAATTGCAATGGCTAATACTTCCAGTACTATGTCAAACAGGAGTGGTGAGAGTAGGCATCCCTGTCTTGTTCTTGTTCTTAGGGGAAATGGTTTTAGTTTTTGCCCATTGAGTATGATGTTAGCTGTGGGTTTATCATATATAGCTTTTATTATGTTGAGGTATGATCCTTCTATTCCCACCTTGTTGAGAGTTTTTATAAAGAAAGGGTGTTGGATTTTGTCAAATGCTTTTTCTGCATCAATTGATATGACTATGTGATTTTTATCTATCAATTTGTTTATGTGATGTATCACATTTATTGATTTGCAGATATTGTATCATCCTTGCATTCCTGGGATAAATCCTACTTGGTCATGGTGTATGATCTTTCTGATGTACTGCTGGATCCGATTTGCTAGAATTTTGTTGAAGATTTTGGCATCTACATTCATGAGGGATATTGACCTGTAATTCTCCTTCATTGTGTTGTCTTTATCTGGTTTTGGTATTAGGGTGATGCTGGCATCATAAAAGGAGCTTGGGAGTATTCCTTCCTCTTGAATTTTTTGGAATAGTCTGAGGAGGATAGGTTTTATTTCTTCCTTGAATGTTTGGTAGAACTCTCCTGTGAATCCGTCTGGCCCCGGGCTTTTGTTTGCCGGAAGCTCTTTGATGACTGCTTCAATTTCTTCCATAGTTACTGGCATATTGAGCTGTTTAGATTCTTCCTGATTGAGTTTTGGAAGGTTATATTTTTCTAGGAATATGTCCATTTCCTCCAGGTTGTCCAGTTTGTTGGAATAGAGTTGTTCGTAGTATTTTTTAACAATCCTTTGTATTTCGGCAGGATCTGTTGTTATTTCATCTTTTTCATTTCTGATTTTGTTTATTTGGGTCCTCTCTCTTTGCTTCTTGGTGAGCCTGGCTAGAGGTTCATCAATCTTGTTTATCCTTTCAAAGAACCAGCTCTTGGTTTTGTTGATCTTTTGTATTGTTTCTTTGGTCTCTATGTCGTTTATCTCCACTCTGATCTTTATTATTTCCTTCCTTCTGCTTATACTGGGTTTTTCTTGTTGCTCTTTTCTAAATCTTTGAGTTGTAGGGTTAGGTAATTTATTACCATTGTTTCTTGTTTTTTTGCAGTAGGCTTGTAGAGCTATGAACTTCCCTCTCAAGACTGCTTTCGCTGTGTCCCATAGATTTTGGATTGTAGTGTTTTCATTGTCATTTGTTGCCATGATGTTTTTTATTTCTTCCTAGATCTCTCTGGTAACGCAGTCATGGTTTAATAGCATGCTGTTTAGTCTCCGTGTGTTTGATTACTTTGGGTTGTTTTTATTGTAGTTGATTTCCAGTTTTATGCCACTGTGGTCTGAGAAGATGCTTGATATGATTTTATCTTCTTGTATTTGAAGAGACTTTGCCTATGTCCCAACATATGGTCTATCTTTGAAAATGACCCATGTGCACTTGAGAAGAATGTATATTCTGTGGCTTGGGGTGAAATGTTCTGAAGATGTCAATTCATTCCATCTGGTCTAGTGAGTCATTTAGGATTGATGTTTCTTTGCTGATTTTTTGTTTAGAGGATTTGTCCAATGGTGATAGTGGGGTATTAAAGTCTTCTACTAAGATTGTATTGCTGTCAATCTCTCCCTTGATATCCTCCAGGAGATTTTTTATGTATTTGGGTGCTCCTGTATTGGGTGTATATATGTTTACCAGAGTTATTTCTTCTTGTTGGATTGCTCCCTTTAGTATTATGAAGTGGCCTTCCTTATCTCTTGTTATGTCCTTCAGTTTGAGATCTAATTTGTCAGATATAAGTATTGCTACCCCAGCTTTTTTTTCAGTTCCATTTGCCTGGAAAACCTTTTCCATCCCTTCACCCTCAATCTGTGTGCATCTTTTTTTCTGAGGTGGGTTTCTTGTAGACAGCAGATATATGGGTCTTGTTTTCTTATCCAATCCATTACCCTATATCTTTTGATTGGGGCATTCAATCCATTTACATTTAAAGTTATTATTGATAGGTACTTATTTGTAGCCATTCCTATTCTTTACCCCTGTGTTCCTTCTTTGCTTCCTATTTTTTTTTTTACAGCAGACCCTTTAACATTTCTTGCATTGCTGGTTCGGTGGTAATAAATTCCCTTAGTCCTTTATTGTTTGTGAAGCTCCTGATTTCACCTTTAATTTTGATTGATAGCCTTGCTAGGTACAGTATTTTAGATTCAGACCCTTCCTTTGCATGACTTTGTATATTTCATTCCATTCCCTTCTGGCCTGATGAGTTTCTGTTGAGAAATCAGTTGCTAGTCTGATGGGGGTTCCTTTGTATGTAACTTTCTGTCTCTCTCTTGCCGCTTTTAAGATTCTTACTTTGTCGTTGGTGTTTGCCAATTTAATTATGATGTGCTTTGGCGTCGGTGTTTTGGGGTTCATTTTGCTTGGGACTCTGTGAGCTTCTTGGATTTGTGTGGGTTTTTTCTTCCCTATATCAGGGAAATTTTCTGTCATTATTTCTTCAAAGAGGCTTTCTATTCCTTGCTCAGCTTCCTTTCCTTCTGGAACCCCTATTATGTGGATGTTGTTTTGTTTCGTGTTGTCCCAAAGTTCCCTTAGACTCTCCTCCTGCCTTTTAATTTTTTTTTTCTAGAAGTTGCTCTACTTGGGTATTTTTTCCCATCTTGTCTTCTAGCTCACTGATGCGGTCCTCTGCTTCTTCTAGTCTACTCTTGATGCTTTCTATTGAGTTGTTTACAGCAGTGATGTCATTTTTCATTTCTTCTTGGTTCTTCTTCATTTCCTCTTGGTTCTTGCTCATATTGTCAAATTTGTCTTCCATTCTTTTCAGCCACCTTATGACCATTTGTCTGATTTTTTTCTCTGGAAGGTTGATTGCCTCCATTTCGTTTACTTCCTTTTCTGGCGATGCCTGCTTTTCTTTCATATGTGGGCTGTTTCTTTGTCTCCCTATGGTCTCTCTTCTCTGGGTGTCTGGTTATGTAGTTCTCTCTCTCCTGCGTTGATTTAAAGGCACAAAATACAGCACTACCAGGTACAACACACAAGGCACTGAACAGAAATGTATTCACGATATTAATAACCTCCAATAAAGGTGACCACCAGAGAAAGGCAAATTAGGGGATAGGAGAGAAAGAAGAAGAGGAAAAAGAATAAAGAAGAAAAAAAAAGGAGTGTCAAAATGAAATTGGGAAAAGGGGAAAAAAATAAGAGAAATAAGAAAGAGACTGAGAGAGGAAGGGGAACAGACTATATATATTGGGGACAAAACTCCAACAGAACAATCACTAATCCCAGCAAATGCCAGCAACAAGTACCTGGGGATTGATACAAACTACAACACCAACTAATATTGAGTGAGGCAAGGGAAAACAGAAGCACAAAACAAACAAAAAAATAAACAAAAGAATAATAAGCAAAACAATCAACCAAAAAAGCATAAAAATACAATATAATCTACATTCAAGAGAACAACAACAAAAGGACAGAGAGAAAAACAATTTTTGGAATAGTTAAGACAGCAAATAGAGAGGTGTGTATGGACTTGGAGCAGGGGATTGGAGATTAGATATGTAAGTAGGGTGAAATTTTAACAAGGGGTAAACAGAAAGAATAGGGAAAATCTAAAGCAGGAAAGGGGTAAGATAAACAGGACACCGAAAAGGGGAAGGTTAGGAAGAGAGTGATGGCATAAAGGTAGAGTTGAGATAGAGTAAAACGATTCTAAAGGAAAGATAAAAATAGAATGTAGAACACTAATCCCAAAGTAAAATGAAGAGAAAATAAAATGACACTTTAAAAAAAAAGATAAAATAGCAGTAGTAATAATACGGATTGAAAATAAAAATGTAATAATTAAAAAGGTAAAATCAAGTGAGGAAAAAAGAAAAAAATAGTTTCTTGAGTAAAAGATGCAAAAAAATGAAAATAAAAAAATAAAAAAATAAAAAAAAATGTGGAGTAGTGAAGGTCATTCACTTCCTCTGTTGTTCTGTTTGGCACGCCTGTTTCTCAGTCCGGACAGTATTGCAGTTCCCTGCGTTCCCCTGCTCTTCAGTGTTGTAAGCCAGTCCTGATTTTAAGCAGGAGGTGTGTCTTAATTTCTCGTATTCCTTTATTTGTGATTACACAAGAGTCAATTTGTGATTCAGCCCCTGGGTGGCAGTGTTTCTAGATTGACTTCCGGGTCTATCTATGGCCTCTCTAGGCAGTGTTAGAGCCTTCTTTCCCTGTGGCACTCACTACCGGTTTGTGGCAGTGGGCTGCCTCAGAGCTGGCTCTCCGATGGTCACTCCCCACTCCGATCCCCAGGTTCCAGAAAAACTACTTTCCCCTGCAGTCTCCCAGGATGTACCCAACTGGGTGATCCTATGTATTGGGCTTAGTAATCAGAAGCAATGATTTGAAGAGGAAAAAGCCCAAGTGTGCGAACTCTGGGGCTGCGCGTAAGTCTAAGCATCAGGCACACCCCTGAAATTCTTAGGGTGTCCCTGCACGTCAGATCAAAATGGGTTGCTTTTTAGAGAGCCCTTCCGTTAGCAGCTCTGAGGACCCCCTTCCACATTCACATATCACGCCAGCCCCAACAGCCATGGATTTTGCTAGGCACAGACTTCCCTGGTCCTCCAGCTCCCGCAAAACGCGCATTCCTCTCTCCCGCTGGGACCAGAGACCTCACCTTATCCCAGGCGAAATCTGACCTTTCCGTGTTGGAGTGTAGAGCTCCTCTGAACCCGTGTGTTTGCGCCAATTGGGGAGCGTTGTTCTGGGGCTCGCAGCTGTTCCGTTGGTGCCACAGTTGTGGATTCTCAGGCTTCCGATAAGCTCCACTTTCTGGTTCAAGATGGCACAGATTCCACGTCCAAGCCCGCAGATCCGGCAGGGGACCCAGCCACAGTGGGGGCTGCCAGATCAGGGGAACCCCCTCTAGCAGTCCCCCACCTTCTTCTGGAGTTCAGCTGTCCCCCAACTTGCCAACAAACACTCCTCGTGCAACCCTCAGCTGTTCTTTCTTTCTGCTCTGGGACAAGGTTCGGAACACGTCTGTCTATTCCACCGCCATTTTTCCCTCTCATGTATCTAAATTGCTGTTTCTTTGTTGATTTTTTGTCTAGATTTATCCAGTGTTGTCAATGGGATATTAAAGTTCGCTACTCTGAATGTATTGCTGAGGATTTCTCCCTTAATATCTTCCAGAAGTGTTTTATGAATTTGAATGCTCCTGCATTGGGTGCATATATGTTTACCAGAGTTATATCCTCTTGTTGTACCAATCCCTTTAGTATTATGAAGTAGCCTTCCTTATCTTTTGTTATGGCCTTCACTTTGAGGTCCATTTTGTGATATATAAGTATTGCCACCCCAGAATTTTTTTATTCATTTCCATGTGCCTGAAAAAATTTCTTCCATTCCTTCACTTTCAGTATTGTGAGCCCCTTGTTCTGAGGTGGTTCTCTTGTAGCCAGCATATATATGGGTAATTTCTTTCCATTCAGCCACTTGATGTCTTTTGATTGGAGTATTTAATCCATTAATGTTTAAGGTTATTATTGATAAGTACTTGTTTGTAGCTATTTTAATTTTTATGCATGTGTTCCTTCTTGTCTTCCTATTTCTTCTTTTTATGACAGTCCCTTTAGCATTTCTTGCATTGCTGGCTTGATAGTAATAAACTTCCTTAGCCTTTTCTTGTCTGTGAAGCTCCTGATTTCCCTTTCAATTTAAATGATAGCCTCACTGGAAAGAGTATTCTTGAAGTCATTCCCTTGCTTTTTATCACTTTGTATGCTTCATTCCATTTCCTTCTGGCCGGATGTGTTTCTGTTGGGAAATAAGTTGATAGAGTCTAATGGGAGATCCCTTGTTAGTAACTCTCTTTCTCTCTTGCAGCCTTTAAGATTCTCTCTTTGTCACTAACAATTGCCATTGTAATTATGATGTGTCTTGGTGTGAGTCTTTTTGGGTTCATCTTGTTTGGGACTCTCTTTGTTTGTGTGACTTTTTCTTCCCTACGTTAGTGGAATTTTCTGTCATTATTTCTTCAAATAGGTTTTCTAATCCTTACTCTTCTTCCTCTCCTTCTGCCACCCCTATTATATAGATGTTGCTTCATTTCATGTTGTCCCAAATCTCCCTTAGGCTCTTCTCCTGATTTCTAATAGTTTTTTCTCCAATTGCTGTTCTGATTGGGTATGATTTAAACCCTGTCTTCTTACTCACTGATTCGGTCCTTTGCTTTTTTGTCTACTAGTGAAACCTTTCATTGTGGTTTTTATTTTAGCTATATCATTCCTCATTTTTTCTTGATTCTTACATATGTTGGTAATTTTCTCATCTAGTCAGTTTAGGAACTGCATGACCCTTACTCTGAATATTTTCTCTGACATATTTCTTGCCTCCATTTCATTTAGTTCCTTTTCTGGTGATTTCTGCTTTTCTTTCCATTGGGGGTTTTCCTTTTTCTCCCCCTTTTTGCTGTCTCCTCTTTCTGGCCCTGATCTCCCTGCTTGGTATCCAAAGGGTTGAATCCCATAGTGGTCCAATGATCTGGGACTCGCTAGACCAGAGGCTGGGTGTACCTTGAGTTTCACACCTTTATCATATCATCTGCTCTGAGTTGTACTCTCTTCTCCCATGATTCTGGTCCTTCAGTTGTCCACTTCAGATTCTCAGGGTGGTGGGGGTGCATGCACAGTTCCTCTGGAATGCAAATCCCCATGAGGACCCAGCACCCTGTGGCATGCAATTCACTATGCAGCCCCAGCACTCAAGGTGGATGGTGCCCTATGACTCTCTCGCACATGCAGCATGGTCTTGTGACCTGTGGCTGGGCATACCAGGTCACACCAGCAGCTCTGACCTGGGCTCAGGGTAGGGCATGTGCTGTGTGACAGCTCTGTGAGGAGCCTGAGGGTGGAGCACACAATAACTGAAGGTGCTGTCCATGTGTGGGGGAGGTCAGGAGTTTCTTTAAAAAAATATATTTTTATTTATTTCAGAGAAGGAGGGAGAGGGAGAGATAGAAACAATGATGAGAGATCAGCTGCCTCCTGCATGTCCCACACTGGGGATCAAGCCCACAACCTGGGCATGTGCACTAACAGGGAATCGAACCATGACCTCCTGGTTCATGGGTTGATGCTCAACCACTGAGCCACACCAGCCAGGCTACCAGGAGTTTCTTGATATGCCTATCTTACCCCCCTGATCATATACTTTTTGGGATTACTTAACTAAAATTAACATGCCACATATCCTGTACTTTTCCTAAATATTACGCATTTCACCTCTACAATCTAAGATCCTGTTTCCCCATTTTCCAACATTTTCTGTTCCTAATATTACCTCATTGTCTTTGGTATTCATTTGTATGTGAGTTTTCCTTGTGCATGGATTAAGCGTTGTACATCTGTTGTTAATTTAATCATGTCAATTTGGTTATTAGCCCAGTTGTTAGAATTTATAAGGTATGAGCTAAATAAGAGCCAGCCCTGTGAAATTAACAGCTGTGACATGGTTAACTTCTGACACCACTACAACCAAGAGATCATGGATACCTGCCAGCAAAGGTAAGCATTATTATTATTTTTTCATTCTGTTAGCCTTTTGTGTGTAGTGCTGCAGGGTTTGGTAGAATTTTAAAGTTCTGCAAGTTACTTTTTCCTCTTATACATTCACATTGGCATACAAAAAGTATTTGTGAAATTAGCTGCTTGGGCTTAGAGTGACATGGGTTCTCTTTATTGAACCATGGATTTGTGTACAGTGTGAGGATCTGGTTCAGTTCATGCATCTGGCATCTGGCAACTGAGGTTTGTTGTCTGTCTCCAACTCCACATTGTGGCTATGGCATCTTAGTTATAGATCCCTGTTATATGTCCAGGGTCTGTGGTTTCGGATCAAATATGTATTTGGCTGTGTGTCTGGCATTTTGGGTCTCTTTGGTATGATTTGTGTCCTGGGTTCTTGTATGGGGTCCAAGTACAGCTATAGATTCAGATTCTGGTGTATGGAATCTGGTCTTAAGAATTAGCTGTCAGTCTCTGGATTCTGGTTTCTGGCTTTTGTGCTGCATAGTATGCTTGAGTCAGGGGAATCGCTTCGAGTTTGATTCCCAGGGCCGAGGTCCAGCTTTTGGTTTGTGGTCGCTGTAGGGTACAGCTTCTGGATCCAGGGTGTGTGTTTGGGGTCCTGATTTTGGCTCTGGTGTCTAGTGTCTGTCAACTGATGGTCATTGTGTTGAATTCAATACTAACAAGAGTCCCCAAGTTTATAGAGTTGAGGCATGTTATTAAAAAGCTAGGAAAATTCCTTGACAAGTGGAATGGGAAATATGAGACTCTAACAGGGCCTAGTAATTTATAGGCACAACTACTAAATCACAAGAACTTACCTTCCCTAACCTAGGATTCTTAGGAGCAAATGGGTTACATGTTCCAGACCATGCCCAGCAGACCCATGTTGGTCCAAATCCCTTTCCAGTGACATTTTTAAGGTGAAACTGATCAGAGAATGACCCACATCACTGTATACATTCATTGTAATATATCAGCATATCAAATGACACACCTGGAGAGTTGATGAATATTCTATTGAGATATTCCATTGAGGCCTCCTCTAAAATTTCCACTGAAACACCAGGTCAAATCTTAGTCCTGGCCATTGTGACTACCTTCACTGAATGTTGTCCCATGCTTCAAAAGGTCACCTGTGCAATTCCAGGTTTGGACACATGTCCAGGTTGTGGGTTCAAAAAGAGGCAACTGATTGATATGTCTCTCACATCAATTATGTTTCTCTCTTTTTCCCTCTATCTCTGAAATCAATAAAATTGTATTTAAAAAATCAAACAAATGAAACAGGTAAAACCCTTAAGACAAAGATGTGTGTTGTTCCTTACACATGTGTGTTCCCTTCTCTTATTGCCTACTTTTACTTTGTTTCTCCTAAGCTCTAAAGGTCCCTATGAGACTTGCAACCTGGGGATCAGTGGGCAGCGACAGCTTGTCCTGGGCTAACCCCTTGAACCTGGCTCCAGGGCCCCCTTGATCTTGTTTTTTATATTTTAATCCCTCCCTTTGTTTCACTATATGGATGAAAATGGGCCACATGCTAACCTGACAAGGTTAAGGGTTAACAGAACCCAGGCTATGGGTGAGACTGGAGGAAAAATGGTTGGCTGGTATTTAAATTTGCCTTTTCCATTGGAATTGCTTTCTGAGAATCTGAGCAAATGCCTTTGCAGTATAAATGAGAGCTGAACTCATTCAATTCTGAAGATAAGGGGCATGTCCTCCCTCCAGCCCGAATCTCAGGTGCTCTAAGAATCTTTATGGAGGTGTCAGAGGTCATGCCTCATGACGTGTAGGGTCCCCATAGGGAACCTCCAACTCAACTGTAATTAAGAAATTGACTCATCCAGGGATGCCCGTATAAAGCCAGGGAGAGAAACCAAGGCATGTAAGAAGGTTGAATGCCACTTAAAGACTAAGAGCCTCATGGTACTCATAAGCAGCAGACTTTGACCCACTACTTTACCTCTCTAGAGAATTTACTCAGACTGCCAATGTTAAAAAAACAAAAAAACAAAAACAAAAAACTACAATTTATATGGGAAATTGTGCCTCCAAGGCCAGAAACTTCCAGAGCCCAGCTCTCATTAATACTCCTAATAGAAATCCTGTTACTGGTAATTGCTTTACAGAAATAGGAAGACTCACTAGAAATCTCATTTTAAAATGGCCAGATTGCTATGTTCTCTGGGTGCCTAAATTTAAAATAATAAAATATGTTAATAAAAGTTGTAGGAAATATTGGTTGCTTAATTTTTCATTATCATTGAAAATTAAGGTTTCCAAACATTAAAAATTCTCATACATTAAATTACTTTTAATTTAAAAAATGAAAATAGAGCCATGTCTGGTGAGCTCAGTGGTTACAGCATTGTCCTATGCATCAGAGGGCAGCAGGTTTGATTCCCAATCAAGGGCATGTACCTGGGCTGCAGGTCTGATCCCACTTTCAGCCAGGGCATGTGTGGGAGGCAACCAATAGATGTGTCTCTGTCACATTGATGTTTCCGTCTCTCCCCCCTTCACTTCTCCCATTATCTAAAAATCAATGGAAAAAAATATCCTCGCTCCTCAGGTGAGGATTAAAAAATATGGAAATATATATTTAAGGAAAAAAGGTGAATTAGTCTTGAATTACATATATATTGTCTGTAGCATTTGTATGATATGTATTCATCTTTGTACTATGTGTTGTGCATTTTCTCTCTCCAAATGGCATTACAGGATATAATCATTTACTGGCCTAAAAAAATTAAATATTTATTTAAATTAAACAAAATCTTGTAGTCTGAATAAAATATTTAATACTAACACCATTTTAAAGTTTAATTGATATCTTTCCCAGTTTTTACAAAATGTATATCATAATACTTAATTACTAGAGGCCCCATGCACGAAATTCATGCAAGAGTAGGCCTTTCTTCCCCCGGCTGCCGGCGCTGGCTTCCTTCTGGCACCTGGAACCCAGGCTTCCCTTGTAGCCCTTTGTTCATCCGGAAGGTTGTCTGGAAGGATGTCTGGTCTAATTAGCATATTAAGCTTTTATTATTATAGAAGCTTCTTTTACAACCTTTTCAAACTTAAAATTTAAGAGACTTTTTAATTGACCGAAAAATGACTAAGTTATTCCAATGGATCCTGAAATACCTCCAAAATTTAATCTCTCTCTTTACAAAAAGAGTTTTAAAAGTAATTAATCCTGGAGAGATGCTGCTCCTGCCTGCAGTGGGAGGGCAGAGGGGGCGGTGGAACCGCCAGGCCAGTGCTGGTGCTTTCTCTTTCACTTTTCTTGTATTTTAACAGGTATTTGGTATTTTAATAGGAATTGCATTGAATCTATAAATTGCTTTAGGTAGTATGAACATTTTAATATGTTGATTCTACCAATCCATGAACAGGGTATATTCTTCCACTTGTTTATATCTTCCTTATTTTTTTTCCATGTCCTATAGTTTTCCGAGTACAGGTCTTTTACCTTCTTGGTTAAGTTTATTCCTAATTATATTAATTTTTTGTTAAAAATATTTTGGTAAGTGGGATTGTTTTCTTGCTTTCTCTTTCTGAGAGTTCATTGTTGGTGTGTAAAAATGCCATCAATTTCTGGGTGTTAATTTTGTATCCTGCTACATTTCTGAAGTTATGTATTGAATCTAGTCCAGCCGTGGGCAAACTACGGCCCGCGGGCCAGATCTGGCTGTTCTATCTGGTTCTCTTGCTCTCCCCTCCGCTCCTTTACTTTGAATTTATATTAGTTCACACAAACACTCCATCCATGCTTTTGTTCTGGCCCTCCGGTCCAGTTTAAGAACCCATTGTGGCCCTTGAGTCAAAAAGTTTGCCCACCCCTGATAGTCATTTTTTGATGGAGTCTTTAGGGTTTTCTATGTACAATATCATGTCATCTGCGAATAATGACAGTTTATTTTCTCCTTTCCAATTTAGATGCCTTTTATTTCTTCTTGTCTAATCGCTATGGCTAGGGCTTCTAATACTATGTTGAACAAGAGTGGTGAAAGAGGGCATCCATGTCTTGTTCCTGTTCTTAGGGGAAATGGTTTTAGTTTTTGTTCATTGAGTATGATGTAGGTTTGTCATATATTGCTTTTATTATGTTGAGATATGATCCCTCTATTCTCACTTTGCCAAAGAGTTTTTATCAAGAAAGGGTATTGGATTTTGTTAAATGCTTTGTCTGCATCAATTGATATGATCATGTGATTTTTGTCTTGCAATATCTTTATGTCATGTAACACGTTTATTGATTTGTGAATATTGTACCACCTTGCATACCCAAGTGGAAAAATCCCACTTGGTCATGGTGTATGATCTTTGTAAGGTATTGCTGGGTCCAATTTGCTAATATTTTGTTGAGGATTTTAGCATCGATGTTCATCAGGGATATTGGTCTGTAGTTCTCTTTCTCTGTAGTGTCTTTATCTGGTTTTGAAATTATGGTAATGCTGGTCTCATAGGAAGAGCTTCGAAGTGTTCCTTCTTCTTGAATTTTTTGGAATAGTTTGAGGAGTATAGGTGTTAGTTCTTCTTTGCATGTTTGGTAAAACTCCCCTGTGAAGCCATCTGGGCCAGGGCTTCTGTTTTCTGGAAGTTTTTTTATTTTTTATTTTTTTTATTACTGCTTCAATTTCATCAGTCATTATTGGCCTATCAGAATTTTCTGATTCTTTCTGATTGAGTTTTGGAAGATTGGAATTTTTCTAGGAATATGTCCATTTTGTCCAGGTTGTCCATTATTTTGGAATAAAGTCATTCATAGTATTTTTTATGATTCTTTGTACTTATGTGGGGTCAGTGGTTAATTCACCTCTTTCATTTCTGATTTTATTTATTTTGGCTCTCTCTCTCTTTATTTCTTGATGATTCTGGCTAAAGGTTCATCTATCTTGTTTATCCATTCAAAGTACCAGCTCTTGGTTTTATTGATCTTTTGTTTCTTTGTTTTGTTTTGCTTTAGTCTCTATGTCATTTATATCTACTCTGATCTTTAGTATTTCCTTCCTTCTACTTACTCTGATCTTTTCTTGTTGTTCTCCTCTAATTCTTTAAGTTTTAGGGTTAGATAACTGATTACAACTCTTTCTTTCTTTCTTCTTCCTTCCTTCCTTCCTTCTTTCCATCTTTTCTTTTTTTTTTTTTTTTTTGAGGTTGGCCTGTAGTGCTATGAACTTCTCTCTCAAGGCTGCTTTTGCTGTGTCCCATAGATATGGGTTTGTTGTGTGTTCACTTTCATTTGTTTCCAGTATGTTTTTTATTTCTTCTTTGATCTTTTTGGTAGCCCATTTATTGTTCAATAGCATGCAATTTAGTCTACATGTGTTTGATTGTTTTTGAGTGTTTTTATTGTGGCTGATTTTTAATTTCATGCTATTGTGGTCTTAGAAGATACTTGATATGATTTTAATATTCTTGAATTTGTAGAGACTTAGCTTGTGTCCTAACATGTGGCCTATCTTTGAAAATGTCCCATATGCACTTGAGAAGAATGTATATTCTTTAGCTTTAGAATGAAAATGTCAATTAATTCCGTCTGATCTAGTGTGCCATTTAAGGTGGCTATTTCCTTATTGATTTTCTTGTCTAGAATATCTATCCTGTGATGTCAGTGGGGTGTTAAAGTCCCCTACTATGATTGTATTACTGTTGATCTCATCCAGAAGTTGTTGTTGTTTTTTTATGTATTTGGGTGCTCCTGTATTGGGTGCATATATGTTTACCAGAGTTGTATTTTATTGTTGTATTAATTGCTTTAGTGTTATGAAGTGTTATTTTGTCAGATATGAGTATTGCTACCCCAGCTTTCTTTTCATTTCTATTTTCCTGGATTTTTTTCCCCCATCTCTTCACTTTCAGTTTGTGTTAGTCCTTTTTTCTAAGGTGGGTCTCTTGTAGACAGCATATGTGTAGGTCATGTTTTTGTATTCATTTAGCTACCCTGTGTCTTTTTTAAAAAAATAAATCTTTATTCAGATTATTACAATTGTTTCTCCTTTTTCCCCCCATGGCTCCCCTCCACCCGGTTCTCACCCCACCATCTGCCCTTACCTCCCCCCCACTGTCCTCATCCATAGGTGTATGATTTTTGTCCAGTCTCTTCCTGAACGCCCCCATACCCCTTTCCCCCTGAGAATTATCAGTCCACTTCCTTTCTATGCCCCTGATTCTATTATATTCACCAGATTATTCTGTTGCTCAGGTTTTTAATTCACTTGATGTTTAGGTTCACTTGTTGATAGATATGTATTTGTTGTTCATAATTTTTATCTTTACTTTTTTCTTCTTCTTCTTCTTTAAGAATACCTTTGAGCATTTCATATAATACTGGTTTGGTGGTGATGAACTCCTATAGCTTTTTCTTATCTGTGAAGCTCTTTATCTGCCCTTCAATTCTGAATGATAGCTTTGCTGGGTAGAGTAATCTTGGTTGTAGGTTCTTGCTATTCATCACATTGAAAATTTCTTGCCACTCCCATCTGGCCTGCATGGGTGCTCCCTTGTAGGTAATTAACTGTTTTTCTCTTGCTGCTTTTAAGATTCTCTCTTTGTATTTTGCTCTTGGCATTTTAATTATGATGTTTCTTGGTGTGGTCCTCTTTGGATTCCTTTTGTTTGGGGTTCTGTGCGCTTCCTGGATTTGTAAGTCTATTTCTTTCACCAGGTGGGGGAAGTTTTCAGTCATTATTTTTTTCAAATAGGTTTTCAGTATCTTGCTCTCTCTCTTCTTCTGGCACCCCCATAATTCTGATGTTGGTACGCTTGAAGTTGTCCCAGAGTCTTCTTACACTATCTTCAACTTCTTAGATTTTTTTTTGCTTTTTGCTTTTTCGGTTGAGTGTTTTTTGCTTCTTTGTATTTCAATTCTTTGACTTGATTCTTGCATTCCTCTCGTCTGTTGTTGGGTCTCTGTATAATATTTTTTATTTCAGTCAGTGTATGTTTAATTTCTAGTTGGTCCTTTTTCATATCTTCGAGGGTCTCGTTATATTTATCGGCCTTTTCTAGGATATTCTTGAAAAGCCTTATAACCGTGGTTTTGAATTCTATATCCAGTCGTTTGTTTTCCTCCATTTCTTTCGTTTGTGATCTGTTTCTTTGACGCAGCATTTTCACTGCTTCCCTGAGTTGGTAGGGTAGATTTGTGTGCTAGGTTTCCTATATGGCCCAGTGGGTCAGCCTCCCCAGTTAACCTGAGGTGGACACTATTGGTGCACCCCTTTGTGGACTGTGTGTACAGCCTTGTTGTAGTTAAGTCTTGATTGTTGTTGGTATCACTGGGAGGAATTGACCTGCAGGCCAGTTGGCTGTAAGGATCAGCTGTGTCTATGCTGGGAGAAGTTCGGTGCTGGAGACAGCCTTATAGGATTAGACTTGCCAAATTGCAATAGCCTCTGTGCTCAGCTTGGATGGGGCAGAGTTTCAGGGCAGAGCAGACAGCCTTGGCTTCCAGTCAGCCTTGCCCTTGCGCGCCTGTGCCTCCAGACCTGTGCCTTCCCCGGCTCCCGAGTCTCCGCCCGAGAGTCCAGATTCCCCCCACAAGAGCGTGGGTCCCCAGGGGCTTGCCTGGAACTGGGGTTCAGTGCAGTCAGAACTGGGGTTCAGTGCAGTCAGGAGCTTCTGACTCCCTTCCACTAGGGAAAGCCTGTGGCAACCTCCGCAGCCTTTGTGCACACTGGCGCGCGTGCCTTCAGACCCCTGCCCTCCGGGGCTCCCCCGGGTCTCCCCCAGGTCTCCGAGTGAGTCTGCGGGTGCCTTTCTCTCTACCTGACAGTCCAGACTCCCACTGTATGAGCCTGGGTCCATGGGGTTTCGCCTGGGACTGGGGTTCAGTGCAGTCAGAACTGGGGTTCAGTGTGGTCGGGGGCTTCCTTCCCCCTTCCGCCAGAGAAAGTCAGCCAGGCTTTCAGCCGCCCTTCCCTCTGCACGCACAAAGACCCTTTGCCGTACCTCCAATTCTCTGTGAGCTTTTCTCTTTCCTTCTAGTTGTAGAATTTTCACTCAGCCTGCTTTCCTGTGGTTCTGGATGGTGTCTGTTCTGTCTTTTAGTTGTAGTTTTGAAATTGTTGTGCGAGGCAGCAGTTTAGGTGCTTACCTATGCCGCCATCTTGGTTTCTCCTCGCTACCCTGTGTCTTTTGATTGGAGCATTTAATCCATTTACATTTAAGGTACTTGATAGGTATTTGTTTGTTGCCATTTTTATTCTTTATGCCTGTGTTTCTGCTTCTCTTTCTATTTCTTCTTTTTACAACAGCCCCTTTAGCATTTCTTGGGTCAAAACCACATTCATAAGGGCTTAATTTTTTGGCATAAACATTTGTTTGGAGAAGATAAAATGTGATTATTACAAGTAAAGATGCTAGTATCGATAAATAAAGTAAGTACAAGGTTAATTATTCCTTTTTGGATTTTACCAAAACTAACTTATTGGAAGTCAGTTGTACTAATTAATACTAAAAGAATAGGATCCTCATTGATAAATAGTGACATATAAGAATAGTCATATGACATCTACAAAGTTTCAATACCAGGCAGCAGCTTCAAATCCAAAATGATGAGATGTGATGTGGAATTTTAGTTGGTGTAGGAGGCATACAATAAGGAAGGTAGAGCCAATAAAGCCTGTGGCTATAAAGGACGTTGACCTGTAGACACCGTCTGAGATAGAAAATGATGTTTCGTGATATTCTGAGGTTTGAAGTAATGTGAAGTACAAGCCTACACAAATCCTAATGAATAGTGCTTGAACCATGTGCTTGCAACTCCCTAATATTAAACTATGATGAGCTGAAGTGATAGAGATGCCAGAGCAGATGTATTTAGATGAGGTACTTCTAAGGGATTTAGAGGATTGATGCCTGATGGGGATCAATATTCACCTAGTTCTGGAGTATGGACTAGCCTTGAATGATAGAAAGCCCAGAAAAATCCTGAAAAGAAAAATACTTCAGAGACGATAAATAAAAAAATTATGTCGTAATGGAGTCCTTCTTGTACAATTGGTGTATGGTGGCCTTAAAATGTGCTTTCTCAAACAATATCTCATCATCATGGTAAATGGTTAATATATTATATCCAGGCCTACAGTTAATAATAATGGTGAGTTAAAGTGAAGTCATATAACTAAGCCTGCTGTTATGACGAGGGCTGACAGAGCTCCTGTAAGTCATAAGGGGCTTGAGTTGACTATGTGGTATGCATGCATTTGGTGGGTCACTAACCATTGTCATGTAGATGAAGACTAACCAGTAAGGTGAGTACATAATTAGAGCTACTGGCAAATTCTAGAATAGTTAATAGGATAAGAACAATCAATGTCATGAGGGCGCTGGTTATACTAATGCTTATTACAGCTGGGGTTGCTCTCCCATTAAGTGGATAAGTAGGTGATCTGCAGTAAAGTTGACTGTCAGTTGCAGTTGTTAAAAACAAGACAACAGGCCCCACATGGAGCAATGTATGCTGAGCCCCATGTCACCAAAATGAGACAATCACACGTGCAGCCTCTCCTGGAAATGGGAGGATAAACTAGTTGGTGCGTGCGGAGCTGCCGGTCCAGCACTGTGAGGTCATCTGTCATCCCCGAGGAAAGTGTCCTGGTCACAGCCAGTCCATGCTTTGCTATATGACTTCCTTGTTCCTGCCTCCTTCTACCTAGAACAGTCTCTCATTGGCACAGCTCCTCAGAGCTCCCTTCTATTGGCTGGATGGGATGCTGCCAGAGCCATGAATCAATGAATAAAGCCAATATCTTTAAAATGTACTCAGTCCAATTCTGTTTTTTAACACTTGAATTTCTTGGGTTCTTAAAAGTTTTCTGGAATGAAACTTCTTTTTCTCAGTGGCTGAACTTGTACCTTATTTTGCAGTTTGAGGAGTCTTATCAGATTAAACAAATATGTGACAAATGATGAAGTCTACAGGCAGATCTATGAGTATGACCATTTAGTGGAATAATCTAGCCAGTATTTGATCAAATACATAGATGCGACATAGAGGACATGAAATCTATTATAGGAAGTTCGTTAAACCCAAACTCCTCCTCTTAACAAACTGTCAAATATTTTGTGTTAACAGGGTGGCTTGATAAAGTTGAAACATTAATTGATAAGTAAATATATTCTAGACCATAATATTTAGATAACAATGAGAGATTAATATCAAATGTGCCCATTGAAGGAAGTTCTCCACTTGGCATCCTCTGGCAGAGTTTAATGCTGACTCAGAGCAGGACCGTATGCTTTCTTGGGTGAGTTTGTTTGATTTTGTACCTTAATTCTCACTCGTTGATCACGTTGAAATATTCACAGCTAAACTTCTTTTCACTTTCCTGCTTCTTGCTAAGTGTGGATTAAGATCTCAGTAGTTGCTTTTCAAGCTATCATGTGTTAAGTAAAAACGTTTAAATACTACACAAGTTTAACCTGCTCCACAGCCGCTCCAATTCCAGCTGGGACTTGGGAAAAGTGTGTGCAAGAAACACGATCTGCCCAGATTGTCAAAAACATTGACATGTACCTCCTAGGGTTTTCAAACCTCTCACAATCATCTGGAAAAGACAGAGGCACTTAAGCTACATTTGCAAGAGCCGTTTTTGACCAATCTCACTATTCTTAAGTGTTTTTTTTAAGTATTGCCTTCCATTTTCTATACTCCTGACCCCACCTTATTTTACCCACACAAGTGAACTAAAAGGCTTACAACAAAGATCTTTGAATAAATTTAATAATTTGGTAAATAGATCCTCCTTTCTCCAGTTCCAAAAAGCTATCAATTCTTTTTGGATTCTATCCAGAGAAGAGAAATGGATAGACATATACACAGTATTAATTTGGGTTACTTATTAAAGTTCATTTCAATCTCACCTAGATATACATCAAAAACACCCCATCTTCCGTCTCTCCCTCCTCATTCACAAGCAGCAGTAACAAGGAGAGGCAAGAATCCCGGGCCTAACAGGAAAATTTATTAACTCTGTCCCATTGTTAAGGCAATTCCCAGGACTGACCCGAGTATTGGTGGGTGAACCTAGCAGATGCACCTTTTTCAAATTAAGATTTTCAAGGATAAAAGCCAAGGTGAGCAGCGCACCCAGGCTCCTCCTCAGCTGAAAGGGTTTGTGCCAACCAGGAGCGCCCTGCCTCCCCAGGGCCCGAGTCCGCTCTGAATCCGCGAGGCCGGCTCCCCGATGATGATGATGATGCCCGTGGTGCCCTGTACCCAGGTCAGAGAGGGGGCGTGCGCACACACTCTCACACACACACACCAGAAAGCCTGCAGCCGCAGGCAGTCGGCGCCCGCTCCCCTCTTCCCCCCGCCCCCAACCCCGGACAGCGCCCCTCTTCTTCCCCTCCGTTCCCCTCCCCCACAATGCTCCTCTCCCCCGGGGGACAGCACCATCTCCCGCTGCGCCCGCGTATGGGAAAGGCAATGCGGGTCTCACCTCGGGGGCTGCTTTCAGTTAAGCGCGGTGGGGCGGTGGGGTGACGTGTCCTGAGTGGGGGGCAGACAGCAGAGGCAAGCGCTCATCCGCCCCATCTGCAGCCAAGGCTGCTGCTGTGCCCAAGGAGGTGCCAGCCGCGCTGCTGCGCGGGAGGGGGACAGGCACCTGGCGCTGGAAGGAAGGGTGGAGGGGACCGGGGAGGAGGGGCCGGGAGGAGTGACAGTCTGAGAAGGGTGAACCGGGGAGGGGTGAGCTGGGGAGGAGTGACCAACTGGGAGGGGAGGGGGGGAGGGGCTGCAGCCCTCCTCCCGGAGTTGCAGCTCCTGTGGAGAGACCTGGGGGTCGGAGGAGAACCTCAGGCTGGACCCCAGGAGGCGGTGCTCAGGGGTCAGCTCAGCCCTCCTGGGAGGGGTCCTTGCTGTCACTTTCGCAGCTTATTCCTTGGGCGATCGGTTTTTTTCTTGGGGCCGCCTCTTTTGCTAGAAAATCATTTTCCAGTCATTTTCAATGATGATCTGTCATCTAACAGGAGATAAATTTTTGGTAATGTTTTGTTAATTGTTTAATATCTGTTTGGCACTCTAGTAACAATGGCTTATTGAAACAATGCAAATTGGTTTAAATTTCATTTCACAAAATAGGTTAATAATTTAGTTTTGTTTTTGTACTAAATTGTGCCTGACACATAGACAATAATGAAGTTTATGAATAAGAAATAAAAAACTATTTTCTTGAGATAATGCTTTAAAATAACTTTCACATGTAAAAGAGTAAAAAAACATAAAACAAAACAAAACAAAACAAAACAAAACCTGCTGGGCACCATGCTTGTTCTACTTTCTGTCTTTATTTTTTTTAATTTTCTTTTTTGGTAGTTTGCTAAAGTGGTTTAAAAATCAAAGATTTGGCCAGGCCAGTGTTGTTCAGTGTTTGAGAATCAATTCATGAACCAGGAGGGTCACAGTTCAATTCTATAGTCAGGGGACTCTCTTATCATTGATATTTCTCTCTCTCCCTCTGCCTTCCTCTCTCTCAAATCAATAAAAATATATTTTAAAAAAAATCAAAGTTTTGAACATGCCCAGATTAAAAAAAAACAAAAAACTCACACAATTAGAACATAGTAATGATCTTGAATGATCATTTTTCTTCAGTGAATCATTCAGCAAACATGTATAATGCGCTCACAGGATCTACAAAGGAGAATAAGGCAGGTTCAAGTCTCAGCCATAGATCTAAAGCTGTGTGAGGAAAAGCAGACTGTAGACAATTGAAATTACTTCTGTGTTGTTAAGAAGCATCTTCAGCCCTAGCTGGTTTGGCTCAGTGGATAAAGTGTTGGCCTGAGGACTGAAGGGCCCCGTGCTCGATTCCAGTCAAGGGCACATGCCCAGGTTGTGGGTTCGGTCCCCAGTAGGGGATGTACAGAAGGCAACCATCAATGATTCTCTCTCTTTATTAATGTTTCTATATCTCCCACTTCCTTCCTCTCTGAAATAAATATATTTTTTAAAAAGAATGGTCTTCATGTTGCTCTCTGAAGAAACTCTTTCTTTCAAAAAGTGCACTTAGGCATCAGCTTGAAGCCTTAAAGGAAGGCAACACATGGTGTTTCTCATGTGTTCTCTTTTGTGGGTCAGCAGCGTCAGGACACAGTCTAACAAAAGGGTCCTCCTCTGATATGGTGCAAGGCCAATGGCACAGGGAGGGAGGGGTCAAGGCCGAACAGGCCCAGCAAAAGTGAACTATTTAGAACAAGCATGTCATACTCAAAGGCTAACAGGGGCCAAATAAACAAGGTGTAAGTTTATGCAGGCCACAAACAAACAAAAGCTTCGATTTCCATAGAAACATAGGTTTATTCCGATAGAGACATGCTGAATACAAAGGGCTGAAATAAATGAGTCATCATTAACATAAAATAATAGAACACTTTAATAAAAATTAATATTCTTTTTGAACATTAACTTACCAGACACTGAATAACTGCACAAATTAATAAGCGTAACACAAATAAACCTATTTTTCTTGTTCTTCAAAAGCAAAATATTTCCTGTTGCGCACACCAAACAAGTCAATCCAAGACTAATGACATGGCCATAGGCTGCTAAAATATTCACTGCTAGTATTAGTGGAGAGAAATGGTGCGCCTGAGCGTAAGCACATAAGGGAAATAAATGCAACACGATTGTAGTAATCAGTCATTAGCGAACGTTGTAGTTTGTTATTAATTATGTATAATAGGATATTGTAAAAATTAAATTATGAAATTTTTATTGAAACATTTCTTACATACTGTTATATTGGCTGGGCCACAAAAATATTCGTTTTGCGCCGCGAGTTTGACATGCTTGATTTAGAAAATAGTAATGTTTTAACAGCCACAGCCTGGCATCTATTGAGATAAAGAAACTTTAAAGAAGAATCAACAAAATCATATTACTATAGTGTCCTGTCCTGTCATCAGTCACACTCTTTGGTAACAGTGTGTCCACATTTCAATTACCCACCAATCTTGACTGTGGACAGAAACCACGCCTAATTCACCAGGACATCTCCAGCACCTAACACAATGTCTGGCACAGTAATAAGTGATTAATAACTATTTGCCAAATCAATAAGCAAAGGAATATATGAACAAATCCCACACAGACGTAGAATCTCACTAAAAGAATTGTCTAAGTCAGTGGTTCTCAACCTTCCTAATGCCGCGACCCTTTAATACAGTTCCTCATGTTGTGGTGACCCCCAACCATAAAACTATTTTTGTTGCTACTTCATAACTGTAATTTTGCTACTGTTATGAATTGTAATGTAAATATCTGTGTTTTCTGATGGTCTTGGGTGACCCCTGACAGCGGTTCTCAACCTGTGGGTTGCAACCCCTTTCACAGGTGTCACCTAAGACCATCGAAAAACACAGATATTTACATTACGATTCATAACAGTAGCAAAATTACAGTTATGAAGTAGCGACAAAAGTAGTTTTATGGTTGGGGGTCACCACAACATGAGGAACTGTACTAAAGGGTTGTGGTATTAGGAAGGTTGAGAACCACAGGTCTAAGTTGAGAGAAAAAAAAAAAGAAAAGTTAAGAGTATTTCTTGATTTTTGGATGAAAATGACAGTTTTGACATGTGACTGACCAATGGTTTTATTATTTCACTAGAGGCCTGGTGCGCAAAATTTGTGCATGGGAGGGGGGGTCCCTCAGCCCAACCTGCACCCTCTCCAATCCAGGAGCCATCAGGGGATGTCCTACTGACAGTTTAGGCCCACTGCCCATGGTTCTCTGCTCTCTACAGAGCCTGGCTGCTTCGCCGCTGCTGCTGCAACAAAGCCACCATGCCCTGCTGTCCTCTCTCTGTCTGCAGGGCCTGGGGGCTTCACCACCACCATGGAAACAAAGCTGCCACACCCTGCTGTCTATTCTCTGTCCAGTGGCGGATGAGCAGCGTGGCTGGAACTGCCTAAGGGCGGATCCAACTGTGCCACTCACCTGCCTCATGCCCCCCAACCCAACCCCACCACCGATGTATCTGACAGGACCTGGGACTCCAGCAATGGGGTTGACAGGACCAGGGACTCTGGCAGGGCTGAGGGACTGGGCGCCGCCATCTTGTGGCTATGGGAGCCACCATCTTTGTGACAGAGTGACAGTTAATTTGCATACCACCTTTTTATTAGATAGGAATATATTTTTACAAGTAAGGTATCTTTATTGTCTATGTAAAATTATTAGTATACTTTTTTTCTTGCTTTACTTCTTTTTATGGCTTCTCTATCTGTTTTAGACCTCATTTGAGGATATTACAGCTGATGGCAATTACTCGTCTTATACTATAAAAGGTAGTGTGTCTACTGAGATTATATTTGTAGCAATGTTGAGTTTTACAAAACTTTCAAAAGGTTTATTAGATAAGTATCACTTTGTTCTAGTTTAAAGATAATATCATAGTTTATGGTTACTCAACATATGGTAAATAATACTCATCAATCCAAGGCATTCATGATTATGATATATTGCCATCTCTCTTCAGATGAGCTAATATGCCTTTTAGAATAAAAGCACAATATAAGCAGGTAATGTGTCAGCCAGTAAAATATTTCTTCTTGCTTCCTTACCTACTGAAGCTACAGTTCCAATTACCTGCTACTGAGTAACAAACCGCACCAAAGCCGTGATTAAAGCAGCAGAACTGGGGGACAAGCTGCAGTGGTGCTGGTTCTTGCAGGTGGAGAAGGTGGGCTGCCCAGACGCGGCCGTGCACCTGCTCCTGGTGAGCTGCTAGCCTCCCTCTGGTTGCCCATGTCCCTGCCCTTTATCTCCTGTAAGAACGTGGTTTTGCAGATTCCTGCGGTCATTGTGAGAGTGAAGTCCGCATTGCCTTTGTTTCCTGCCCGAGTCTGGAGATTAAGGTGCGAAAACTCCAGGAACTGTGGCAGTCACACTACTACAGACTTCCTCTGCCCTCTGTGCCTCTGACTTCACAGAAATGGCCAACCACACATCACATTCACACACAGCCCTCTTTAGGGACACACCATGTACACAAAGTAAACTTGGAGAAATCTCACTACTGAACTTCTGTGTTGCAGAAGACACTTTGGAATAAAAATCTCTAAGAAGATATGTTTCTAAAGGAATAGAAATGGAGTGAGTGTAAGTGCAGTATGTTTGTGTGTAGAGCCTGTTTTCTCTGTTCCTCAAGGGCAGGTGAGCAGGCTGTACTGCCTGAGTGCAGCCGCACCTCCATCGTGGCCACAGGCGTGCATCAGGCGAACCCCAGAGGCTGGTCAGCTTATACCCTCCCCACCACCTCCTGGGAGTACAGAGGGCTCCCTGGTGCTCTGTGTGCTGTAGGCCTGAGGGGCGAGAGCAGAGGAATGGGGAGAGGACACAGCTTTGTCCAGGTAGCTAATTGGTCTGTTTGTAGTGTCTTCATTTTACGTTCTGTTTTATTAACGTGTATTTTCCTAGGAAATCACCCAGGTCCTCCAGGATTCCAGGTTGATGCAATAAGTTTCTCTTATTTTACTTTTAATTTCTCTTTCTAGTTTTCTATAGAATTGTTACAGTTAATGAACAAATATTGATACATTATTGTCAACTTAAGTCTACATTTCATTTAGGCTCCCATAGTCAAGGCTCAGTCTCAGTCCTGACACCTCTTTAATTACTCTCCAGTCTTCCAACTGGTTGGGGTGTTATGCTAGGACACAGAAGCAGGAGAGAAATGCACTGCCAGGGTCCGTGCTGTGCAGCCCGCGGGGACTGCATGGGGGAGGCATGTGGGCAGTTCTTACACATGCAAAGTGACAGGAGTTGGTCCTAACTTAGAAAGGTTGGCTGGTCACAGTGTGGAGGTGGAACTGGACAGAGGAGACAGGAAGCTGGGCAGTGGGACGGCTGGTGAGCATGATGCTGGCTGAGCTGAGGCAGGTCGGGGTTGGCAGAGGAGCAGGGTGTGAGGACCAGAGAGGCGTGGTCAGCACTGTCCTGAGGATGGAGCCAGCACGTGTGTGGGAGCTGGTACGTAGGGGGACTGGCCATTCTGACCCCAATTAGAGAGCTCATTCTGCTGAAAGGAGACTATTTGCTAACCTCTGGGTTTATTGGCCATGGAAGGAAGGAAGGACTAAGAAGGAAAGGGGAGAGTGCTGGTCGCATGCTGGGCAGTAGCCAAGGGCTCCACCTCACTGCGTCCTCCAAGCCACGCAGTGGGAGCAACGTCCCTTCTGACAGGGGAGACCGAGGCTCCATTTCTCTGCCAAACCGCACAGCGGGGAGGTTGTGGGGCCAGAAGCAGGCTCTGCACTGTTGGGCTCAGGCCTTGCCTGTAATGGCTAAAGCAAGGGCAAGGGCAAGGGCAAGGGCAAGGGCAAGGTCTAGGGCTAGGGCTTCTGTGTTTGAGGCCTGGGCCCCTGGATGGCCGTCTCAGCCCCGCCATAAAGGTCTGGGGCCCGGGTGTAGGTCTGAGCCCCGTATGGAGGTCTCGGTCCTGAGTGGGTGATTCGGGCCAGGGAGGGAAGTCTAGGCCCTGGCGGGGAGGTCTGGTACCCCACGTGGACATCTGCGATATGGAATGGTGGTCTGGGGTATGGATGGAAATCTAGTCCCCTGATACAAGACTGGATTCTGTGTTTGAGGCCTGGGCCCCAGGATGGCCTTCTGGTCCTCACCTTAAAAGTCTGTGACCCAGATGTAGGTCTGAGCCCCGGATGTAGGTCTGAGTGCTTGGAGGGAGGTGTGGTCACTAGGGGGCTGTCTGGGCCGAAGAAGGGAGGTTTGGGTCAGGGCAGGACCTCTGGATCATGAAATGGTGGTATGGACCAGCCTGGATATTTGGACGCCAATAAAGGTCTAGGCCCTGGGTTCTAGTGTGGCCCCCCGGAATGGCCTTCTGGTCCTCGCCATAAAGGTCTGGGACCCAGATGTAGGTCTGAGCCCCAGGAGGAGGCCTGGCCTGGGGGGCTGTATGGGCCCAAGGCGGAGGTTTGGGGCTAGGCCAGAAAATCAGGGTCATATAGTGGTGGTCTGCACTACTGTGGATGTTGGTACCCCATTATAGGACTAGACAGTGTGTTTGATGTCTGGGCCACAGAATGGCCTTCTGGGCCACGCCTGAGGGTCTGGGACCAGGATGTAGGTCTGAGCCCCGGATTGGGGTCTGGGTCCTGAGAGGGCGGTTCGGGCCTGGGAGGGAGGTCTGGGCCCTGGGCGGAGGTCTGGTGCCTGAGCTGGACATCTGGGTTATGGAATGGAGGTCTACTCTACAGATGGAGATCTGCTCTCCTTATTCAAGACTGGATTTTGTGTTTGGGGCCTGGGCCCCGGGATGGCCTTCTCGGCCCCGCCATGAAGGTCTGGGACCTGGATGTAGGTCTCAGTGTTGGGAGGGAGTGCTGGTCATTAGGTGACTCTAAGGGCCCAGAAAGGAGGTTTGGGGCAGGGGTAGTACCTCTGGATCATGAAATGGTGGTCTGCACTACTCTGGATGTCTGGCCCCTGATAAATGACTGTACACTGAGTTGGAGGTCTGGGCCACAGGGTGGCATTTTGGGGCCCCGGCAAGAAGGTCTGGGACCCAGATGTAGGTCTGAGACCCAGATGGAGGTCTGGGTACTGGGAGCGGGGTTTGGGCACTAGAGGGCTGTATGGGCCCAGGGCAGAGTCTGGGTCAGGGGCAGGAGCTCCGGATATTGAAATGGTGTTCTGCACTTCTGTGGATGTCTGGACCCCATTATAGGACTAGACACTGTGTTCGAGATCTGGGCCCCAGAAAGGCCTCTGGGCCTCGCCATTAGGGTCTGGGACCTGGATGGAGGTCTGACCCTGGATGGAGGTCTGGGTCCTGGCAGGGTGGTTCGAGTCAGGGAGGGAGGTCTGGGCCCCAGGATGGGGGATCTGGTTCCTGAGCTGGACATCTGGGTTATGGAATGGTCGTCTGTACTACAGATAGAGAACTGGTCCCCTGATTCAAGACTGGATTCTGTGTTTGAGGCCTGGGACCTGGGATAGTCTTCTCGGCCCCACCATGAAGGTCTGGGGCCCGGATGTAGGTCTGAGCCCAAGATGGAGGTCTGGGTCCTTGGAAGGAGGATTGGGCACTAGAGGGCTGTCTGGGCCTAAGGCAGAGGTTTGGGTCAGGAGCAGGTCCTCTGGATAATGAAATGGTGTTCTGCACTTCTGTGGATTTCTGGACCCCATTATAGGACTAGACTCTGTGTTCAGGGTCTGGGCCACGGAATGGCCTTCTGGGCCCGCCATGAGGGTCTGGGAAAAGGATGTAGGTCTGAGCCCCAGATGGAGGTCTGGGTCCTGGGAGGGAGGTTTGGTCCAGGGAGGAGGGTCTGCGCCCCGGGGGGAGGTCTGGTGCCTGAGCTAGACATCTTGGTTATGGAATGGTGGTCTGGACTATGGATAGAGTTCTGGTCCCCTGATTCAAGAGTGGTTTCCATGTTTGAGGCCGGGGCCATGAGATGGTTTTCTCGGCCCCACCATGAAGGTCTGGGGCCCGGGTGTAGGTCTGAGCCCCGTATGGAGGTCTCGGTCCTGAGAGGGTGGTTCGGGCCAGGGAGGGAAGTCTAGGCCCTGGGGGGAAAGTCTGGTACTTCACATGGACATCTGCGATATGGAATGGTGGTCTGGGGTACGGATGGAAATCTAGTCCCCTGATACAAGACTGGATTCTGTGTTTGAGGCCTGGGTCCCAGGATGGCCTTCTCGGCCCCGCCATGAAGGTCTGGGACCTGGATGTAGGTCTCGGTGTTGGGAGGGAGAGCTTGTCACTATGCAGCGCTAAGGGGCCAGAAAGGAGGTTTGGGCAGGGGTAGAACCTCTGGATCATGAAATGGTGGTCTGCACTACTCTGGATGTCTGGCCCCTGATAAATGACTGTACACTGAGTTGGAGGTCTGGGCCACAGGATGGCATTTTGGGGCCCCGGAATGAAGGTCTGGGACCCAGATGTAGGTCTGAGACCCAGATGGAGGTCTGGGTCCTGGGAGGGAGGTTTGGGCACTAGAGGGCTATCTGGGCCTAGGGCAGAGTTTGGGTCAGGGCAGGAGCTCTGGATATTGAAATGGTGTTCTGCACTTCTGTGGATATCTGAACCCCATTATAGGACTAGACACTGTGTTCGAGGTCTGGGCCCCGGTATGGCCTTCTGGGCCCCGCCTGAGGGTCTGGGACCAGGATGTAGATCTGAGCCCTGGATGGAGGTCTGGGTCTTAGGAGGGCAGTTCGAGTCAGGGAGGGAGGTCTGGGCCTCGGGGGGAAGTGTGTTGCCTGAGCTGGACATCTGTGTTATGGAATGGTCCCTCTATACTACACATAGAGATCTGGTCCCCTGATTCAAGAATGGATAATGTATTTGAGGCCTGGGTCCCGGATGGCCTTCTCGGCCCCGCCATGAAGGTCTGGTACCCGGATATAGGTCTGAGCCCCAGATGTCTGGGTGCTGGGAGGGAGGTCTGGTCACTAGGAGGCACTCTGGGCCCAGGAGGTAGGTTTGGGTGAGGGACAGGACCTCTGGATCATGAAATGGTGGTCTGGACCAGCCTGGATATTTCGACCCTAATAACGGTCTAGGCACTGGGTTCTAGTTTTGGCCCCGGAATGGCCTACGGGTCCTCACCATAAAGGTCTGGGACCGCGATGTAGGTCTGAGCCCCAGGTGCAGGGCTGGGTCCTGGAAAGGGTGAACGGGCCCCGGAGGGCTCTCTGGGCCCAAGGAGGGAGGTTTGGGTCTAGGCACTGGGTTCTAGTCTGAGCCTCCGGATGGACTTCTGGTCCACGCCATAAAGGTCTGGGACTTGGATGGAGATGTGAGCCCCATGAGGAGACCGGTGTCCTGGGAGGGCTGATTGGGCCCCGGAGGACTGAATTGTCCCAGGGCGGAGGTTTTAGGCAGGCACAGGACCTCTGGATCTTGTAGTGGTGGTCTGCACTACTGTGGATGTCAGGACCCCAATAAATGACTATACACTGAGTTGAAGGTCTGGGCCCCAGGATGGTGTTTTGGGGCCCTGGCATAAAAGTCTGGGACCTGGATGTAGGTCTGAGCCCCAGATGGAGGTCTGGGTCCTGGGAGGGAGGTTTGGGCACTAGAGGCCTGTCCGGGCCCAGTGCAGAAGTTTCGGTCAAGGCCGGACCTCCAGATCATGAAATGGTGGTCTGCACTACTATGGATGTCTGGACCCCATTAAAGGACTACACACTGTGTTTGAGGTCTGGGCCTTCTGGGCCTTGGCATGAAGGTCTGGGACCAGGATGTAGGTCTGAGCCCCGGATTGGGGTCTGGTTCCTGAGAGGGGGGTTTCAGCCAAGGAGGGAGAAAAGTCTGGGCCCCGGGGGGAGGTCTGGTGCCTGAGCTGGACATCTGGGTATGGAATGGAGGTCTGGTCTACAAATGGAAATCTGGTCCCCTTATTCAAGACTGGATTCTGTGTTTGAGGCCTGGTACCCAGAATGGCCTTCTAGGCCCCGCCATGAAAGTATGGGACCCGGATGTAGGTCTGAGACCAGGAGGAGGAGTGGGTCCTGGGAGGGAGGTTTGGGCACTAGAGGGCTGTCTGTGCCCAGGACAGATATTTGGGTCAGGGGCAGGACCTCCGGATCATGAAATGGTGGTCTGCACTACTGTGGATGTCTGGACCCCATTATAGGTCTAGACACTGTGTTCAAGGTCTGGTCCCCGGAATGGCCATTTGGGCCCTGCCATGAGTGTCTGGGACCTGGATGTAGGTGAGCCCCGGATGTAGGGATGGGTCCTGGGATGGAGGTGGAGTCACTAGGGGCCTCTCTGGACCCAGGAGGGTGGTTTGGGTCAAGGGCAGGCCCTCTGAATCATGAAATGGTGGTCTGGACCAGCCTGGATATTTCAACCCCAATAAAGGTCTAGGCACTGGGTTCTAGTCTGGGGCCCCGGATGGACTTCTGGCCCACACCATGAAGGTCTGGGACCCCGATGTAGGTCTGAGCCCCAAGTGCAAGGCTGGGTCCTGGGAAGGCTGATCGGGCCCCGGGGGGCTCTCTCGGCCCATAGAGGGAGGTTTGGGTCATGGGCATAACTTCTGGATCATGAAATGGTGGTCTGGACTAGCCTGGATATTTGGACCCCAAAAAAGGACTAGGCACTGGGTTCTAGTCTAAGCCTCCGGATGGACTTCTGGTCCACGCCATAAAGGTCTGGGACTTGGATGGAGATGTGAGCCCCATGAGGAGGCCGGTGTCCTGGGAGGGCTGATCGGGACCCAGAGGGCTGTATTGTCCCAGGGCGGAGGTTTTAGGCAGGCACAGGACCTCTGGATCTTGTAGTGGTGGTCTGCACTACTGTGGATGTCAGGACCCCGATAAATGACTATACACTGAGTTGAAGGTCTGGGCCCCAGGATGGTGTTTTGGGGCCCTGGCATAAAAGTCTGGGACCTGGATGTAGGTCTGAGCCCCAGATGGAGGTCTGGGTCCTGGGAGGGAGGTTTTGGCACTAGAGGCCTGTCGGGGCCCAGGGCAGAAGTTTCGGTCAGGGGCAGGACCTCCGGATCATGAAATGGTGGTCTGCACTACTGTGGATGTCTGGACCCCATTATAGGACTAGACACTGTGTTCGAGGTCTGGGCCCCCAGATGGCCTTCTGGGCCCCGCCTGAGGGTCTGGGACCAGGATGTAGGTCTGAGCCCCGGATTGGGGTCTGGGTCCTGGGAAGGAGGTTTGGGCCAGGGAGGGAGAAATGTCTGGGCCCCAGGGGGAGGTCTGGTGCCTGAGCTGGACATCTGGGTTATGGAATGGTGGTCTGGACTACGGATGGGGATCTGGTCCCCTTATTCAAGACTGGATTTCGTGTTTGAGGCCTGGGTCGCGGATGGCCTTCTCGGCCCCGCCATGAAGGTCTGGTACCCGGATATAGGTCTGAGCCCCAGATGTCGGTCTGGGTGCTGGGAGGGAGGTCTGTTCACTAGGAGGTGCTCTGGGCCCAGGATGGAGGTTTGGGTGAGGGGCAGGACCTCTGGATCATGAAATGGTGGTCTGGACCAGCCTGGATATTTCGACCCCAATAACGGTCTAGGCACTGGGTTCTAGTTTTGGCCCCCGGAATGGCCTACGGGTCCTCACCATAAAGGTCTGGGACCCCAATGTAGGTCTGAGCCCCAGGTGCAGGCCTGGGTCCTCGGAAGGCTGATCGGGCCCTTGAGGGCTCTCTGGGCCCAAGGAGGGAGGTTTGGGTCTTGGGCAGGACCTCTGGATCATGAAATGGTGGTCTGGATTAGCCTGGATATTTGGACCCCAATAAAGGATTAGGTACTGGGTTCTAGACTGGCCACCGAATGGACTTCTGTTCCTCGCCATTAAAGTCTGGGACCTGGATGTAGGTCTGAGCCCCAGGAGAAGGCCTGGGTCCCGGGAGGGCTGTTTGGGCCCTGGGGGACTGTATGGGCCCAGGGCAAAGGATTGGGGCAAGGGCAGGACCTCTGGATCATGTAGTGGTGGTCTGTACTACTGTGGATGTCTGGACCCCGATAAATGACTATACCCTGAGATGGAGGTCTGAGTCCTAGGGTGGCATTTTGGGGCCCCAGCATAAAGATCTGGGACCCAGATGTAGGTCTTAGCCCCAGATGGAGGTCTGCGTCCTGGGAGGGAGGTTTGGGCACTATCGAGCTCTCTGTGTGCAGGGCGGAAGTTTGGGTCACGAGCAGGACCTGTGAATCATTAATGGTGGTCTGCAATACTGAGAATATCTGGACCCCATTATAGGACTAGTCACTGTGTTCAAGGTCTGGGCCCCACAATGGCCTTCTCGGTCCTGCCATGAGGGTTTGGGACCCGGATGAAGGTGTGAGTCCTGGATGGAGGTCTGGGTCCTGAGAGGGCGGTTTGGGACAGGGAGGGAGGTCTGGGCCCAGGGGAAAGGTCTGGTGCATGAGCTGGACATCTGGGTTATGGAATGGTGGTCTGGACTACGGATGGTGATCTGGTCCCCTTATTCAAGACTGGATTCTGTGTTTTAAGGCTGGGCCCAGGGAAGGACTTCTGGGCCCCGCCCTGAAGGTCTGGGACCCGGATGTAGGTCTGAGCCCCTGATGTAGGTCTGGGTGTTGGGAGGGAGGTCTGGTCACTAGGGACCGCTCAGGGCCCAGGAAGGAGGTTCGGATCAGAGGCAGGACCTCTTGGATCATGAAATGGTGGTCTGCACTACTATGGATATCTGGCCCCCGATCAATGACTATACACTGAGAGTGCGGCTCGGGTCAGGGAGGGAGGTCTGAGCCTCGGGGTGGAGGTCTGGTGCCTGAGGTGGCCATCTGGGTTATGGAATGTTCATCTGAACTACGGATAGATATCTGTTTTCCTGATTAAAGACTGGATTCTGTGTTTGAGGCTGAGCCCCACGATGGCCTTCTTGGCCCCGCCATGAAGGTCAGGGGCCCTGATGTAGGTCTGAGGCCCATATGGTGGTCTGGGTCCTGGGAAGGAGGTTTGGGCACTAGAGGGCTGTCTGGGCCTTGGGCGGAACTTTGGGTCAGGAGCTGGACCTCCGGATCATGAAATGGTGGTCTGCACTACTGTGGATGTCTGGACACCATTATAGAACTAGACACTGTGTTCCAGGTCTGGGCCCCTCAATGGCCTTCTGGGTCCACCCATGAGGGTCTGGGACCCGGATGTGGGTCTGACCCCCAGGTAGAGGTCTGGGTTCTGGGAGTGCGGTTCGGGTCAGGTAGAGAGGTCTGGTCTTCGGGGGAAGGTCTTGTGCCTGAGGTAGACATCTGGGTTATGGAATTGTCATCTGTACTACGGATAGAGATCTGTTCTCCTCATGCAAACCTGGATTCTGTGTTTGAGGCCTGGGCCCCAGATGGCCTTCTCGGCCCCGCCATGAAGGTCTGGGACCCTGATGTAGGTCTGAGCCCCCGATGGAGGTCAGGGTCCTAGGAGGGAGGTTTGGGCACTAGAGGTCCAAATGGGGCCCCACACTAGAACCCAGTACCTAGTCCTTTATTGGGGTACAAATATCCGAGATAGTCCAGAAGCCACTCTTGTATCAGGGGACTAGATCTCCATCCATACCCCAGACCACCATTCCATAAAGGGCTTGGACCTGGATGTAGGTCGGAGCCCCAGATGGAGGCCTGGGTCCTGGGAGGGATGATCGGTCCCCTGTGGGATATATGGGCCCAGGGCAGACGTTTGGGTCAGGGGCAGGACCTCTGGATCATGAAATGGTGGTCTGTACTACTGTGGATGTTTGGACCCCATTATAGAACTAGACACTGTGTTCGAGGTCTGGGCCCCGGAATGGCCTTCTGGGCCCTGCCTGAGGGTCTTGGACCAGGATGTAAGTCTGAGCCCCGGATTGAGGTCTGGGTCCTTGGAGGGCGGTTCGGTCCAGCGAGGGAGATCTGGTCCCCTTAATTCAAGACTGGATTCTGTGTTTGAGGCCAGAGCCCCAGGATGGCCTTCTCGGCCCCGCCATGAAGGTCTGGGACCCGGATATAGGTCTGAGCCCCAGATGTAGGTCTGGGTGCAGGGAGAGAGGTCTGGTCACTAGGGGGCAATCTGGGCCCAGGAGGGAGTTTTGGGTCAGGGGCAGGACCTCTGGATCATGAAATGGTGGTCTGAACCAGCCTGGATATTTGGACCCCAATAAAGGACTAAGTACTTGGTTCTAGTCTGGGCCCCAAGATGGACTTCTGGTCTTCACCATAAAGGTCTGGGACCTGGATGTAGCTCTGAGCCCCAGGAAGAAGCCTGGGTCCTGGGAGGGCTTATTGGGCCCCTGAGGGATATATGGGCCCAGGGCGGACATTTTTTCGCAGGGGCAGGACCTCTGGATCTAGTAGAGGTGGTCTGCACTACTGTGGATGTTGGAACCTGATAAATGACTATACACTGAGTTGGAGGTCTGGGCCTCAGGATGGCGTTTTGGGGCCCCGCCATGAAGGTCTGGGACCCGGATGTAGGTCTGAGCCCCAGATGGAGGTCTGGGTCCTAGGAGAAAGGTTTAGGCACTAGAGGGCTGTCTGGGCCAAGGGCGGAGGTTAGGGTCAGGGGCAGGACCTGTGGATCATTAAATGGTGGTCTGCACTACTGTAGATGTTGGGACCCCAATATAGGACTAGACACTTGTTTGAGGTCAGGGCCCCAGAATGGCCTTCTTGGCCCCGCCTTAGGGTCTGGGAGCAGGATGTAGGTCTGAGCTCCGGATTGGGGTCTGGGTCCTGGGTGGGCATTTCGGGCCAGGGTGGGGGTCTGGGCACTGGGGGGAGGTCTGGTGCCTGAGCTGGACATCTGGGTTATGGAATGGTTGTATGAACTACGGACGGAGATGTGGTCCCCTTATTCAAGACCAGATTCTGTGTTTGAGGCCTGGGCCCCGGGATGGCCTTCTCGGCCCCGCCATGAAGGTCTGGGATCCGGTTGTTGGTCTGAGCCCCAGATGTTGATCTGGCTGCTGGGAGGGAGGTCTGGTCACTAGGGGGCACTCAGGAGCCAGGAGGGAGGTTTGGGTCAGAGGCAGGACGTCTGGATCTTGAAATGGTGGTCTAGACTACCTTGGATATTTGTACCTCAATAAAGGTCTAGGCACTGGGTTCTAGGCTGTGCCCACAGATGGACTTCTTGTCCTCTTCATAAATGACTGGAACCTGGAGTAGGTCTGAGCCCAGGAAAAGGCCTGGGTCCTGGGAGGGCTGATTGGGCCCCTGAGGGTTGTATGGGCCCAGGGCAGAGGTTGGGGCAGGGGCACGACCTCTGGATCATGAAGAGGTGGTCTACACTACTGTGGATGTCTGGACCCCAATAAATGACTATACACAGAGTTGTAAGTCTGGGCCTCAGGATGGCGTTTTGGGGCCCCAGAATGAAGGTCTGGAACCTGGATGTAGGTCTGAGCCCCAGATGGAGGTCTGGGTCCTGGGAGGGAGGTTTGGGCATTAGAGGGCTGTCTGGGCCCAGAGCAGAAGTTTGGGTCAGGGACAGGACCTCTAGATCATGAAATGGCGGTCTGCACTAGTGTGGATATCTGGATCCCATTATAAGACTACCAGGGGTGGGCAAACTTTTTGACTTGAGGGCCACAATGGGTTCTTAAACTGGACCGGAGGGCCGGAACAAAAGCATGGATGGAGTGTTTGTGTGAACTAATATAAATTCAAAGTAAAGGAGCGGAGGGAAGAGCAAGAGAACCCTCCGCTCTTTTGGCTCTGCGGGCCAGATAGAAAAGCTGAACGGGCCGGATTCGGCCCGCGGGCCGTAGTTTGCCCACGGCTGGACTAGACACTGTGTTCGAGGTCTGAGCCCCGCAATGGCCTTCTGGTCCCTGCCATTAGTGTCTGGGACCCGGATGTAAGTCGAAGCCTCGGATAAAGGTCTGGGTTCTGGGAGGGTCAGAGAGGGAGGTCTGGGCCCCGAGGGGAGGTCTGGTGCCTGAGCTGGACATCTGGGTTATTGAATGGTGGTCTGGACTATGGGTAGAGATCTGGTCCCCTGATTAAAGACTGGATTCTGGGTTAGAGGCCTAGGCCCCTGGATGGCCTTCTCGGCTCCCCCATGAAGGGCTGGGACCCGGTTGTATGTCTGAGCCCCAGATGTAGATCTAGGTGCTGGGATGGAGGTCTGGTCACTAGTGGGTGAGTTGGGCCCAGGAGGAGGTTTGAGTCAGGGGCAGGACCTCTGGATCATGAAATAGTGGTCTGGACCAGCCTGGATATTTGTACCCCAATAAAGGTCTAGGCACTGGGTTCTAGTCTGGGCCCCCAAATGGACTTCTGGTCCTCGCCATAAAGGTCTGGACCCTGATGTAGCTCTGAGCCCAGGAGGTCTCCTGGGTCCTGGGAGGGCTGAGAGGGCACCGGAGGGCTTTATGGGCCCATGTCGGAGGTTTGGGACTGGGGCAGGAACTCTGGGTCATGTAGTGGTGGTCTGCACTACTGTGGATGTCTGGACCCCGATAAATGACTATACACTGAGTTGGAGGTCTAGGCCTCAGGATGGCATTTTGGGGCCCTGGCATGAAGGTCTGGGACCCGGATGTATTTCTGAACCCCAGATGTAGGTCTGGGTGCTGGGAGGGAGGTCTCGTCACTAGGCGGCGCTCAGGGCCCAGGAAGAAGTTTTGGGTCAGGGGCAGGACCTCTGGATCATGAAATGGTGGTTTGGACTAGCCTGGATATTTGGACCCCAATAAAAGTCTAGGCACTAAGTTCTAGTCTGGGCCCTCGTAATGGCCTTCTGGTCATTTCCATAAACATCTGGGATCCGGATGTAGGGCTGAGCCCCAGGAGGAGGCCTGGGTCCTGGGAGGGCTGATTGGGCCCTGGAGGGCTGTATGGGCCCAGTGTGGAGGTTTGGGGCTTGGGCAGGACCTCTGGGTCATGTAATGTTGGTCTGGACTAGCCTGGATATTTGGACCCCAATAAAGGACTAGGCACTGGGTTCTAGTCTCTGCCCCCAGAATGGCCTTCTGGTCCTCGCCCTAAAGGTCTGGGACCCGGATATAGGTCTGATCCCTAGCAGGAGGCCTGGGTTCTGGGAGGGCTGATTGGGCCCCAGAGGGCAGTATGGGCCCAGAGCCGATGTTTGGGGCTGGGGCAGGACCTCTTGGTCATGTAGTGGTGGTCTGCACTACTGTGGTTGTGTGGACCCCAATAAATGACTATACACTGAGTTGGAGGTCTGTGTGAGTCCCTTGTTCTGCGATGGGTTTCTTGTAGACAGCATTTATATGGGTTGTGTTTTTTTTATCCATTCAGCCACTCAATGTCTTTTGATTGGAGCATTTTGTCAGTTTACGTTTAAAGTTATTATTGAAAGGTACTTGTTTGTAGTCATTTCTATTTTTGTGCCTGTGTTCTTTCTTACCTTTTTATTTCTTCTTTTTACAGCATTCCCTTTAGCATTTTCTTGCATTGCTGGCTTGGTAGTGATAAACTTTCTTAGCCTTTTTTTGTTGCGAAGTCAGGTGGCACTGTTGCCCTGCGTTGGCTTTGGGTTTGGTGGCCAGATTGCATTGCCTGGAGCAGATCTCCAGTGTCTGTTTGCATGCAGGCTCAAATTCCTGTAGCAGCACTGCAGCCCGTGCAAGGGGTGGGTCTATCAATTACTATGGCATTGCCTGCGAGCCTGCGAGGAGGGGGATAGGCTCCTTGACTCACAGAAATCTGCGGCTGGGATGTCTGGATTCCTGTTGTCTGTTAGTCTGCAGCTGTGGTCGCAGGTCTTTGTCCTGGTTTGTGTCTGAGACCAGACTGGGTGGTGCTGAGGCCAGGATCCTAGTCTCAAGCAGCTCTGTTTCTCAAGATGGTGTGGTCTCTGTACCCGCACTGGCCGCCCAGATGTGTCCACGTTGTGCGCGGGGCTTCGCCGTCTAAGACTGCCCGGTTTGGCAGCCCCTTGGAAGACCTGCAGAATCTAACTGTCCCTAGCTCATACACACGCACACCACACACGTCCACACACTCCTCTATCGCTCCTTACTCTCTCACACTCTCTCCCTCGCTACCCTCCTGCTGGTTGCCATCTTCCGTCCTCGACTCTGTGGTTTTATGTCTCAATTTGTTTATGTGATGTATCACATTTATTGATTTGCGGATATTGTACCATCCTTGCATCCCCCAGATAAATCCTACTTAGTTATGGTGTATGATCTTTCTGATGTACTGCTGGATCCGATTTGCTAGAATTTTGTTCAGGATTTTGGCATTTATGTTCATGAGGGATATTGGCCTGTAATTCTCTTTCATTGTGTTGTCTTTATCTGGTTTTGGTATTAGGGTGATGCTGGCTTCATAGAAGGAGCTTGGAAGTGTTCCTTCCTCTTACAATTTTTGGAATAGTCTGAGGAGGATACATTTTATTTCTTCCTTGAATATTTGGTAAAACTCCCCTGTGAAGCCATCTGGCCCCGGGCTTTTGTTTGCTGAAAGCTTTTTAATGACTGCTTCAATTTCTTCCATAGGTATTGGCCTATTGAGATATTTAGATTCTTCCTGATTGAGTTTTGGAAGGTTGTATTTTTCTAGGAATATGTCCATTTCCTGCAGGTTGTCCAATTTGTTAGACTAGAGTTGTTCATAGTATTTTTTAACAATCCTTTGTATTTCTGTGGGGTCTATTGTTATTTCTCCTCTTTCATTTTTGATTTTGTTTATTTGGGTCCTCTCTCTTTACTTCTTGGTGAGCCTGGCTAGAGGTTCATCAATCTTGTTTATCCTCTCAAAGAACCAGCTCTTGGTTTTGTTGATCTTTTGTGTTGTTTTTTGGGTCTCTATGTCGTTTATCTCCACTCTGATCTTTATTATTTCCTTCCTTCTGCTTATACTGGGCTTTTCTTGTTGCTCTCTTTCTAACTCTTTGAGTTGTAGGGTTAGGTAATTTATTACCATTGTTTCTTATTTTTTGCAGTAGGTTTGTAGAGCTATGAACTTCCCTCTCAAGACTGCTTTTGCTGTGTCCCATAGATTTTGGATTGTTGTGTTTTCATTGTCATTTGTTGCCATGATGTTTTTTATTCCTTCTTTGATCTCTCTGGTAACCCAGTCACTGTTTAATAGCATGCTATTTAGTCTCCATGTGTTTGATTTTTTGGATTGTTTTTATTGTAGTTGATTTCCAGTTTTATGCCACTATGATCTGAGAAGATGCTTGATATGATTTCTATCTTCTTGAATTTGAAGAGACTTTGCCTGTGACCCAATATATGGTCTATCTTTGAAAATGACCCATGTGCACTTGAGAAGAATGTGTATTCTGTGGCTTTGGGGTGAAATGTTCTGAAGATGTCAATTGAGTCCATCTGATCTAGTGAGTCATTTATGATAGCTGTTTCTTTGCTGATTTTTTTGTCTAGAGCAGGGGTGGGCAAACTTTTTGACTCGAGGGCCACAATGGGTTCTTAAACTGGACCGGAGGGCCGGAACAAAAGCATGGATTGAGTGTTTGTGTGAACTAATATAAATTCAAAGTAAAGGAGCAGAGGGGAGAGCAAGAGAACCGGATAGAACAGCCGGATCTGGCCCGCGGGCCGTAGTTTGCCCACGGCTGGTCTAGAGGATTTATCCTGTGATGTCAGTGGTGTATTAAAGTCCCCTACTCTGATTGTATTGTTGTCAATCTCTCCCTTGATATCTTCCAGGAGTTTTGTTATGTATTTGGGTGCTCCTGCATTGGGTGCATATATGTTTATCAGAGTTGTATCAATCCCTTTAGTATTATGAAGTGGGCTTCCTTATCTCTTGTTATGGCCTTCACTTTGAGGTCTATTTTGTCATATATAAGTATTGGTACCCAAGCTTTTTTTTTCATTTCCATTTGCCTGAAAGATATTTTTCCATCCCTTCACTTTCAGTCTGTGTGAGTCCCTTGTTCTGAGATGGGTCTCTTGTAGACAGCATACAAATGGGTCATTTTTTTTTTTATCCATTCAGCCACTCAATGTCTTTTCATTGGAGCATTTAGTCGGTTTACGTTTAAAGTTATTATTGAAAGGTACTTGTTTGTAGTCATTTCTATTTTTGTGCCTGTGTTCTTTCTTACCTTTTTATTTCTTCTTTTTACAGCATTCCCTTTAGCATTTCTTGCATTGCTGGCTTGGTAGTTATAAACTCCCTTAGGCTTTTTTTTGTCTACGAAGCTCCTGATTTCCCCTTCAATTTCAATTAATAGTCTTGCTGGATAGAATATTCTTGGATTCAGTACTTTGCTTTGCAACACTTTGTATACCTCCTTCCATTCCCTTCTAGCTTGATGTGTTTTTGTTGAGAAATCATTTGATGGGGACCCTTTGTAGGTAACTCTCTGTCTCTTGTAGCCTTTAAGATTCTTGCTTTGTCGTGAACATTTGCCATTGTAATTATGATGTGTCTTGTGGGTCTTTTGGGATTCATCTTGCTTGGGACTCTCTATACTTGTGTAACTTTTTTCTTCCTCATATCTGGGAAGTTTTCTGTCCTTATTTCTTCAAATAGATTTTCTAATCCTTGCTGCTCTTCTTGTCCTTCTGGCAGCCCTATTATATGTATGTTACTTCATTTTGTGTTGTCCCAAAGTTCCCTTAGGCTCTCCTCCTGCTTTTTAATTTTTTTCTCCAGTTGCTGTTCAGATTGAGCTTGTTTCTCTACCTTATCTTCTAATTCACTAATTCGGTCCTCTGCTTCTTCTAGTCTACTGTTGAAACCTTCCATGGTGTTTTTGATTGTAGCTATATCGCTTTTCATTTCTTCCTGATTCTTGCATAGGTTGTTGATTTTCTCATCCATCCGGTGAATGAATTGTACAATCATTACTCTGAATTCTGTCATGTTGCATGCTTCAATTTCATTAATATCCTTTCTTAGTGACTCCTCATTTTTTTTTCCCTCTGGGGATTGTGTCATCTCCCCATTATGACTCTCACTAGAAAGTTCAAACGTCGAGTTTCGTGGGTCTGGGCTATGTGCAGTGGGAAATCAGGAGCTTCGTAGACAAAAAAAAAAAGCCTAAGGGAGTTTATCACTACCAAGCCAGCAATGCAAGAAATGCTAAAGGGAATGCTGTAAAAAGAAGAAATAAAAAGGTAAGAAAGAACACAGGCACAAAAATAGAAATGACTACAAACAAGTACCTTTCAATAATAACTTTAAACGTAAACCGACTAAATGCTCCAATGACACCTGAGTGTCACTGAAGAGCTCCAACACTAACATGTGTGGCTGCCATGGATTGGTGGGCACCCGGCTTGCCCAGAGTCAGCGTTACCAGCGCTCAGTGTTGCCTCATGTGCACACCTAGAATCAGGGACCCTACCTGCACACGATGAAACAGAGACCCCAATGGTGTTTGCCAAAAAACAGAGCCCCCTACCACATGCCAGGAGTCAGAGTTCCCCTGTGCCTGCAACAAGAATCCAGTATCAGAGTCTCTGTTGCTTCATGTGGCCTCGTGCTGAGAATCAGGGTCCTTGTGTGCACATGCACCACGTATTGGAGTCACTGGCTCTTAGTGTGAATGCACTGGGTGTCAGGGATCCCAGGCACACACAATATAAAACAGAGTAAGTCACTGGTACTTAGTGCTGCCTCCCACCTGGAGAATCAGTGTCCCAGACAGCTTGGGGGACTGGGTTGCACAGTAGCACTGTGTCAGCAGGAGGTCTCCTGCGCTGCAGAACACAGACTTCTGTGTGTGCTGGCTCAGAATCGAAGTCAGGTGGCACTGCTGCCCTGCATGGGCTTCGGGTTTGGTCGCCTGATTGCGGGGAACATATTCCCAGTGTTCGCACGCTCCCAGGCTCAAATTTCTGTAGCAGAACTGCAGCCCGTGCAAGGGATTGGTCTATCAGTTACTATGGCGCTGCCCGCGAGCATGCGGGGAGGAGATAGGCTTTGTGACTCATAGAAATCTGCAGCCAGGATGTCTGGATTCTTGGTGTCTGTGGGTTTGCAGCTGTGGTTGCAGGTCTCTGTCCCCAGTGGCTGCAGGGTCCTGGTTTGCGCCTGAGACTAGACTGGGTGGTGTTGAGGCCAGGATCCTAGTCTCAAGGAGCTCTGTTTCTCAAGATGGCATGGTCTCTGTGCCTGAGCTGGCCGCCCTGGAGTGTCCACGTTGGGAGCATGGCTCCATCATCTAAGACTGCCCGGTTTGGCAGCCCATTCAAGTTTTTCGTTTTGATGTAGTCCCATTTGTTTATTTTCTCCTTAGTTTCCATTGTCCTAGAAGATGTATCATTAAAGACATTGCTACGAGAGCTGTCTGAGATTTTGGTGCCTAGGGCTTTTTCTGGGACTTTTATGGTTTCACATCTTACATTTAAGTCTTTTATCCATTTTGACTTTATTCTTCTGTATGGTGTAAGTTGGTGGTCTAGTTTCATTTTTTTTTTTTTGCATGTACTTGTCCAATATTCCCAACACCATTTATTGAAGAGATTGTCTCTGCTCTAATGTATGCTCTTGCCGCCTTTGTCAAATATTAATTAAGCATAGTGGCTTGGGTTGATTTCTGTGATTACAGTGGCTTTTTAATGTAACTTGATATCTGGTATTGTGATTCCTCCAAATTTATTCTTCTTTCTCAAGATTGCTGCAGCTTTTCAGGGTCTTTTTTTGTTGTTGTTCCATGTAAATGTTGGGAGTGTTTGTTCTAGAATTTTGAAACATGTTGATATATTTTTTCTTTATATTCTTTTTTTAAAAAATTTATTTTTTTATTAAGGTATTTTATGTGTACATATCTTACCATTGCCCCACCCCCACCCCACTCCCATTCATGCCCTCATTCCCCAATGTTTTGCATCCGTTGGTTATTCTTATATGCATGCATGTAATTCCTTCGGTTGATCTCTTATTTCCCCTAACTCTCCCTAACCTTTCTGATCTAATTTGACAGTCTGTTTGATGCTTTACTGCCTCCGTATCTACCTTTTTGATCATCAGTTTATGTTTTTTATTGAGTGAGATCATGTGGTATTTTTCTTTCATTGACTGGCTTATTTCACTTAGCATAATGTTCTCCGAAAAAAAAAAAGATGGCGGCGGAATAGACGGACGTGTTCCGAGCCTTGTCCCTGAGCAGAGAGGGGGAGCAGCTGAGGGTCACACTGGGAGTGTTTGTTGGCGAGTTGGGGGACGGCTGAACTCCAGAGGAAGGTGGGAGACTGCTGGACGGGGTTCCCCTGACCTGGCGGCTCCCACTGCGGCTGGGTCCCCTCCCGGAGCTGCGGGCTTGGACGCGGAGTCGCCACCATCTGGAACCGGAAAGTGGAGCTTATCGGAAGCCTGAGAATCCACAGCTGCGGCACCCACGGAACAGCTGCGAGCCCCGGAACAACGCTCCCCAATTGGCGCAAACACACGGGTTCAGAGGAGCTCTACACTCCACCACGGAAAGGTCAGATTTCGCCTGGGATAAGGTGAGGTCTCTGGTCCCGGCGGCGCGAGAGAGGAACGCGCGTTTTGCGGGAGCTGGAGGACCAGGGAAGTCTGTGCCTAGAAAAATCCGTGGCTGTTGGGGCTGGCGTGGTCTGTGAATGTGGAAGGGGGTCCTCAGAGCTGCTGGCAGGAGGGCTCTCTAAAAAGCAACCCATTTTGATCTGACATGCAGGGACACCCTAAGAATTTCAGGGGTGTGCTAGACTTACGCGCAGCAACGGAGTGCGCACACTTGGGCTTTTTCCTCTTGAAATTCTTGCTTCTAATTACTAAGCCCAATTCATAGGTTCACCCAGTTGGGGACACCCTGGGAGACTGCAGGGGAAAGTTGTTTTTCTGGAACCTGGGGATCGGAGTGGGGAGTGACCATCGGAGAGCCAGCTCTGAGGCAGCCCACTCCCACAGACCGGTGGTGAGTGCCACAGGGAAGGAGGGCTCTAACACTCCCTAGAGAGGCCATAGATAAACCCGGAAGTCAATCCAGAAACACTGCCACCCAGGGGCTGAATCACAAATTGACTCTTGTGTAATCAAAAATAAAGGAATACGAATTAAGACACACCACCTGCTTAAAATCAGGACTGGCTTACATCATTGAAGAGCAGTGGAACGCAGGGAACTGCAATACTGTCCGGATTGAGAAACAGGCGCGCCAAACAGAACAACAGAGGAAGTGAATGACCTTCACTACTCCACATTTTATTTTTATTTTTTATTTTTTTATTTTCATTTTTTGCATCTTTTACTCAAGAAACTAATTTTTTTCTTTTTTCCTCACTTGATTTTACCTTTTTAATTATTACTTTTTTATTTTCAATCCGTATTATTACTACTGCTATTTTATCTTTTTTTTTTTTTTTAAGTGTCATTTTATTTTCTCTTCATTTTGTTTTGGGATTAATGTTCTACATTCTATTTTTATCTTTCCTTTAGCATCATTTTACTCTATCTCAACTCTACCTTTATGCCATCACTCTCTTCCTCACTTTTCCCTTTTCGGTGTCCTGTTTATCTTACCCCTTTCCTGCTTTAGATTTTCCCTATTCTTTCTGTTTACCCCCGTTAAAATTTCACCCTACTTATATATCTAATCTCCAATCCCCTGCTCCAAGTCCATACACACCTCTCTCTTTGCTGTCTTAACTATCCAAAAAATTGTTTTTCTCTCTGTCCTTTTGTTGTTGTTCGCTTGAATGTAGATTATATCAAATTTTTATGCTTTTTTGGTTGATTGTTTTGCTTATTCTTCTTTTGTTTATTTTTTGTTTGTTTGTTTAGTGCTTCTGTCTTCCCTTGCCTCACTCAATATTAGTTGGTGTTGTAGTTTGTATTAATCCCCAGGTACTTGTTGCGGGCATTTGCTGGGATAAGTGATTGCTCTATTGGAGTTTTATCCCCAATATATATAGTCTGTTTCCCTTTCTCTCTTAGTCTCTTTCTTGTCTCTCTTATTTTTTTTTATCTTCTTTTTTTCCCTTTTCGCAATTTCATTTTGACACTCCTTTTTTTTCCCTTCTTCTTTCTTTCTTTTTCCTCTTCTTCTTTATCTCCTATCCCCTAATTTTCCTTTCTCTGGTGGTCACCTTTATTGGAGGTTATTAATAGCGTGAATACATTTCTGTTCAAGTGCCTTCTGTGTTGTACCTGGTAGTGCTGTATTTTGTGCCTTTAAATCAACGCAGGAGAGAGAGAACTACATAACCAGACACCCAGAGAAGAGAGACCATGGGGAGACAAAGACACAGCCCGCATATGAAAGAAAAGCAGGCATCACCAGAAAAGGAAGTAAACGAAATGGAGGCAAGCAACCTTCCAGAAAAAGAATTCAGAGAAATGGTCATAAGGTGGCTGAAAAGAATGGAAGACAAATTCGACAATATGAGCAAGAACCAAGAGGAAATGAAGAAGAACCAAGAAGAAATGAAAAATGACATTGCTGCTGTAAAGAACTCAATAGAAAGCATCAAGAGTAGACTAGAAGAAGCAGAGGACCGCATCAGTGAGCTAGAAGACAAGATGGAAAAAAATACCCAAGTAGAGCAACTTCTAGAAAAAAAAATTAAAAGGCAGGAGGAGAGCCTAAGGGAACTTTGGGACAACACGAAACAAAACAACATCCGCATAATAGGGGTTCCAGAAGGAAAGGAAGCTGAGCAAGGAATAGAAAACCTCTTTGAAGAAATAATGACAGAAAATTTCCCTGATATAGAGAAGAAAAAACCCACACAAATCCAAGAAGCTCACAGAGTCCCAAGCAAAATGAACCCCAAAAGACGGACGCCAAGGCACATTATAATTAAATTGGCAAACACCAACGACAAAGTAAGAATCTTAAAAGCGGCAAGAGAGAGACAGAAAGTTACATACAAAGGAACTCCCATCAGACTAGCAACTGATTTCTCAACAGAAACTCATCAGGCCAGAAGGGAATGGAATGAAATATACAAAGTCATGCAAAGGAAGGGTCTGAATCCAAGAATACTGTACCCAGCAAGGCTATCAATCAAAATTGAAGGTGAAATCAGGAGCTTCACAGACAAAAAAGGACTAAGGGAATTTATTACCACCAAACCAGCAATGCAAGAAATGCTAAAGGGTCTACTGTAAAAAAAAAAAAAAGAAATAGGAAGCGAAGAAGGAACACAGGTGTAAAGAATAGGAATGGCGACAAATAAGTACCTATCAATAATAACTTTAAATGTAAACGGATTAAATGCCCCAATCAAAAGACATAGGGTAACGGATTGGATAAGAAAACACGACCCATATATCTGCTGTCTACAAGAAACCCACCTCAGAAAAAAAGACGCACATAGACTGAGGTTGAAGGGATGGAAAAAGGTTTTCCAGGCAAATGGAACTGAAAAAAAAGCTGGGGTAGCAATACTTATTTCTGACAAATTAGATCTCAAACTGAAGGACATAACAAGAGATAAGGAAGGCCATTTCATAATACTAAAGGGAGCAATCCAACAAGAAGAAATAACTCTGGTAAACATATATGCACCCAATACAGGAGCACCCAAATACATAAAAAAACTCCTGGAGGATATCAAGGGAGAGATTGACAGCAATACAATCATAGTAGGATACTTTAATACCCCACTATCACCATTGGACAAATCCTCTAAACAAAACATCAGCAAAGAAACATCAATCCTAAATGACTCACTAGACCACATGAAATTAGTTGACATCTTCAGAACATTTCACCCCAAAGCCACAGAATATACATTCTTCTCAAGTGCACATGGGTCATTTTCAAAGATAGACCATATGTTGGGACATAGGCAAAGTCTCTTCAAATTCAAGAAGATAGAAATCATATCAAGCATCTTCTCAGACCACAGTGGCATAAAACTGGAAATCAACTACAATAAAAACAACCCAAAGAAATCAAACACATGGAGACTAAACAGCATGCTATTAAACCATGACTGGGTTACCAGAGAGATCAAAGAAGAAATAAAAAACATCATGGCAACAAATGACAATGAAAACACTACAATCCAAAATCTATGGGACACAGCGAAAGCAGTCTTGAGAGGGAAGTTCATAGCTCTACAAGCCTACTGCAAAAAACGAGAAACAGGGGTAGTAAATTACCTAACCCAACAACTCAAAGAGTTAGAAAAAGAGCAACAAGAAAAGCCCAGGGTAAGCAGAAGGAAGGAAATAATAAAGATCAGAGCACAGATAAACGACATAGAGACCAAAGAAACAATACAAAAGATCAACAAAACCAAGAGCTGGTTCTTTGAAAGGATAAACAAGATTGATGAACCTCTAGCCAGGCTCACCAAGAAGCAAAGAGAGAGGACCCAAATAAACAAGATCAGAAATAAAAGAGGTGAAATAACAACAGATCCCGCCGAAATACAAAGGATTGTTAAAAAATACTACGAACAACTCTATTCCAACAAACTGGACAACCTGGAGGAAATGGACATATTCCTAGAAAAATATAACCTTCCAAAACTCAATCAGGAAGAATCTAAACAGCTCAACATGCCAGTAACTATGGAAGAAATTGAAGCAGTCATCAAAGAGCTTCCGGCAAACAAAAGCCCGGGGCCAGACGGCTTCACAGGAGAGTTCTACCAAACATTCAAGGAAGAAATAAAACCTATCCTCCTCAGACTATTCCAAAAAATTCAAGAGGAAGGAACACTTCCAAGCTCCTTCTATGAAGCCAGCATCACCCTAATACCAAAACCAGATAAAGACAACACAATGAAGGAGAATTACAGGCCAATATCCCTCATGAATGTAGATGCCAAAATCCTCAACAAAATTCTAGCAAATAGGATCCAGCAGTACATCAGAAAGATCATACACCATGACCAAGTAGGGTTTATCCCAGGAATGCAAGGATGATTCAATATCCGCAAATCAATAAATGTGATACATCACATAAACAAATTGAGAGATAAAAATCACATAGTCATATCAATTGATGCAGAAAAAGCATTTGACAAAATCCAACACCCTTTCTTGATAAAAACTCTCAACAAGGTGGGAATAGAAGGATCATACCTCAACATAATAAAAGCTATATATGATAAACCCACAGCTAACATCATACTCAATGGGCAAAAACTAAAACCATTTCCCCTAAGAACAGGAACAAGACAGGGATGCCCACTCTCACCACTCCTGTTTGACATAGTACTGGAAGTATTAGCCACTGCAATTAGACAAGAAGAAGAAATAAAAGGCATCCAAATTGGAAAAGAAGAAGTAAAGCTGTCCTTATTTGCAGATGACATGATATTGTACATAAAAACCCGAAAGACTCCATCAAAAAACTAACAGACTTAATAAATGAATTCGGCAAGGTAGCAGGATACAAAATTAACGCCAAGAAATCTATGGCATTTCTATACACCAACAGTGAACTTACAGAAAGAGAGACTAAAAAAGCAATCCCATTTTCCATCGCACCAAAAAAATTAAGATACTTAGGAATAAACCTAACCAAGGAGGTAAAAGACCTATATGCGGAAAACTACAGGACACTGAAAAAAGAGATAGAGGAAGATGTAAACAGATGGAAGAACATACCATGTTCATGGATTGGTAGAATCAATATCATTAAAATGTCCATACTACCCAAAGCAATCTATAGATTCAGTGCACTCCCCATTAAAATACCAACGGCGTATTTCACAGACCTAGAAAGAACTCTCCAAAAATTCATCTGGAATAAAAAAAGACCCCGAATAGCCACAGCAATCCTGAGAAAGAAGAATAAAGTAGGAGGGATCTCAATACCAGATTTCAAGCTGTATTACAAAGCCACTGTCCTCAAAACAGCCTGGTACTGGCACAAGAACAGACATATAGATCAATGGAACAGAATAGAGAATCCAGATATCGACCCAAACCAATATGCGCATTTAATATTTGACAAAGGAGGCATGAGCATACAATGGAGTCAAGACAGTCTCTTTAATAAATGGTGTTGGGAAAATTGGACAGATACATGCAAAAAAATGAAACTAGATCACCAACTTACACCATACACAAAAATAAACTCAAAATGGGTACAGGACTTAAATATAAGACGGGAAACCATAAAAATACTCGAGGAATCCACAGGCAGCAAAATCTCAGACATATGCCAAAAGAACTTTTTCAGTGATACTGCCCCTAGGGCAATGGAAGCCAAAGAGAAAATAAACAAATGGGACTACATCAAAATAAAAAGCTTTTGCACAGCAAAAGAAACCATCAACAAAACAACAAGAAACCCCACTGTATGGGAGAACATATTTGCAAATGTTATCACTGATAAAGGTTTAATCTCCAACATCTACAGGCAGCTTATACAACTTAATAAAAGGAAGATAAATAATCCAATAAAAAAAATGGGCAACAGACCTAAATAGAATCTTTTCGAAAGAAGACAGAAGGAAGGCCAAGAGACACATGAAAACATGCTCAAAGTCACTAATTATCCGAGAGATGCAAATCAAAACGACAATGCGATACCATCTCACACCTGTCAGAATGGCTATCATCAACAAATCAACAAATGACAAGTGTTGGCGAGGATGCGGAGAAAAAGGAACCCTCGTGCACTGCTGGTGGGAATGCAGACTGGTGCAGCCACTGTGGAGAACAGTATGGAGTTTCCTCAAAAAACTGAAAATGGAACTCCCATTTGACCCAGTAATCCCACTCCTGGGAATATATCCTAAGAAACCAGAAACACCAATCAGAAAGGATATATGCACCCCTATGTTCATAGCAGCACAATTTACCATAGCTAAGATTTGGAAACAGCCTAAGTGCCCGTCAGCAGATGACTGGATCAGAAAACTATGGTACATCTACACAATGGAATACTATGCTGCCATAAAAAAGAAGGAATTACTACCCTTTGTAGGCACCTGGATGGAATTAGAGAACATTATGCTAAGTGAAATAAGCCAGTCAATGAAAGAAAAATACCACATGATCTCACTCATTTGGGGATAATGAAAAACATTTATAAACTGATGAACAAAAAGATAGATACAGAGGCAGTAAAACATCAAACAGACTGTCTAATTACAGCGGTAAGGTTAGGGAGAGGTGGGGGAAATAAGAGATCAACTGAAGGACTTATATGCATGTATATTAGAGTAACCAACGGATGCAAAACATTGGGGGGTGAGGCATGTATGGGAGTGGGGTGGGGGGGGGCAATGGTAAGATATGTACACATATAATACCTTAATAAAAAAATTTGAGAAAAAAAAATGTTCTCCAATTCCATCCAGGTTGCTATAAATGGTAAGAATTTCTTCTTTTTTTATGGCAGCAAAGTATTCCATTCTGTAGATGTACCATAGTTTTCTGATCCAGTCATCTTCTGATGGGCACCTAGGCTGTTTCCAAATCTTAGCTATTGTAAATTGTGCAGCTATGAACATAGGGGTGCATATATCTTTCTGATTGGTGTTTCTAGTTTCTAAGGTTATATTCCTAGGAGTGGGATTACTGGGTCAAATGGGAGTTCCATTTTCAGTTTTTTGAGGAAATTCCATACTGTTCTCCACAGTGGCTGCACCAGTCTGCATTCCCACCAGCAGTGCACGAGGGTTCCTTTTTCTCCGCATCCTCGCCAACACTTGTCGTTTGTTGATTTGTTGATGATAGCCATTCTGACAGGTGTGAGATGGTATCGCATTGTCATTTTGATTTGCATCTCTCGGATAATTAGTGACTTTGAGCATGTTTTCATCTGTCTCCTGGCCTTCCTTCTGTCTTCTTTTGAAAAGATTCTATTTAGGTCCGTTGCCCATTTTTTTATTGGATCATTTATCTTCCTTTTATTAAGTTGTATAAGCTGCCTGTAGCTGTTGGAGATTAAACCTTTATCAGTGATAACATTTGCAAATATGTTCTCCCATACAGTGGGGTTTCTTGTTGTTTTGTTGATGGTTTCTTTTGCTGTGCAAAAGCTTTTTATTTCGATGTAGTCTGATTTGTTTATTTTTTCTTTGGCTTCCATTGCCCTAGGGGCAGTATCAGTGAAGAAGTTCTTTCGGCATATGTCTGAGATTTTGCTGCCTGTGGATTCCTCTAGTATTTTTATGGTTTCCCGTCTTATGTTTAAGTCCTGTATCCATTTTGAGTTTATTTTTGTGTATGGTGTAAGTTGGTGATCTAGTTTCATTTTTTTGCATGTATCTGTCCAATTTTCCCAATACTATTTATTGATGAGACTGTCTTGACTCCATTGTATGTTCATGCCTCCTTTGTCAAATATTAATTGCGTATAGTGGTTTGGGTCAATATCTGGATTCTCTATTCTATTCCATTGGTCTATATGTCTGTTCTTGTGCCGGTACCAGGCTGTTTTGAGAACAATGGCTTTGTAATACAGCTTGAAATCTGGTATTGAGATCCCTCCTACTTTATTCTTCTTTCTTAGGATTGCTGTGGCTATTCGGTGTCTTTTTTTATTCCAGATGAATTTTTGGAGAGTTCTTTCTAGGTCTGTGAAATATGCCATTGGTATTTTAATGGGGAGTGCATTGAATCTATAGATTGCTTTGGGTAGTATGGATATTTTAATTATGTTGATTCTCCCAATCCATGAACATGGTATGTTCTTCCATCTGTTTACGTCTTCCTCTGTCTCTTTTTTCAGTGTCGTGTAGTTTTCCGCATATAGGTCTTTTACCTCCTTGGTTATGTTTATTCCTAAGTATCTTAATTTTCTTGGTGCGATGGTAAATGGGATTGCTTTTTTAGTCTCTCTTTCTGTAAGTTCACTGTTGGTGTATAGAAATGCCATAGATTTCTTGGAGTTAATTTTGCATCCTGCTACATTGCCGAATTCATTTATTAAGTCTGTTAGTTTTTTGATGGAGTCTTTCGGGTTTTTTATGTACAATATCATGTCATCTGCAAATAAGGACAACTTTACTTCTTCTTTTCCACTTTGGATGCCTTTTATTTCTTCTTCTTGTCTAATTGCAATGGCTAATACTTCCAGTACTATGTCAAACAGGAGTGGTGAGAGTGGGCATCCCTGTCTTGTTCTTGTTCTTAGGGGAAATGGTTTTAGTTTTTGCCCATTGAGTATGATGTTAGCTGTGGGTTTATCATATATGGCTTTAATTATGTTGAGGTATGATCTTTCTATTCCCACCTTGTTGAGAATTTTTATAAAGAAAGGGTGTTGGATTTTGTCAAATGCTTTTTCTGCATCAATTGATATGACTATGTGATTTTTATCTCTCAATTTGTTTATGTGATTTGCGGATATTGTACCATCCTTGCATTCCTGGGATAAATCCTACTTGGTCATGGTGTATGATCTTTCTGATGTACTGCTGGATCCGATTTGCTAGAATTTTGTTGAGGATTTTGGCATTTATGTTCATGAGGGATATTGGCCTGTAATTCTCTTTCATTGTGTTGTCTTTATCTGGTTTTGGTATTAGGGTGATGCTGGCTTCATAGAAGGAGCTTGGAAGTGTTCCTTCCTCTTGCAATTTTTGGAATAGTCTGAGGACGATAGGTTTTATTTCTTCCTTGAATGTTTGGTAAAACTCTCCGGTGAAGCCATCTGGCCCCAGCTTTTGTTTGCTGAAAGCTTTTTGATGACTGCTTTAATTTCTTCCATAGTTACTGGCATATTGAGCTGTTTAGATTCTTCCTGACTGAGTTTTGGAAGGTTAACTTTTTCTAGGAATATCTCCATTTCCTCCAGGTTGTCCAGTTTGTTGGAATAAAGTTGTTTGTACTATTGTTTAAGAATCCTTTGTATTTCATAGGGATCTGTTGTTATTTCTCCTCTTTCATTTCTGATTTTGTTTATTTGGGTCCTCTCTCTTTGCTCTTTGGTGAGCCTGGCTAGAGGTTCATCAATCTTGTTTACCCTTTCAAAGAACTAGCTCTTGGTTTTGTTGATCTTTTGTATTGTTTCGTTGGACTATATGTCGTTTATCTCCACTCTGATCTTTATTATTTCCTTCCTTCTGCTTACACTGGGCTTTTCTTGTTGCTCCTTTTCTAACACTTTGAGTTGTAGGGTTAGGTAATTTATTACCATTGTTTCCTGTTTTTTTGCAGTATGCTTGTAGAACTATGAACTTCCCTCTCAAGACTGCTTTTGCTGTGTCCCATAGATTTTGGATTGTTGTGTTTTCATTGTCATTTGTTGCCATGATATTTTTTATTCTTTCTTTGATCTCTCTGGTAACCCAGTCATTGTTTAATAGCATGCTGTTTAGTCTCCATGTGTTTGATTTCTTTGGATTGTTTTATTGTAGTTGATTTCCAGTTTTATGCTACTGTGGTCTGAGAAGATGCTTGATATGATTTCTATCTTCTTGAATTTGAAGAGACTTTGCCTATGTCCCAACATATGGTCTATCTTTGAAAATGACCCATGTGCACTGGAGAAGAATGTATATTCTGGCTTTGGGGTGAAATGTTCTGAAGATGTCAACTAATTCCATGTGGTCTAGTGAGTCATTTAGCATTGATGTTTCTTTGCTGATTTTTTGTTTAGAGGATTTGTCCAATGGTGATAGTGGGGTATTAAAGTCTCCTACTAAGATTGTATTGCTGTCAATCTCTCCCTTGATATCCTCCAGGAGATTTTTTATGTATTTGTATTTGGGTGCTCCTGTATTGGGTGCATATGTGTTTACCAGAGTTATTTCTTCTTGTTGGATTGCTCCCTTTAGTATTATGAAGTGGCCTTCCTTATCTCTTGTTATGTCCTTCAGTTTGAGATCTAATTTGTCAGATATAGGTATTGCTACCCCAGTTTTTTTTTTCAGTTCCATTTGCCTGGAAAACCTTTTCCATCCCTTCACCCTCAGTCTGTGTGCATCTTTTTTTCTGAGGTGGGTTTCTTGTAGACAGCAGATATATGGGTCTTGTTTTCTTATCCAATCCATTACCCTATGTCTTTTGATTGGAACATTTAATCCATTTACATTTAAAGTTATTATTGATAGGTACTTATTTGTAGCCATTCCTATTCTTTACCCCTTGTTCCTTCTTCGCTTCCTTTTTTTTTTTTTTTTTACAGCAGACCCTTTAGCATTTCTTGCATTGCTGGTTTGGTGGTAATAAATTCCCTTAGTCCTTTTTTGTCTGTGAGCTTCTGATTCCACCTTCAATTTTGATTAATAGCGTTGCTGGGTACAGTATTCTTGGATTCAGACCCTTCCTTTGCATGACTTTGTATCTTTCATTCCATTCCCTTCTGGCCTGATGAGTTTCTGTTGAGAAATCAGTTGTTAGTCTTATGGGGGTTCCTTTGTATGTAACTTTCTGTCTCTCTCTTGCCGCTTTTAAGATTCTTACTTTGTCATTGGTGTTTGCCAATTTAATTATAATGTGCCTTGGCGTCTGTCTTTTGGGGTTCATTTTGCTTGGGACTCTGTGAGCTTCTTGGATTTGTGTGGGTTTTTTCTTCCCTATATGGGGGAAGTTTTCTGTCATTATTTCTTCAAACAGGTTTTCTATTTCTTGCTCAGTTTCCTTTCCTTCTGGAACCCCTATTATGCAATGTTCTTTTGTTTCGTGTTGTCCCAAAGTTCCCTTAGGTTCTCCTCCTGCTTTTTAATATTTTTTTTCTAGAAGCTGCTCTACATGGGTATTTTTTCCCATCTTGTCTTCTAGCTCACTGATGCGGTCCTCTGCTTCTTCTAGTCTACTCTTGATGCTTTCTAGTGAATTCTTTACAGCAGCGATGTCATTTTTCATTTCTTCTTGGTTCTTCTTCATTTCCTCTTGGTTCTTACACATATTGTCGAATTTGTATTCCCTTCTTTTCAGCCACCTTATGACCATTTCTCTGAATTCTTTCTCTGGAATGTTGCTTGCCTCCATTTCGTTTACTTCCTTTTCTGGTGTTGCCTGCTTTTCTTCCAAATGTGGGCTGTTTCTTTGTCTCCCTATGGTCTCTCTTCTCTGGATGTCTGGTTACGTAGTTCCCTCTCTCCTTTCCGAGGTGAGTGTAAAGCTCCTCTGAATCCGCATGTTTATGCCAACAGGGGACCAGTGTTCTGGGGCTCGCAGCTGTTCAGTGGGTGCCTCAGTTGTGCATTTTCAGACTTCCGATAAGATCCACTTTCCCTTTCAATATGGCGCAGTCTCCGTGTCAGAGCTGGTAGCTCCGAGATAGGAACCAGCAGCATTGGGGCTGCCCGGTCAGGGAAACCCTGTCTAGCAGTCCCCCAACTTCTCCTGGAATTTAACTGTCCCTTAACTTGCCAACCTATTTCCCTAGTATTTTAATGTGAATTCTCAGTGCTTGATTCACTTTTGTCCAGTGATTCAAGCTCATACATTGTGAATTCCAAGTGTTCATACAGCTTTTGACAGATATACCAGACTTTTAAATGTAAAATATTACTACTTTGAACACTAGCTTGACTATAATGTTGATATCTAAGAGTTTTGAATACCTTCATACTGTTGTATCAGCTCTAGGAAAATGAATTTAGGTTTCACCAACTTTCTGTCTAAAGTCCTAATGACTTAGATTGAATTATAAAAGTAACATTCTCGCCTCACTTCTTTGCTCTTTGAACACAATTTCCCAGTGAATAAACAGTGTCCTTCAGATATTAAGGATCTATGAACATGTATCCCTACAGTTTCAGGCACCTCCCTAAACATTTCCCTAGTCTTTCATTGTGATTTTTCAGTGTTTAACTTTTGTCCAGTGATTCAAGCTCATTCATTGTGAATTTCAAGTGTTTATACAGCGTTTTGCCAAACATACCAGCTCTTTAAATGTAAATTATTACTACTTTGAACACTAGCTTGGCTATCATTTTGATTTCTAAGAGTTTTGTATACTTTTATAATGTTTAATCAGCTCTATGCAAATTAATTTGTTTCACCAAACTTCTTTCAAATACACCCACGCATCACACTGAATTATACATGTACCAAGTATCCAACGCAATTCTCTGCTCTTGGAATACCATTTCACAGTGATGGAACACTGTCTGTCCTTAAGATATTAAGGCCCTATGAACTTGAATTCCTACTCTTTCAGCCACCTTTCTAAATGTTTCCCTAGCCTTTCCTTGTGAATTCTCAGTGTTTGTTTCACTTTTGTCCAGTGATTCAAGCTCATTCATTGTGAATTCCAAATGTTCATACAGCTTTTGACAAATATACCAGACTTTTAAATGTAAAATATTACTACTTTCAACACTAGCTTGACCATCATTTTGATTTCTAAGAGTTTTGTATACTTTTATAATACTTTATCAGCTCTATGCAAATTAATTTGTTTCACCAACCTTCTTTCAAATACACCAATACATTCACACTCAATTATACATGTACTGAGTATCCAACGCAATTCTCAGCCTTCTAAAACAATTTCCCAGTGAGGAAACTATATCATTCAGATATTAAGGCCCTATGAACTTGTATTCCTACTGTTTCAGTCATCTTCCTAAATATTTCCCTAGTCTTCCATTGTGAATTCTGTGTATGATTCACTTTTGACCGGTGATTCAAGCTCATTCAGTGTGAATTCCAAGTGTTTATATAGCGTATTGCAAAATAAATAGGCTCATTAAAAGTAAATTATTACTACATTGAACACCAGCTTGACAGTCATTTTGATATATGAGTTTTGAATTCTTTCATGCAGTTACAGCAGCACTAGGAAAGGGAATTTATGTTTCACCAACTTCCTTTCTAAAAGGCCTACTCAATTAGAATACATTATAAAGGTAAAAGTATCACCTCACTTCTTTGCCCTTTGAACACAATATCCAAGTGACTAAACACTTTCCTTCAGATATTAAGATCTATGAACATGTATTCCTACTCTTTCAGGCACTTTCCTAAACATTTCCCTAGTCTTCCATTGTGAAGTCTCAGTGTATGATTCATTTTTGTCCAGAGATTCAAGCTCTTTCATTGTGAATTCCAAATTGTTATACAGCGTTTTGCCAAAATACACAGCTCTTTAAATGTAAAATTTACTACTTTGAACACTAGCTTGACAATCTAAGAGTTTTGAATACCTTCATACTGTTATATCAGCTCTAGCAAAATGAATTTATGTTTCTCCAACTTTCTTCCTAAAATAACTACTCATTTAGACTGAATTATAAAAGTAACAGTATCGCCTCACTTCTTTATTCTTTGAACTCAATGTCCCCGTGTCTAAAGAGTGTCCTTCAGATATTAAGGCTCTATGAACATGTATTCCCACTGTTTCAGGCACCTTCCTTAACATTTCTCAAATCTTTCATTGTGAATTCTGTGTTTGATTGACTTTTGTGCGGTGATTCACGTTCATTCATTGTGAATTCCAAGTGTTTCTACAGCGTTTTACCAAACATACAAGGTCTTTACAGGTAAAACATTACTAATTTGCAAACTAGCTTGACTATAATTTTGATATCTAAGAGTTTTAATACTTTCATACTGTTATATCATCTCTAGAAAAATGAATTTATGTTTAACCAACTTTCTTCCTAAAAGGCCTACTGATTTAGAATGAATTATAAAAGTAACAATATCGCCTCACTTCTTTGCCCTTTGAACACAATTTCCCAGAGACTAAACAGTGTCCTTCATATATTAAGGTCTATGAACATATATTGCTACTCTTTCAGGCCCCTTCCTAAGCATTTCCCTAGTCTTCCATTGTGAATTCTCAGTGTTTGATTCTCTTTTGTCCAGTGATTCAAGCTCATTCATTGTGAATTCCAAATTGTTATACAGCGTTTTGCCAAAATACACAGCTCTTTAAATGTAAAATTTACTACTTTGAACTCTAGCTTGACCATCATTTTGATTTCTAAAAGTTTTGTATACTTTCATAATGTTATATCAGCTTTATACTATTTAATTTGTTTCACCAACCTTCTTTCAAATACGCCAACACACTCACACTCAATTATACATGTACCCAGTATCTAACTCAATTCTCTGCTCTTGGAACATGATTTCTCAGTGATGAAACAGTGTCTGTCCTTCAGATATTAAGGCCCTGTGAACTTGTATTCCTACTCTTTCAACCACCTTTCTAAATGTTTCCCTAGCCTTTCCTTGTGAATTCTCAGTGTTTGTTTCACTTTTGTCCAGTGATTCAAGCTTATTCATTGTGAATTCCAAGTGTTCATACAGCTTTTGACAAATATACCAGATCTTTAAATGTAAAATATTACTACTTTGAACACGAGCTTGACAATCATTTTGATATAAGAGTTTGGAATTCTTTCACGCAGTTACAGCAACACTAGCAAAGTGAATTCCTGTTTCACCAACTTTCTGACCTAGTCATTTATAATAAATCATAAAGGTAACAGTATCGCCTCATTCTTTGCCCTTTGAACTCAATTTCCCAGTGACTAAACAGTGTCCTTCAGATATTAAGGTCTATGAACATGTATTCCTACTCTTTCAGGCACTTTTCTAAACATTTCCCTAGTCTTCCATTGTGAATTCTCAGTGTCTGATTGACTTTTGACCAGTGATTCAAGCTTATTCATTGTGAATTCCAAATTTTTATACAGTGTTTTGCCAAAATACACAGCTCTTCAAATGTAAAATATTACTGCTTTGAACCCTAGCTTGACCATCATTTTGATTTCTAAGAGTTTTGTATACTTTTATAATACTTTATCAGCTCTATGCAAATTAATTTCTTTCACCAACCTTCTTTCAAATACACCAATACATTCACACTCAATTATACGTGTATCAAGTATCCAACGCAATTCTCTGCCTTGGAACACATTTTCCCAGTGATGAAACTGTATCATTCAGATATTAAGGCCCTATGAACTTCTATTCCTACTGTTTCAGTCATCTTCCTAAATATTTCCCTAGTCTTCCATTGTGAATTCTGTGTATGATTCAATTTTGACCAGTCATTCAAGCTCAATCATTGTGAAATCCAAGTGTTGATATAGCATATTGCAAAATAAACCGGCTCATTAAATGTAAATTATTACTACATTGAACACCAGCTTGACAGTCATTTTGATATATGAGTTTTGAATTCTTTCATGCAGTTACAGCAGCACTAGGAAAGTGAATTGATATTTCACCAACTTTCTTTCTAAAAGGCCTACTCATTTACAATACATTATAAAGGTAAAAGTATCGCCTCACTTCTTTGCCCTTTGAACACAATTTCCCAGCAACTAAACAGTGTCCTTCAGATATTAAGGTCTATGAACATGTATTCCTACTCTTTCGGGCACCTTCATAAACATTTCCCTAGTCTTCCATTGTGAAGTCTCAGTGTGTGATTCACTTTTGACCAGTGATTCAAGCTCATTCATTGTGAATTCCAAGTGTTCATACAGCTTTTGACAAATACACCAGATCTTTCAATGTAAAATATTACTACTTTGAACACGAGCTTGACAATCATTTTGATATAAGAGTTTGGAATTCTTTCATGCAGTTACAGCAGCACTAGGAAAGTGAATTCCTGTTTCACCAACGTTCTGACCTACTCATTTAGAAAAAATTATAAAGTTAACAGTATCGCCTCATTCTTTGCCCTTTGAACTCAATTTCCCAGTGACTAAACAGTGCCCTTCAGATATTAAGGTCTATGAACATGTATACCTACTCTTTCAGGCACTTTCCTAAACATTTCCCTAGTCTTCCATTGTGAATTCTCAGTGTCTGATTGACTTTTGACCAGTGATTCAAGCTTATTCATTGTGAATTCCAAATTTTTAAACAGCGTTTTGCCAAAATACACAGCTCTTCAAATGTAAAATATTACTGCTTTGAACCCTAGCTTGACCATCATTTTGATTTCTAAGAGTTTTGTATACTTTTATAATACTTTATCAGCTCTATGCAAATTAATTTCTTTCACCAACCTTCTTTCAAATACACCAATACATTCACACTCAATTATACGTGTATCAAGTATCCAACGCAATTCTCTGCCTTGGAACACATTTTCCCAGTGATGAAACTGTATCATTCAGATATTAAGGCCCTATGAACTTCTATTCCTACTGTTTCAGTCATCTTCCTAAATATTTCCCTAGTCTTCCATTGTGAATTCTGTGTATGATTCAATTTTGACCAGTCATTCAAGCTCAATCATTGTGAAATCCAAGTGTTGATATAGCGTATTGCAAAATAAACCGGCTCATTAAATGTAAATTATTACTACATTGAACACCAGCTTGACAATCATTTTGATATATGAGTTTTGAATTTTTTCATGCAGTTACAGCAGCACTAGGAAAGTGAACTGATGTTTCACCAACTTTCTTTCTAAAAGGCCTACTCATTTACAATACATTATAAAGGTAAAAGTATCGCCTCACTTCTTTGCCCTTTGAACACAATTTCCCAGCGACTAAACAGTGTCCTTCAGATATTAAGGTCTATGAACATGTATTCCTACTCTTTCAGGCACCTTCGTAAACATTTTCCTAGTCTTCCATGGTGAAATCTCAGTGTGTGATTCACTTTTGACCAGTGATTCAAGCTCATTCATTGTAAATTCCAAGTTTTTATACAGCGTTTTACCAAACATACCAGCTCTTTCAATGTAAAATATTACTACTTTGAACACTAGCTTGACTATACTGTTGACATCTAAGAGTTTTGAATACCTTCATACTGTTATATCAGCTCTAGGAAAATGAATTTATGTTTCTCCAACTTTATTCCTAAAAGACCTACTCATTTAGACTGAATTATGAAAGTAAAAGTATCGCCTCACTTCTTTATTCTCTGAACTCAATGTCCCCGTGTCTAAAGAGTGTCCTTCAGATATTAAGGCTCTATGAACATGTATTCCCACTGTTTCAGACACCTTCCTTAACATTTCTCGAGTCTTTCATTGTGAATTCTGTGTTTGATTGACTTTTGTCTGGAGATTCACGCTAATACATTGTGAATTACAAGTGTTTATCCAGAGTTTTCCCATATATACCAGCTCTTTAAACGTGAATTATTACTATTTTAAAGTCTCTCCTGCCTTTCACAGCATGTTGAATGCAAATTCTTGGTATTTCCTCATGCGGTATAGATGTTACAGTTTTACAACATATTCCAAGGGTTTCAAAAACAGTCCTACACATTTCCCCGGTCTGTTTTTTTTTTTTTAGCTCTGATACTTTTAACATTTTAATACAGGTATCGTACCAGCTCTTTAAAGGTACATTATTACTATTTTGAACACTAGCTGAACTATCTTTTTATTTCTTAGAATTTTGAATACTTTCATACTGTTATATCAGCCTTATAAAAATGAATTTTTAAGTGTTTCACCGGCGTTCTTCCATAAACACCAACTCATTTTGACTGAATTATAAATGTAAACAGTATCCAACTCAATCCTCAGCTCTTCGAACACGATTTCCCAGGGATTAAACATTGTCCTACAGATGTTAAAGTTTTTTATTAATGTATTCTTAGTTTATCAAGCATATTGCTGAATATTTCCCCAATCATTGTGAATTCTCAGAGTTTGAATCGTTGTTTTCCAGTGTTCCAAGCTAATTCATTGTGAATTCCAAGTGTTAATCCAGTGTTTTCCCATACATACTGGCTCTTTAATCATAATTACTACTTTAATCATTAGCATAAGTATCATTGGGATTTCTAATAGTTTTGGATACTTTCCTCCTGTTATGTCCTCTCTATGAAAATGAAATAAATGCTTAACCCACTTTATTCCAAAAACGCCAACTCATTTAGACTAAATTATAAATATAACCAGTATCCAACTCAATCCTCAGCTCTTTGAATACGATTTCCCAGTTATTAAACATTGTCTACAGATATTATGGTTCCTTCTCAATGTATTCCAATTTTATCAAGCATATTGCTGAATATTTCCCCAATCATTGTTAATTCTCAGAGTTTGAATCGTTGTTTTCCAGTGATTCAATCTCATTTATTGTAAATTCCAAGTGTTTATAGAGCATATTTCCATATATACCAGCTCTTTAAATGAGAATTATTACTATTTTAAAGACTCTCCTGCCTTTCACAGCTCGTTGAATACAAATTCTCAGTATTTCATCATGCAGTAGAGATATTACAGTTTTACAACATATTCCAAGTGTTTAAGAAACACTCTTACACATTTCCCCGGTCTATATTTATTGAGCTTTGAGACTATAACCTTTTAATACAGGTATCATACCAGCTCTTTAAAGGTACATAATTACTACTTTGAACAGGAGCCTAACTATCATTTTGATTCATAGAATTTTGAAAACTTTCATACTGTTATATCAGCTCAATGAAAATGAATTTTTAAGTGTCTCACCGGCTTTCTTCCATAAAGGCCAACTCATTTTGAATGAATTATAAATGTAAACAGTATGGCACTCACTTCGGAGCTCCTTGAACACGATTTCCCAGTCATATTCAGATATGAAGGCTCTATGAATATGTATTCTTAGTGTTTCAAGTACATTCCTAAGTATTTCCCTAGTGTCATTGTGAGTTCTCAGAGTGTGAAACACTGTTGTCCAGTGATTAAAACGAATTCATTGTGAATTCCAAGTATTTAAACAGCATTTTCCCATATATACCAGCTCTTTAAACCTACATTATTACTACTTTAATCATTAGCCTAGGACTGGAATTTCTAGTAGTTTTGAATTCTTTCCTCATGTTATATTCGCTCTATGAAAATGATTTAAACCTTTAACCCACTTTGTTCCAAAAACGTAAATCATTTAGACTGAATTATAAATGTAACCAGTATCCAACTCAATCCTCAGCTCTTTGAAAACGATTTCCCAGCGATTAAACAATTTCCTACACATGTGAAGGATTTTTATTAATGTATGCTTAGTTTATCAAGCATATTGCTGAATATTTCCCCAGTCAATCATTGTGAATTCTCAGAGTTTGAATCGTTGTTTTCCAGTGTTTTAAGCTCATTCATTGTGAATTCCAAGTGTTTATCCAGTGTTTACCCATACATACTGGCACTTTAATCATAATTACTAATTTAATCATTAGCCTAAGTATCATTGGGATTTCTAATAGTTTTGGATACTTTCCTCCTGTGATGTCCACTCTATGAAAATGAAATAAATGCTTAACCCACTTTATTCCAAAAGGGCCAACTCATTTAGACTGAATTATAAATGTAACCAGTATCCAACTGAGTCCTCAGCTCTTTCAAGACGATTTCCGAGTGATTAAACATTGTCCTACAGATATTAAGGTTCTTTATCAATGTATTCCATTTTTTTCAAGCATATTGCTGAATATTTTTTTAGTCAATCATTGTTAATTCTCAGAGTTTGAATCATTGTTTTCCAGTGATTCAATCTCATTCATTGTTAATTCCAAGTGTTTATAGAGCGTTTTTCCATATATACCAGCTCTTTAAACGTACATTATTACTACTTTAATCATGATACTTTCAATATCAGCCCTATGAAAATGAATTTTTGAGTGTTTCACCGGCTTTCTTCCATAAACGCCAACTCCTTTTGACTGAATTATAAATGTCAACAGTATGCCACTCACTTCTGAGCTCCTTGAACACGATTTCACAGTGATCTTCAGATATGAAGGCTGTATGAATATGTATTCTTAGTGTTTCAAGTACATTCCTAAATATTTCCCTAGTGTCATTGTGAATTCTCAGAGTGTGAATCAGTGTTGTCCAGTGATTAAAACTCATCCATTGTGAATTACAACTGTTTATACAGTGTTTATCCATATATACCAGCTCTTTAATCATAAATTATTACTACTTTAATCATTAGCCTAAGTATCATTGGGATTTCTAATAGTTTTGGATACTTTCCTCCTGTTATGTCCACTCTATGAAAATGAAATAAATGCTTAATCCACTTTATTCCAAAAATGCCAACTCATTTAGACTGAATTATAAATGTAACCAATATCCAACTGAGTCCTCAGCTCTTTCAAGACTATTTTCCAGTGACTAAACATTGTCCTACAGATATTAAGGTTCTTTATCAATGTATTCCAATTTTTTCAAGCATATTGCTGAATATTTCCTAAGTCAATCATTGTTAATTCTCAGTTTGAATCACTGTTTTTTAGTGATTCAATCTCATTCATTGTAAATTCCAAGTGTTTATAGAGCGTTTTTCCATATATACCAGCTCTTTAAACGTGAATTATTACTATTTTAAAAACTCTCCTATCTTTCACAGCATATTGAATACAAATTCTTAGTATTTCAACATGCTGTGGAGATATTATAACTCTAAAACCTATTCTAAGTGTTTAAGAAAAACTCGTACACATTTCCACGATCTCTATTTATTGAGCTTTGAGACATTAAGCTTTTAATACAGGTATCATACCAGCTCTTTAAAGGTACATTATTACTACTTTGAACACGGGCCTAACTATCATTTTGATTTCATAGAATTTTGACAACTTTCATACTGTTATATCAGCTCTATGAAAATGAATTTTTAAGTGTTTCACCGGCTTTCTTCCATAAAGCCAACTCTTTTTGACTGAATTATAAATGTAAACAGAGCACTTCAGAGCTCTTTGAACACGATTTCCCAGTGACTAAACAGTGATCTTCAGATATGAAGGCTCTATAAATATGTATTCTTAGTGTTTCAAGCACATTCCTAAATATTTCCCTTCTATCATTGTGAATCTCAGAGTTTGATTCACTGTTGTCCAATAATTCAAGCTCATTCATTGAGTATTCCAAATGTTTATATACAATAACCCTAACCTTAACCTTAACCCTAACCCAAACCTTAGCGCTAACCCTAACATTAACCCTAACCCTAGCCCTAACCCTAGCCCTAACCCTAGTCCTAACCCTAACCATAACTCTAACCCTAATAGTCCTAACCCTTGCCTTTACCCTAACCCTAACGCTAAACTTAGCCCTAACCCTTACCCTAGCCCTAAACCTAATCCTAAATTTCATATCTGCTGTATGAAAATAACTTTGGAAGGTTTCTGAGCCCTATAAAAATGGATGTTTCAATGTTTAATCTTTCAAAAACGCAAAATCATGTAGACTAAATTTTAAATGAAGTGAGTATCTAACTTAGTTCTCAGTGCTTTCAACACGATTTTCCAGTGATTAAACAGTGTCCTTCAGATATTAATCTCTTCAAAATGTATTCCTAGAGTATGAAGCAAATTCCTAAATATTTCCCTAGAATATCCTTGTGAATTCTGTGTTAGTTTCACTTTTGTCTAGTGGTTCAAGCTCAATCATTGTGAATTCCAAGTGTTTATAAAGAGTTTTTCCATATATACCAGCTCTTCAAACATGAATTATTACTATTTTAAAGACTATCCTACCTCTCATAACTCTCTGAATACAAATTGTCAGTATTTCAACATACACTAGATATATTAAGGTTCTACCAACATACACCAAGTGTTTCAGACTCATTCCTAGACGTTTCCCTGTCTGTAATTTTGAGCTCTGAGACTTGAAACATTTTCATACAGGTATGTGAGCCCTATGAACCTGAATGTTTAAGTGTTTAACAAACCTTTCAAATAATCGAACACATTGAAACTGAATTATAAATATAAACAGTATGGCATTCTCTTTTCAGGTCTTTGAACATGATTTTCCAGTGATTAAACAGTGTCCTTCAGATATTAAGGTTCTATGAATATGTATTCTTAGTGTTTCAAGCACATTCCTAAATATTGCCCTAGTCTATCATAGTGAATTCTCAGTGTTAGATTCAATTTTGTCCAGTGATTCAAGCCATTCATTGAGATTTCCAAATGTTGAAATATGATAACCCTAATCCTAACACAAATCCTAACCTTAACCTTAACCCTAGCCCTAGCCCTAACCCTAAATCTAACCCTAATCCTAGCCATAAACCTAACCCTAACCCTATTTCTAACCTTAAAACTAACCCTAACCCTAACCCTAACCCTAACGCTAGCTCTAACCCAGATCCTAACCCTAACCCTCAACCTAAGCCTAATACTAGCCCTAACCCAACCCTAACCATAGCCATAACCCTAACCCTAATACTAACCCTAGCCCTAACCCTAGCCCTACTCACAAATCTCTGAATACAAATTCTCAGTATTTCAACATACACTAGATATATTAAGGTTCTGCAAACGTATACCAAGTGTTTCAGACTCATTCCTAGATGTTTCCCTGGTCTGTAATTTTGAGCTCTGAGACTTTAAACATTTTCATACAGGTATGTGAGCCCTACAAACCTGAATGTTTAAGTGTTTAACAAACTTGCTTTCAAATAAGCCAACACCTTGAGTCTGAATTTTAAATACAAACAGTATGGCATTCTCTTCTCAGCTCTTTGAACATGATTTGCCAGTGATTAAAAAGTGTCCTTCAGATATTGAGGTTCTATGAATATGTATCAAGCACATTCCTAAATATTTCCTGTCTCATTGTGAATTCTCAGAGTTTGATTCACTGTTGTCCAGTGATTCAAGCTCATTCATTGTCAATTCCAAGTGTTTATACAGTGTTTTTCCATATATACCAGCTCTTTAAATGTAAGTTATTACTACTTTGATAGTTAGCCTAACTATCATTGGCATTTCTAATACTTTTGAATACTTTCCTCCTGTTATATCCGTTCTATGAAAATGAAATAAATGTTGAACCCACTTTATTCCAGAAACGCCAACTCATTTAGACTGAATTATAATTGTAACCAGTATCCAATTCAGTCCTCAGCTCTTTGTACATGAATTCCCAGTAATTGTCCTACAGATATTAAGGTTCTTTCTTAATGTATACCTAGTTTTTCAAGCACATTGCTAAATATTTCCCCAATCATTGTGAATTTTCAGTTTGTTTTAGTTTTTTCCAGGATTTCCAGCTCATTCATTGTGAATTCCAAGTGTTTAAACAGCGTTTTCCCATATATACCAGCTCTTCAAATGTGAACTATTACTACTTTAAATACTACCCTACCTTTCACTGCACTTTGAATACAAAATCTCAGTATTTCAACATTCAGTAGAGATGTTAAAGTTCTACAACATATTCCAAGTGTTTCAGAAACACTCCTGCCCATTTCCCCGGTCTGTTTTTTTTTAGCTCTGAGACTTTAACATTTTAATACAGGTATCATACCAGCTCTTTAAAGGTACATTATTACTATTTTGAGCACTAGCTGAACAATCATTTTTATTTTTTAGAATTTTCAATACTTTCATAGTGTTATATCAGCTCTATGAAAATGAATTATTAAGTGCTTCACCAATTCTCTTCCATAAACGCCAACTCATTTTGACTGAATTATAAATGTAACCAGTATCCAACTCAGTTCTCAGCTCTTTGAACACGATTTCCAATTGATTAAACATTGTCCTAAAGATATTAAGGTTATTTATTAATGTAGTCCTAGTTTTTCAAGCTTATTGCTAAATATTTCCCCAATCATTGTGTATTTTCAGAGTTAGTTTCATTTTTTTCCAGTGTTTCAAGCTCATTGTGAATTCCAAGTGTTTATACAGTGTTTTTCCATATATACCAACTCTTCAAACGTAAATTATTACCACTTTGTTAGCCTATCATTGGGATTTCTAATAGTTTTTATTTTTATTTATTTATTATTTATTTTTATATATTTTTTTATTAAAGTATTATAGGTGTACATATCTTACCATTGCCCCCACACCCCACTCCCATACATGCCCTCACCCCCAATATTTTGCATCTGTTCGTTTTACTTTGGTTGATCTCTTATTTCCCCCACCTCTCCCTAAACTTCCCGCTGTAATTTGACAATCTGTTTGATGCTTTACTGCCTCCGTATCTATCTTTTTGTTCATCAGTTTATAATGTACTTCATTATCCACAAATGAGTAAGATCATGTGGTATTTTTCTTTCATTGACTGGCTTATTTCACTTAGCATAATGTTCCCTAATTCCATCCAGATGCCTACAAATGGTAATAATTCCTTCTTTTTTATGATATCATAGTATCCATTGTGTAGAGGTACCATAGTTTTCTGATCCAGTCATCTGCTGACAGGCACCTAGGCTGTTTCCAAATCTTACCTATTGTAAATTGTGCTGCTATGAACATTGGGGTGCATATATCCTTTCTGATTGGTGTTTCTAGTTTCTTAGGATATATTCCTAGGAGTGGGATTACTGGGTCAAATGGGAATTGCATTTTCAGTTTTTTGAGGAAACTCCATACTGTTCTCCACAGTGGCTGCACCAGTCTGCATTCCCACCAGCAGTGCACGAGGGTTCTTTTTTCTCTGCACCCTCACCAACACTTGTCGTTTGTTTTGTTGATGATAGCCATTCTGACAGGTGGAGATGGTATCGCATTGTCGTTTTGATTTGCATCTCTCAGATAATTAGTGACTTTGAGCATGTTTTCATGTGTCTCTTGGCCTTCCTTCTGTCTTCTTTCGAAAAGATTCTATTTAGGTCCGTTGCCCATTTTTTACTGGACCATTTATCTTCCTTTTATTAAGTTGTATAAACTGCCTGTACATGTTGGAGATTAAACCTTTATCAGTGATAACATTTGCAAATATGTTCTCCTGTACAGTGGGGTTTCTTGTTGTTTGGTTGATGGTTTCTTTTGCTGTGAAAAAGCTTTTTATTTTGATGTAGTCTCATTTGTTTGTTTTTTCTTTGGCTTCCATTGTCCTAGGGGCAGTATCAGTGAATAAGTTCTTTCGGCATATGTCTGAGATTTTGCTCCCTGTGGATTCCTCTAGTATTTTTATGGTTTTCCGTCTTATGTTTAAGTCCTGTACCCATTTTGAGTTTATTTTTGTGTATGGTGTAAGTTGGTGATCTAGTTTCATTTTTTTACATGTATCTGTCCAATTTTCCCAACACCATTTATTGAAGAGACTGTCTTGACTACATTGTATGTTCATGTCTCCTTTGTCAAATATTAATTGTGTATAGTGGTTTGGGTCGATATCTGGATTCTCTATTCTATTCCATTGGTCTATATGTCTGTTCCTGTGCCAGTACCAGGCTGTTTTGAGAACAGTGGCTTTGTAATACAGCTTGAAATCTGGTATTGAGATCCCACCTACTTTGTTTTTCTTTCTCAGGATTGCTGTGGCTATTCGGGGTCTTTTTTTATTCCAGATGAATTTTTTGGAGAGTTCTTTCTAGGTCTGTGAAATATACTGTTGGTATTTTAATGGGGAGTGCATTGAATCTATAGATTGCTTTGGGTAGTATGGACATTTTAATGATGTTGATTCTACCCATCCATGAACATGGTATGTTCTTCCATCTGTTGACGTCTTTCTCTATCTCTTTTTGCAGTGTCCTGTAGTTTTCCGCCTATAGGTCATTCACCTCCTTGGTTAAGTTTATACCTAGGTATCCTAATTTTTTTGGTGCAACGGTAAATGGGATTGCTTTTTTAGTCTCTCTTTTTGTAAGTTCACTGTTGGTGTATAGAAATGCCATAGATTTCTTGGCGTTAATTTTGTAGCCTGCTACATTGCCGAATTCATTTATTAAATCTGTTAGTTTTTTGATGGAGTCTTTCGGGTTTTTTATGTACAATATCATGTCATCTGCAAATAAGGACAGCTTTACTTCTTTTCCAATTTGGATGCCTTTCATTTCTTCTTCTTGTCTAATTGCAATGGCTGTCTTGTTCCTGTTCTTAGGGGAAATGGTTTTAGTTTTTGCCCATTGAATATGATGTTAGCTGTGGGTTTATCATATATAGCTTTTATTATGTTGAGGTATGATCCTTCTATTCCCACCTTGTTGAGAGTTTTTATCAAGAAAGGGTGTTGGATTTTGTCAAATGCTTTTTCTGCATCGATTGATATGACTATGTGATTTTTATCTCTCAGTTTGTTTATGTGATGTATCAAGTTAATTGATTTGCGGATATTGTACCATCCTTGCATTCCTGGGACAAATCCTACTTGGTCATGGTGTATGATCTTTCTGATGTACTGCTGGATCCGATTTGCTAAAATTGAGGGATATTGGCCTGTAATTCTCTTTCATTGTGTTGTCTTTATCTGGTTTTTGTATTAGGGTGATGCCGGCTTCATAGAAGGAGCTTGGAAGTGTTCCTTCCTCTTGAATTTTTTTGAATAGTGTGAGTAGGATAGGTTTTAGTTCTTCCTTGAATGTTTGGTAAAACTCTCCTGTGAAGCCATCTGGCCCCGGCGTTTTTGTTTCCTGGAAGCTTTTTGATGACTGCTTCAATTTCTTCCATAGTTACTGGCATATTGAGCTGTTTAGATTCTTCCTGATTGAATTTGGGAAGGTTATATTTTTCTAGGAATACGTCCATTTCCTCCAGGTTGTTCAGTTTGTTGGAATAGAGTTGTTCGTAGTATTTTTTAACAATCCTTTGTATTTCGGCAGGATCTGTTGTATTTCACCTCTTTCATTTCTGATTTTGTTTATTTGGGTCCTCTCTCTTTGCTTCTTGGTGAGCCTGGCTAGAGGTTCATCAATCTTGTTTATCCTCTCAAAGAACCAGCTCTTGGTTTTGTTGATCTTTTGTATTGTTCTTGGATCTCTATGTCATTTATCTCCACTCTGATCTTTATTATTTCCTTCCTTCTGCTTACACTGGGCTTTTCTTGTTCCTATTTTTCTAACTCTTTGAGTTGTAGGGTTAGGTAATTTTTTACCATTGTTTCTTTTTTTTTTTGTAGTATGCTTGTAGAACTATGAATTTTCCTCTCAAGACTGCTTTCACTGTGTCCCATAGATTTTTGGATTGTTGTGTTTTCATTGTCATTTGTTGCCATGATGTTTTTTATTTCTTCCTTGATCTCTCTGGTAACCCAGTCATTGTTTAATAGCATGCTATTTAGTCTCCATGTGTTTGATTTCTTTGTTTTTATTGTAGTTGATTTTCCAGTTTTATGCCACTGTGGTCTGAGAAGATGCTTGATATGATTTCTATCTTCTTGAATTTGAAGAGACTTTGCCTATGTCCCAACATATGGTCTATCTTTGAAAATGACCCATGTGCACTGGAGAAGAATGTATATTCTGTTGCTTTGAGGTAAAATGTTCTGAAGATGTCAATTAATTTCACTGGTTTAGTGAGTCATTTAGGATTGATGTTTCTTTGCTGATTTTTTGTTTAGAGGATTTGTCCAATGGTGATAGTGGGGTATTAAAGTTTCATACTATGATTGTATTCCTGTCAATCTCTCCCTTGATATCCTCCAGGAGATTTTTTATGTATTTGGGTGCTCCTGTATTGGGTGCATATATGTTTACCAGAGTTATTTCTTCTTGTTGGATTGCTCCCTATATTATATTGCTCCCATAATAATACTATATTATAAAGTGTCCTTCATTATCTCTCGTTGTGTCCTTCACTTTGACATCTAATTTGTCAGATATAAGTATTGCTAACCCAGCTTTTTTTTCATTTCCATTTGCCTGGAAGACCTTTTTCCATCCTTTCACCCTCAGTCTGTGTGCGTCTTTTTTTTTTTCTGAGGTGGGTTTCTTGTAGACAGCAGATATATGGGTCTTGTTTTCTTATCCAATCCATTACCTTATGTCTTTTGATTGGGGCATTTAATCTGTTTACATTTAAAGTTATTATTGATAGGAACTTATTTGTCACCATTTTTATTCTTTACCCCTGTGTTCCTTCTTCGCTTCCTATTTCTTTTTTTTACAGCAGACCCTTCAGCATTTCTTGCATTGCTGGTTTGGTGGTAATAAATTCTCTTAGTCCTTTTTTGTCTGTGAAGCTCCTGATTTCACCTTCAATTTCGATTGATAGCCTTGCTGGGTACAGTATTCTTGGATTCAGACCCTTCCTTTGCATGACTTTGTATATTTCATTCCATTCCCTTCTGGCCTGATGAGTTTCTGTTGAGAAATCAGTTGCTAGTCTGATGGGGGTTCCTTTGTATGTAACTTTCTGTCTCTCTCTTGCCGCTTTTAAGATTCTTATTTTGTCATTGGTGTTTGCCAATTTAATTATAATGTGCATTAGCATTGGTCTTTTGGGGTTCGTTTTGCTTGGGACTCTGTGAGCTTCTTGGATTTGTGTGGCTTTTTTCTTCCCTATATCAGGGAAGTTTTCTGTCATTTCTTCAAACAGGTTTTCTATTCCTGGCTCAATTTCCTTTCCTTCTGGAACCCCTATTATGTGGATGTTGTTTCGTTTCATGTTGTCCCAAAGTTTTCTTAGGTTCTCCTCCTGCTTTTTAATTTTTTTTTCTAGAAGCTGCTCTACTTGAGTATTTTTTCCTACCTTGTCTTCTAGCTCACTGATGCGGTCCTCTGCTTCTTCTAGTCTACTCTGGATGCTTTCTAGTGAATTCTTTACAGCAGCAATGTCATTTTTCATTTCTTCTTGGTTCTTCTTCATTTCCTCTTGGTTCTTACTCATATTGTCGAATTTGTCTTCCATTCTTTTCAGCCACCTTATGACCATTTCTCTGAATTCTTTCTCTGGCAGGTTGCTTGCCTCCATTTCGTTTACTTCCTTTTCTGCTGATGCCTGCTTTTCTTTCATATGCGGGCTGTTTCTTTGTCTCCCCATGGTCTCTCTTCTCCAGATTTCTGGTTATGTAGTTCTCTCTCTCCTGCGTTGATTTAAAGGCACAAAATACAACACAACCAGGTACAGCACACAAGGCACTGAACAGAAATGTATTCACGATATTAATAACCTCCAATAAAGGTGACCACCAGAGAAAGGCAAATTAAGGGATAGGAGAGAAAGGAGAAGAGAAAAAAGAAAGAAAAAAAGGAGTGTCAAAATGAAATTGGGAGAAGAAAAAAAAAGTAAGAGAGACAAGAAAGAGATTAACAGAGAAAGGGGAACAAACTATATATATGGGGAGAAAACTCCAATAGAACAACCACTAATCCCAGCAAATACCAGCAACAAGTACCTGGGGTTTAATACAAACTACAACACCAACTAATATCAAGCGAGGCAAGGAAAAACAGAAGCAAAAACAAACAAACATACAAAAGAATAAGCAAAACAATCTCACAAAAAAGCATAAAAATTCGATATAATCAAAATTCAAGCAAACAACAACAAAAGGACAGAGAGAAAGACAATTTTTGGATAGTCAAGACAGTGAAGAGATAGGTGTGTATGGACTTGGAGCAGGGGATTGTAGATTAGATATATAAGTAGGGTGAAATTTTATCAGGGGGTAAACAGAAAGAATAGGGAAAATCTAAAGCAGGAAAGGGGTAAGATAAACAGGACACCAAAAGGGGAAAGGTTAGGAAGAGAGTGATGGCATAAAGGTAGAGTTGAGATACAGTAAAACAATGCTAAAGGAAAGATGAAACTAGAATGTAGAACACTAATCCCAAAATAAAATAAAGAGAAAACAAAATGATACTTTAAAAAAAAGGTAAAATAGTAGTAGTAATGATACTGATTGAAAATAAAAATGTAATAATTAAAAAGGTAAAATCAAGAGAGGAAAAAATAAAAAAATAGTTTCTTGAGTAAAAGATGCAAAAATGAAAATAAAATAAATATAAAAAATAAAAAAAATAAAATATGCAGTAGTGAAGGTCATTCACTTCCTCCATTGTTCTGTTTGGCACACCTGTTTCTCAGTCCAGACAGTATTGCAGTTCCCTGCGTTCCACTGCTCCTCAGTGTCTTAAGCCAGTCCTGATTTTTTAAGCAGGCGGTGTTTCTTAATTTCTTGTATTCCTTTATTTTTGATTACACAAGAGTCAATTTGTGATTCAGCCCCTGGGTGGCAGTGTTTTTGGATTGACTTCTGGATCTCTTTGGCTCTCTAGCCTGTATTTATATCCTTCTTTCCCTGTGGCACTCAATACCAGTTTGTGGAAGTGGGCTGCCTCAGAGCTGGCTCTCCGATGGTTACTCCCTGCTCTGATCCCCAGGTTCCAGAAAAACACTTTCCCCTGCAGTCTCCCAGGGTGTCCCCAACTGGGTGATCCTATGTATTGGGCTTAGTAATCAGAAGAAAGGATTTGAAGAGGAAAAAGCCCAAGTGTGCGAAAAATGGGTCTGCGCACAAGTCTAAGCAGCCAGCACACCTTTGAAATTGTTAGGCTGTCCCTGCACGTCAGATCAAAATGGGTTGCTTTGTAGAGATCCCTTCTGTTAGCAGCTCTGAGGACCCCCTTCCACATTCATGAATCACGCCAGTCCCAACAGCCACAGATTTTTCTAGGCACAGAATTCCCTGGTCCTCCAGCTCCCGCAAAACATGCGTTCCTCTCTCCCGCTGGGACCAGAGACCTCACCTTATCCCAGTTGAAATCTGACCTTTCCTTGGTGGAGTGTAGAGCTCCTCTGAATCCGCGTGTTTGCGCCAGTTGGGGACTGGTGTTCTGGGGCTCGCAGCTCTTCAGTGGGTGCCGTAGTTGTGGATTTTCAGGCGTCTGATAAGCTCCACTTTCCCTTTCTAGATGGCGCAGAATCCGCATCTCAGCCTGTAGCTCCGGGAGAGGACCCAGCTGCAGTGGGTGCTGCCCGGTCAGGAGAACCCCGTCTAGCAGTCCCCCACCTTCTCGAGGAGTTTAGCTGTCCCTTAACTTGCCAACAAACACTCCTTGTGCAACCCTCAGCTCTGCTTTCTTTCTGCTCTGGGACAGGGCTCGGAACACGTCTGTCTATTCCACCACCATTTTCCTACCCTCTAATAGACTTTAATACATTCCTCCTGTTATATCTGCTTTTTGAGAATGAAATAAATTATTAACCCACTTTATTCCTAAAACACCAACTAATTTTGACTAAATTATAAATATAAACAGTATCACATTCACTTATCACATCTTTGAAAGCAATTTCCCAGTGATTAAAGTGTCTTTCAGATATTCAGGCTCTATGAATATATATTCTTAGTGTTTCAAGCACATTTATAACTATTTCTCTAGTCTCATTGTGTATATCACACTTTGATGCACTGTTTTCCATTGATTCAAGCTCAGTCACTGTGAATTTCAAGGGTTTAAACAGCGTTTTTTTATATATACCTACTATATAAAAGTGAAATATGACTATTTTAAAGACTATCCAAACATTCACAGCGCTTTGAATACAAAGTATTAGAATTTCAACATGCAGTGGAGATGTTATAGATCTACAACATATTCCATGTGTTTAAGAAACACTCTTTCACATTTCCCCGGTCTGTCTTTATTGAGCTTTGAGATGTTAATCTTTTGATACAGGTATCATACCAGCTCTTTAAAGGTACAATATTACTACTTTGAACACGAGCCTAACTATCATTTTGATTTCGTAGAATTTTGAAAACTTTCAGACTGTTATATCAGCTCTATGAAAATGAATTTTTAAGTGTTTCACCTGCTTTCGTCCATAAACGCCAACTCATTTTGACTGAATTATAAATGTAAACATTATCGCACTCACTTCTGAGCTCCTTGAACACGATTTCCAGGTGATCTTCAGATATGAAGGCTCTATGAATATGTATTCTTACTGTTTCAATACATTCCTAAATATTTCCCTAGTTTCATTGTGAATTCTCAGTGTGAATCACTGTTGTCCAGTGATTAAATCTCTATCATTGTGAATTCCAAGTATTTAAACAGCGTTTTTCCATATGTAACAGCTCTTTAAACGACAATTGTTACTACTTTAATCTTTAGCCTACCACCGGGATTTCTAATAGTTTTGAATTCTTTCCTCGTGTTATATCTGCTCTACGAAAATGAATTAAGTGTTTAAACCACTTTATTCCAAAATCACCAACTCATTCAGACTGAATTATAAATGTAACCAGTATCCAACTCAGTCCTCAGCTCTTTGAACAAGATTTCCCAGCGATTAAACATTGTCCTACAGATGTTAAGGTTCTTTATTAATGTATTCTTAGTTTATCCAGCATATCGCTGAATATTTCCAAGGTAAATCACTGTGAACTCTCAGAGTTTGAATCTCTGTTGTCCTGTGATTCAAGGTCATTCATGGTGAATTCCAAGTGTTTATCCAGTGTTTTCCCATACATTCCGTCTCTTTAATCATAATTACTACTTTAATCATTAGCCTAAGTATCATTGGGATTTCTAATAGTTTTGGATACTTTCTTCCTGTTATGTCCTCTCTATGAAAATGAAATAAATGTTTAACCCACTTTATTGCGAAAACGCCAACTCATTTAGACTGAATTATACATGTAACCACTATCCAACTCAATCCTCAGCTCATTGAACACAATTTCCCAGTGATAAAAAATAGTGCTAAAGATGTTAAGGTTCTTTATTAATGTATTCCTAGTTTATCAAGCATATTGCTGAATATTTCACCAGCGAGAATCATTGTGGATTCTCAGAGTTTGAATCTCTGTTGTCCTGTGATTCAAGCTCATTCATGGTGAATTCCAAGTGTTTATCCAGCGTTTTCCCATATATACCAGCTGTTTAAACGTGAATTATTACTACTTTAAAGACTCTCCTACCTTTCACAGCACGTTGAATTCAAATTCTCAGTATTTCAACAGGCAGTAGAGATGTTATAGTTCTACAACATTTTCCAAGGGTTTCAGAAACAGTCCTACACATTTCCCCGGTCTGTTTTTTTTCAGCTCTGATACTTTTAACCTTTTAATACAGGTATCGTACCAGCTCTTTAAAGGTACATTATTACTATTTTGAACACTAGCTGAACTATCATTTTATTTCTTAGAATTTTGAATACTTTCGTAGCGTCATATCAGCTCTATGAAAATGAATTTTTAAGTGTTTCACCGGCTTTCTTCCAAAAACGCCAACTCATTTTGACTGAATTATAAATGTAAACAGTATGGCACTGACTTCTGAGCTCCTTGAACACGATTTCCAGGTGATCTTCAGATATGAAGGCTCTATCAATATGTATTCTTACTGTTTCAATACATTCTTAAATATTTCCCTAGTTTCATTGTGAATTCTCAGAGTGTGAATCACTGTTGTCCAGTGATTAAATCTCTATCATTGTGAATTCCAAGTATTTAAACAGCGTTTTTCCATATGTAACAGCTCTTTAAACGACAATTGTTACTTCTTTAATCTTTAGCCTACCACCGGGATTTCTAATAGTTTTGAATTCCTTCCTCATTTTATATCCTCTCTACGAAAATGAATTAAGTGTTTAAACGACTTTATTCCAAAAACACCAACTCATTTAGACTGAATTATAAATGTAACCAGTATCCAACTCAGTCCTCAGCTCTTTGAACAAGATTTCCCAGCGATTAAACATTGTCCTACAGATGTTAAGGTTCTTTATTAATGTATTCCCAGTTTATCAAGCATATTGCTGATTATTTCACCAGCGAATCATGGTTCATTCTCAGAGTTTGAATCTCTGTTGTCCTGTCATTCCAGCTCATTCATTGTGAATTCCAAGTGTTTAGCCAGCGTTTTCCCATATATACCAGCTCTTTAAATGTGAATTATTGCTATTTTAAAGACTCTCCTACCTTTCACAGCACATTGAATACAAAGTATTAGAATTTCAACATGCAGTGGAGATGATATAGATCTACAACATATTCCATGTGTTTAAGAAACACTCTTTCATATTTCCCCGGTCTGACTTTATTGAGGTTTTAGACGTTAACCTTTTAATACAGGTATCATACCAGCTCTTTAAAGGTACAATATTACTACTTTGAACACACGCCTAACTATATCATTTTGATTTCTTAAATTTTGAATACTTTCATACTGTTACATAAGCTCTATGAAAATGAATTTTTAAGTGTTTCACCGGCTTTCGTCCATAAACACCAACTCATTTTGACTGAATTATAAATGTAAACAGTATGGCACTGACTTCTGAGCTCCTTGAACACGATTTCCAGGTGATCTTCACATATGAAGGCTCTATGTATTCTTACTGTTTCAATACATTCCTAAATATTTCCCTAGTTTCATTGTGAATTCTCAGAGTGTGAATCACTGTTGTCCAGTGATTAAATCTCTATCATTGTGAATTCCAAGTATTTAAACAGCGTTTTTCCATATGTAACAGCTCTTTAAACGTCAATTGTTACTACTTTAATCTTTAGCCTACCACCGGGATTTCTAATAGTTTTGAATTCTTTCCTCGTGTTATATCTGCTCTACGAAAATGAATTAAGTGTTTAAACCACTTTATTCCAAAATCACCAACTCATTTAGACTGAATTATAAATGTAACCAGTATCCAACTCAGTCCTCAGCTCTTTGAACAAGATTTCCCAGCGATTAAACATTGTCCTACAGATGTTAAGGTTCTTTATTAATGTATTCTTAGTTTATCCAGCATATCGCTGAATATTTCCAAGGTAAATCATTGTGAATTCTCAGAGTTTGAATCTCTGTTGTCCTGTGATTCAAGGTCATTCATGGTGAATTCCAAGTGTTTATCCAGTGTTTTCCCATACATTCCGTCTCTTTAATCATAATTACTACTTTAATCATTAGCCTAAGTATCATTGGGATTTCTAATAGTTTTGGATACTTTCTTCCTGTTATGTCCTCTCTATGAAAATGAAATAAATGTTTAACCCACTTTATTGCAAAAACGCCAACTCATTTAGACTGAATTATACATGTAACCACTATCCAACTCAATCCTCAGCTCATTGAACACAATTTCCCAGTGATAAAAAATAGTGCTAAAGATGTTAAGGTTCTTTATTAATGTATTCCTAGTTTATCAAGCATATTGCTGAATATTACACCAGCGAGAATCATTGTGGATTCTCAGAGTTTGAATCTCTGTTGTCCTGAGATTCAAGCTCATTCATGGTGAATTCCAAGTGTTTATCCAGCGTTTTCCCATATATACCAGCTGTTTAAACGTGAATTATTACTACTTTAAAGACTCTCCTACCTTTCACAGCACGTTGAATTCAAATTCTCAGTATTTCAACAGGCAGTAGAGATGTTATAGTTCTACAACATTTTCCAAGGGTTTCAGAAACAGTCCTACACATTTCCCCGTTCTGTTTTTTTTCAGCTCTGATACTTTTAACCTTTTAATACAGGTATCGTACCAGCTCTTTAAAGGTACATTATTACTATTTTGAACACTAGCTGAACTATCATTTTATTTCTTAAATTTTGAATACTTTCGTAGCATCATATCAGCTCTATGAAAATGAATTTTTAAGTGTTTCACCGGCTTTCTTCCATAAACGCCAACTCATTTTGACTGAATTATAAATGTAAACAGTATGGCACTGACTTCTGAGCTCCTTGAACACGATTTCCAGGTGATCTTCACATATGAAGGCTCTATGTATTCTTACTGTTTCAATACATTCCTAAATATTTCCCTAGTTTCATTGTGAATTCTCAGAGTGTGAATCAGTGTTGTCCAGTGATTAAATCTCTATCATTGTGAATTCCAAGTATTTAAACAGCGTTTTTCCATATGTAACAGCTCTTTAAACGTCAATTGTTACTATTTTAATCTTTAGCCTACCACCGGGATTTCTAATAGTTTTGAATTCTTTCCTCGTGTTATATCTGCTCTACGAAAATGAATTAAGTGTTTAAACCACTTTATTCCAAAATCACCAACTCATTCAGACTGAATTATAAATGTAACCAGTATCCAACTCAGTCCTCAGCTCTTTGAACAAGATTTCCCAGCGATTAAACATTGTCCTACAGATGTTAAGGTTCTTTATTAATGTATTCTTAGTTTATCCAGCATATCGCTGAATATTTCCAAGGTAAATCATTGTGAATTCTCAGAGTTTGAATCTCTGTTGTCCTGTGATTCAAGGTCATTCATGGTGAATTCCAAGTGTTTATCCAGTGTTTTCCCATACATTCCGTCTCTTTAATCATAATTACTACTTTAATCATTAGCCTAAGTATCATTGGGATTTCTAATAGTTTTGGATACTTTCTTCCTGTTATGTCCTCTCTATGAAAATGAAATAAATGTTTAACCCACTTTATTGCGAAAACGCCAACTCATTTAGACTGAATTATACATGTAACCACTATCCAACTCAATCCTCAGCTCATTGAACACAATTTCCCAGTGATAAAAAATAGTGCTAAAGATGTTAAGGTTCTTTATTAATGTATTCCTAGTTTATCAAGCATATTGCTGAATATTTCACCAGCGAGAATCATTGTGGATTCTCAGAGTTTGAATCTCTGTTGTCCTGTGATTCAATCTCATTCATGGTGAATTCCAAGTGTTTATCCAGCGTTTTCCCATGTATACCAGCTGTTTAAACGTGAATTATTACTACTTTAAAGACTCTCCTACCTTTCACAGCACGTTGAATTCAAATTCTCAGTATTTCAACAGGCAGTAGAGATGTTATAGTTCTACAACATTTTCCAAGGGTTTCAGAAACAGTCCTACACATTTCCCCGTTCTGTGTTTTTTCAGCTCTTATACTTTTAACCTTTTAATACAGGTATCGTACCAGCTCTTTAAAGGTACATTATTACTATTTTGAACACTAGCTGAACTATCATTTTATTTCTTAGAATTTTGAATACTTTCATAGCGTCATATCAGCTCTCTGAAAATTAATTTTTTAGTGTTTCACCGGCTTTCTTCCATAAACGCCAACTCATTTTGACTGAATTATAAATGTAAACAGTATGGCACTGACTTCTGAGCTCCTTGAAAACGATTTCCAGGTGATCTTCACATATGAAGGCTCTATGTATTCTTACTGTTTCAATACATTCCTAAATATTTCCCTAGTTTCATTGTGAATTCTCAGAGTGTGAATCAGTGTTGTCCAGTGATTAAATCTCTATCATTGTGAATTCCAAGTATTTAAACAGCGTTTTTCCATATGTAACAGCTCTTTAAACGACAATTGTTACTACTTTAATCTTTAGCCTACCACCGGGATTTCTAATAGTTTTGAATTCTTTCCTCGTGTTATATCTGCTCTACGAAAATGAATTAAGTGTTTAAACCACTTTATTCCAAAATCACCAACTCATTCAGACTGAATTATAAATGTAACCAGTATCCAACTCAGTCCTCAGCTCTTTGAACAAGATTTCCCAGCGATTAAACATTGTCCTACAGATGTTAAGGTTCTTTATTAATGTATTCTTAGTTTATCCAGCATATCGCTGAATATTTCCAAGGTAAATCATTGTGAATTCTCAGAGTTTGAATCTCTGTTGTTCTGTGATTCAAGGTCATTCATGGTGAATTCCAAGTGTTTATCCAGTGTTTTCCCATACATTCCGTCTCTTTAATCATAATTACTACTTTAATCATTAGCCTAAGTATCATTGGGATTTCTAATAGTTTTGGATACTTTCTTCCTGTTATGTCCTGTCTATGAAAATGAAATAAATGTTTAACCCACTTTATTGCAAAAACGCCAACTCATTTAGACTGAATTATACATGTAACCAATATCCAACTCAATCCTCAGCTCATTGAACACAATTTCCCAGTGATAAAAAATAGTGCTAAAGATGTTAAGGTTCTTTATTAATGTATTCCCAGTTTATCAAGCATATTGCTGATTATTTCACCAGCGAATCATGGTTCATTCTCAGAGTTTGAATCTCTGTTGTCCTGTCATTCCAGCTCATTCATTGTGAATTCCAAGTGTTTAGCCAGCGTTTTCCCATATATACCAGCTCTTTAAATGTGAATTATTGCTATTTTAAAGACTCTCCTACCTTTCACAGCACGTTGAATGCAAAGTATTAGAATTTCAACATGCAGTGGAGATGTTATAGATCTACAACATATTCCATGTGTTTAAGAAACACTCTTTCACATTTCCCCGGTCTGACTTTATTGAGGTTTTAGACGTTAACCTTTTAATACAGGTATCATACCAGCTCTTTAAAGGTACAATATTACTACTTTGAATAAAAGCCTAACTATCATTTTGATTTCTTAAATTTTGAATACTTTCATACTGTTATATAAGCTCTATGAAAATGAATTTTTAAGTGTTTCACCGGCTTTCGTCCATAAACACCAACTCATTTTGACTGAATTATAAATGGAAACAGTATGGCACTGACTTCTGAGCTCCTTGAACACGATTTCCAGGTGATCTTCACATATGAAGGCTCTATGTATTCTTACTGTTTCAATACATTCCTAAATATTTCCCTAGTTTCATTGTGAATTCTCAGTGTGAATCAGTGTTGTCCAGTGATTAAATCTCTATCATTGTGAATTCCAAGTATTTAAACAGCGTTTTCCCATATGTAACAGCTCTTTAAACGACAATTGTTACTACTTTAATCTTTAGCCTACCACCGGGATTTCTAATAGTTTTGAATTCTTTCCTCGTGTTATATCTGCTCTACGAAAATGAATTAAGTGTTTAAACCACTTTATTCCAAAATCACCAACTCATTCAGACTGAATTATAAATGTAACCAGTATCCAACTCAGTCCTCAGCTCTTTGAACAAGATTTCCCAGCGATTAAACATTGTCCTACAGATGTTAAGGTTCTTTATTAATGTATTCTTAGTTTATCCAGCATATCGCTGAATATTTCCAAGGTAAATCATTGTGAATTCTCAGAGTTTGAATCTCTGTTGTCCTGTGATTCAAGGTCATTCATGGTGAATTCCAAGTGTTTATCCAGTGTTTTCCCATACATTCCGTCTCTTTAATCGTAATTACTACTTTAATCATTAGCCTAAGTATCATTGGGATTTCTAATAGTTTTGGATACTTTCTTCCTGTTATGTCCTCTCTATGAAAATGAAATAAATGTTTAACCCACTTTATTGCGAAAACGCCAACTCATTTAGACTGAATTATACATGTAACCACTATCCAACTCAATCCTCAGCTCATTGAACACAATTTCCCAGTGATAAAAAATAGTGCTAAAGATGTTAAGGTTCTTTATTAATGTATTCCTAGTTTATCAAGCATATTGCTGAATATTTCACCAGCGAGAATCATTGTGGATTCTCAGAGTTTGAATCTCTGTTGTCCTGTGATTCAAGCTCATTCATGGTGAATTCCAAGTGTTTATCCAGCGTTTTCCCATATATACCAGCTGTTTAAACGTGAATTATTACTACTTTAAAGACTCTCCTACCTTTCACAGCACGTTGAATTCAAATTCTCAGTATTTCAACAGGCAGTAGAGATGTTATAGTTCTACAACATTTTCCAAGGGTTTCAGAAACAGTCCTACACATTTCCCCGTTCTGTGTTTTTTCAGCTCTTATACTTTTAACCTTTTAATACAGGTATCGTACCAGCTCTTTAAAGGTACATTATTACTATTTTGAACACTAGCTGAACTATCATTTTATTTCTTAGAATTTTGAATACTTTCATAGCGTCATATCAGCTCTCTGAAAATTAATTTTTTAGTGTTTCACCGGCTTTCTTCCATAAACGCCAACTCATTTTGACTGAATTATAAATGTAAACAGTATGGCACTGACTTCTGAGCTCCTTGAAAACGATTTCCAGGTGATCTTCACATATGAAGGCTCTATGTATTCTTACTGTTTCAATACATTCCTAAATATTTCCCTAGTTTCATTGTGAATTCTCAGAGTGTGAATCAGTGTTGTCCAGTGATTAAATCTCTATCATTGTGAATTCCAAGTATTTAAACAGCGTTTTTCCATATGTAACAGCTCTTTAAACGACAATTGTTACTACTTTAATCTTTAGCCTACCACCGGGATTTCTAATAGTTTTGAATTCTTTCCTCGTGTTATATCTGCTCTACGAAAATGAATTAAGTGTTTAAACCACTTTATTCCAAAATCACCAACTCATTCAGACTGAATTATAAATGTAACCAGTATCCAACTCAGTCCTCAGCTCTTTGAACAAGATTTCCCAGCGATTAAACATTGTCCTACAGATGTTAAGGTTCTTTATTAATGTATTCTTAGTTTATCCAGCATATCGCTGAATATTTCCAAGGTAAATCATTGTGAATTCTCAGAGTTTGAATCTCTGTTGTCCTGTGATTCAAGGTCATTCATGGTGAATTCCAAGTGTTTATCCAGTGTTTTCCCATACATTCCGTCTCTTTAATCATAATTACTACTTTAATCATTAGCCTAAGTATCATTGGGATTTCTAATAGTTTTGGATACTTTCTTCCTGTTATGTCCTGTCTATGAAAATGAAATAAATGTTTAACCCACTTTATTGCGAAAACGCCAACTCATTTAGACTGAATTATACATGTAACCACTATCCAACTCAATCCTCAGCTCATTGAACACAATTTCCCAGTGATAAAAAATAGTGCTAAAGATGTTAAGGTTCTTTATTAATGTATTCCTAGTTTATCAAGCATATTGCTGAATATTTCACCAGCGAGAATCATTGTGGATTCTCAGAGTTTGAATCTCTGTTGTCCTGTGATTCAATCTCATTCATGGTGAATTCCAAGTGTTTATCCAGCGTTTTCCCATGTATACCAGCTGTTTAAACGTGAATTATTACTACTTTAAAGACTCTCCTACCTTTCACAGCACGTTGAATTCAAATTCTCAGTATTTCAACAGGCAGTAGAGATGTTATAGTTCTACAACATTTTCCAAGGGTTTCAGAAACAGTCCTACACATTTCCCCGTTCTGTGTTTTTTCAGCTCTTATACTTTTAACCTTTTAATACAGGTATCGTACCAGCTCTTTAAAGGTACATTATTACTATTTTGAACACTAGCTGAACTATCATTTTATTTCTTAGAATTTTGAATACTTTCATAGCGTCATATCAGCTCTCTGAAAATTAATTTTTTAGTGTTTCACCGGCTTTCTTCCATAAACGCCAACTCATTTTGACTGAATTATAAATGTAAACAGTATGGCACTGACTTCTGAGCTCCTTGAAAACGATTTCCAGGTGATCTTCACATATGAAGGCTCTATGTATTCTTACTGTTTCAATACATTCCTAAATATTTCCCTAGTTTCATTGTGAATTCTCAGAGTGTGAATCAGTGTTGTCCAGTGATTAAATCTCTATCATTGTGAATTCCAAGTATTTAAACAGCGTTTTTCCATATGTAACAGCTCTTTAAACGACAATTGTTACTACTTTAATCTTTAGCCTACCACCGGGATTTCTAATAGTTTTGAATTCTTTCCTCGTGTTATATCTGCTCTACGAAAATGAATTAAGTGTTTAAACCACTTTATTCCAAAATCACCAACTCATTCAGACTGAATTATAAATGTAACCAGTATCCAACTCAGTCCTCAGCTCTTTGAACAAGATTTCCCAGCGATTAAACATTGTCCTACAGATGTTAAGGTTCTTTATTAATGTATTCTTAGTTTATCCAGCATATCGCTGAATATTTCCAAGGTAAATCATTGTGAATTCTCAGAGTTTGAATCTCTGTTGTCCTGTGATTCAAGGTCATTCATGGTGAATTCCAAGTGTTTATCCAGTGTTTTCCCATACATTCCGTCTCTTTAATCATAATTACTACTTTAATCATTAGCCTAAGTATCATTGGGATTTCTAATAGTTTTGGATACTTTCTTCCTGTTATGTCCTCTCTATGAAAATGAAATAAATGTTTAACCCACTTTATTGCGAAAACGCCAACTCATTTAGACTGAATTATACATGTAACCACTATCCAACTCAATCCTCAGCTCATTGAACACAATTTCCCAGTGATAAAAAATAGTGCTAAAGATGTTAAGGTTCTTTATTAATGTATTCCTAGTTTATCAAGCATATTGCTGAATATTTCACCAGCGAGAATCATTGTGGATTCTCAGAGTTTGAATCTCTGTTGTCCTGTGATTCAATCTCATTCATGGTGAATTCCAAGTGTTTATCCAGCGTTTTCCCATGTATACCAGCTGTTTAAACGTGAATTATTACTACTTTAAAGACTCTCCTACCTTTCACAGCACGTTGAATTCAAATTCTCAGTATTTCAACAGGCAGTAGAGATGTTATAGTTCTACAACATTTTCCAAGGGTTTCAGAAACAGTCCTACACATTTCCCCGTTCTGTGTTTTTTCAGCTCTTATACTTTTAACCTTTTAATACAGGTATCGTACCAGCTCTTTAAAGGTACATTATTACTATTTTGAACACTAGCTGAACTATCATTTTATTTCTTAGAATTTTGAATACTTTCATAGCGTCATATCAGCTCTCTGAAAATTAATTTTTTAGTGTTTCACCGGCTTTCTTCCATAAACGCCAACTCATTTTGACTGAATTATAAATGTAAACAGTATGGCACTGACTTCTGAGCTCCTTGAAAACGATTTCCAGGTGATCTTCACATATGAAGGCTCTATGTATTCTTACTGTTTCAATACATTCCTAAATATTTCCCTAGTTTCATTGTGAATTCTCAGAGTGTGAATCAGTGTTGTCCAGTGATTAAATCTCTATCATTGTGAATTCCAAGTATTTAAACAGCGTTTTTCCATATGTAACAGCTCTTTAAACGACAATTGTTACTACTTTAATCTTTAGCCTACCACCGGGATTTCTAATAGTTTTGAATTCTTTCCTCGTGTTATATCTGCTCTACGAAAATGAATTAAGTGTTTAAACCACTTTATTCCAAAATCACCAACTCATTCAGACTGAATTATAAATGTAACCAGTATCCAACTCAGTCCTCAGCTCTTTGAACAAGATTTCCCAGCGATTAAACATTGTCCTACAGATGTTAAGGTTCTTTATTAATGTATTCTTAGTTTATCCAGCATATCGCTGAATATTTCCAAGGTAAATCATTGTGAATTCTCAGAGTTTGAATCTCTGTTGTCCTGTGATTCAAGGTCATTCATGGTGAATTCCAAGTGTTTATCCAGTGTTTTCCCATACATTCCGTCTCTTTAATCATAATTACTACTTTAATCATTAGCCTAAGTATCATTGGGATTTCTAATAGTTTTGGATACTTTCTTCCTGTTATGTCCTCTCTATGAAAATGAAATAAATGTTTAACCCACTTTATTGCGAAAACGCCAACTCATTTAGACTGAATTATACATGTAACCACTATCCAACTCAATCCTCAGCTCATTGAACACAATTTCCCAGTGATAAAAAATAGTGCTAAAGATGTTAAGGTTCTTTATTAATGTATTCCTAGTTTATCAAGCATATTGCTGAATATTTCACCAGCGAGAATCATTGTGGATTCTCAGAGTTTGAATCTCTGTTGTCCTGTGATTCAATCTCATTCATGGTGAATTCCAAGTGTTTATCCAGCGTTTTCCCATGTATACCAGCTGTTTAAACGTGAATTATTACTACTTTAAAGACTCTCCTACCTTTCACAGCACGTTGAATTCAAATTCTCAGTATTTCAACAGGCAGTAGAGATGTTATAGTTCTACAACATTTTCCAAGGGTTTCAGAAACAGTCCTACACATTTCCCCGTTCTGTGTTTTTTCAGCTCTTATACTTTTAACCTTTTAATACAGGTATCGTACCAGCTCTTTAAAGGTACATTATTACTATTTTGAACACTAGCTGAACTATCATTTTATTTCTTAGAATTTTGAATACTTTCATAGCGTCATATCAGCTCTCTGAAAATTAATTTTTTAGTGTTTCACCGGCTTTCTTCCATAAACGCCAACTCATTTTGACTGAATTATAAATGTAAACAGTATGGCACTGACTTCTGAGCTCCTTGAAAACGATTTCCAGGTGATCTTCACATATGAAGGCTCTATGTATTCTTACTGTTTCAATACATTCCTAAATATTTCCCTAGTTTCATTGTGAATTCTCAGAGTGTGAATCAGTGTTGTCCAGTGATTAAATCTCTATCATTGTGAATTCCAAGTATTTAAACAGCGTTTTTCCATATGTAACAGCTCTTTAAACGACAATTGTTACTACTTTAATCTTTAGCCTACCACCGGGATTTCTAATAGTTTTGAATTCTTTCCTCGTGTTATATCTGCTCTACGAAAATGAATTAAGTGTTTAAACCACTTTATTCCAAAATCACCAACTCATTCAGACTGAATTATAAATGTAACCAGTATCCAACTCAGTCCTCAGCTCTTTGAACAAGATTTCCCAGCGATTAAACATTGTCCTACAGATGTTAAGGTTCTTTATTAATGTATTCTTAGTTTATCCAGCATATCGCTGAATATTTCCAAGGTAAATCATTGTGAATTCTCAGAGTTTGAATCTCTGTTGTCCTGTGATTCAAGGTCATTCATGGTGAATTCCAAGTGTTTATCCAGTGTTTTCCCATACATTCCGTCTCTTTAATCATAATTACTACTTTAATCATTAGCCTAAGTATCATTGGGATTTCTAATAGTTTTGGATACTTTCTTCCTGTTATGTCCTCTCTATGAAAATGAAATAAATGTTTAACCCACTTTATTGCGAAAACGCCAACTCATTTAGACTGAATTATACATGTAACCACTATCCAACTCAATCCTCAGCTCATTGAACACAATTTCCCAGTGATAAAAAATAGTGCTAAAGATGTTAAGGTTCTTTATTAATGTATTCCTAGTTTATCAAGCATATTGCTGAATATTTCACCAGCGAGAATCATTGTGGATTCTCAGAGTTTGAATCTCTGTTGTCCTGTGATTCAATCTCATTCATGGTGAATTCCAAGTGTTTATCCAGCGTTTTCCCATGTATACCAGCTGTTTAAACGTGAATTATTACTACTTTAAAGACTCTCCTACCTTTCACAGCACGTTGAATTCAAATTCTCAGTATTTCAACAGGCAGTAGAGATGTTATAGTTCTACAACATTTTCCAAGGGTTTCAGAAACAGTCCTACACATTTCCCCGTTCTGTGTTTTTTCAGCTCTTATACTTTTAACCTTTTAATACAGGTATCGTACCAGCTCTTTAAAGGTACATTATTACTATTTTGAACACTAGCTGAACTATCATTTTATTTCTTAGAATTTTGAATACTTTCATAGCGTCATATCAGCTCTCTGAAAATTAATTTTTTAGTGTTTCACCGGCTTTCTTCCATAAACGCCAACTCATTTTGACTGAATTATAAATGTAAACAGTATGGCACTGACTTCTGAGCTCCTTGAAAACGATTTCCAGGTGATCTTCACATATGAAGGCTCTATGTATTCTTACTGTTTCAATACATTCCTAAATATTTCCCTAGTTTCATTGTGAATTCTCAGAGTGTGAATCAGTGTTGTCCAGTGATTAAATCTCTATCATTGTGAATTCCAAGTATTTAAACAGCGTTTTTCCATATGTAACAGCTCTTTAAACGACAATTGTTACTACTTTAATCTTTAGCCTACCACCGGGATTTCTAATAGTTTTGAATTCTTTCCTCGTGTTATATCTGCTCTACGAAAATGAATTAAGTGTTTAAACCACTTTATTCCAAAATCACCAACTCATTCAGACTGAATTATAAATGTAACCAGTATCCAACTCAGTCCTCAGCTCTTTGAACAAGATTTCCCAGCGATTAAACATTGTCCTACAGATGTTAAGGTTCTTTATTAATGTATTCTTAGTTTATCCAGCATATCGCTGAATATTTCCAAGGTAAATCATTGTGAATTCTCAGAGTTTGAATCTCTGTTGTCCTGTGATTCAAGGTCATTCATGGTGAATTCCAAGTGTTTATCCAGTGTTTTCCCATACATTCCGTCTCTTTAATCATAATTACTACTTTAATCATTAGCCTAAGTATCATTGGGATTTCTAATAGTTTTGGATACTTTCTTCCTGTTATGTCCTCTCTATGAAAATGAAATAAATGTTTAACCCACTTTATTGCGAAAACGCCAACTCATTTAGACTGAATTATACATGTAACCACTATCCAACTCAATCCTCAGCTCATTGAACACAATTTCCCAGTGATAAAAAATAGTGCTAAAGATGTTAAGGTTCTTTATTAATGTATTCCTAGTTTATCAAGCATATTGCTGAATATTTCACCAGCGAGAATCATTGTGGATTCTCAGAGTTTGAATCTCTGTTGTCCTGTGATTCAATCTCATTCATGGTGAATTCCAAGTGTTTATCCAGCGTTTTCCCATGTATACCAGCTGTTTAAACGTGAATTATTACTACTTTAAAGACTCTCCTACCTTTCACAGCACGTTGAATTCAAATTCTCAGTATTTCAACAGGCAGTAGAGATGTTATAGTTCTACAACATTTTCCAAGGGTTTCAGAAACAGTCCTACACATTTCCCCGTTCTGTGTTTTTTCAGCTCTTATACTTTTAACCTTTTAATACAGGTATCGTACCAGCTCTTTAAAGGTACATTATTACTATTTTGAACACTAGCTGAACTATCATTTTATTTCTTAGAATTTTGAATACTTTCATAGCGTCATATCAGCTCTCTGAAAATTAATTTTTTAGTGTTTCACCGGCTTTCTTCCATAAACGCCAACTCATTTTGACTGAATTATAAATGTAAACAGTATGGCACTGACTTCTGAGCTCCTTGAAAACGATTTCCAGGTGATCTTCACATATGAAGGCTCTATGTATTCTTACTGTTTCAATACATTCCTAAATATTTCCCTAGTTTCATTGTGAATTCTCAGAGTGTGAATCAGTGTTGTCCAGTGATTAAATCTCTATCATTGTGAATTCCAAGTATTTAAACAGCGTTTTTCCATATGTAACAGCTCTTTAAACGACAATTGTTACTACTTTAATCTTTAGCCTACCACCGGGATTTCTAATAGTTTTGAATTCTTTCCTCGTGTTATATCTGCTCTACGAAAATGAATTAAGTGTTTAAACCACTTTATTCCAAAATCACCAACTCATTCAGACTGAATTATAAATGTAACCAGTATCCAACTCAGTCCTCAGCTCTTTGAACAAGATTTCCCAGCGATTAAACATTGTCCTACAGATGTTAAGGTTCTTTATTAATGTATTCTTAGTTTATCCAGCATATCGCTGAATATTTCCAAGGTAAATCATTGTGAATTCTCAGAGTTTGAATCTCTGTTGTCCTGTGATTCAAGGTCATTCATGGTGAATTCCAAGTGTTTATCCAGTGTTTTCCCATACATTCCGTCTCTTTAATCATAATTACTACTTTAATCATTAGCCTAAGTATCATTGGGATTTCTAATAGTTTTGGATACTTTCTTCCTGTTATGTCCTCTCTATGAAAATGAAATCAATGTTTAACCCACTTTATTGCAAAAACGCCAACTCATTTTGACTGAATTATAAATGTAAACAGTATGGCACTGACTTCTGAGCTCCTTGAACACGATTTCCAGGTGATCTTCACATATGAAGGCTCTATGTATTCTTACTGTTTCAATACATTCCTAAATATTTCCCTAGTTTCATTGTGAATTCTCAGAGTGTGAATCAGTGTTGTCCAGTGATTAAATCTCTATCATTGTGAATTCCAAGTATTTAAACAGCGTTTTTCCATATGTAACAGCTCTTTAAACGTCAATTGTTACTATTTTAATCTTTAGCCTACCACCGGGATTTCTAATAGTTTTGAATTCTTTCCTCGTGTTATATCTGCTCTACGAAAATGAATTAAGTGTTTAAACCACTTTATTCCAAAATCACCAACTCATTCAGACTGAATTATAAATGTAACCAGTATCCAACTCAGTCCTCAGCTCTTTGAACAAGATTTCCCAGCGATTAAACATTGTCCTACAGATGTTAAGGTTCTTTATTAATGTATTCTTAGTTTATCCAGCATATCGCTGAATATTTCCAAGGTAAATCATTGTGAATTCTCAGAGTTTGAATCTCTGTTGTCCTGTGATTCAAGGTCATTCATGGTGAATTCCAAGTGTTTATCCAGTGTTTTCCCATACATTCCGTCTCTTTAATCGTAATTACTACTTTAATCATTAGCCTAAGTATCATTGGGATTTCTAATAGTTTTGGATACTTTCTTCCTGTTATGTCCTCTCTATGAAAATGAAATAAATGTTTAACCCACTTTATTGCGAAAACGCCAACTCATTTAGACTGAATTATACATGTAACCACTATCCAACTCAATCCTCAGCTCATTGAACACAATTTCCCAGTGATAAAAAATAGTCCTAAAGATGTTAAGGTTCTTTATTAATGTATTCCTAGTTTATCAAGCATATTGCTGAATATTTCACCAGCGAGAATCATTGTGGATTCTCAGAGTTTGAATCTCTGTTGTCCTGTGATTCAATCTCATTCATGGTGAATTCCAAGTGTTTATCCAGCGTTTTCCCATGTATACCAGCTGTTTAAACGTGAATTATTACTACTTTAAAGACTCTCCTACCTTTCACAGCACGTTGAATTCAAATTCTCAGTATTTCAACAGGCAGTAGAGATGTTATAGTTCTACAACATTTTCCAAGGTTTTCAGAAACAGTCCTACACATTTCCCCGTTCTCTGTTTTTTCAGCTCTTATACTTTTAACCTTTTAATACAGGTATCGTACCAGCTCTTTAAAGGTACATTATTACTATTTTGAACACTAGCTGAACTATCATTTTATTTCTTAGAATTTTGAATACTTTCATAGCGTCATATCAGCTCTCTGAAAATTAATTTTTAAGTGTTTCACCGGCTTTCTTCCATAAACGCCAACTCATTTTGACTGAATTATAAATGTAAACAGTATGGCACTGACTTCTGAGCTCCTTGAACACGATTTCCAGGTGATCTTCACATATGAAGGCTCTATGTATTCTTACTGTTTCAATACATTCCTAAATATTTCCCTAGTTTCATTGTGAATTCCCAGAGTGTGAATCAGTGTTGTCCAGTGATTAAATCTCTATCATTGTGAATTCCAAGTATTTAAACAGCGTTTTTCCATATGTAACAGCTCTTTAAACGACAATTGTTACTACTTTAATCTTTAGCCTACCACCGGGATTTCTAATAGTTTTGAATTCTTTCCTCGTGTTATATCTGCTCTACGAAAATGAATTAAGTGTTTAAACCACTTTATTCCAAAATCACCAACTCATTCAGACTGAATTATAAATGTAACCAGTATCCAACTCAGTCCTCAGCTCTTTGAACAAGATTTCCCAGCGATTAAACATTGTCCTACAGATGTTAAGGTTCTTTATTAATGTATTCTTAGTTTATCCAGCATATCGCTGAATATTTCCAAGGTAAATCATTGTGAATTCTCAGAGTTTGAATCTCTGTTGTCCTGTGATTCAAGGTCATTCATGGTGAATTCCAAGTGTTTATCCAGTGTTTTCCCATACATTCCGTCTCTTTAATCATAATTACTACTTTAATCATTAGCCTAAGTATCATTGGGATTTCTAATAGTTTTGGATACTTTCTTCCTGTTATGTCCTCTCTATGAAAATGAAATAAATGTTTAACCCACTTTATTGCGAAAACGCCAACTCATTTAGACTGAATTATACATGTAACCACTATCCAACTCAATCCTCAGCTCATTGAACACAATTTCCCAGTGATAAAAAATAGTCCTAAAGATGTTAAGGTTCTTTATTAATGTATTCCTAGTTTATCAAGCATATTGCTGAATATTTCACCAGCGAGAATCATTGTGGATTCTCAGAGTTTGAATCTCTGTTGTCCTGTGATTCAATCTCATTCATGGTGAATTCCAAGTGTTTATCCAGCGTTTTCCCATGTATACCAGCTGTTTAAACGTGAATTATTACTACTTTAAAGACTCTCCTACCTTTCACAGCACGTTGAATTCAAATTCTCAGTATTTCAACAGGCAGTAGAGATGTTATAGTTCTACAACATTTTCCAAGGGTTTCAGAAACAGTCCTACACATTTCCCCGTTCTGTGTTTTTTCAGCTCTTATACTTTTAACCTTTTAATACAGGTATCGTACCAGCTCTTTAAAGGTACATTATTACTATTTTGAACACTAGCTGAACTATCATTTTATTTCTTAGAATTTTGAATACTTTCATAGCGTCATATCAGCTCTCTGAAAATTAATTTTTAAGTGTTTCACCGGCTTTCTTCCATAAACGCCAACTCATTTTGACTGAATTATAAATGTAAACAGTATGGCACTGACTTCTGAGCTCCTTGAACACGATTTCCAGGTGATCTTCACATATGAAGGCTCTATGTATTCTTACTGTTTCAATACATTCCTAAATATTTCCCTAGTTTCATTGTGAATTCCCAGAGTGTGAATCAGTGTTGTCCAGTGATTAAATCTCTATCATTGTGAATTCCAAGTATTTAAACAGCGTTTTTCCATATGTAACAGCTCTTTAAACGACAATTGTTACTACTTTAATCTTTAGCCTACCACCGGGATTTCTAATAGTTTTGAATTCTTTCCTCGTGTTATATCTGCTCTACGAAAATGAATTAAGTGTTTAAACCACTTTATTCCAAAATCACCAACTCATTCAGACTGAATTATAAATGTAACCAGTATCCAACTCAGTCCTCAGCTCTTTGAACAAGATTTCCCAGCGATTAAACATTGTCCTACAGATGTTAAGGTTCTTTATTAATGTATTCTTAGTTTATCCAGCATATCGCTGAATATTTCCAAGGTAAATCATTGTGAATTCTCAGAGTTTGAATCTCTGTTGTCCTGTGATTCAAGGTCATTCATGGTGAATTCCAAGTGTTTATCCAGTGTTTTCCCATACATTCCGTCTCTTTAATCATAATTACTACTTTAATCATTAGCCTAAGTATCATTGGGATTTCTAATAGTTTTGGATACTTTCTTCCTGTTATGCCCTCTCTATGAAAATGAAATCAATGTTTAACCCACTTTATTGCGAAAACGCCAACTCATTTAGACTGAATTATACATGTAACCACTATCCAACTCAATCCTCAGCTCATTGAACACAATTTCCCAGTGATAAAAAATAGTGCTAAAGATGTTAAGGTTCTTTATTAATGTATTCCTAGTTTATCAAGCATATTGCTGAATATTTCACCAGCGAGAATCATTGTGGATTCTCAGAGTTTGAATCTCTGTTGTCCTGAGATTCAAGCTCATTCATGGTGAATTCCAAGTGTTTATCCAGCGTTTTCCCATATATACCAGCTGTTAAAACGTGAATTATTACTACTTTAAAGACTCTCCTACCTTTCACAGCACGTTGAATTCAAATTCTCAGTATTTCAACAGGCAGTAGTGATGTTATAGTTCTACAACATTTTCCAAGGGTTTCAGAAACAGTCCTACACATTTCCCCGTTCTGTTTTTTTTCAGCTCTGATACTTTTAACCTTTTAATACAGGTATCGTACCAGCTCTTTAAAGGTACATTATTACTATTTTGAACACTAGCTGAACTATCATTTTATTTCTTAGAATTTTGAATACTTCCGTAGCGTCATATCAGCTCTATGAAAATGAATTTTTAAGTGTTTCACCGGCTTTCTTCCAAAAACGCCAACTCATTTTGACTGAATTATAAATGTAAACAGTATGGCACTGACTTCTGAGCTCCTTGAACACGATTTCCAGGTGATCTTCACATATGAAGGCTCTATGTATTCTTACTGTTTCAATACATTCCTAAATATTTCCCTAGTTTCATTGTGAATTCTCAGAGTGTGAATCACTGTTGTCCAGTGATTAAATCTCTATCATTGTGAATTCCAAGTATTTAAACAGCGTTTTTCCATATGTAACAGCTCTTTAAACGACAATTGTTACTTCTTTAATCTTTAGCCTACCACCGGGATTTCTAATAGTTTTGAATTCCTTCCTCATTTTATATCCTCTCTACGAAAATGAATTAAGTGTTTAAACGACTTTATTCCAAAAACACCAACTCATTTAGACTGAATTATAAATGTAACCAGTATCCAACTCAGTCCTCAGCTCTTTGAACAAGATTTCCCAGCGATTAAACATTGTCCTACAGATGTTAAGGTTCTTTATTAATGTATTCCCAGTTTATCAAGCATATTGCTGATTATTTCACCAGCGAATCATGGTTCTTTCTCAGAGTTTGAATCTCTGTTGTCCTGTCATTCCAGCTCATTCATTGTGAATTCCAAGTGTTTAGCCAGCGTTTTCCCATATATACCAGCTCTTTAAATGTGAATTATTGCTATTTTAAAGACTCTCCTACCTTTCACAGCACATTGAATACAAAGTATTAGAATTTCAACATGCAGTGGAGATGATATAGATCTACAACATATTCCATGTGTTTAAGAAACACTCTTTCACATTTCCCCGGTCTGACTTTATTGAGGTTTTAGACGTTAACCTTTTAATACAGGTATCATACCAGCTCTTTAAAGGTACAATATTACTACTTTGAACACACGCCTAACTATATCATTTTGATTTCTTAAATTTTGAATACTTTCATACTGTTACATAAGCTCTATGAAAATGAATTTTTAAGTGTTTCACCGGCTTTCGTCCATAAACACCAACTCATTTTGACTGAATTATAAATGTAAACAGTATGGCACTGACTTCTGAGCTCCTTGAACACGATTTCCAGGTGATCTTCACATATGAAGGCTCTATGTATTCTTACTGTTTCAATACATTCCTAAATATTTCCCTAGTTTCATTGTGAATTCTCAGTGTGAATCACTGTTGTCCAGTGATTAAATCTCTATCATTGTGAATTCCAAGTATTTAAACAGCGTTTTTCCATATGTAACAGCTCTTTAAACGTCAATTGTTACTACTTTAATCTTCAGCCTACCACCGGGATTTCTAATAGTTTTGAATTCTTTCCTCGTGTTATATCTGCTCTCCGAAAATGAATTAAGTGTTTAAACCACTTTATTCCAAAATCACCAACTCATTCAGACTGAATTATAAATGTAACCAGTATCCAACTCAGTCCTCAGCTCTTTGAACAAGATTTCCCAGCGATTAAACATTGTCCTACAGATGTTAAGGTTCTTTATTAATGTATTCTTAGTTTATCCAGCATATCGCTGAATATTTCCAAGGTAAATCATTGTGAATTCTCAGAGTTTGAATCTCTGTTGTCCTGTGATTCAAGGTCATTCATGGTGAATTCCAAGTGTTTATCCAGTGTTTTCCCATACATTCCGTCTCTTTAATCATAATTACTACTTTAATCATTAGCCTAAGTATCATTGGGATTTCTAATAGTTTTGGATACTTTCTTCCTGTTATGTCCTGTCTATGAAAATGAAATAAATGTTTAACCCACTTTATTGCAAAAACGCCAACTCATTTAGACTGAATTATACATGTAACCAATATCCAACTCAATCCTCAGCTCATTGAACACAATTTCCCAGTGATAAAAAATAGTGCTAAAGATGTTAAGGTTCTTTATTAATGTATTCCTAGTTTATCAAGCATATTGCTGAATATTACACCAGCGAGAATCATTGTGGATTCTCAGAGTTTGAATCTCTGTTGTCCTGAGATTCAAGCTCATTCATGGTGAATTCCAAGTGTTTATCCAGCGTTTTCCCATGTATACCAGCTGTTTAAACGTGAATTATTACTACTTTAAAGACTCTCCTACCTTTCACAGCACGTTGAATTCAAATTCTCAGTATTTCAACAGGCAGTAGAGATGTTATAGTTCTACAACATTTTCCAAGGGTTTCAGAAACAGTCCTACACATTTCCCCGTTCTGTGTTTTTTCAGCTCTGATACTTTTAACCTTTTAATACAGGTATCGTACCAGCTCTTTAAAGGTACATTATTACTATTTTGAACACTAGCTGAACTATCATTTTATTTCTTAGAATTTTGAATACTTCCATAGCGTCATATCAGCTCTCTGAAAATTAATTTTTTAGTGTTTCACCGGCTTTCTTCCATAAACGCCAACTCATTTTGACTGAATTATAAATGTAAACAGTATGGCACTGACTTCTGAGCTCCTTGAACACGATTTCCAGGTGATCTTCACATATGAAGGCTCTATGTATTCTTACTGTTTCAATACATTCCTAAATATTTCCCTAGTTTCATTGTGAATTCTCAGAGTGTGAATCAGTGTTGTCCAGTGATTAAATCTCTATCATTGTGAATTCCAAGTATTTAAACAGCGTTTTTCCATATGTAACAGCTCTTTAAACGACAATTGTTACTACTTTAATCTTTAGCCTACCACCGGGATTTCTAATAGTTTTGAATTCTTTCCTCGTGTTATATCTGCTCTACGAAAATGAATTAAGTGTTTAAACCACTTTATTCCAAAATCACCAACTCATTCAGACTGAATTATAAATGTAACCAGTATCCAACTCAGTCCTCAGCTCTTTGAACAAGATTTCCCAGCGATTAAACATTGTCCTACAGATGTTAAGGTTCTTTATTAATGTATTCTTAGTTTATCCAGCATATCGCTGAATATTTCCAAGGTAAATCATTGTGAATTCTCAGAGTTTGAATCTCTGTTGTCCTGTGATTCAAGGTCATTCATGGTGAATTCCAAGTGTTTATCCAGTGTTTTCCCATACATTCCGTCTCTTTAATCATAATTACTACTTTAATCATTAGCCTAAGTATCATTGGGATTTCTAATAGTTTTGGATACTTTCTTCCTGTTATGTCCTCTCTATGAAAATGAAATAAATGTTTAACCCACTTTATTGCGAAAACGCCAACTCATTTAGACTGAATTATACATGTAACCACTATCCAACTCAATCCTCAGCTCATTGAACACAATTTCCCAGTGATAAAAAATAGTCCTAAAGATGTTAAGGTTCTTTATTAATGTATTCCTAGTTTATCAAGCATATTGCTGAATATTTCACCAGCGAGAATCATTGTGGATTCTCAGAGTTTGAATCTCTGTTGTCCTGTGATTCAATCTCATTCATGGTGAATTCCAAGTGTTTATCCAGCGTTTTCCCATGTATACCAGCTGTTTAAACGTGAATTATTACTACTTTAAAGACTCTCCTACCTTTCACAGCACGTTGAATTCAAATTCTCAGTATTTCAACAGGCAGTAGAGATGTTATAGTTCTACAACATTTTCCAAGGTTTTCAGAAACAGTCCTACACATTTCCCCGTTCTCTGTTTTTTCAGCTCTTATACTTTTAACCTTTTAATACAGGTATCGTACCAGCTCTTTAAAGGTACATTATTACTATTTTGAACACTAGCTGAACTATCATTTTATTTCTTAGAATTTTGAATACTTTCATAGCGTCATATCAGCTCTCTGAAAATTAATTTTTAAGTGTTTCACCGGCTTTCTTCCATAAACGCCAACTCATTTTGACTGAATTATAAATGTAAACAGTATGGCACTGACTTCTGAGCTCCTTGAACACGATTTCCAGGTGATCTTCACATATGAAGGCTCTATGTATTCTTACTGTTTCAATACATTCCTAAATATTTCCCTAGTTTCATTGTGAATTCCCAGAGTGTGAATCAGTGTTGTCCAGTGATTAAATCTCTATCATTGTGAATTCCAAGTATTTAAACAGCGTTTTTCCATATGTAACAGCTCTTTAAACGACAATTGTTACTACTTTAATCTTTAGCCTACCACCGGGATTTCTAATAGTTTTGAATTCTTTCCTCGTGTTATATCTGCTCTACGAAAATGAATTAAGTGTTTAAACCACTTTATTCCAAAATCACCAACTCATTCAGACTGAATTATAAATGTAACCAGTATCCAACTCAGTCCTCAGCTCTTTGAACAAGATTTCCCAGCGATTAAACATTGTCCTACAGATGTTAAGGTTCTTTATTAATGTATTCTTAGTTTATCCAGCATATCGCTGAATATTTCCAAGGTAAATCATTGTGAATTCTCAGAGTTTGAATCTCTGTTGTCCTGTGATTCAAGGTCATTCATGGTGAATTCCAAGTGTTTATCCAGTGTTTTCCCATACATTCCGTCTCTTTAATCATAATTACTACTTTAATCATTAGCCTAAGTATCATTGGGATTTCTAATAGTTTTGGATACTTTCTTCCTGTTATGTCCTCTCTATGAAAATGAAATAAATGTTTAACCCACTTTATTGCGAAAACGCCAACTCATTTAGACTGAATTATACATGTAACCACTATCCAACTCAATCCTCAGCTCATTGAACACAATTTCCCAGTGATAAAAAATAGTCCTAAAGATGTTAAGGTTCTTTATTAATGTATTCCTAGTTTATCAAGCATATTGCTGAATATTTCACCAGCGAGAATCATTGTGGATTCTCAGAGTTTGAATCTCTGTTGTCCTGTGATTCAATCTCATTCATGGTGAATTCCAAGTGTTTATCCAGCGTTTTCCCATGTATACCAGCTGTTTAAACGTGAATTATTACTACTTTAAAGACTCTCCTACCTTTCACAGCACGTTGAATTCAAATTCTCAGTATTTCAACAGGCAGTAGAGATGTTATAGTTCTACAACATTTTCCAAGGTTTTCAGAAACAGTCCTACACATTTCCCCGTTCTCTGTTTTTTCAGCTCTTATACTTTTAACCTTTTAATACAGGTATCGTACCAGCTCTTTAAAGGTACATTATTACTATTTTGAACACTAGCTGAACTATCATTTTATTTCTTAGAATTTTGAATACTTTCATAGCGTCATATCAGCTCTCTGAAAATTAATTTTTAAGTGTTTCACCGGCTTTCTTCCATAAACGCCAACTCATTTTGACTGAATTATAAATGTAAACAGTATGGCACTGACTTCTGAGCTCCTTGAACACGATTTCCAGGTGATCTTCACATATGAAGGCTCTATGTATTCTTACTGTTTCAATACATTCCTAAATATTTCCCTAGTTTCATTGTGAATTCCCAGAGTGTGAATCAGTGTTGTCCAGTGATTAAATCTCTATCATTGTGAATTCCAAGTATTTAAACAGCGTTTTTCCATATGTAACAGCTCTTTAAACGACAATTGTTACTACTTTAATCTTTAGCCTACCACCGGGATTTCTAATAGTTTTGAATTCTTTCCTCGTGTTATATCTGCTCTACGAAAATGAATTAAGTGTTTAAACCACTTTATTCCAAAATCACCAACTCATTCAGACTGAATTATAAATGTAACCAGTATCCAACTCAGTCCTCAGCTCTTTGAACAAGATTTCCCAGCGATTAAACATTGTCCTACAGATGTTAAGGTTCTTTATTAATGTATTCTTAGTTTATCCAGCATATCGCTGAATATTTCCAAGGTAAATCATTCTGAATTCTCAGAGTTTGAATCTCTGTTGTCCTGTGATTCAAGGTCATTCATGGTGAATTCCAAGTGTTTATCCAGTGTTTTCCCATACATTCCGTCTCTTTAATCATAATTACTACTTTAATCATTAGCCTAAGTATCATTGGGATTTCTAATAGTTTTGGATACTTTCTTCCTGTTATGTCCTCTCTATGAAAATGAAATAAATGTTTAACCCACTTTATTGCGAAAACGCCAACTCATTTAGACTGAATTATACATGTAACCACTATCCAACTCAATCCTCAGCTCATTGAACACAATTTCCCAGTGATAAAAAATAGTCCTAAAGATGTTAAGGTTCTTTATTAATGTATTCCTAGTTTATCAAGCATATTGCTGAATATTTCACCAGCGAGAATCATTGTGGATTCTCAGAGTTTGAATCTCTGTTGTCCTGTGATTCAATCTCATTCATGGTGAATTCCAAGTGTTTATCCAGCGTTTTCCCATGTATACCAGCTGTTTAAACGTGAATTATTACTACTTTAAAGACTCTCCTACCTTTCACAGCACGTTGAATTCAAATTCTCAGTATTTCAACAGGCAGTAGAGATGTTATAGTTCTACAACATTTTCCAAGGGTTTCAGAAACAGTCCTACACATTTCCCCGTTCTGTGTTTTTTCAGCTCTTATACTTTTAACCTTTTAATACAGGTATCGTACCAGCTCTTTAAAGGTACATTATTACTATTTTGAACACTAGCTGAACTATCATTTTATTTCTTAGAATTTTGAATACTTTCATAGCGTCATATCAGCTCTCTGAAAATTAATTTTTAAGTGTTTCACCGGCTTTCTTCCATAAACGCCAACTCATTTTGACTGAATTATAAATGTAAACAGTATGGCACTGACTTCTGAGCTCCTTGAACACGATTTCCAGGTGATCTTCACATATGAAGGCTCTATGTATTCTTACTGTTTCAATACATTCCTAAATATTTCCCTAGTTTCATTGTGAATTCCCAGAGTGTGAATCAGTGTTGTCCAGTGATTAAATCTCTATCATTGTGAATTCCAAGTATTTAAACAGCGTTTTTCCATATGTAACAGCTCTTTAAACGACAATTGTTACTACTTTAATCTTTAGCCTACCACCGGGATTTCTAATAGTTTTGAATTCTTTCCTCGTGTTATATCTGCTCTACGAAAATGAATTAAGTGTTTAAACCACTTTATTCCAAAATCACCAACTCATTCAGACTGAATTATAAATGTAACCAGTATCCAACTCAGTCCTCAGCTCTTTGAACAAGATTTCCCAGCGATTAAACATTGTCCTACAGATGTTAAGGTTCTTTATTAATGTATTCTTAGTTTATCCAGCATATCGCTGAATATTTCCAAGGTAAATCATTGTGAATTCTCAGAGTTTGAATCTCTGTTGTCCTGTGATTCAAGGTCATTCATGGTGAATTCCAAGTGTTTATCCAGTGTTTTCCCATACATTCCGTCTCTTTAATCATAATTACTACTTTAATCATTAGCCTAAGTATCATTGGGATTTCTAATAGTTTTGGATACTTTCTTCCTGTTATGCCCTCTCTATGAAAATGAAATCAATGTTTAACCCACTTTATTGCGAAAACGCCAACTCATTTAGACTGAATTATACATGTAACCACTATCCAACTCAATCCTCAGCTCATTGAACACAATTTCCCAGTGATAAAAAATAGTGCTAAAGATGTTAAGGTTCTTTATTAATGTATTCCTAGTTTATCAAGCATATTGCTGAATATTTCACCAGCGAGAATCATTGTGGATTCTCAGAGTTTGAATCTCTGTTGTCCTGAGATTCAAGCTCATTCATGGTGAATTCCAAGTGTTTATCCAGCGTTTTCCCATATATACCAGCTGTTAAAACGTGAATTATTACTACTTTAAAGACTCTCCTACCTTTCACAGCACGTTGAATTCAAATTCTCAGTATTTCAACAGGCAGTAGTGATGTTATAGTTCTACAACATTTTCCAAGGGTTTCAGAAACAGTCCTACACATTTCCCCGTTCTGTTTTTTTTCAGCTCTGATACTTTTAACCTTTTAATACAGGTATCGTACCAGCTCTTTAAAGGTACATTATTACTATTTTGAACACTAGCTGAACTATCATTTTATTTCTTAGAATTTTGAATACTTCCGTAGCGTCATATCAGCTCTATGAAAATGAATTTTTAAGTGTTTCACCGGCTTTCTTCCAAAAACGCCAACTCATTTTGACTGAATTATAAATGTAAACAGTATGGCACTGACTTCTGAGCTCCTTGAACACGATTTCCAGGTGATCTTCACATATGAAGGCTCTATGTATTCTTACTGTTTCAATACATTCCTAAATATTTCCCTAGTTTCATTGTGAATTCTCAGAGTGTGAATCACTGTTGTCCAGTGATTAAATCTCTATCATTGTGAATTCCAAGTATTTAAACAGCGTTTTTCCATATGTAACAGCTCTTTAAACGACAATTGTTACTTCTTTAATCTTTAGCCTACCACCGGGATTTCTAATAGTTTTGAATTCCTTCCTCATTTTATATCCTCTCTACGAAAATGAATTAAGTGTTTAAACGACTTTATTCCAAAAACACCAACTCATTTAGACTGAATTATAAATGTAACCAGTATCCAACTCAGTCCTCAGCTCTTTGAACAAGATTTCCCAGCGATTAAACATTGTCCTACAGATGTTAAGGTTCTTTATTAATGTATTCCCAGTTTATCAAGCATATTGCTGATTATTTCACCAGCGAATCATGGTTCTTTCTCAGAGTTTGAATCTCTGTTGTCCTGTCATTCCAGCTCATTCATTGTGAATTCCAAGTGTTTAGCCAGCGTTTTCCCATATATACCAGCTCTTTAAATGTGAATTATTGCTATTTTAAAGACTCTCCTACCTTTCACAGCACATTGAATACAAAGTATTAGAATTTCAACATGCAGTGGAGATGATATAGATCTACAACATATTCCATGTGTTTAAGAAACACTCTTTCACATTTCCCCGGTCTGACTTTATTGAGGTTTTAGACGTTAACCTTTTAATACAGGTATCATACCAGCTCTTTAAAGGTACAATATTACTACTTTGAACACACGCCTAACTATATCATTTTGATTTCTTAAATTTTGAATACTTTCATACTGTTACATAAGCTCTATGAAAATGAATTTTTAAGTGTTTCACCGGCTTTCGTCCATAAACACCAACTCATTTTGACTGAATTATAAATGTAAACAGTATGGCACTGACTTCTGAGCTCCTTGAACACGATTTCCAGGTGATCTTCACATATGAAGGCTCTATGTATTCTTACTGTTTCAATACATTCCTAAATATTTCCCTAGTTTCATTGTGAATTCTCAGTGTGAATCACTGTTGTCCAGTGATTAAATCTCTATCATTGTGAATTCCAAGTATTTAAACAGCGTTTTTCCATATGTAACAGCTCTTTAAACGTCAATTGTTACTACTTTAATCTTCAGCCTACCACCGGGATTTCTAATAGTTTTGAATTCTTTCCTCGTGTTATATCTGCTCTCCGAAAATGAATTAAGTGTTTAAACCACTTTATTCCAAAATCACCAACTCATTCAGACTGAATTATAAATGTAACCAGTATCCAACTCAGTCCTCAGCTCTTTGAACAAGATTTCCCAGCGATTAAACATTGTCCTACAGATGTTAAGGTTCTTTATTAATGTATTCTTAGTTTATCCAGCATATCGCTGAATATTTCCAAGGTAAATCATTGTGAATTCTCAGAGTTTGAATCTCTGTTGTCCTGTGATTCAAGGTCATTCATGGTGAATTCCAAGTGTTTATCCAGTGTTTTCCCATACATTCCGTCTCTTTAATCATAATTACTACTTTAATCATTAGCCTAAGTATCATTGGGATTTCTAATAGTTTTGGATACTTTCTTCCTGTTATGTCCTGTCTATGAAAATGAAATAAATGTTTAACCCACTTTATTGCAAAAACGCCAACTCATTTAGACTGAATTATACATGTAACCAATATCCAACTCAATCCTCAGCTCATTGAACACAATTTCCCAGTGATAAAAAATAGTGCTAAAGATGTTAAGGTTCTTTATTAATGTATTCCTAGTTTATCAAGCATATTGCTGAATATTACACCAGCGAGAATCATTGTGGATTCTCAGAGTTTGAATCTCTGTTGTCCTGAGATTCAAGCTCATTCATGGTGAATTCCAAGTGTTTATCCAGCGTTTTCCCATGTATACCAGCTGTTTAAACGTGAATTATTACTACTTTAAAGACTCTCCTACCTTTCACAGCACGTTGAATTCAAATTCTCAGTATTTCAACAGGCAGTAGAGATGTTATAGTTCTACAACATTTTCCAAGGGTTTCAGAAACAGTCCTACACATTTCCCCGTTCTGTGTTTTTTCAGCTCTGATACTTTTAACCTTTTAATACAGGTATCGTACCAGCTCTTTAAAGGTACATTATTACTATTTTGAACACTAGCTGAACTATCATTTTATTTCTTAGAATTTTGAATACTTCCATAGCGTCATATCAGCTCTCTGAAAATTAATTTTTTAGTGTTTCACCGGCTTTCTTCCATAAACGCCAACTCATTTTGACTGAATTATAAATGTAAACAGTATGGCACTGACTTCTGAGCTCCTTGAACACGATTTCCAGGTGATCTTCACATATGAAGGCTCTATGTATTCTTACTGTTTCAATACATTCCTAAATATTTCCCTAGTTTCATTGTGAATTCTCAGAGTGTGAATCAGTGTTGTCCAGTGATTAAATCTCTATCATTGTGAATTCCAAGTATTTAAACAGCGTTTTTCCATATGTAACAGCTCTTTAAACGACAATTGTTACTACTTTAATCTTTAGCCTACCACCGGGATTTCTAATAGTTTTGAATTCTTTCCTCGTGTTATATCTGCTCTACGAAAATGAATTAAGTGTTTAAACCACTTTATTCCAAAATCACCAACTCATTCAGACTGAATTATAAATGTAACCAGTATCCAACTCAGTCCTCAGCTCTTTGAACAAGATTTCCCAGCGATTAAACATTGTCCTACAGATGTTAAGGTTCTTTATTAATGTATTCTTAGTTTATCCAGCATATCGCTGAATATTTCCAAGGTAAATCATTGTGAATTCTCAGAGTTTGAATCTCTGTTGTCCTGTGATTCAAGGTCATTCATGGTGAATTCCAAGTGTTTATCCAGTGTTTTCCCATACATTCCGTCTCTTTAATCATAATTACTACTTTAATCATTAGCCTAAGTATCATTGGGATTTCTAATAGTTTTGGATACTTTCTTCCTGTTATGTCCTCTCTATGAAAATGAAATCAATGTTTAACCCACTTTATTGCAAAAACGCCAACTCATTTTGACTGAATTATAAATGTAAACAGTATGGCACTGACTTCTGAGCTCCTTGAACACGATTTCCAGGTGATCTTCACATATGAAGGCTCTATGTATTCTTACTGTTTCAATACATTCCTAAATATTTCCCTAGTTTCATTGTGAATTCTCAGAGTGTGAATCACTGTTGTCCAGTGATTAAATCTCTATCATTGTGAATTCCAAGTATTTAAACAGCGTTTTTCCATATGTAACAGCTCTTTAAACGACAATTGTTACTTCTTTAATCTTTAGCCTACCACCGGGATTTCTAATAGTTTTGAATTCCTTCCTCATTTTATATCCTCTCTACGAAAATTAATTAAGTGTTTAAACGACTTTATTCCAAAAACACCAACTCATTTAGACTGAATTATAAATGTAACCAGTATCCAACTCAGTCCTCAGCTCTTTGAACAAGATTTCCCAGCGATTAAACATTGTCCTACAGATGTTAAGGTTCTTTATTAATGTATTCCCAGTTTATCAAGCATATTGCTGATTATTTCACCAGCGAATCATGGTTCTTTCTCAGAGTTTGAATCTCTGTTGTCCTGTCATTCCAGCTCATTCATTGTGAATTCCAAGTGTTTAGCCAGCGTTTTCCCATATATACCAGCTCTTTAAATGTGAATTATTGCTATTTTAAAGACTCTCCTACCTTTCACAGCACATTGAATACAAAGTATTAGAATTTCAACATGCAGTGGAGATGATATAGATCTACAACATATTCCATGTGTTTAAGAAACACTCTTTCACATTTCCCCGGTCTGACTTTATTGAGGTTTTAGACGTTAACCTTTTAATACAGGTATCATACCAGCTCTTTAAAGGTACAATATTACTACTTTGAACACACGCCTAACTATATCATTTTGATTTCTTAAATTTTGAATACTTTCATACTGTTACATAAGCTCTATGAAAATGAATTTTTAAGTGTTTCACCGGCTTTCGTCCATAAACACCAACTCATTTTGACTGAATTATAAATGTAAACAGTATGGCACTGACTTCTGAGCTCCTTGAACACGATTTCCAGGTGATCTTCACATATGAAGGCTCTATGTATTCTTACTGTTTCAATACATTCCTAAATATTTCCCTAGTTTCATTGTGAATTCTCAGTGTGAATCACTGTTGTCCAGTGATTAAATCTCTATCATTGTGAATTCCAAGTATTTAAACAGCGTTTTTCCATATGTAACAGCTCTTTAAACGTCAATTGTTACTACTTTAATCTTCAGCCTACCACCGGGATTTCTAATAGTTTTGAATTCTTTCCTCGTGTTATATCTGCTCTACGAAAATGAATTAAGTGTTTAAACCACTTTATTCCAAAATCACCAACTCATTCAGACTGAATTATAAATGTAACCAGTATCCAACTCAGTCCTCAGCTCTTTGAACAAGATTTCCCAGCGATTAAACATTGTCCTACAGATGTTAAGGATCTTTATTAATGTATTCTTAGTTTATCCAGCATATCGCTGAATATTTCCAAGGTAAATCATTGTGAATTCTCAGAGTTTGAATCTCTGTTGTCCTGTGATTCAAGGTCATTCATGGTGAATTCCAAGTGTTTATCCAGTGTTTTCCCATACATTCCGTCTCTTTAATCATAATTACTACTTTAATCATTAGCCTAAGTATCATTGGGATTTCTAATAGTTTTGGATACTTTCTTCCTGTTATGCCCTCTCTATGAAAATGAAATCAATGTTTAACCCACTTTATTGCGAAAACGCCAACTCATTTAGACTGAATTATACATGTAACCACTATCCAACTCAATCCTCAGCTCATTGAACACAATTTCCCAGTGATAAAAAATAGTGCTAAAGATGTTAAGGTTCTTTATTAATGTATTCCTAGTTTATCAAGCATATTGCTGAATATTTCACCAGCGAGAATCATTGTGGATTCTCAGAGTTTGAATCTCTGTTGTCCTGAGATTCAAGCTCATTCATGGTGAATTCCAAGTGTTTATCCAGCGTTTTCCCATATATACCAGCTGTTAAAACGTGAATTATTACTACTTTAAAGACTCTCCTACCTTTCACAGCACGTTGAATTCAAATTCTCAGTATTTCAACAGGCAGTAGAGATGTTATAGTTCTACAACATTTTCCAAGGGTTTCAGAAACAGTCCTACACATTTCCCCGTTCTGTGTTTTTTCAGCTCTGATACTTTTAACCTTTTAATACAGGTATCGTACCAGCTCTTTAAAGGTACATTATTACTATTTTGAACACTAGCTGAACTATCATTTTATTTCTTAGAATTTTGAATACTTCCATAGCGTCATATCAGCTCTCTGAAAATTAATTTTTTAGTGTTTCACCGGCTTTCTTCCATAAACGCCAACTCATTTTGACTGAATTATAAATGTAAACAGTATGGCACTGACTTCTGAGCTCCTTGAACACGATTTCCAGGTGATCTTCACATATGAAGGCTCTATGTATTCTTACTGTTTCAATACATTCCTAAATATTTCCCTAGTTTCATTGTGAATTCTCAGAGTGTGAATCAGTGTTGTCCAGTGATTAAATCTCTATCATTGTGAATTCCAAGTATTTAAACAGCGTTTTTCCATATGTAACAGCTCTTTAAACGACAATTGTTACTACTTTAATCTTTAGCCTACCACCGGGATTTCTAATAGTTTTGAATTCTTTCCTCGTGTTATATCTGCTCTACGAAAATGAATTAAGTGTTTAAACCACTTTATTCCAAAATCACCAACTCATTCAGACTGAATTATAAATGTAACCAGTATCCAACTCAGTCCTCAGCTCTTTGAACAAGATTTCCCAGCGATTAAACATTGTCCTACAGATGTTAAGGTTCTTTATTAATGTATTCTTAGTTTATCCAGCATATCGCTGAATATTTCCAAGGTAAATCATTGTGAATTCTCAGAGTTTGAATCTCTGTTGTCCTGTGATTCAAGGTCATTCATGGTGAATTCCAAGTGTTTATCCAGTGTTTTCCCATACATTCCGTCTCTTTAATCATAATTACTACTTTAATCATTAGCCTAAGTATCATTGGGATTTCTAATAGTTTTGGATACTTTCTTCCTGTTATGTCCTCTCTATGAAAATGAAATCAATGTTTAACCCACTTTATTGCAAAAACGCCAACTCATTTTGACTGAATTATAAATGTAAACAGTATGGCACTGACTTCTGAGCTCCTTGAACACGATTTCCAGGTGATCTTCACATATGAAGGCTCTATGTATTCTTACTGTTTCAATACATTCCTAAATATTTCCCTAGTTTCATTGTGAATTCTCAGAGTGTGAATCAGTGTTGTCCAGTGATTAAATCTCTATCATTGTGAATTCCAAGTATTTAAACAGCGTTTTTCCATATGTAACAGCTCTTTAAACGTCAATTGTTACTACTTTAATCTTCAGCCTACCACCGGGATTTCTAATAGTTTTGAATTCTTTCCTCGTGTTATATCTGCTCTACGAAAATGAATTAAGTGTTTAAACCACTTTATTCCAAAATCACCAACTCATTCAGACTGAATTATAAATGTAACCAGTATCCAACTCAGTCCTCAGCTCTTTGAACAAGATTTCCCAGCGATTAAACATTGTCCTACAGATGTTAAGGTTCTTTATTAATGTATTCTTAGTTTATCCAGCATATCGCTGAATATTTCCAAGGTAAATCATTGTGAATTCTCAGAGTTTGAATCTCTGTTGTCCTGTGATTCAAGGTCATTCATGGTGAATTCCAAGTGTTTATCCAGTGTTTTCCCATACATTCCGTCTCTTTAATCATAATTACTACTTTAATCATTAGCCTAAGTATCATTGGGATTTCTAATAGTTTTGGATACTTTCTTCCTCTTATGTCCTCTCTATGAAAATGAAATAAATGTTTAACCCACTTTATTGCAAAAATGCCAACTCATTTAGACTGAATTATACATGTAACCACAATCCAACTCAATCCTCAGCTCATTGAACACAATTTCCCAGTGATAAAAAATAGTCCTAAAGATGTTAAGGTTCTTTATTAATGTATTCCTAGTTTATCAAGCATATTGCTGAATATTTCACCAGCGAGAATCATTGTGGATTCTCAGAGTTTGAATCTCTGTTGTCCTGTGATTCAAGCTCATTCATGGTGAATTCCAAGTGTTTATCCAGGGTTTTCCCATATATACCAGCTGTTTAAACGTGAATTATTAGTACTTTAAAGACTCTCCTACCTTTCACAGCATGTTGAATTCAAATTCTCAGTATTTCAACAGGCAGTAGAGATGTTATAGTTCTACAACATTTTCCAAGGGTTTCAGAAACAGTCCTACACATTTCCCCGTTCTGTGTTTTTTCAGCTCTGATACTTTTAACCTTTTAATACAGGTATCGTACCAGCTCTTTAAAGGTACATTATTACTATTTTGAACACTAGCTGAACTATCATTTTATTTCTTAGAATTTTGAATACTTCCATAGCGTCATATCAGCTCTCTGAAAATTAATTTTTTAGTGTTTCACCGGCTTTCTTCCATAAACGCCAACTCATTTTGACTGAATTATAAATGTAAACAGTATGGCACTGACTTCTGAGCTCCTTGAACACGATTTCCAGGTGATCTTCACATATGAAGGCTCTATGTATTCTTACTGTTTCAATACATTCCTAAATATTTCCCTAGTTTCATTGTGAATTCTCAGAGTGTGAATCAGTGTTGTCCAGTGATTAAATCTCTATCATTGTGAATTCCAAGTATTTAAACAGCGTTTTTCCATATGTAACAGCTCTTTAAACGACAATTGTTACTACTTTAATCTTTAGCCTACCACCGGGATTTCTAATAGTTTTGAATTCTTTCCTCGTGTTATATCTGCTCTACGAAAATGAATTAAGTGTTTAAACCACTTTATTCCAAAATCACCAACTCATTCAGACTGAATTATAAATGTAACCAGTATCCAACTCAGTCCTCAGCTCTTTGAACAAGATTTCCCAGCGATTAAACATTGTCCTACAGATGTTAAGGTTCTTTATTAATGTATTCTTAGTTTATCCAGCATATCGCTGAATATTTCCAAGGTAAATCATTGTGAATTCTCAGAGTTTGAATCTCTGTTGTCCTGTGATTCAAGGTCATTCATGGTGAATTCCAAGTGTTTATCCAGTGTTTTCCCATACATTCCGTCTCTTTAATCATAATTACTACTTTAATCATTAGCCTAAGTATCATTGGGATTTCTAATAGTTTTGGATACTTTCTTCCTGTTATGTCCTCTCTATGAAAATGAAATCAATGTTTAACCCACTTTATTGCAAAAACGCCAACTCATTTTGACTGAATTATAAATGTAAACAGTATGGCACTGACTTCTGAGCTCCTTGAACACGATTTCCAGGTGATCTTCACATATGAAGGCTCTATGTATTCTTACTGTTTCAATACATTCCTAAATATTTCCCTAGTTTCATTGTGAATTCTCAGAGTGTGAATCACTGTTGTCCAGTGATTAAATCTCTATCATTGTGAATTCCAAGTATTTAAACAGCGTTTTTCCATATGTAACAGCTCTTTAAACGACAATTGTTACTTCTTTAATCTTTAGCCTACCACCGGGATTTCTAATAGTTTTGAATTCCTTCCTCATTTTATATCCTCTCTACGAAAATTAATTAAGTGTTTAAACGACTTTATTCCAAAAACACCAACTCATTTAGACTGAATTATAAATGTAACCAGTATCCAACTCAGTCCTCAGCTCTTTGAACAAGATTTCCCAGCGATTAAACATTGTCCTACAGATGTTAAGGTTCTTTATTAATGTATTCCCAGTTTATCAAGCATATTGCTGATTATTTCACCAGCGAATCATGGTTCTTTCTCAGAGTTTGAATCTCTGTTGTCCTGTCATTCCAGCTCATTCATTGTGAATTCCAAGTGTTTAGCCAGCGTTTTCCCATATATACCAGCTCTTTAAATGTGAATTATTGCTATTTTAAAGACTCTCCTACCTTTCACAGCACATTGAATACAAAGTATTAGAATTTCAACATGCAGTGGAGATGATATAGATCTACAACATATTCCATGTGTTTAAGAAACACTCTTTCACATTTCCCCGGTCTGACTTTATTGAGGTTTTAGACGTTAACCTTTTAATACAGGTATCATACCAGCTCTTTAAAGGTACAATATTACTACTTTGAACACACGCCTAACTATATCATTTTGATTTCTTAAATTTTGAATACTTTCATACTGTTACATAAGCTCTATGAAAATGAATTTTTAAGTGTTTCACCGGCTTTCGTCCATAAACACCAACTCATTTTGACTGAATTATAAATGTAAACAGTATGGCACTGACTTCTGAGCTCCTTGAACACGATTTCCAGGTGATCTTCACATATGAAGGCTCTATGTATTCTTACTGTTTCAATACATTCCTAAATATTTCCCTAGTTTCATTGTGAATTCTCAGTGTGAATCACTGTTGTCCAGTGATTAAATCTCTATCATTGTGAATTCCAAGTATTTAAACAGCGTTTTTCCATATGTAACAGCTCTTTAAACGTCAATTGTTACTACTTTAATCTTCAGCCTACCACCGGGATTTCTAATAGTTTTGAATTCTTTCCTCGTGTTATATCTGCTCTACGAAAATGAATTAAGTGTTTAAACCACTTTATTCCAAAATCACCAACTCATTCAGACTGAATTATAAATGTAACCAGTATCCAACTCAGTCCTCAGCTCTTTGAACAAGATTTCCCAGCGATTAAACATTGTCCTACAGATGTTAAGGTTCTTTATTAATGTATTCTTAGTTTATCCAGCATATCGCTGAATATTTCCAAGGTAAATCATTGTGAATTCTCAGAGTTTGAATCTCTGTTGTCCTGTGATTCAAGGTCATTCATGGTGAATTCCAAGTGTTTATCCAGTGTTTTCCCATACATTCCGTCTCTTTAATCATAATTACTACTTTAATCATTAGCCTAAGTATCATTGGGATTTCTAATAGTTTTGGATACTTTCTTCCTGTTATGCCCTCTCTATGAAAATGAAATCAATGTTTAACCCACTTTATTGCGAAAACGCCAACTCATTTAGACTGAATTATACATGTAACCACTATCCAACTCAATCCTCAGCTCATTGAACACAATTTCCCAGTGATAAAAAATAGTGCTAAAGATGTTAAGGTTCTTTATTAATGTATTCCTAGTTTATCAAGCATATTGCTGAATATTTCACCAGCGAGAATCATTGTGGATTCTCAGAGTTTGAATCTCTGTTGTCCTGAGATTCAAGCTCATTCATGGTGAATTCCAAGTGTTTATCCAGCGTTTTCCCATATATACCAGCTGTTAAAACGTGAATTATTACTACTTTAAAGACTCTCCTACCTTTCACAGCACGTTGAATTCAAATTCTCAGTATTTCAACAGGCAGTAGAGATGTTATAGTTCTACAACATTTTCCAAGGGTTTCAGAAACAGTCCTACACATTTCCCCGTTCTGTGTTTTTTCAGCTCTGATACTTTTAACCTTTTAATACAGGTATCGTACCAGCTCTTTAAAGGTACATTATTACTATTTTGAACACTAGCTGAACTATCATTTTATTTCTTAGAATTTTGAATACTTCCATAGCGTCATATCAGCTCTCTGAAAATTAATTTTTTAGTGTTTCACCGGCTTTCTTCCATAAACGCCAACTCATTTTGACTGAATTATAAATGTAAACAGTATGGCACTGACTTCTGAGCTCCTTGAACACGATTTCCAGGTGATCTTCACATATGAAGGCTCTATGTATTCTTACTGTTTCAATACATTCCTAAATATTTCCCTAGTTTCATTGTGAATTCTCAGAGTGTGAATCAGTGTTGTCCAGTGATTAAATCTCTATCATTGTGAATTCCAAGTATTTAAACAGCGTTTTTCCATATGTAACAGCTCTTTAAACGACAATTGTTACTACTTTAATCTTTAGCCTACCACCGGGATTTCTAATAGTTTTGAATTCTTTCCTCGTGTTATATCTGCTCTACGAAAATGAATTAAGTGTTTAAACCACTTTATTCCAAAATCACCAACTCATTCAGACTGAATTATAAATGTAACCAGTATCCAACTCAGTCCTCAGCTCTTTGAACAAGATTTCCCAGCGATTAAACATTGTCCTACAGATGTTAAGGTTCTTTATTAATGTATTCTTAGTTTATCCAGCATATCGCTGAATATTTCCAAGGTAAATCATTGTGAATTCTCAGAGTTTGAATCTCTGTTGTCCTGTGATTCAAGGTCATTCATGGTGAATTCCAAGTGTTTATCCAGTGTTTTCCCATACATTCCGTCTCTTTAATCATAATTACTACTTTAATCATTAGCCTAAGTATCATTGGGATTTCTAATAGTTTTGGATACTTTCTTCCTGTTATGTCCTCTCTATGAAAATGAAATCAATGTTTAACCCACTTTATTGCAAAAACGCCAACTCATTTTGACTGAATTATAAATGTAAACAGTATGGCACTGACTTCTGAGCTCCTTGAACACGATTTCCAGGTGATCTTCACATATGAAGGCTCTATGTATTCTTACTGTTTCAATACATTCCTAAATATTTCCCTAGTTTCATTGTGAATTCTCAGAGTGTGAATCAGTGTTGTCCAGTGATTAAATCTCTATCATTGTGAATTCCAAGTATTTAAACAGCGTTTTTCCATATGTAACAGCTCTTTAAACGTCAATTGTTACTACTTTAATCTTCAGCCTACCACCGGGATTTCTAATAGTTTTGAATTCTTTCCTCGTGTTATATCTGCTCTACGAAAATGAATTAAGTGTTTAAACCACTTTATTCCAAAATCACCAACTCATTCAGACTGAATTATAAATGTAACCAGTATCCAACTCAGTCCTCAGCTCTTTGAACAAGATTTCCCAGCGATTAAACATTGTCCTACAGATGTTAAGGTTCTTTATTAATGTATTCTTAGTTTATCCAGCATATCGCTGAATATTTCCAAGGTAAATCATTGTGAATTCTCAGAGTTTGAATCTCTGTTGTCCTGTGATTCAAGGTCATTCATGGTGAATTCCAAGTGTTTATCCAGTGTTTTCCCATACATTCCGTCTCTTTAATCATAATTACTACTTTAATCATTAGCCTAAGTATCATTGGGATTTCTAATAGTTTTGGATACTTTCTTCCTCTTATGTCCTCTCTATGAAAATGAAATAAATGTTTAACCCACTTTATTGCAAAAATGCCAACTCATTTAGACTGAATTATACATGTAACCACAATCCAACTCAATCCTCAGCTCATTGAACACAATTTCCCAGTGATAAAAAATAGTCCTAAAGATGTTAAGGTTCTTTATTAATGTATTCCTAGTTTATCAAGCATATTGCTGAATATTTCACCAGCGAGAATCATTGTGGATTCTCAGAGTTTGAATCTCTGTTGTCCTGTGATTCAAGCTCATTCATGGTGAATTCCAAGTGTTTATCCAGGGTTTTCCCATATATACCAGCTGTTTAAACGTGAATTATTAGTACTTTAAAGACTCTCCTACCTTTCACAGCATGTTGAATTCAAATTCTCAGTATTTCAACAGGCAGTAGAGATGTTATAGTTCTACAACATTTTCCAAGTGTTTCAGGAACAGTCCTACACATTTCCCCGTTCTGTTTTTTTTCAGCTCTGATACTTTTAACCTTTTAATACAGGTATCGTACCAGCTCTTTAAAGGTACATTATTACTATTTTGAACACTAGCTGAACTATCATTTTATTTCTTAGAATTTTGAATACTTCCATAGCGTCATATCAGCTCTCTGAAAATTAATTTTTTAGTGTTTCACCGGCTTTCTTCCATAAACGCCAACTCATTTTGACTGAATTATAAATGTAAACAGTATGGCACTGACTTCTGAGCTCCTTGAACACGATTTCCAGGTGATCTTCACATATGAAGGCTCTATGTATTCTTACTGTTTCAATACATTCCTAAATATTTCCCTAGTTTCATTGTGAATTCTCAGAGTGTGAATCAGTGTTGTCCAGTGATTAAATCTCTATCATTGTGAATTCCAAGTATTTAAACAGCGTTTTTCCATATGTAACAGCTCTTTAAACGACAATTGTTACTACTTTAATCTTTAGCCTACCACCGGGATTTCTAATAGTTTTGAATTCTTTCCTCGTGTTATATCTGCTCTACGAAAATGAATTAAGTGTTTAAACCACTTTATTCCAAAATCACCAACTCATTCAGACTGAATTATAAATGTAACCAGTATCCAACTCAGTCCTCAGCTCTTTGAACAAGATTTCCCAGCGATTAAACATTGTCCTACAGATGTTAAGGTTCTTTATTAATGTATTCTTAGTTTATCCAGCATATCGCTGAATATTTCCAAGGTAAATCATTGTGAATTCTCAGAGTTTGAATCTCTGTTGTCCTGTGATTAGAGTCATTCATGGTGAATTCCAAGTGTTTATCCAGTGTTTTCCCATACATTCCGTCTCTTTAATCATAATTACTACTTTAATCATTAGCCTAAGTATCATTGGGATTTCTAATAGTTTTGGATACTTTCTTCCTGTTATGTCCTCTCTATGAAAATGAAATAAATGTTTAACCCACTTTATTGCGAAAACGCCAACTCATTTAGACTGAATTATACATGTAACCACTATCCAACTCAATCCTCAGCTCATTGAACACAATTTCCCAGTGATAAAAAATAGTCGTAAAGATGTTAAGGTTCTTTATTAATGTATTCCTAGTTTATCAAGCATATTGCTGAATATTTCACCAGCGAGAATCATTGTGGATTCTCAGAGTTTGAATCTCTGTTGTCCTGTGATTCAATCTCATTCATGGTGAATTCCAAGTGTTTATCCAGCGTTTTCCCATGTATACCAGCTGTTTAAACGTGAATTATTACTACTTTAAAGACTCTCCTACCTTTCACAGCACGTTGAATTCAAATTCTCAGTATTTCAACAGGCAGTAGAGATGTTATAGTTCTACAACATTTTCCAAGGGTTTCAGAAACAGTCCTACACATTTCCCCGTTCTGTGTTTTTTCAGCTCTTATACTTTTAACCTTTTAATACAGGTATCGTACCAGCTCTTTAAAGGTACATTATTACTATTTTGAACACTAGCTGAACTATCATTTTATTTCTTAGAATTTTGAATACTTTCATAGCGTCATATCAGCTCTCTGAAAATTAATTTTTAAGTGTTTCACCGGCTTTCTTCCATAAACGCCAACTCATTTTGACTGAATTATAAATGTAAACAGTATGGCACTGACTTCTGAGCTCCTTGAACACGATTTCCAGGTGATCTTCACATATGAAGGCTCTATGGATTCTTACTGTTTCAATACATTCCTAAATATTTCCCTAGTTTCATTGTGAATTCCCAGAGTGTGAATCAGTGTTGTCCAGTGATTAAATCTCTATCATTGTGAATTCCAAGTATTTAAACAGCGTTTTTCCATATGTAACAGCTCTTTAAACGACAATTGTTACTACTTTAATCTTTAGCCTACCACCGGGATTTCTAATAGTTTTGAATTCTTTCCTCGTGTTATATCTGCTCTACGAAAATGAATTAAGTGTTTAAACCACTTTATTCCAAAATCACCAACTCATTCAGACTGAATTATAAATGTAACCAGTATCCAACTCAGTCCTCAGCTCTTTGAACAAGATTTCCCAGCGATTAAACATTGTCCTACAGATGTTAAGGTTCTTTATTAATGTATTCTTAGTTTATCCAGCATATCGCTGAATATTTCCAAGGTAAATCATTGTGAATTCTCAGAGTTTGAATCTCTGTTGTCCTGTGATTCAAGGTCATTCATGGTGAATTCCAAGTGTTTATCCAGTGTTTTCCCATACATTCCGTCTCTTTAATCATAATTACTACTTTAATCATTAGCCTAAGTATCATTGGGATTTCTAATAGTTTTGGATACTTTCTTCCTGTTATGCCCTCTCTATGAAAATGAAATCAATGTTTAACCCACTTTATTGCGAAAACGCCAACTCATTTAGACTGAATTATACATGTAACCACTATCCAACTCAATCCTCAGCTCATTGAACACAATTTCCCAGTGATAAAAAATAGTGCTAAAGATGTTAAGGTTCTTTATTAATGTATTCCTAGTTTATCAAGCATATTGCTGAATATTTCACCAGCGAGAATCATTGTGGATTCTCAGAGTTTGAATCTCTGTTGTCCTGAGATTCAAGCTCATTCATGGTGAATTCCAAGTGTTTATCCAGCGTTTTCCCATATATACCAGCTGTTTAAACGTGAATTATTACTACTTTAAAGACTCTCCTACCTTTCACAGCACGTTGAATTCAAATTCTCAGTATTTCAACAGGCAGTAGAGATGTTATAGTTCTACAACATTTTCCAAGGGTTTCAGAAACAGTCCTACACATTTCCCCGTTCTGTTTTTTTTCAGCTCTGATACTTTTAACCTTTTAATACAGGTATCGTACCAGCTCTTTAAAGGTACATTATTACTATTTTGAACACTAGCTGAACTATCATTTTATTTCTTAGAATTTTGAATACTTTCGTAGCGTCATATCAGCTCTATGAAAATGAATTTTTAAGTGTTTCACCGGCTTTCTTCCAAAAACGCCAACTCATTTTGACTGAATTATAAATGTAAACAGTATGGCACTGACTTCTGAGCTCCTTGAACACGATTTCCAGGTGATCTTCACATATGAAGGCTCTATGTATTCTTACTGTTTCAATACATTCCTAAATATTTCCCTAGTTTCATTGTGAATTCTCAGAGTGTGAATCAGTGTTGTCCAGTGATTAAATCTCTATCATTGTGAATTCCAAGTATTTAAACAGCGTTTTTCCATATGTAACAGCTCTTTAAACGACAATTGTTACTTCTTTAATCTTTAGCCTACCACCGGGATTTCTAATAGTTTTGAATTCCTTCCTCATTTTATATCCTCTCTACGAAAATGAATTAAGTGTTTAAACGACTTTATTCCAAAAACACCAACTCATTTAGACTGAATTATAAATGTAACCAGTATCCAACTCAGTCCTCAGCTCTTTGAACAAGATTTCCCAGCGATTAAACATTGTCCTACAGATGTTAAGGTTCTTTATTAATGTATTCCCAGTTTATCAAGCATATTGCTGATTATTTCACCAGCGAATCATGGTTCTTTCTCAGAGTTTGAATCTCTGTTGTCCTGTCATTCCAGCTCATTCATTGTGAATTCCAAGTGTTTAGCCAGCGTTTTCCCATATATACCAGCTCTTTAAATGTGAATTATTGCTATTTTAAAGACTCTCCTACCTTTCACAGCACATTGAATACAAAGTATTAGAATTTCAACATGCAGTGGAGATGATATAGATCTACAACATATTCCATGTGTTTAAGAAACACTCTTTCACATTTCCCCGGTCTGACTTTATTGAGGTTTTAGACGTTAACCTTTTAATACAGGTATCATACCAGCTCTTTAAAGGTACAATATTACTACTTTGAACACACGCCTAACTATATCATTTTGATTTCTTAAATTTTGAATACTTTCATACTGTTACATAAGCTCTCTGAAAATTAATTTTTTAGTGTTTCACCGGCTTTCTTCCATAAACGCCAACTCATTTTGACTGAATTATAAATGTAAACAGTATGGCACTGACTTCTGAGCTCCTTGAACACGATTTCCAGGTGATCTTCACATATGAAGGCTCTATGGATTCTTACTGTTTCAATACATTCCTAAATATTTCCCTAGTTTCATTGTGAATTCTCAGAGTGTGAATCAGTGTTGTCCAGTGATTAAATCTCTATCATTGTGAATTCCAAGTATTTAAACAGCGTTTTTCCATATGTAACAGCTCTTTAAACGACAATTGTTACTACTTTAATCTTTAGCCTACCACCGGGATTTCTAATAGTTTTGAATTCTTTCCTCGTGTTATATCTGCTCTACGAAAATGAATTAAGTGTTTAAACCACTTTATTCCAAAATCACCAACTCATTCAGACTGAATTATAAATGTAACCAGTATCCAACTCAGTCCTCAGCTCTTTGAACAAGATTTCCCAGCGATTAAACATTGTCCTACAGATGTTAAGGTTCTTTATTAATGTATTCTTAGTTTATCCAGCATATCGCTGAATATTTCCAAGGTAAATCATTGTGAATTCTCAGAGTTTGAATCTCTGTTGTCCTGTGATTCAAGGTCATTCATGGTGAATTCCAAGTGTTTATCCAGTGTTTTCCCATACATTCCGTCTCTTTAATCATAATTACTACTTTAATCATTAGCCTAAGTATCATTGGGATTTCTAATAGTTTTGGATACTTTCTTCCTCTTATGTCCTCTCTATGAAAATGAAATAAATGTTTAACCCACTTTATTGCAAAAATGCCAACTCATTTAGACTGAATTATACATGTAACCACAATCCAACTCAATCCTCAGCTCATTGAACACAATTTCCCAGTGATAAAAAATAGTCCTAAAGATGTTAAGGTTCTTTATTAATGTATTCCTAGTTTATCAAGCATATTGCTGAATATTTCACCAGCGAGAATCATTGTGGATTCTCAGAGTTTGAATCTCTGTTGTCCTGTGATTCAAGCTCATTCATGGTGAATTCCAAGTGTTTATCCAGGGTTTTCCCATATATACCAGCTGTTTAAACGTGAATTATTAGTACTTTAAAGACACTCCTACCTTTCACAGCATGTTGAATTCAAATTCTCAGTATTTCAACAGGCAGTAGAGATGTTATAGTTCTACAACATTTTCCAAGTGTTTCAGGAACAGTCCTACACATTTCCCCGTTCTGTTTTTTTTCAGCTCTGATACTTTTAACCTTTTAATACAGGTATCGTACCAGCTCTTTAAAGGTACATTATTACTATTTTGAACACTAGCTGAACTATCATTTTATTTCTTAGAATTTTGAATACTTCCATAGCGTCATATCAGCTCTCTGAAAATTAATTTTTTAGTGTTTCACCGGCTTTCTTCCATAAACGCCAACTCATTTTGACTGAATTATAAATGTAAACAGTATGGCACTGACTTCTGAGCTCCTTGAACACGATTTCCAGGTGATCTTCACATATGAAGGCTCTATGTATTCTTACTGTTTCAATACATTCCTAAATATTTCCCTAGTTTCATTGTGAATTCCCAGAGTGTGAATCAGTGTTGTCCAGTGATTAAATCTCTATCATTGTGAATTCCAAGTATTTAAACAGCGTTTTTCCATATGTAACAGCTCTTTAAACGACAATTGTTACTACTTTAATCTTTAGCCTACCACCGGGATTTCTAATAGTTTTGAATTCTTTCCTCGTGTTATATCTGCTCTACGAAAATGAATTAAGTGTTTAAACCACTTTATTCCAAAATCACCAACTCATTCAGACTGAATTATAAATGTAACCAGTATCCAACTCAGTCCTCAGCTCTTTGAACAAGATTTCCCAGCGATTAAACATTGTCCTACAGATGTTAAGGTTCTTTATTAATGTATTCTTAGTTTATCCAGCATATCGCTGAATATTTCCAAGGTAAATCATTGTGAATTCTCAGAGTTTGAATCTCTGTTGTCCTGTGATTCAAGGTCATTCATGGTGAATTCCAAGTGTTTATCCAGTGTTTTCCCATACATTCCGTCTCTTTAATCATAATTACTACTTTAATCATTAGCCTAAGTATCATTGGGATTTCTAATAGTTTTGGATACTTTCTTCCTGTTATGCCCTCTCTATGAAAATGAAATCAATGTTTAACCCACTTTATTGCGAAAACGCCAACTCATTTAGACTGAATTATACATGTAACCACTATCCAACTCAATCCTCAGCTCATTGAACACAATTTCCCAGTGATAAAAAATAGTGCTAAAGATGTTAAGGTTCTTTATTAATGTATTCCTAGTTTATCAAGCATATTGCTGAATATTTCACCAGCGAGAATCATTGTGGATTCTCAGAGTTTGAATCTCTGTTGTCCTGAGATTCAAGCTCATTCATGGTGAATTCCAAGTGTTTATCCAGCGTTTTCCCATATATACCAGCTGTTTAAACGTGAATTATTACTACTTTAAAGACTCTCCTACCTTTCACAGCACGTTGAATTCAAATTCTCAGTATTTCAACAGGCAGTAGAGATGTTATAGTTCTACAACATTTTCCAAGGGTTTCAGAAACAGTCCTACACATTTCCCCGTTCTGTTTTTTTTCAGCTCTGATACTTTTAACCTTTTAATACAGGTATCGTACCAGCTCTTTAAAGGTACATTATTACTATTTTGAACACTAGCTGAACTATCATTTTATTTCTTAGAATTTTGAATACTTTCGTAGCGTCATATCAGCTCTATGAAAATGAATTTTTAAGTGTTTCACCGGCTTTCTTCCAAAAATGCCAACTCATTTTGACTGAATTATAAATGTAAACAGTATGGCACTGACTTCTGAGCTCCTTGAACACGATTTCCAGGTGATCTTCACATATGAAGGCTCTATGTATTCTTACTGTTTCAATACATTCCTAAATATTTCCCTAGTTTCATTGTGAATTCTCAGAGTGTGAATCAGTGTTGTCCAGTGATTAAATCTCTATCATTGTGAATTCCAAGTATTTAAACAGCGTTTTTCCATATGTAACAGCTCTTTAAACGACAATTGTTACTTCTTTAATCTTTAGCCTACCACCGGGATTTCTAATAGTTTTGAATTCCTTCCTCATTTTATATCCTCTCTACGAAAATGAATTAAGTGTTTAAACGACTTTATTCCAAAAACACCAACTCATTTAGACTGAATTATAAATGTAACCAGTATCCAACTCAGTCCTCAGCTCTTTGAACAAGATTTCCCAGCGATTAAACATTGTCCTACAGATGTTAAGGTTCTTTATTAATGTATTCCCAGTTTATCAAGCATATTGCTGATTATTTCACCAGCGAATCATGGTTCTTTCTCAGAGTTTGAATCTCTGTTGTCCTGTCATTCCAGCTCATTCATTGTGAATTCCAAGTGTTTAGCCAGCGTTTTCCCATATATACCAGCTCTTTAAATGTGAATTATTGCTATTTTAAAGACTCTCCTACCTTTCACAGCACATTGAATACAAAGTATTAGAATTTCAACATGCAGTGGAGATGATATAGATCTACAACATATTCCATGTGTTTAAGAAACACTCTTTCACATTTCCCCGGTCTGACTTTATTGAGGTTTTAGACGTTAACCTTTTAATACAGGTATCATACCAGCTCTTTAAAGGTACAATATTACTACTTTGAACACACGCCTAACTATATCATTTTGATTTCTTAAATTTTGAATACTTTCATACTGTTACATAAGCTCTCTGAAAATTAATTTTTTAGTGTTTCACCGGCTTTCTTCCATAAACGCCAACTCATTTTGACTGAATTATAAATGTAAACAGTATGGCACTGACTTCTGAGCTCCTTGAACACGATTTCCAGGTGATCTTCACATATGAAGGCTCTATGTATTCTTACTGTTTCAATACATTCCTAAATATTTCCCTAGTTTCATTGTGAATTCTCAGAGTGTGAATCAGTGTTGTCCAGTGATTAAATCTCTATCATTGTGAATTCCAAGTATTTAAACAGCGTTTTTCCATATGTAACAGCTCTTTAAACGACAATTGTTACTACTTTAATCTTTAGCCTACCACCGGGATTTCTAATAGTTTTGAATTCTTTCCTCGTGTTATATCTGCTCTACGAAAATGAATTAAGTGTTTAAACCACTTTATTCCAAAATCACCAACTCATTCAGACTGAATTATAAATGTAACCAGTATCCAACTCAGTCCTCAGCTCTTTGAACAAGATTTCCCAGCGATTAAACATTGTCCTACAGATGTTAAGGTTCTTTATTAATGTATTCTTAGTTTATCCAGCATATCGCTGAATATTTCCAAGGTAAATCATTGTGAATTCTCAGAGTTTGAATCTCTGTTGTCCTGTGATTCAAGGTCATTCATGGTGAATTCCAAGTGTTTATCCAGTGTTTTCCCATACATTCCGTCTCTTTAATCATAATTACTACTTTAATCATTAGCCTAAGTATCATTGGGATTTCTAATAGTTTTGGATACTTTCTTCCTCTTATGTCCTCTCTATGAAAATGAAATAAATGTTTAACCCACTTTATTGCAAAAATGCCAACTCATTTAGACTGAATTATACATGTAACCACAATCCAACTCAATCCTCAGCTCATTGAACACAATTTCCCAGTGATAAAAAATAGTCCTAAAGATGTTAAGGTTCTTTATTAATGTATTCCTAGTTTATCAAGCATATTGCTGAATATTTCACCAGCGAGAATCATTGTGGATTCTCAGAGTTTGAATCTCTGTTGTCCTGTGATTCAAGCTCATTCATGGTGAATTCCAAGTGTTTATCCAGGGTTTTCCCATATATACCAGCTGTTTAAACGTGAATTATTACTACTTTAAAGACTCTCCTACCTTTCACAGCATGTTGAATTCAAATTCTCAGTATTTCAACAGGCAGTAGAGATGTTATAGTTCTACAACATTTTCCAAGTGTTTCAGGAACAGTCCTACACATTTCCCCGTTCTGTTTTTTTTCAGCTCTGATACTTTTAACCTTTTAATACAGGTATCGTACCAGCTCTTTAAAGGTACATTATTACTATTTTGAACACTAGCTGAACTATCATTTTATTTCTTAGAATTTTGAATACTTCCATAGCGTCATATCAGCTCTCTGAAAATTAATTTTTTAGTGTTTCACCGGCTTTCTTCCATAAACGCCAACTCATTTTGACTGAATTATAAATGTAAACAGTATGGCACTGACTTCTGAGCTCCTTGAACACGATTTCCAGGTGATCTTCACATATGAAGGCTCTATGTATTCTTACTGTTTCAATACATTCCTAAATATTTCCCTAGTTTCATTGTGAATTCTCAGAGTGTGAATCACTGTTGTCCAGTGATTAAATCTCTATCATTGTGAATTCCAAGTATTTAAACAGCGTTTTTCCATATGTAACAGCTCTTTAAACGACAATTGTTACTTCTTTAATCTTTAGCCTACCACCGGGATTTCTAATAGTTTTGAATTCCTTCCTCATTTTATATCCTCTCTACGAAAATGAATTAAGTGTTTAAACGACTTTATTCCAAAAACACCAACTCATTTAGACTGAATTATAAATGTAACCAGTATCCAACTCAGTCCTCAGCTCTTTGAACAAGATTTCCCAGCGATTAAACATTGTCCTACAGATGTTAAGGTTCTTTATTAATGTATTCCCAGTTTATCAAGCATATTGCTGATTATTTCACCAGCGAATCATGGTTCTTTCTCAGAGTTTGAATCTCTGTTGTCCTGTCATTCCAGCTCATTCATTGTGAATTCCAAGTGTTTAGCCAGCGTTTTCCCATATATACCAGCTCTTTAAATGTGAATTATTGCTATTTTAAAGACTCTCCTACCTTTCACAGCACATTGAATACAAAGTATTAGAATTTCAACATGCAGTGGAGATGATATAGATCTACAAAATATTCCATGTGTTTAAGAAACACTCTTTCACATTTCCCCGGTCTGACTTTATTGAGGTTTTAGACGTTAACCTTTTAATACAGGTATCATACCAGCTCTTTAAAGGTACAATATTACTACTTTGAACACACGCCTAACTATATCATTTTGATTTCTTAAATTTTGAATACTTTCATACTGTTACATAAGCTCTATGAAAATGAATTTTTAAGTGTTTCACCGGCTTTCGTCCATAAACACCAACTCATTTTGACTGAATTATAAATGTAAACAGTATGGCACTGACTTCTGAGCTCCTTGAACACGATTTCCAGGTGATCTTCACATATGAAGGCTCTATGGATTCTTACTGTTTCAATACATTCCTAAATATTTCCCTAGTTTCATTGTGAATTCTCAGTGTGAATCACTGTTGTCCAGTGATTAAATCTCTATCATTGTGAATTCCAAGTATTTAAACAGCGTTTTTCCATATGTAACAGCTCTTTAAACGTCAATTGTTACTACTTTAATCTTCAGCCTACCACCGGGATTTCTAATAGTTTTGAATTCTTTCCTCGTGTTATATCTGCTCTACGAAAATGAATTAAGTGTTTAAACCACTTTATTCCAAAATCACCAACTCATTCAGACTGAATTATAAATGTAACCAGTATCCAACTCAGTCCTCAGCTCTTTGAACAAGATTTCCCAGCGATTAAACATTGTCCTACAGATGTTAAGGTTCTTTATTAATGTATTCTTAGTTTATCCAGCATATCGCTGAATATTTCCAAGGTAAATCATTGTGAATTCTCAGAGTTTGAATCTCTGTTGTCCTGTGATTCAAGGTCATTCATGGTGAATTCCAAGTGTTTATCCAGTGTTTTCCCATACATTCCGTCTCTTTAATCATAATTACTACTTTAATCATTAGCCTAAGTATCATTGGGATTTCTAATAGTTTTGGATACTTTCTTCCTGTTATGCCCTCTCTATGAAAATGAAATCAATGTTTAACCCACTTTATTGCGAAAACGCCAACTCATTTAGACTGAATTATACATGTAACCACTATCCAACTCAATCCTCAGCTCATTGAACACAATTTCCCAGTGATAAAAAATAGTGCTAAAGATGTTAAGGTTCTTTATTAATGTATTCCTAGTTTATCAAGCATATTGCTGAATATTTCACCAGCGAGAATCATTGTGGATTCTCAGAGTTTGAATCTCTGTTGTCCTGAGATTCAAGCTCATTCATGGTGAATTCCAAGTGTTTATCCAGCGTTTTCCCATATATACCAGCTGTTTAAACGTGAATTATTACTACTTTAAAGACTCTCCTACCTTTCACAGCACGTTGAATTCAAATTCTCAGTATTTCAACAGGCAGTAGAGATGTTATAGTTCTACAACATTTTCCAAGGGTTTCAGAAACAGTCCTACACATTTCCCCGTTCTGTTTTTTTTCAGCTCTGATACTTTTAACCTTTTAATACAGGTATCGTACCAGCTCTTTAAAGGTACATTATTACTATTTTGAACACTAGCTGAACTATCATTTTATTTCTTAGAATTTTGAATACTTTCGTAGCGTCATATCAGCTCTATGAAAATGAATTTTTAAGTGTTTCACCGGCTTTCTTCCAAAAACGCCAACTCATTTTGACTGAATTATAAATGTAAACAGTATGGCACTGACTTCTGAGCTCCTTGAACACGATTTCCAGGTGATCTTCACATATGAAGGCTCTATGTATTCTTACTGTTTCAATACATTCCTAAATATTTCCCTAGTTTCATTGTGAATTCTCAGAGTGTGAATCAGTGTTGTCCAGTGATTAAATCTCTATCATTGTGAATTCCAAGTATTTAAACAGCGTTTTTCCATATGTAACAGCTCTTTAAACGACAATTGTTACTTCTTTAATCTTTAGCCTACCACCGGGATTTCTAATAGTTTTGAATTCCTTCCTCATTTTATATCCTCTCTACGAAAATGAATTAAGTGTTTAAACGACTTTATTCCAAAAACACCAACTCATTTAGACTGAATTATAAATGTAACCAGTATCCAACTCAGTCCTCAGCTCTTTGAACAAGATTTCCCAGCGATTAAACATTGTCCTACAGATGTTAAGGTTCTTTATTAATGTATTCCCAGTTTATCAAGCATATTGCTGATTATTTCACCAGCGAATCATGGTTCTTTCTCAGAGTTTGTATCTCTGTTGTCCTGTGATTCAATCTCATTCATGGTGAATTCCAAGTGTTTATCCAGCGTTTTCCCATGTATACCAGCTGTTTAAACGTGAATTATTACTACTTTAAAGACTCTCCTACCTTTCACAGCACGTTGAATTCAAATTCTCAGTATTTCAACAGGCAGTAGAGATGTTATAGTTCTACAACATTTTCCAAGGGTTTCAGAAACAGTCCTACACATTTCCCCGTTCTGTGTTTTTTCAGCTGTTATACTTTTAACCTTTTAATACAGGTATCGTACCAGCTCTTTAAAGGTACATTATTACTATTTTGAACACTAGCTGAACTATCATTTTATTTCTTAGAATTTTGAATACTTTCATAGCGTCATATCAGCTCTCTGAAAATTAATTTTTTAGTGTTTCACCGGCTTTCTTCCATAAACGCCAACTCATTTTGACTGAATTATAAATGTAAACAGTATGGCACTGACTTCTGAGCTCTTTGAAAACGATTTCCAGGTGATCTTCACATATGAAGGCTCTATGTATTCTTACTGTTTCAATACATTCCTAAATATTTCCCTAGTTTCATTGTGAATTCTCAGAGTGTGAATCAGTGTTGTCCAGTGATTAAATCTCTATCATTGTGAATTCCAAGTATTTAAACAGCGTTTTTCCATATGTAACAGCTCTTTAAACGACAATTGTTACTACTTTAATCTTTAGCCTACCACCGGGATTTCTAATAGTTTTGAATTCTTTCCTCGTGTTATATCTGCTCTACGAAAATGAATTAAGTGTTTAAACCACTTTATTCCAAAATCACCAACTCATTCAGACTGAATTATAAATGTAACCAGTATCCAACTCAGTCCTCAGCTCTTTGAACAAGATTTCCCAGCGATTAAACATTGTCCTACAGATGTTAAGGTTCTTTATTAATGTATTCTTAGTTTATCCAGCATATCGCTGAATATTTCCAAGGTAAATCATTGTGAATTCTCAGAGTTTGAATCTCTGTTGTCCTGTGATTCAAGGTCATTCATGGTGAATTCCAAGTGTTTATCCAGTGTTTTCCCATACATTCCGTCTCTTTAATCATAATTACTACTTTAATCATTAGCCTAAGTATCATTGGGATTTCTAATAGTTTTGGATACTTTCTTCCTGTTATGTCCTCTCTATGAAAATGAAATAAATGTTTAACCCACTTTATTGCGAAAACGCCAACTCATTTAGACTGAATTATACATGTAACCACTATCCAACTCAATCCTCAGCTCATTGAACACAATTTCCCAGTGATAAAAAATAGTGCTAAAGATGTTAAGGTTCTTTATTAATGTATTCCTAGTTTATCAAGCATATTGCTGAATATTTCACCAGCGAGAATCATTGTGGATTCTCAGAGTTTGAATCTCTGTTGTCCTGTGATTCAATCTCATTCATGGTGAATTCCAAGTGTTTATCCAGCGTTTTCCCATGTATACCAGCTGTTTAAACGTGAATTATTACTACTTTAAAGACTCTCCTACCTTTCACAGCACGTTGAATTCAAATTCTCAGTATTTCAACAGGCAGTAGAGATGTTATAGTTCTACAACATTTTCCAAGGGTTTCAGAAACAGTCCTACACATTTCCCCGTTCTGTGTTTTTTCAGCTCTTATACTTTTAACCTTTTAATACAGGTATCGTACCAGCTCTTTAAAGGTACATTATTACTATTTTGAACACTAGCTGAACTATCATTTTATTTCTTAGAATTTTGAATACTTTCATAGCGTCATATCAGCTCTCTGAAAATTAATTTTTTAGTGTTTCACCGGCTTTCTTCCATAAACGCCAACTCATTTTGACTGAATTATAAATGTAAACAGTATGGCACTGACTTCTGAGCTCCTTGAACACGATTTCCAGGTGATCTTCACATATGAAGGCTCTATGTATTCTTACTGTTTCAATACATTCCTAAATATTTCCCTAGTTTCATTGTGAATTCTCAGAGTGTGAATCAGTGTTGTCCAGTGATTAAATCTCTATCATTGTGAATTCCAAGTATTTAAACAGCGTTTTTCCATATGTAACAGCTCTTTAAACGACAATTGTTACTACTTTAATCTTTAGCCTACCACCGGGATTTCTAATAGTTTTGAATTCTTTCCTCGTGTTATATCTGCTCTACGAAAATGAATTAAGTGTTTAAACCACTTTATTCCAAAATCACCAACTCATTCAGACTGAATTATAAATGTAACCAGTATCCAACTCAGTCCTCAGCTCTTTGAACAAGATTTCCCAGCGATTAAACATTGTCCTACAGATGTTAAGGTTCTTTATTAATGTATTCTTAGTTTATCCAGCATATCGCTGAATATTTCCAAGGTAAATCATTGTGAATTCTCAGAGTTTGAATCTCTGTTGTCCTGTGATTCAAGGTCATTCATGGTGAATTCCAAGTGTTTATCCAGTGTTTTCCCATACATTCCGTCTCTTTAATCATAATTACTACTTTAATCATTAGCCTAAGTATCATTGGGATTTCTAATAGTTTTGGATACTTTCTTCCTGTTATGTCCTCTCTATGAAAATGAAATCAATGTTTAACCCACTTTATTGCAAAAACGCCAACTCATTTTGACTGAATTATAAATGTAAACAGTATGGCACTGACTTCTGAGCTCCTTGAACACGATTTCCAGGTGATCTTCACATATGAAGGCTCTATGTATTCTTACTGTTTCAATACATTCCTAAATATTTCCCTAGTTTCATTGTGAATTCTCAGAGTGTGAATCAGTGTTGTCCAGTGATTAAATCTCTATCATTGTGAATTCCAAGTATTTAAACAGCGTTTTTCCATATGTAACAGCTCTTTAAACGTCAATTGTTACTATTTTAATCTTTAGCCTACCACCGGGATTTCTAATAGTTTTGAATTCTTTCCTCGTGTTATATCTGCTCTACGAAAATGAATTAAGTGTTTAAACCACTTTATTCCAAAATCACCAACTCATTCAGACTGAATTATAAATGTAACCAGTATCCAACTCAGTCCTCAGCTCTTTGAACAAGATTTCCCAGCGATTAAACATTGTCCTACAGATGTTAAGGTTCTTTATTAATGTATTCTTAGTTTATCCAGCATATCGCTGAATATTTCCAAGGTAAATCATTGTGAATTCTCAGAGTTTGAATCTCTGTTGTCCTGTGATTCAAGGTCATTCATGGTGAATTCCAAGTGTTTATCCAGTGTTTTCCCATACATTCCGTCTCTTTAATCATAATTACTACTTTAATCATTAGCCTAAGTATCATTGGGATTTCTAATAGTTTTGGATACTTTCTTCCTGTTATGTCCTCTCTATGAAAATGAAATAAATGTTTAACCCACTTTATTGCGAAAACGCCAACTCATTTAGACTGAATTATACATGTAACCACTATCCAACTCAATCCTCAGCTCATTGAACACAATTTCCCAGTGATAAAAAATAGTGCTAAAGATGTTAAGGTTCTTTATTAATGTATTCCTAGTTTATCAAGCATATTGCTGAATATTTCACCAGCGAGAATCATTGTGGATTCTCAGAGTTTGAATCTCTGTTGTCCTGTGATTCAATCTCATTCATGGTGAATTCCAAGTGTTTATCCAGCGTTTTCCCATGTATACCAGCTGTTTAAACGTGAATTATTACTACTTTAAAGACTCTCCTACCTTTCACAGCACGTTGAATTCAAATTCTCAGTATTTCAACAGGCAGTAGAGATGTTATAGTTCTACAACATTTTCCAAGGGTTTCAGAAACAGTCCTACACATTTCCCCGTTCTGTGTTTTTTCAGCTCTTATACTTTTAACCTTTTAATACAGGTATCGTACCAGCTCTTTAAAGGTACATTATTACTATTTTGAACACTAGCTGAACTATCATTTTATTTCTTAGAATTTTGAATACTTTCATAGCGTCATATCAGCTCTCTGAAAATTAATTTTTTAGTGTTTCACCGGCTTTCTTCCATAAACGCCAACTCATTTTGACTGAATTATAAATGTAAACAGTATGGCACTGACTTCTGAGCTCCTTGAACACGATTTCCAGGTGATCTTCACATATGAAGGCTCTATGTATTCTTACTGTTTCAATACATTCCTAAATATTTCCCTAGTTTCATTGTGAATTCTCAGAGTGTGAATCAGTGTTGTCCAGTGATTAAATCTCTATCATTGTGAATTCCAAGTATTTAAACAGCGTTTTTCCATATGTAACAGCTCTTTAAACGACAATTGTTACTACTTTAATCTTTAGCCTACCACCGGGATTTCTAATAGTTTTGAATTCTTTCCTCGTGTTATATCTGCTCTACGAAAATGAATTAAGTGTTTAAACCACTTTATTCCAAAATCACCAACTCATTCAGACTGAATTATAAATGTAACCAGTATCCAACTCAGTCCTCAGCTCTTTGAACAAGATTTCCCAGCGATTAAACATTGTCCTACAGATGTTAAGGTTCTTTATTAATGTATTCTTAGTTTATCCAGCATATGGCTGAATATTTCCAAGGTAAATCATTGTGAATTCTCAGAGTTTGAATCTCTGTTGTCCTGTGATTCAAGGTCATTCATGGTGAATTCCAAGTGTTTATCCAGTGTTTTCCCATACATTCCGTCTCTTTAATCATAATTACTACTTTAATCATTAGCCTAAGTATCATTGGGATTTCTAATAGTTTTGGATACTTTCTTCCTGTTATGTCCTCTCTATGAAAATGAAATCAATGTTTAACCCACTTTATTGCAAAAACGCCAACTCATTTTGACTGAATTATAAATGTAAACAGTATGGCACTGACTTCTGAGCTCCTTGAACACGATTTCCAGGTGATCTTCACATATGAAGGCTCTATGTATTCTTACTGTTTCAATACATTCCTAAATATTTCCCTAGTTTCATTGTGAATTCTCAGAGTGTGAATCAGTGTTGTCCAGTGATTAAATCTCTATCATTGTGAATTCCAAGTATTTAAACAGCGTTTTTCCATATGTAACAGCTCTTTAAACGTCAATTGTTACTATTTTAATCTTTAGCCTACCACCGGGATTTCTAATAGTTTTGAATTCTTTCCTCGTGTTATATCTGCTCTACGAAAATGAATTAAGTGTTTAAACCACTTTATTCCAAAATCACCAACTCATTCAGACTGAATTATAAATGTAACCAGTATCCAACTCAGTCCTCAGCTCTTTGAACAAGATTTCCCAGCGATTAAACATTGTCCTACAGATGTTAAGGTTCTTTATTAATGTATTCTTAGTTTATCCAGCATATCGCTGAATATTTCCAAGGTAAATCATTGTGAATTCTCAGAGTTTGAATCTCTGTTGTCCTGTGATTCAAGGTCATTCATGGTGAATTCCAAGTGTTTATCCAGTGTTTTCCCATACATTCCGTCTCTTTAATCATAATTACTACTTTAATCATTAGCCTAAGTATCATTGGGATTTCTAATAGTTTTGGATACTTTCTTCCTGTTATGTCCTCTCTATGAAAATGAAATAAATGTTTAACCCACTTTATTGCGAAAACGCCAACTCATTTAGACTGAATTATACATGTAACCACTATCCAACTCAATCCTCAGCTCATTGAACACAATTTCCCAGTGATAAAAAATAGTGCTAAAGATGTTAAGGTTCTTTATTAATGTATTCCTAGTTTATCAAGCATATTGCTGAATATTTCACCAGCGAGAATCATTGTGGATTCTCAGAGTTTGAATCTCTGTTGTCCTGTGATTCAATCTCATTCATGGTGAATTCCAAGTGTTTATCCAGCGTTTTCCCATGTATACCAGCTGTTTAAACGTGAATTATTACTACTTTAAAGACTCTCCTACCTTTCACAGCACGTTGAATTCAAATTCTCAGTATTTCAACAGGCAGTAGAGATGTTATAGTTCTACAACATTTTCCAAGGGTTTCAGAAACAGTCCTACACATTTCCCCGTTCTGTGTTTTTTCAGCTCTTATACTTTTAACCTTTTAATACAGGTATCGTACCAGCTCTTTAAAGGTACATTATTACTATTTTGAACACTAGCTGAACTATCATTTTATTTCTTAGAATTTTGAATACTTTCATAGCGTCATATCAGCTCTCTGAAAATTAATTTTTTAGTGTTTCACCGGCTTTCTTCCATAAACGCCAACTCATTTTGACTGAATTATAAATGTAAACAGTATGGCACTGACTTCTGAGCTCCTTGAAAACGATTTCCAGGTGATCTTCACATATGAAGGCTCTATGTATTCTTACTGTTTCAATACATTCCTAAATATTTCCCTAGTTTCATTGTGAATTCTCAGAGTGTGAATCAGTGTTGTCCAGTGATTAAATCTCTATCATTGTGAATTCCAAGTATTTAAACAGCGTTTTTCCATATGTAACAGCTCTTTAAACGACAATTGTTACTACTTTAATCTTTAGCCTACCACCGGGATTTCTAATAGTTTTGAATTCTTTCCTCGTGTTATATCTGCTCTACGAAAATGAATTAAGTGTTTAAACCACTTTATTCCAAAATCACCAACTCATTCAGACTGAATTATAAATGTAACCAGTATCCAACTCAGTCCTCAGCTCTTTGAACAAGATTTCCCAGCGATTAAACATTGTCCTACAGATGTTAAGGTTCTTTATTAATGTATTCTTAGTTTATCCAGCATATCGCTGAATATTTCCAAGGTAAATCATTGTGAATTCTCAGAGTTTGAATCTCTGTTGTCCTGTGATTCAAGGTCATTCATGGTGAATTCCAAGTGTTTATCCAGTGTTTTCCCATACATTCCGTCTCTTTAATCATAATTACTACTTTAATCATTAGCCTAAGTATCATTGGGATTTCTAATAGTTTTGGATACTTTCTTCCTGTTATGTCCTCTCTATGAAAATGAAATCAATGTTTAACCCACTTTATTGCAAAAACGCCAACTCATTTTGACTGAATTATAAATGTAAACAGTATGGCACTGACTTCTGAGCTCCTTGAACACGATTTCCAGGTGATCTTCACATATGAAGGCTCTATGTATTCTTACTGTTTCAATACATTCCTAAATATTTCCCTAGTTTCATTGTGAATTCTCAGAGTGTGAATCAGTGTTGTCCAGTGATTAAATCTCTATCATTGTGAATTCCAAGTATTTAAACAGCGTTTTTCCATATGTAACAGCTCTTTAAACGTCAATTGTTACTATTTTAATCTTTAGCCTACCACCGGGATTTCTAATAGTTTTGAATTCTTTCCTCGTGTTATATCTGCTCTACGAAAATGAATTAAGTGTTTAAACCACTTTATTCCAAAATCACCAACTCATTCAGACTGAATTATAAATGTAACCAGTATCCAACTCAGTCCTCAGCTCTTTGAACAAGATTTCCCAGCGATTAAACATTGTCCTACAGATGTTAAGGTTCTTTATTAATGTATTCTTAGTTTATCCAGCATATCGCTGAATATTTCCAAGGTAAATCATTGTGAATTCTCAGAGTTTGAATCTCTGTTGTCCTGTGATTCAAGGTCATTCATGGTGAATTCCAAGTGTTTATCCAGTGTTTTCCCATACATTCCGTCTCTTTAATCGTAATTACTACTTTAATCATTAGCCTAAGTATCATTGGGATTTCTAATAGTTTTGGATACTTTCTTCCTGTTATGTCCTCTCTATGAAAATGAAATAAATGTTTAACCCACTTTATTGCGAAAACGCCAACTCATTTAGACTGAATTATACATGTAACCACTATCCAACTCAATCCTCAGCTCATTGAACACAATTTCCCAGTGATAAAAAATAGTCCTAAAGATGTTAAGGTTCTTTATTAATGTATTCCTAGTTTATCAAGCATATTGCTGAATATTTCACCAGCGAGAATCATTGTGGATTCTCAGAGTTTGAATCTCTGTTGTCCTGTGATTCAATCTCATTCATGGTGAATTCCAAGTGTTTATCCAGCGTTTTCCCATGTATACCAGCTGTTTAAACGTGAATTATTACTACTTTAAAGACTCTCCTACCTTTCACAGCACGCTGAATTCAAATTCTCAGTATTTCAACAGGCAGTAGAGATGTTATAGTTCTACAACATTTTCCAAGGGTTTCAGAAACAGTCCTACACATTTCCCCGTTCTCTGTTTTTTCAGCTCTTATACTTTTAACCTTTTAATACAGGTATCGTACCAGCTCTTTAAAGGTACATTATTACTATTTTGAACACTAGCTGAACTATCATTTTATTTCTTAGAATTTTGAATACTTTCATAGCGTCATATCAGCTCTCTGAAAATTAATTTTTAAGTGTTTCACCGGCTTTCTTCCATAAACGCCAACTCATTTTGACTGAATTATAAATGTAAACAGTATGGCACTGACTTCTGAGCTCCTTGAACACGATTTCCAGGTGATCTTCACATATGAAGGCTCTATGTATTCTTACTGTTTCAATACATTCCTAAATATTTCCCTAGTTTCATTGTGAATTCCCAGAGTGTGAATCAGTGTTGTCCAGTGATTAAATCTCTATCATTGTGAATTCCAAGTATTTAAACAGCGTTTTTCCATATGTAACAGCTCTTTAAACGACAATTGTTACTACTTTAATCTTTAGCCTACCACCGGGATTTCTAATAGTTTTGAATTCTTTCCTCGTGTTATATCTGCTCTACGAAAATGAATTAAGTGTTTAAACCACTTTATTCCAAAATCACCAACTCATTCAGACTGAATTATAAATGTAACCAGTATCCAACTCAGTCCTCAGCTCTTTGAACAAGATTTCCCAGCGATTAAACATTGTCCTACAGATGTTAAGGTTCTTTATTAATGTATTCTTAGTTTATCCAGCATATCGCTGAATATTTCCAAGGTAAATCATTGTGAATTCTCAGAGTTTGAATCTCTGTTGTCCTGTGATTCAAGGTCATTCATGGTGAATTCCAAGTGTTTATCCAGTGTTTTCCCATACATTCCGTCTCTTTAATCATAATTACTACTTTAATCATTAGCCTAAGTATCATTGGGATTTCTAATAGTTTTGGATACTTTCTTCCTGTTATGTCCTCTCTATGAAAATGAAATAAATGTTTAACCCACTTTATTGCGAAAACGCCAACTCATTTAGACTGAATTATACATGTAACCACTATCCAACTCAATCCTCAGCTCATTGAACACAATTTCCCAGTGATAAAAAATAGTCCTAAAGATGTTAAGGTTCTTTATTAATGTATTCCTAGTTTATCAAGCATATTGCTGAATATTTCACCAGCGAGAATCATTGTGGATTCTCAGAGTTTGAATCTCTGTTGTCCTGTGATTCAATCTCATTCATGGTGAATTCCAAGTGTTTATCCAGCGTTTTCCCATGTATACATGCTGTTTAAACGTGAATTATTACTACTTTAAAGACTCTCCTACCTTTCACAGCACGTTGAATTCAAATTCTCAGTATTTCAACAGGCAGTAGAGATGTTATAGTTCTACAACATTTTCCAAGGGTTTCAGAAACAGTCCTACACATTTCCCCGTTCTGTGTTTTTTCAGCTCTTATACTTTTAACCTTTTAATACAGGTATCGTACCAGCTCTTTAAAGGTACATTATTACTATTTTGAACACTAGCTGAACTATCATTTTATTTCTTAGAATTTTGAATACTTTCATAGCGTCATATCAGCTCTCTGAAAATTAATTTTTAAGTGTTTCACCGGCTTTCTTCCATAAACGCCAACTCATTTTGACTGAATTATAAATGTAAACAGTATGGCACTGACTTCTGAGCTCCTTGAACACGATTTCCAGGTGATCTTCACATATGAAGGCTCTATGTATTCTTACTGTTTCAATACATTCCTAAATATTTCCCTAGTTTCATTGTGAATTCCCAGAGTGTGAATCAGTGTTGTCCAGTGATTAAATCTCTATCATTGTGAATTCCAAGTATTTAAACAGCGTTTTTCCATATGTAACAGCTCTTTAAACGACAATTGTTACTACTTTAATCTTTAGCCTACCACCGGGATTTCTAATAGTTTTGAATTCTTTCCTCGTGTTATATCTGCTCTACGAAAATGAATTAAGTGTTTAAACCACTTTATTCCAAAATCACCAACTCATTCAGACTGAATTATAAATGTAACCAGTATCCAACTCAGTCCTCAGCTCTTTGAACAAGATTTCCCAGCGATTAAACATTGTCCTACAGATGTTAAGGTTCTTTATTAATGTATTCTTAGTTTATCCAGCATATCGCTGAATATTTCCAAGGTAAATCATTGTGAATTCTCAGAGTTTGAATCTCTGTTGTCCTGTGATTCAAGGTCATTCATGGTGAATTCCAAGTGTTTATCCAGTGTTTTCCCATACATTCCGTCTCTTTAATCATAATTACTACTTTAATCATTAGCCTAAGTATCATTGGGATTTCTAATAGTTTTGGATACTTTCTTCCTGTTATGCCCTCTCTATGAAAATGAAATCAATGTTTAACCCACTTTATTGCGAAAACGCCAACTCATTTAGACTGAATTATACATGTAACCACTATCCAACTCAATCCTCAGCTCATTGAACACAATTTCCCAGTGATAAAAAATAGTGCTAAAGATGTTAAGGTTCTTTATTAATGTATTCCTAGTTTATCAAGCATATTGCTGAATATTTCACCAGCGAGAATCATTGTGGATTCTCAGAGTTTGAATCTCTGTTGTCCTGAGATTCAAGCTCATTCATGGTGAATTCCAAGTGTTTATCCAGCGTTTTCCCATATATACCAGCTGTTAAAACGTGAATTATTACTACTTTAAAGACTCTCCTACCTTTCACAGCACGTTGAATTCAAATTCTCAGTATTTCAACAGGCAGTAGTGATGTTATAGTTCTACAACATTTTCCAAGGGTTTCAGAAACAGTCCTACACATTTCCCCGTTCTGTTTTTTTTCAGCTCTGATACTTTTAACCTTTTAATACAGGTATCGTACCAGCTCTTTAAAGGTACATTATTACTATTTTGAACACTAGCTGAACTATCATTTTATTTCTTAGAATTTTGAATACTTCCGTAGCGTCATATCAGCTCTATGAAAATGAATTTTTAAGTGTTTCACCGGCTTTCTTCCAAAAACGCCAACTCATTTTGACTGAATTATAAATGTAAACAGTATGGCACTGACTTCTGAGCTCCTTGAACACGATTTCCAGGTGATCTTCACATATGAAGGCTCTATGTATTCTTACTGTTTCAATACATTCCTAAATATTTCCCTAGTTTCATTGTGAATTCTCAGAGTGTGAATCACTGTTGTCCAGTGATTAAATCTCTATCATTGTGAATTCCAAGTATTTAAACAGCGTTTTTCCATATGTAACAGCTCTTTAAACGACAATTGTTACTTCTTTAATCTTTAGCCTACCACCGGGATTTCTAATAGTTTTGAATTCCTTCCTCATTTTATATCCTCTCTACGAAAATGAATTAAGTGTTTAAACGACTTTATTCCAAAAACACCAACTCATTTAGACTGAATTATAAATGTAACCAGTATCCAACTCAGTCCTCAGCTCTTTGAACAAGATTTCCCAGCGATTAAACATTGTCCTACAGATGTTAAGGTTCTTTATTAATGTATTCCCAGTTTATCAAGCATATTGCTGATTATTTCACCAGCGAATCATGGTTCTTTCTCAGAGTTTGAATCTCTGTTGTCCTGTCATTCCAGCTCATTCATTGTGAATTCCAAGTGTTTAGCCAGCGTTTTCCCATATATACCAGCTCTTTAAATGTGAATTATTGCTATTTTAAAGACTCTCCTACCTTTCACAGCACATTGAATACAAAGTATTAGAATTTCAACATGCAGTGGAGATGATATAGATCTACAACATATTCCATGTGTTTAAGAAACACTCTTTCACATTTCCCCGGTCTGACTTTATTGAGGTTTTAGACGTTAACCTTTTAATACAGGTATCATACCAGCTCTTTAAAGGTACAATATTACTACTTTGAACACACGCCTAACTATATCATTTTGATTTCTTAAATTTTGAATACTTTCATACTGTTACATAAGCTCTATGAAAATGAATTTTTAAGTGTTTCACCGGCTTTCGTCCATAAACACCAACTCATTTTGACTGAATTATAAATGTAAACAGTATGGCACTGACTTCTGAGCTCCTTGAACACGATTTCCAGGTGATCTTCACATATGAAGGCTCTATGTATTCTTACTGTTTCAATACATTCCTAAATATTTCCCTAGTTTCATTGTGAATTCTCAGTGTGAATCACTGTTGTCCAGTGATTAAATCTCTATCATTGTGAATTCCAAGTATTTAAACAGCGTTTTTCCATATGTAACAGCTCTTTAAACGTCAATTGTTACTACTTTAATCTTCAGCCTACCACCGGGATTTCTAATAGTTTTGAATTCTTTCCTCGTGTTATATCTGCTCTACGAAAATGAATTAAGTGTTTAAACCACTTTATTCCAAAATCACCAACTCATTCAGACTGAATTATAAATGTAACCAGTATCCAACTCAGTCCTCAGCTCTTTGAACAAGATTTCCCAGCGATTAAACATTGTCCTACAGATGTTAAGGTTCTTTATTAATGTATTCTTAGTTTATCCAGCATATCGCTGAATATTTCCAAGGTAAATCATTGTGAATTCTCAGAGTTTGAATCTCTGTTGTCCTGTGATTCAAGGTCATTCATGGTGAATTCCAAGTGTTTATCCAGTGTTTTCCCATACATTCCGTCTCTTTAATCATAATTACTACTTTAATCATTAGCCTAAGTATCATTGGGATTTCTAATAGTTTTGGATACTTTCTTCCTGTTATGTCCTGTCTATGAAAATGAAATAAATGTTTAACCCACTTTATTGCAAAAACGCCAACTCATTTAGACTGAATTATACATGTAACCAATATCCAACTCAATCCTCAGCTCATTGAACACAATTTCCCAGTGATAAAAAATAGTGCTAAAGATGTTAAGGTTCTTTATTAATGTATTCCTAGTTTATCAAGCATATTGCTGAATATTACACCAGCGAGAATCATTGTGGATTCTCAGAGTTTGAATCTCTGTTGTCCTGAGATTCAAGCTCATTCATGGTGAATTCCAAGTGTTTATCCAGCGTTTTCCCATGTATACCAGCTGTTTAAACGTGAATTATTACTACTTTAAAGACTCTCCTACCTTTCACAGCACGTTGAATTCAAATTCTCAGTATTTCAACAGGCAGTAGAGATGTTATAGTTCTACAACATTTTCCAAGGGTTTCAGAAACAGTCCTACACATTTCCCCGTTCTGTGTTTTTTCAGCTCTGATACTTTTAACCTTTTAATACAGGTATCGTACCAGCTCTTTAAAGGTACATTATTACTATTTTGAACACTAGCTGAACTATCATTTTATTTCTTAGAATTTTGAATACTTCCATAGCGTCATATCAGCTCTCTGAAAATTAATTTTTTAGTGTTTCACCGGCTTTCTTCCATAAACGCCAACTCATTTTGACTGAATTATAAATGTAAACAGTATGGCACTGACTTCTGAGCTCCTTGAACACGATTTCCAGGTGATCTTCACATATGAAGGCTCTATGTATTCTTACTGTTTCAATACATTCCTAAATATTTCCCTAGTTTCATTGTGAATTCTCAGAGTGTGAATCAGTGTTGTCCAGTGATTAAATCTCTATCATTGTGAATTCCAAGTATTTAAACAGCGTTTTTCCATATGTAACAGCTCTTTAAACGACAATTGTTACTACTTTAATCTTTAGCCTACCACCGGGATTTCTAATAGTTTTGAATTCTTTCCTCGTGTTATATCTGCTCTACGAAAATGAATTAAGTGTTTAAACCACTTTATTCCAAAATCACCAACTCATTCAGACTGAATTATAAATGTAACCAGTATCCAACTCAGTCCTCAGCTCTTTGAACAAGATTTCCCAGCGATTAAACATTGTCCTACAGATGTTAAGGTTCTTTATTAATGTATTCTTAGTTTATCCAGCATATCGCTGAATATTTCCAAGGTAAATCATTGTGAATTCTCAGAGTTTGAATCTCTGTTGTCCTGTGATTCAAGGTCATTCATGGTGAATTCCAAGTGTTTATCCAGTGTTTTCCCATACATTCCGTCTCTTTAATCATAATTACTACTTTAATCATTAGCCTAAGTATCATTGGGATTTCTAATAGTTTTGGATACTTTCTTCCTGTTATGTCCTCTCTATGAAAATGAAATCAATGTTTAACCCACTTTATTGCAAAAACGCCAACTCATTTTGACTGAATTATAAATGTAAACAGTATGGCACTGACTTCTGAGCTCCTTGAACACGATTTCCAGGTGATCTTCACATATGAAGGCTCTATGTATTCTTACTGTTTCAATACATTCCTAAATATTTCCCTAGTTTCATTGTGAATTCTCAGAGTGTGAATCACTGTTGTCCAGTGATTAAATCTCTATCATTGTGAATTCCAAGTATTTAAACAGCGTTTTTCCATATGTAACAGCTCTTTAAACGACAATTGTTACTTCTTTAATCTTTAGCCTACCACCGGGATTTCTAATAGTTTTGAATTCCTTCCTCATTTTATATCCTCTCTACGAAAATGAATTAAGTGTTTAAACGACTTTATTCCAAAAACACCAACTCATTTAGACTGAATTATAAATGTAACCAGTATCCAACTCAGTCCTCAGCTCTTTGAACAAGATTTCCCAGCGATTAAACATTGTCCTACAGATGTTAAGGTTCTTTATTAATGTATTCCCAGTTTATCAAGCATATTGCTGATTATTTCACCAGCGAATCATGGTTCTTTCTCAGAGTTTGAATCTCTGTTGTCCTGTCATTCCAGCTCATTCATTGTGAATTCCAAGTGTTTAGCCAGCGTTTTCCCATATATACCAGCTCTTTAAATGTGAATTATTGCTATTTTAAAGACTCTCCTACCTTTCACAGCACATTGAATACAAAGTATTAGAATTTCAACATGCAGTGGAGATGATATAGATCTACAACATATTCCATGTGTTTAAGAAACACTCTTTCACATTTCCCCGGTCTGACTTTATTGAGGTTTTAGACGTTAACCTTTTAATACAGGTATCATACCAGCTCTTTAAAGGTACAATATTACTACTTTGAACACACGCCTAACTATATCATTTTGATTTCTTAAATTTTGAATACTTTCATACTGTTACATAAGCTCTATGAAAATGAATTTTTAAGTGTTTCACCGGCTTTCGTCCATAAACACCAACTCATTTTGACTGAATTATAAATGTAAACAGTATGGCACTGACTTCTGAGCTCCTTGAACACGATTTCCAGGTGATCTTCACATATGAAGGCTCTATGTATTCTTACTGTTTCAATACATTCCTAAATATTTCCCTAGTTTCATTGTGAATTCTCAGTGTGAATCACTGTTGTCCAGTGATTAAATCTCTATCATTGTGAATTCCAAGTATTTAAACAGCGTTTTTCCATATGTAACAGCTCTTTAAACGTCAATTGTTACTACTTTAATCTTCAGCCTACCACCGGGATTTCTAATAGTTTTGAATTCTTTCCTCGTGTTATATCTGCTCTACGAAAATGAATTAAGTGTTTAAACCACTTTATTCCAAAATCACCAACTCATTCAGACTGAATTATAAATGTAACCAGTATCCAACTCAGTCCTCAGCTCTTTGAACAAGATTTCCCAGCGATTAAACATTGTCCTACAGATGTTAAGGTTCTTTATTAATGTATTCTTAGTTTATCCAGCATATCGCTGAATATTTCCAAGGTAAATCATTGTGAATTCTCAGAGTTTGAATCTCTGTTGTCCTGTGATTCAAGGTCATTCATGGTGAATTCCAAGTGTTTATCCAGTGTTTTCCCATACATTCCGTCTCTTTAATCATAATTACTACTTTAATCATTAGCCTAAGTATCATTGGGATTTCTAATAGTTTTGGATACTTTCTTCCTGTTATGTCCTGTCTATGAAAATGAAATAAATGTTTAACCCACTTTATTGCAAAAACGCCAACTCATTTAGACTGAATTATACATGTAACCAATATCCAACTCAATCCTCAGCTCATTGAACACAATTTCCCAGTGATAAAAAATAGTGCTAAAGATGTTAAGGTTCTTTATTAATGTATTCCTAGTTTATCAAGCATATTGCTGAATATTACACCAGCGAGAATCATTGTGGATTCTCAGAGTTTGAATCTCTGTTGTCCTGAGATTCAAGCTCATTCATGGTGAATTCCAAGTCTTTATCCAGCGTTTTCCCATGTATACCAGCTGTTTAAACGTGAATTATTACTACTTTAAAGACTCTCCTACCTTTCACAGCACGTTGAATTCAAATTCTCAGTATTTCAACAGGCAGTAGAGATGTTATAGTTCTACAACATTTTCCAAGGGTTTCAGAAACAGTCCTACACATTTCCCCGTTCTGTGTTTTTTCAGCTCTGATACTTTTAACCTTTTAATACAGGTATCGTACCAGCTCTTTAAAGGTACATTATTACTATTTTGAACACTAGCTGAACTATCATTTTATTTCTTAGAATTTTGAATACTTCCATAGCGTCATATCAGCTCTCTGAAAATTAATTTTTTAGTGTTTCACCGGCTTTCTTCCATAAACGCCAACTCATTTTGACTGAATTATAAATGTAAACAGTATGGCACTGACTTCTGAGCTCCTTGAACACGATTTCCAGGTGATCTTCACATATGAAGGCTCTATGTATTCTTACTGTTTCAATACATTCCTAAATATTTCCCTAGTTTCATTGTGAATTCTCAGAGTGTGAATCAGTGTTGTCCAGTGATTAAATCTCTATCATTGTGAATTCCAAGTATTTAAACAGCGTTTTTCCATATGTAACAGCTCTTTAAACGACAATTGTTACTACTTTAATCTTTAGCCTACCACCGGGATTTCTAATAGTTTTGAATTCTTTCCTCGTGTTATATCTGCTCTACGAAAATGAATTAAGTGTTTAAACCACTTTATTCCAAAATCACCAACTCATTCAGACTGAATTATAAATGTAACCAGTATCCAACTCAGTCCTCAGCTCTTTGAACAAGATTTCCCAGCGATTAAACATTGTCCTACAGATGTTAAGGTTCTTTATTAATGTATTCTTAGTTTATCCAGCATATCGCTGAATATTTCCAAGGTAAATCATTGTGAATTCTCAGAGTTTGAATCTCTGTTGTCCTGTGATTCAAGGTCATTCATGGTGAATTCCAAGTGTTTATCCAGTGTTTTCCCATACATTCCGTCTCTTTAATCATAATTACTACTTTAATCATTAGCCTAAGTATCATTGGGATTTCTAATAGTTTTGGATACTTTCTTCCTGTTATGTCCTCTCTATGAAAATGAAATCAATGTTTAACCCACTTTATTGCAAAAACGCCAACTCATTTTGACTGAATTATAAATGTAAACAGTATGGCACTGACTTCTGAGCTCCTTGAACACGATTTCCAGGTGATCTTCACATATGAAGGCTCTATGTATTCTTACTGTTTCAATACATTCCTAAATATTTCCCTAGTTTCATTGTGAATTCTCAGAGTGTGAATCAGTGTTGTCCAGTGATTAAATCTCTATCATTGTGAATTCCAAGTATTTAAACAGCGTTTTTCCATATGTAACAGCTCTTTAAACGTCAATTGTTACTACTTTAATCTTCAGCCTACCACCGGGATTTCTAATAGTTTTGAATTCTTTCCTCGTGTTATATCTGCTCTACGAAAATGAATTAAGTGTTTAAACCACTTTATTCCAAAATCACCAACTCATTCAGACTGAATTATAAATGTAACCAGTATCCAACTCAGTCCTCAGCTCTTTGAACAAGATTTCCCAGCGATTAAACATTGTCCTACAGATGTTAAGGTTCTTTATTAATGTATTCTTAGTTTATCCAGCATATCGCTGAATATTTCCAAGGTAAATCATTGTGAATTCTCAGAGTTTGAATCTCTGTTGTCCTGTGATTCAAGGTCATTCATGGTGAATTCCAAGTGTTTATCCAGTGTTTTCCCATACATTCCGTCTCTTTAATCATAATTACTACTTTAATCATTAGCCTAAGTATCATTGGGATTTCTAATAGTTTTGGATACTTTCTTCCTCTTATGTCCTCTCTATGAAAATGAAATAAATGTTTAACCCACTTTATTGCAAAAATGCCAACTCATTTAGACTGAATTATACATGTAACCACTATCCAACTCAATCCTCAGCTCATTGAACACAATTTCCCAGTGATAAAAAATAGTGCTAAAGATGTTAAGGTTCTTTATTAATGTATTCCTAGTTTATCAAGCATATTGCTGAATATTTCACCAGCGAGAATCATTGTGGATTCTCAGAGTTTGAATCTCTGTTGTCCTGAGATTCAAGCTCATTCATGGTGAATTCCAAGTGTTTATCCAGCGTTTTCCCATATATACCAGCTGTTAAAACGTGAATTATTACTACTTTAAAGACTCTCCTACCTTTCACAGCACGTTGAATTCAAATTCTCAGTATTTCAACAGGCAGTAGTGATGTTATAGTTCTACAACATTTTCCAAGGGTTTCAGAAACAGTCCTACACATTTCCCCGTTCTGTTTTTTTTCAGCTCTGATACTTTTAACCTTTTAATACAGGTATCGTACCAGCTCTTTAAAGGTACATTATTACTATTTTGAACACTAGCTGAACTATCATTTTATTTCTTAGAATTTTGAATACTTCCGTAGCGTCATATCAGCTCTATGAAAATGAATTTTTAAGTGTTTCACCGGCTTTCTTCCAAAAACGCCAACTCATTTTGACTGAATTATAAATGTAAACAGTATGGCACTGACTTCTGAGCTCCTTGAACACGATTTCCAGGTGATCTTCACATATGAAGGCTCTATGTATTCTTACTGTTTCAATACATTCCTAAATATTTCCCTAGTTTCATTGTGAATTCTCAGAGTGTGAATCACTGTTGTCCAGTGATTAAATCTCTATCATTGTGAATTCCAAGTATTTAAACAGCGTTTTTCCATATGTAACAGCTCTTTAAACGACAATTGTTACTTCTTTAATCTTTAGCCTACCACCGGGATTTCTAATAGTTTTGAATTCCTTCCTCATTTTATATCCTCTCTACGAAAATGAATTAAGTGTTTAAACGACTTTATTCCAAAAACACCAACTCATTTAGACTGAATTATAAATGTAACCAGTATCCAACTCAGTCCTCAGCTCTTTGAACAAGATTTCCCAGCGATTAAACATTGTCCTACAGATGTTAAGGTTCTTTATTAATGTATTCCCAGTTTATCAAGCATATTGCTGATTATTTCACCAGCGAATCATGGTTCTTTCTCAGAGTTTGAATCTCTGTTGTCCTGTCATTCCAGCTCATTCATTGTGAATTCCAAGTGTTTAGCCAGCGTTTTCCCATATATACCAGCTCTTTAAATGTGAATTATTGCTATTTTAAAGACTCTCCTACCTTTCACAGCACATTGAATACAAAGTATTAGAATTTCAACATGCAGTGGAGATGATATAGATCTACAACATATTCCATGTGTTTAAGAAACACTCTTTCACATTTCCCCGGTCTGACTTTATTGAGGTTTTAGACGTTAACCTTTTAATACAGGTATCATACCAGCTCTTTAAAGGTACAATATTACTACTTTGAACACACGCCTAACTATATCATTTTGATTTCTTAAATTTTGAATACTTTCATACTGTTACATAAGCTCTATGAAAATGAATTTTTAAGTGTTTCACCGGCTTTCGTCCATAAACACCAACTCATTTTGACTGAATTATAAATGTAAACAGTATGGCACTGACTTCTGAGCTCCTTGAACACGATTTCCAGGTGATCTTCACATATGAAGGCTCTATGTATTCTTACTGTTTCAATACATTCCTAAATATTTCCCTAGTTTCATTGTGAATTCTCAGTGTGAATCACTGTTGTCCAGTGATTAAATCTCTATCATTGTGAATTCCAAGTATTTAAACAGCGTTTTTCCATATGTAACAGCTCTTTAAACGTCAATTGTTACTACTTTAATCTTCAGCCTACCACCGGGATTTCTAATAGTTTTGAATTCTTTCCTCGTGTTATATCTGCTCTACGAAAATGAATTAAGTGTTTAAACCACTTTATTCCAAAATCACCAACTCATTCAGACTGAATTATAAATGTAACCAGTATCCAACTCAGTCCTCAGCTCTTTGAACAAGATTTCCCAGCGATTAAACATTGTCCTACAGATGTTAAGGTTCTTTATTAATGTATTCTTAGTTTATCCAGCATATCGCTGAATATTTCCAAGGTAAATCATTGTGAATTCTCAGAGTTTGAATCTCTGTTGTCCTGTGATTCAAGGTCATTCATGGTGAATTCCAAGTGTTTATCCAGTGTTTTCCCATACATTCCGTCTCTTTAATCATAATTACTACTTTAATCATTAGCCTAAGTATCATTGGGATTTCTAATAGTTTTGGATACTTTCTTCCTGTTATGTCCTCTCTATGAAAATGAAATAAATGTTTAACCCACTTTATTGCAAAAACGCCAACTCATTTAGACTGAATTATACATGTAACCAATATCCAACTCAATCCTCAGCTCATTGAACACAATTTCCCAGTGATAAAAAATAGTGCTAAAGATGTTAAGGTTCTTTATTAATGTATTCCTAGTTTATCAAGCATATTGCTGAATATTACACCAGCGAGAATCATTGTGGATTCTCAGAGTTTGAATCTCTGTTGTCCTGAGATTCAAGCTCATTCATGGTGAATTCCAAGTGTTTATCCAGCGTTTTCCCATGTATACCAGCTGTTTAAACGTGAATTATTACTACTTTAAAGACTCTCCTACCTTTCACAGCACGTTGAATTCAAATTCTCAGTATTTCAACAGGCAGTAGAGATGTTATAGTTCTACAACATTTTCCAAGGGTTTCAGAAACAGTCCTACACATTTCCCCGTTCTGTGTTTTTTCAGCTCTGATACTTTTAACCTTTTAATACAGGTATCGTACCAGCTCTTTAAAGGTACATTATTACTATTTTGAACACTAGCTGAACTATCATTTTATTTCTTAGAATTTTGAATACTTCCATAGCGTCATATCAGCTCTCTGAAAATTAATTTTTTAGTGTTTCACCGGCTTTCTTCCATAAACGCCAACTCATTTTGACTGAATTATAAATGTAAACAGTATGGCACTGACTTCTGAGCTCCTTGAACACGATTTCCAGGTGATCTTCACATATGAAGGCTCTATGTATTCTTACTGTTTCAATACATTCCTAAATATTTCCCTAGTTTCATTGTGAATTCTCAGAGTGTGAATCAGTGTTGTCCAGTGATTAAATCTCTATCATTGTGAATTCCAAGTATTTAAACAGCGTTTTTCCATATGTAACAGCTCTTTAAACGACAATTGTTACTACTTTAATCTTTAGCCTACCACCGGGATTTCTAATAGTTTTGAATTCTTTCCTCGTGTTATATCTGCTCTACGAAAATGAATTAAGTGTTTAAACCACTTTATTCCAAAATCACCAACTCATTCAGACTGAATTATAAATGTAACCAGTATCCAACTCAGTCCTCAGCTCTTTGAACAAGATTTCCCAGCGATTAAACATTGTCCTACAGATGTTAAGGTTCTTTATTAATGTATTCTTAGTTTATCCAGCATATCGCTGAATATTTCCAAGGTAAATCATTGTGAATTCTCAGAGTTTGAATCTCTGTTGTCCTGTGATTCAAGGTCATTCATGGTGAATTCCAAGTGTTTATCCAGTGTTTTCCCATACATTCCGTCTCTTTAATCATAATTACTACTTTAATCATTAGCCTAAGTATCATTGGGATTTCTAATAGTTTTGGATACTTTCTTCCTGTTATGTCCTCTCTATGAAAATGAAATCAATGTTTAACCCACTTTATTGCAAAAACGCCAACTCATTTTGACTGAATTATAAATGTAAACAGTATGGCACTGACTTCTGAGCTCCTTGAACACGATTTCCAGGTGATCTTCACATATGAAGGCTCTATGTATTCTTACTGTTTCAATACATTCCTAAATATTTCCCTAGTTTCATTGTGAATTCTCAGAGTGTGAATCACTGTTGTCCAGTGATTAAATCTCTATCATTGTGAATTCCAAGTATTTAAACAGCGTTTTTCCATATGTAACAGCTCTTTAAACGACAATTGTTACTTCTTTAATCTTTAGCCTACCACCGGGATTTCTAATAGTTTTGAATTCCTTCCTCATTTTATATCCTCTCTACGAAAATGAATTAAGTGTTTAAACGACTTTATTCCAAAAACACCAACTCATTTAGACTGAATTATAAATGTAACCAGTATCCAACTCAGTCCTCAGCTCTTTGAACAAGATTTCCCAGCGATTAAACATTGTCCTACAGATGTTAAGGTTCTTTATTAATGTATTCCCAGTTTATCAAGCATATTGCTGATTATTTCACCAGCGAATCATGGTTCTTTCTCAGAGTTTGAATCTCTGTTGTCCTGTCATTCCAGCTCATTCATTGTGAATTCCAAGTGTTTAGCCAGCGTTTTCCCATATATACCAGCTCTTTAAATGTGAATTATTGCTATTTTAAAGACTCTCCTACCTTTCACAGCACATTGAATACAAAGTATTAGAATTTCAACATGCAGTGGAGATGATATAGATCTACAACATATTCCATGTGTTTAAGAAACACTCTTTCACATTTCCCCGGTCTGACTTTATTGAGGTTTTAGACGTTAACCTTTTAATACAGGTATCATACCAGCTCTTTAAAGGTACAATATTACTACTTTGAACACACGCCTAACTATATCATTTTGATTTCTTAAATTTTGAATACTTTCATACTGTTACATAAGCTCTATGAAAATGAATTTTTAAGTGTTTCACCGGCTTTCGTCCATAAACACCAACTCATTTTGACTGAATTATAAATGTAAACAGTATGGCACTGACTTCTGAGCTCCTTGAACACGATTTCCAGGTGATCTTCACATATGAAGGCTCTATGTATTCTTACTGTTTCAATACATTCCTAAATATTTCCCTAGTTTCATTGTGAATTCTCAGTGTGAATCACTGTTGTCCAGTGATTAAATCTCTATCATTGTGAATTCCAAGTATTTAAACAGCGTTTTTCCATATGTAACAGCTCTTTAAACGTCAATTGTTACTACTTTAATCTTCAGCCTACCACCGGGATTTCTAATAGTTTTGAATTCTTTCCTCGTGTTATATCTGCTCTACGAAAATGAATTAAGTGTTTAAACCACTTTATTCCAAAATCACCAACTCATTCAGACTGAATTATAAATGTAACCAGTATCCAACTCAGTCCTCAGCTCTTTGAACAAGATTTCCCAGCGATTAAACATTGTCCTACAGATGTTAAGGTTCTTTATTAATGTATTCTTAGTTTATCCAGCATATCGCTGAATATTTCCAAGGTAAATCATTGTGAATTCTCAGAGTTTGAATCTCTGTTGTCCTGTGATTCAAGGTCATTCATGGTGAATTCCAAGTGTTTATCCAGTGTTTTCCCATACATTCCGTCTCTTTAATCATAATTACTACTTTAATCATTAGCCTAAGTATCATTGGGATTTCTAATAGTTTTGGATACTTTCTTCCTGTTATGTCCTGTCTATGAAAATGAAATAAATGTTTAACCCACTTTATTGCAAAAACGCCAACTCATTTAGACTGAATTATACATGTAACCAATATCCAACTCAATCCTCAGCTCATTGAACACAATTTCCCAGTGATAAAAAATAGTGCTAAAGATGTTAAGGTTCTTTATTAATGTATTCCTAGTTTATCAAGCATATTGCTGAATATTACACCAGCGAGAATCATTGTGGATTCTCAGAGTTTGAATCTCTGTTGTCCTGAGATTCAAGCTCATTCATGGTGAATTCCAAGTGTTTATCCAGCGTTTTCCCATGTATACCAGCTGTTTAAACGTGAATTATTACTACTTTAAAGACTCTCCTACCTTTCACAGCACGTTGAATTCAAATTCTCAGTATTTCAACAGGCAGTAGAGATGTTATAGTTCTACAACATTTTCCAAGGGTTTCAGAAACAGTCCTACACATTTCCCCGTTCTGTGTTTTTTCAGCTCTGATACTTTTAACCTTTTAATACAGGTATCGTACCAGCTCTTTAAAGGTACATTATTACTATTTTGAACACTAGCTGAACTATCATTTTATTTCTTAGAATTTTGAATACTTCCATAGCGTCATATCAGCTCTCTGAAAATTAATTTTTTAGTGTTTCACCGGCTTTCTTCCATAAACGCCAACTCATTTTGACTGAATTATAAATGTAAACAGTATGGCACTGACTTCTGAGCTCCTTGAACACGATTTCCAGGTGATCTTCACATATGAAGGCTCTATGTATTCTTACTGTTTCAATACATTCCTAAATATTTCCCTAGTTTCATTGTGAATTCTCAGAGTGTGAATCAGTGTTGTCCAGTGATTAAATCTCTATCATTGTGAATTCCAAGTATTTAAACAGCGTTTTTCCATATGTAACAGCTCTTTAAACGACAATTGTTACTACTTTAATCTTTAGCCTACCACCGGGATTTCTAATAGTTTTGAATTCTTTCCTCGTGTTATATCTGCTCTACGAAAATGAATTAAGTGTTTAAACCACTTTATTCCAAAATCACCAACTCATTCAGACTGAATTATAAATGTAACCAGTATCCAACTCAGTCCTCAGCTCTTTGAACAAGATTTCCCAGCGATTAAACATTGTCCTACAGATGTTAAGGTTCTTTATTAATGTATTCTTAGTTTATCCAGCATATCGCTGAATATTTCCAAGGTAAATCATTGTGAATTCTCAGAGTTTGAATCTCTGTTGTCCTGTGATTCAAGGTCATTCATGGTGAATTCCAAGTGTTTATCCAGTGTTTTCCCATACATTCCGTCTCTTTAATCATAATTACTACTTTAATCATTAGCCTAAGTATCATTGGGATTTCTAATAGTTTTGGATACTTTCTTCCTGTTATGTCCTCTCTATGAAAATGAAATCAATGTTTAACCCACTTTATTGCAAAAACGCCAACTCATTTTGACTGAATTATAAATGTAAACAGTATGGCACTGACTTCTGAGCTCCTTGAACACGATTTCCAGGTGATCTTCACATATGAAGGCTCTATGTATTCTTACTGTTTCAATACATTCCTAAATATTTCCCTAGTTTCATTGTGAATTCTCAGAGTGTGAATCAGTGTTGTCCAGTGATTAAATCTCTATCATTGTGAATTCCAAGTATTTAAACAGCGTTTTTCCATATGTAACAGCTCTTTAAACGTCAATTGTTACTACTTTAATCTTCAGCCTACCACCGGGATTTCTAATAGTTTTGAATTCTTTCCTCGTGTTATATCTGCTCTACGAAAATGAATTAAGTGTTTAAACCACTTTATTCCAAAATCACCAACTCATTCAGACTGAATTATAAATGTAACCAGTATCCAACTCAGTCCTCAGCTCTTTGAACAAGATTTCCCAGCGATTAAACATTGTCCTACAGATGTTAAGGTTCTTTATTAATGTATTCTTAGTTTATCCAGCATATCGCTGAATATTTCCAAGGTAAATCATTGTGAATTCTCAGAGTTTGAATCTCTGTTGTCCTGTGATTCAAGGTCATTCATGGTGAATTCCAAGTGTTTATCCAGTGTTTTCCCATACATTCCGTCTCTTTAATCATAATTACTACTTTAATCATTAGCCTAAGTATCATTGGGATTTCTAATAGTTTTGGATACTTTCTTCCTCTTATGTCCTGTCTATGAAAATGAAATAAATGTTTAACCCACTTTATTGCAAAAACGCCAACTCATTTAGACTGAATTATACATGTAACCAATATCCAACTCAATCCTCAGCTCATTGAACACAATTTCCCAGTGATAAAAAATAGTGCTAAAGATGTTAAGGTTCTTTATTAATGTATTCCTAGTTTATCAAGCATATTGCTGAATATTACACCAGCGAGAATCATTGTGGATTCTCAGAGTTTGAATCTCTGTTGTCCTGAGATTCAAGCTCATTCATGGTGAATTCCAAGTGTTTATCCAGCGTTTTCCCATGTATACCAGCTGTTTAAACGTGAATTATTACTACTTTAAAGACTCTCCTACCTTTCACAGCACGTTGAATTCAAATTCTCAGTATTTCAACAGGCAGTAGAGATGTTATAGTTCTACAACATTTTCCAAGGGTTTCAGAAACAGTCCTACACATTTCCCCGTTCTGTGTTTTTTCAGCTCTGATACTTTTAACCTTTTAATACAGGTATCGTACCAGCTCTTTAAAGGTACATTATTACTATTTTGAACACTAGCTGAACTATCATTTTATTTCTTAGAATTTTGAATACTTCCATAGCGTCATATCAGCTCTCTGAAAATTAATTTTTTAGTGTTTCACCGGCTTTCTTCCATAAACGCCAACTCATTTTGACTGAATTATAAATGTAAACAGTATGGCACTGACTTCTGAGCTCCTTGAACACGATTTCCAGGTGATCTTCACATATGAAGGCTCTATGTATTCTTACTGTTTCAATACATTCCTAAATATTTCCCTAGTTTCATTGTGAATTCTCAGAGTGTGAATCAGTGTTGTCCAGTGATTAAATCTCTATCATTGTGAATTCCAAGTATTTAAACAGCGTTTTTCCATATGTAACAGCTCTTTAAACGACAATTGTTACTACTTTAATCTTTAGCCTACCACCGGGATTTCTAATAGTTTTGAATTCTTTCCTCGTGTTATATCTGCTCTACGAAAATGAATTAAGTGTTTAAACCACTTTATTCCAAAATCACCAACTCATTCAGACTGAATTATAAATGTAACCAGTATCCAACTCAGTCCTCAGCTCTTTGAACAAGATTTCCCAGCGATTAAACATTGTCCTACAGATGTTAAGGTTCTTTATTAATGTATTCTTAGTTTATCCAGCATATCGCTGAATATTTCCAAGGTAAATCATTGTGAATTCTCAGAGTTTGAATCTCTGTTGTCCTGTGATTCAAGGTCATTCATGGTGAATTCCAAGTGTTTATCCAGTGTTTTCCCATACATTCCGTCTCTTTAATCATAATTACTACTTTAATCATTAGCCTAAGTATCATTGGGATTTCTAATAGTTTTGGATACTTTCTTCCTGTTATGTCCTCTCTATGAAAATGAAATCAATGTTTAACCCACTTTATTGCAAAAACGCCAACTCATTTTGACTGAATTATAAATGTAAACAGTATGGCACTGACTTCTGAGCTCCTTGAACACGATTTCCAGGTGATCTTCACATATGAAGGCTCTATGTATTCTTACTGTTTCAATACATTCCTAAATATTTCCCTAGTTTCATTGTGAATTCTCAGAGTGTGAATCACTGTTGTCCAGTGATTAAATCTCTATCATTGTGAATTCCAAGTATTTAAACAGCGTTTTTCCATATGTAACAGCTCTTTAAACGACAATTGTTACTTCTTTAATCTTTAGCCTACCACCGGGATTTCTAATAGTTTTGAATTCCTTCCTCATTTTATATCCTCTCTACGAAAATGAATTAAGTGTTTAAACGACTTTATTCCAAAAACACCAACTCATTTAGACTGAATTATAAATGTAACCAGTATCCAACTCAGTCCTCAGCTCTTTGAACAAGATTTCCCAGCGATTAAACATTGTCCTACAGATGTTAAGGTTCTTTATTAATGTATTCCCAGTTTATCAAGCATATTGCTGATTATTTCACCAGCGAATCATGGTTCTTTCTCAGAGTTTGAATCTCTGTTGTCCTGTCATTCCAGCTCATTCATTGTGAATTCCAAGTGTTTAGCCAGCGTTTTCCCATATATACCAGCTCTTTAAATGTGAATTATTGCTATTTTAAAGACTCTCCTACCTTTCACAGCACATTGAATACAAAGTATTAGAATTTCAACATGCAGTGGAGATGATATAGATCTACAACATATTCCATGTGTTTAAGAAACACTCTTTCACATTTCCCCGGTCTGACTTTATTGAGGTTTTAGACGTTAACCTTTTAATACAGGTATCATACCAGCTCTTTAAAGGTACAATATTACTACTTTGAACACACGCCTAACTATATCATTTTGATTTCTTAAATTTTGAATACTTTCATACTGTTACATAAGCTCTATGAAAATGAATTTTTAAGTGTTTCACCGGCTTTCGTCCATAAACACCAACTCATTTTGACTGAATTATAAATGTAAACAGTATGGCACTGACTTCTGAGCTCCTTGAACACGATTTCCAGGTGATCTTCACATATGAAGGCTCTATGTATTCTTACTGTTTCAATACATTCCTAAATATTTCCCTAGTTTCATTGTGAATTCTCAGTGTGAATCACTGTTGTCCAGTGATTAAATCTCTATCATTGTGAATTCCAAGTATTTAAACAGCGTTTTTCCATATGTAACAGCTCTTTAAACGTCAATTGTTACTACTTTAATCTTCAGCCTACCACCGGGATTTCTAATAGTTTTGAATTCTTTCCTCGTGTTATATCTGCTCTACGAAAATGAATTAAGTGTTTAAACCACTTTATTCCAAAATCACCAACTCATTCAGACTGAATTATAAATGTAACCAGTATCCAACTCAGTCCTCAGCTCTTTGAACAAGATTTCCCAGCGATTAAACATTGTCCTACAGATGTTAAGGTTCTTTATTAATGTATTCTTAGTTTATCCAGCATATCGCTGAATATTTCCAAGGTAAATCATTGTGAATTCTCAGAGTTTGAATCTCTGTTGTCCTGTGATTCAAGGTCATTCATGGTGAATTCCAAGTGTTTATCCAGTGTTTTCCCATACATTCCGTCTCTTTAATCATAATTACTACTTTAATCATTAGCCTAAGTATCATTGGGATTTCTAATAGTTTTGGATACTTTCTTCCTGTTATGTCCTGTCTATGAAAATGAAATAAATGTTTAACCCACTTTATTGCAAAAACGCCAACTCATTTAGACTGAATTATACATGTAACCAATATCCAACTCAATCCTCAGCTCATTGAACACAATTTCCCAGTGATAAAAAATAGTGCTAAAGATGTTAAGGTTCTTTATTAATGTATTCCTAGTTTATCAAGCATATTGCTGAATATTACACCAGCGAGAATCATTGTGGATTCTCAGAGTTTGAATCTCTGTTGTCCTGAGATTCAAGCTCATTCATGGTGAATTCCAAGTCTTTATCCAGCGTTTTCCCATGTATACCAGCTGTTTAAACGTGAATTATTACTACTTTAAAGACTCTCCTACCTTTCACAGCACGTTGAATTCAAATTCTCAGTATTTCAACAGGCAGTAGAGATGTTATAGTTCTACAACATTTTCCAAGGGTTTCAGAAACAGTCCTACACATTTCCCCGTTCTGTGTTTTTTCAGCTCTGATACTTTTAACCTTTTAATACAGGTATCGTACCAGCTCTTTAAAGGTACATTATTACTATTTTGAACACTAGCTGAACTATCATTTTATTTCTTAGAATTTTGAATACTTCCATAGCGTCATATCAGCTCTCTGAAAATTAATTTTTTAGTGTTTCACCGGCTTTCTTCCATAAACGCCAACTCATTTTGACTGAATTATAAATGTAAACAGTATGGCACTGACTTCTGAGCTCCTTGAACACGATTTCCAGGTGATCTTCACATATGAAGGCTCTATGTATTCTTACTGTTTCAATACATTCCTAAATATTTCCCTAGTTTCATTGTGAATTCTCAGAGTGTGAATCAGTGTTGTCCAGTGATTAAATCTCTATCATTGTGAATTCCAAGTATTTAAACAGCGTTTTTCCATATGTAACAGCTCTTTAAACGACAATTGTTACTACTTTAATCTTTAGCCTACCACCGGGATTTCTAATAGTTTTGAATTCTTTCCTCGTGTTATATCTGCTCTACGAAAATGAATTAAGTGTTTAAACCACTTTATTCCAAAATCACCAACTCATTCAGACTGAATTATAAATGTAACCAGTATCCAACTCAGTCCTCAGCTCTTTGAACAAGATTTCCCAGCGATTAAACATTGTCCTACAGATGTTAAGGTTCTTTATTAATGTATTCTTAGTTTATCCAGCATATCGCTGAATATTTCCAAGGTAAATCATTGTGAATTCTCAGAGTTTGAATCTCTGTTGTCCTGTGATTCAAGGTCATTCATGGTGAATTCCAAGTGTTTATCCAGTGTTTTCCCATACATTCCGTCTCTTTAATCATAATTACTACTTTAATCATTAGCCTAAGTATCATTGGGATTTCTAATAGTTTTGGATACTTTCTTCCTGTTATGTCCTCTCTATGAAAATGAAATCAATGTTTAACCCACTTTATTGCAAAAACGCCAACTCATTTTGACTGAATTATAAATGTAAACAGTATGGCACTGACTTCTGAGCTCCTTGAACACGATTTCCAGGTGATCTTCACATATGAAGGCTCTATGTATTCTTACTGTTTCAATACATTCCTAAATATTTCCCTAGTTTCATTGTGAATTCTCAGAGTGTGAATCAGTGTTGTCCAGTGATTAAATCTCTATCATTGTGAATTCCAAGTATTTAAACAGCGTTTTTCCATATGTAACAGCTCTTTAAACGTCAATTGTTACTACTTTAATCTTCAGCCTACCACCGGGATTTCTAATAGTTTTGAATTCTTTCCTCGTGTTATATCTGCTCTACGAAAATGAATTAAGTGTTTAAACCACTTTATTCCAAAATCACCAACTCATTCAGACTGAATTATAAATGTAACCAGTATCCAACTCAGTCCTCAGCTCTTTGAACAAGATTTCCCAGCGATTAAACATTGTCCTACAGATGTTAAGGTTCTTTATTAATGTATTCTTAGTTTATCCAGCATATCGCTGAATATTTCCAAGGTAAATCATTGTGAATTCTCAGAGTTTGAATCTCTGTTGTCCTGTGATTCAAGGTCATTCATGGTGAATTCCAAGTGTTTATCCAGTGTTTTCCCATACATTCCGTCTCTTTAATCATAATTACTACTTTAATCATTAGCCTAAGTATCATTGGGATTTCTAATAGTTTTGGATACTTTCTTCCTCTTATGTCCTGTCTATGAAAATGAAATAAATGTTTAACCCACTTTATTGCAAAAACGCCAACTCATTTAGACTGAATTATACATGTAACCAATATCCAACTCAATCCTCAGCTCATTGAACACAATTTCCCAGTGATAAAAAATAGTGCTAAAGATGTTAAGGTTCTTTATTAATGTATTCCTAGTTTATCAAGCATATTGCTGAATATTACACCAGCGAGAATCATTGTGGATTCTCAGAGTTTGAATCTCTGTTGTCCTGAGATTCAAGCTCATTCATGGTGAATTCCAAGTGTTTATCCAGCGTTTTCCCATGTATACCAGCTGTTTAAACGTGAATTATTACTACTTTAAAGACTCTCCTACCTTTCACAGCACGTTGAATTCAAATTCTCAGTATTTCAACAGGCAGTAGAGATGTTATAGTTCTACAACATTTTCCAAGGGTTTCAGAAACAGTCCTACACATTTCCCCGTTCTGTGTTTTTTCAGCTCTGATACTTTTAACCTTTTAATACAGGTATCGTACCAGCTCTTTAAAGGTACATTATTACTATTTTGAACACTAGCTGAACTATCATTTTATTTCTTAGAATTTTGAATACTTCCATAGCGTCATATCAGCTCTCTGAAAATTAATTTTTTAGTGTTTCACCGGCTTTCTTCCATAAACGCCAACTCATTTTGACTGAATTATAAATGTAAACAGTATGGCACTGACTTCTGAGCTCCTTGAACACGATTTCCAGGTGATCTTCACATATGAAGGCTCTATGTATTCTTACTGTTTCAATACATTCCTAAATATTTCCCTAGTTTCATTGTGAATTCTCAGAGTGTGAATCAGTGTTGTCCAGTGATTAAATCTCTATCATTGTGAATTCCAAGTATTTAAACAGCGTTTTTCCATATGTAACAGCTCTTTAAACGACAATTGTTACTACTTTAATCTTTAGCCTACCACCGGGATTTCTAATAGTTTTGAATTCTTTCCTCGTGTTATATCTGCTCTACGAAAATGAATTAAGTGTTTAAACCACTTTATTCCAAAATCACCAACTCATTCAGACTGAATTATAAATGTAACCAGTATCCAACTCAGTCCTCAGCTCTTTGAACAAGATTTCCCAGCGATTAAACATTGTCCTACAGATGTTAAGGTTCTTTATTAATGTATTCTTAGTTTATCCAGCATATCGCTGAATATTTCCAAGGTAAATCATTGTGAATTCTCAGAGTTTGAATCTCTGTTGTCCTGTGATTCAAGGTCATTCATGGTGAATTCCAAGTGTTTATCCAGTGTTTTCCCATACATTCCGTCTCTTTAATCATAATTACTACTTTAATCATTAGCCTAAGTATCATTGGGATTTCTAATAGTTTTGGATACTTTCTTCCTGTTATGTCCTCTCTATGAAAATGAAATCAATGTTTAACCCACTTTATTGCAAAAACGCCAACTCATTTTGACTGAATTATAAATGTAAACAGTATGGCACTGACTTCTGAGCTCCTTGAACACGATTTCCAGGTGATCTTCACATATGAAGGCTCTATGTATTCTTACTGTTTCAATACATTCCTAAATATTTCCCTAGTTTCATTGTGAATTCTCAGAGTGTGAATCACTGTTGTCCAGTGATTAAATCTCTATCATTGTGAATTCCAAGTATTTAAACAGCGTTTTTCCATATGTAACAGCTCTTTAAACGACAATTGTTACTTCTTTAATCTTTAGCCTACCACCGGGATTTCTAATAGTTTTGAATTCCTTCCTCATTTTATATCCTCTCTACGAAAATGAATTAAGTGTTTAAACGACTTTATTCCAAAAACACCAACTCATTTAGACTGAATTATAAATGTAACCAGTATCCAACTCAGTCCTCAGCTCTTTGAACAAGATTTCCCAGCGATTAAACATTGTCCTACAGATGTTAAGGTTCTTTATTAATGTATTCCCAGTTTATCAAGCATATTGCTGATTATTTCACCAGCGAATCATGGTTCTTTCTCAGAGTTTGAATCTCTGTTGTCCTGTCATTCCAGCTCATTCATTGTGAATTCCAAGTGTTTAGCCAGCGTTTTCCCATATATACCAGCTCTTTAAATGTGAATTATTGCTATTTTAAAGACTCTCCTACCTTTCACAGCACATTGAATACAAAGTATTAGAATTTCAACATGCAGTGGAGATGATATAGATCTACAACATATTCCATGTGTTTAAGAAACACTCTTTCACATTTCCCCGGTCTGACTTTATTGAGGTTTTAGACGTTAACCTTTTAATACAGGTATCATACCAGCTCTTTAAAGGTACAATATTACTACTTTGAACACACGCCTAACTATATCATTTTGATTTCTTAAATTTTGAATACTTTCATACTGTTACATAAGCTCTATGAAAATGAATTTTTAAGTGTTTCACCGGCTTTCGTCCATAAACACCAACTCATTTTGACTGAATTATAAATGTAAACAGTATGGCACTGACTTCTGAGCTCCTTGAACACGATTTCCAGGTGATCTTCACATATGAAGGCTCTATGTATTCTTACTGTTTCAATACATTCCTAAATATTTCCCTAGTTTCATTGTGAATTCTCAGTGTGAATCACTGTTGTCCAGTGATTAAATCTCTATCATTGTGAATTCCAAGTATTTAAACAGCGTTTTTCCATATGTAACAGCTCTTTAAACGTCAATTGTTACTACTTTAATCTTCAGCCTACCACCGGGATTTCTAATAGTTTTGAATTCTTTCCTCGTGTTATATCTGCTCTACGAAAATGAATTAAGTGTTTAAACCACTTTATTCCAAAATCACCAACTCATTCAGACTGAATTATAAATGTAACCAGTATCCAACTCAGTCCTCAGCTCTTTGAACAAGATTTCCCAGCGATTAAACATTGTCCTACAGATGTTAAGGTTCTTTATTAATGTATTCTTAGTTTATCCAGCATATCGCTGAATATTTCCAAGGTAAATCATTGTGAATTCTCAGAGTTTGAATCTCTGTTGTCCTGTGATTCAAGGTCATTCATGGTGAATTCCAAGTGTTTATCCAGTGTTTTCCCATACATTCCGTCTCTTTAATCATAATTACTACTTTAATCATTAGCCTAAGTATCATTGGGATTTCTAATAGTTTTGGATACTTTCTTCCTGTTATGTCCTGTCTATGAAAATGAAATAAATGTTTAACCCACTTTATTGCAAAAACGCCAACTCATTTAGACTGAATTATACATGTAACCAATATCCAACTCAATCCTCAGCTCATTGAACACAATTTCCCAGTGATAAAAAATAGTGCTAAAGATGTTAAGGTTCTTTATTAATGTATTCCTAGTTTATCAAGCATATTGCTGAATATTACACCAGCGAGAATCATTGTGGATTCTCAGAGTTTGAATCTCTGTTGTCCTGAGATTCAAGCTCATTCATGGTGAATTCCAAGTCTTTATCCAGCGTTTTCCCATGTATACCAGCTGTTTAAACGTGAATTATTACTACTTTAAAGACTCTCCTACCTTTCACAGCACGTTGAATTCAAATTCTCAGTATTTCAACAGGCAGTAGAGATGTTATAGTTCTACAACATTTTCCAAGGGTTTCAGAAACAGTCCTACACATTTCCCCGTTCTGTGTTTTTTCAGCTCTGATACTTTTAACCTTTTAATACAGGTATCGTACCAGCTCTTTAAAGGTACATTATTACTATTTTGAACACTAGCTGAACTATCATTTTATTTCTTAGAATTTTGAATACTTCCATAGCGTCATATCAGCTCTCTGAAAATTAATTTTTTAGTGTTTCACCGGCTTTCTTCCATAAACGCCAACTCATTTTGACTGAATTATAAATGTAAACAGTATGGCACTGACTTCTGAGCTCCTTGAACACGATTTCCAGGTGATCTTCACATATGAAGGCTCTATGTATTCTTACTGTTTCAATACATTCCTAAATATTTCCCTAGTTTCATTGTGAATTCTCAGAGTGTGAATCAGTGTTGTCCAGTGATTAAATCTCTATCATTGTGAATTCCAAGTATTTAAACAGCGTTTTTCCATATGTAACAGCTCTTTAAACGACAATTGTTACTACTTTAATCTTTAGCCTACCACCGGGATTTCTAATAGTTTTGAATTCTTTCCTCGTGTTATATCTGCTCTACGAAAATGAATTAAGTGTTTAAACCACTTTATTCCAAAATCACCAACTCATTCAGACTGAATTATAAATGTAACCAGTATCCAACTCAGTCCTCAGCTCTTTGAACAAGATTTCCCAGCGATTAAACATTGTCCTACAGATGTTAAGGTTCTTTATTAATGTATTCTTAGTTTATCCAGCATATCGCTGAATATTTCCAAGGTAAATCATTGTGAATTCTCAGAGTTTGAATCTCTGTTGTCCTGTGATTCAAGGTCATTCATGGTGAATTCCAAGTGTTTATCCAGTGTTTTCCCATACATTCCGTCTCTTTAATCATAATTACTACATTAATCATTAGCCTAAGTATCATTGGGATTTCTAATAGTTTTGGATACTTTCTTCCTGTTATGTCCTCTCTATGAAAATGAAATCAATGTTTAACCCACTTTATTGCAAAAACGCCAACTCATTTTGACTGAATTATAAATGTAAACAGTATGGCACTGACTTCTGAGCTCCTTGAACACGATTTCCAGGTGATCTTCACATATGAAGGCTCTATGTATTCTTACTGTTTCAATACATTCCTAAATATTTCCCTAGTTTCATTGTGAATTCTCAGAGTGTGAATCAGTGTTGTCCAGTGATTAAATCTCTATCATTGTGAATTCCAAGTATTTAAACAGCGTTTTTCCATATGTAACAGCTCTTTAAACGTCAATTGTTACTACTTTAATCTTCAGCCTACCACCGGGATTTCTAATAGTTTTGAATTCTTTCCTCGTGTTATATCTGCTCTACGAAAATGAATTAAGTGTTTAAACCACTTTATTCCAAAATCACCAACTCATTCAGACTGAATTATAAATGTAACCAGTATCCAACTCAGTCCTCAGCTCTTTGAACAAGATTTCCCAGCGATTAAACATTGTCCTACAGATGTTAAGGTTCTTTATTAATGTATTCTTAGTTTATCCAGCATATCGCTGAATATTTCCAAGGTAAATCATTGTGAATTCTCAGAGTTTGAATCTCTGTTGTCCTGTGATTCAAGGTCATTCATGGTGAATTCCAAGTGTTTATCCAGTGTTTTCCCATACATTCCGTCTCTTTAATCATAATTACTACTTTAATCATTAGCCTAAGTATCATTGGGATTTCTAATAGTTTTGGATACTTTCTTCCTCTTATGTCCTCTCTATGAAAATGAAATAAATGTTTAACCCACTTTATTGCAAAAATGCCAACTCATTTAGACTGAATTATACATGTAACCACTATCCAACTCAATCCTCAGCTCATTGAACACAATTTCCCAGTGATAAAAAATAGTGCTAAAGATGTTAAGGTTCTTTATTAATGTATTCCTAGTTTATCAAGCATATTGCTGAATATTTCACCAGCGAGAATCATTGTGGATTCTCAGAGTTTGAATCTCTGTTGTCCTGAGATTCAAGCTCATTCATGGTGAATTCCAAGTGTTTATCCAGCGTTTTCCCATATATACCAGCTGTTAAAACGTGAATTATTACTACTTTAAAGACTCTCCTACCTTTCACAGCACGTTGAATTCAAATTCTCAGTATTTCAACAGGCAGTAGTGATGTTATAGTTCTACAACATTTTCCAAGGGTTTCAGAAACAGTCCTACACATTTCCCCGTTCTGTTTTTTTTCAGCTCTGATACTTTTAACCTTTTAATACAGGTATCGTACCAGCTCTTTAAAGGTACATTATTACTATTTTGAACACTAGCTGAACTATCATTTTATTTCTTAGAATTTTGAATACTTCCGTAGCGTCATATCAGCTCTATGAAAATGAATTTTTAAGTGTTTCACCGGCTTTCTTCCAAAAACGCCAACTCATTTTGACTGAATTATAAATGTAAACAGTATGGCACTGACTTCTGAGCTCCTTGAACACGATTTCCAGGTGATCTTCACATATGAAGGCTCTATGTATTCTTACTGTTTCAATACATTCCTAAATATTTCCCTAGTTTCATTGTGAATTCTCAGAGTGTGAATCACTGTTGTCCAGTGATTAAATCTCTATCATTGTGAATTCCAAGTATTTAAACAGCGTTTTTCCATATGTAACAGCTCTTTAAACGACAATTGTTACTTCTTTAATCTTTAGCCTACCACCGGGATTTCTAATAGTTTTGAATTCCTTCCTCATTTTATATCCTCTCTACGAAAATGAATTAAGTGTTTAAACGACTTTATTCCAAAAACACCAACTCATTTAGACTGAATTATAAATGTAACCAGTATCCAACTCAGTCCTCAGCTCTTTGAACAAGATTTCCCAGCGATTAAACATTGTCCTACAGATGTTAAGGTTCTTTATTAATGTATTCCCAGTTTATCAAGCATATTGCTGATTATTTCACCAGCGAATCATGGTTCTTTCTCAGAGTTTGAATCTCTGTTGTCCTGTCATTCCAGCTCATTCATTGTGAATTCCAAGTGTTTAGCCAGCGTTTTCCCATATATACCAGCTCTTTAAATGTGAATTATTGCTATTTTAAAGACTCTCCTACCTTTCACAGCACATTGAATACAAAGTATTAGAATTTCAACATGCAGTGGAGATGATATAGATCTACAACATATTCCATGTGTTTAAGAAACACTCTTTCACATTTCCCCGGTCTGACTTTATTGAGGTTTTAGACGTTAACCTTTTAATACAGGTATCATACCAGCTCTTTAAAGGTACAATATTACTACTTTGAACACACGCCTAACTATATCATTTTGATTTCTTAAATTTTGAATACTTTCATACTGTTACATAAGCTCTATGAAAATGAATTTTTAAGTGTTTCACCGGCTTTCGTCCATAAACACCAACTCATTTTGACTGAATTATAAATGTAAACAGTATGGCACTGACTTCTGAGCTCCTTGAACACGATTTCCAGGTGATCTTCACATATGAAGGCTCTATGTATTCTTACTGTTTCAATACATTCCTAAATATTTCCCTAGTTTCATTGTGAATTCTCAGTGTGAATCACTGTTGTCCAGTGATTAAATCTCTATCATTGTGAATTCCAAGTATTTAAACAGCGTTTTTCCATATGTAACAGCTCTTTAAACGTCAATTGTTACTACTTTAATCTTCAGCCTACCACCGGGATTTCTAATAGTTTTGAATTCTTTCCTCGTGTTATATCTGCTCTACGAAAATGAATTAAGTGTTTAAACCACTTTATTCCAAAATCACCAACTCATTCAGACTGAATTATAAATGTAACCAGTATCCAACTCAGTCCTCAGCTCTTTGAACAAGATTTCCCAGCGATTAAACATTGTCCTACAGATGTTAAGGTTCTTTATTAATGTATTCTTAGTTTATCCAGCATATCGCTGAATATTTCCAAGGTAAATCATTGTGAATTCTCAGAGTTTGAATCTCTGTTGTCCTGTGATTCAAGGTCATTCATGGTGAATTCCAAGTGTTTATCCAGTGTTTTCCCATACATTCCGTCTCTTTAATCATAATTACTACTTTAATCATTAGCCTAAGTATCATTGGGATTTCTAATAGTTTTGGATACTTTCTTCCTGTTATGTCCTGTCTATGAAAATGAAATAAATGTTTAACCCACTTTATTGCAAAAACGCCAACTCATTTAGACTGAATTATACATGTAACCAATATCCAACTCAATCCTCAGCTCATTGAACACAATTTCCCAGTGATAAAAAATAGTGCTAAAGATGTTAAGGTTCTTTATTAATGTATTCCTAGTTTATCAAGCATATTGCTGAATATTACACCAGCGAGAATCATTGTGGATTCTCAGAGTTTGAATCTCTGTTGTCCTGAGATTCAAGCTCATTCATGGTGAATTCCAAGTGTTTATCCAGCGTTTTCCCATGTATACCAGCTGTTTAAACGTGAATTATTACTACTTTAAAGACTCTCCTACCTTTCACAGCACGTTGAATTCAAATTCTCAGTATTTCAACAGGCAGTAGAGATGTTATAGTTCTACAACATTTTCCAAGGGTTTCAGAAACAGTCCTACACATTTCCCCGTTCTGTGTTTTTTCAGCTCTGATACTTTTAACCTTTTAATACAGGTATCGTACCAGCTCTTTAAAGGTACATTATTACTATTTTGAACACTAGCTGAACTATCATTTTATTTCTTAGAATTTTGAATACTTCCATAGCGTCATATCAGCTCTCTGAAAATTAATTTTTTAGTGTTTCACCGGCTTTCTTCCATAAACGCCAACTCATTTTGACTGAATTATAAATGTAAACAGTATGGCACTGACTTCTGAGCTCCTTGAACACGATTTCCAGGTGATCTTCACATATGAAGGCTCTATGTATTCTTACTGTTTCAATACATTCCTAAATATTTCCCTAGTTTCATTGTGAATTCTCAGAGTGTGAATCAGTGTTGTCCAGTGATTAAATCTCTATCATTGTGAATTCCAAGTATTTAAACAGCGTTTTTCCATATGTAACAGCTCTTTAAACGACAATTGTTACTACTTTAATCTTTAGCCTACCACCGGGATTTCTAATAGTTTTGAATTCTTTCCTCGTGTTATATCTGCTCTACGAAAATGAATTAAGTGTTTAAACCACTTTATTCCAAAATCACCAACTCATTCAGACTGAATTATAAATGTAACCAGTATCCAACTCAGTCCTCAGCTCTTTGAACAAGATTTCCCAGCGATTAAACATTGTCCTACAGATGTTAAGGTTCTTTATTAATGTATTCTTAGTTTATCCAGCATATCGCTGAATATTTCCAAGGTAAATCATTGTGAATTCTCAGAGTTTGAATCTCTGTTGTCCTGTGATTCAAGGTCATTCATGGTGAATTCCAAGTGTTTATCCAGTGTTTTCCCATACATTCCGTCTCTTTAATCATAATTACTACTTTAATCATTAGCCTAAGTATCATTGGGATTTCTAATAGTTTTGGATACTTTCTTCCTGTTATGTCCTCTCTATGAAAATGAAATCAATGTTTAACCCACTTTATTGCAAAAACGCCAACTCATTTTGACTGAATTATAAATGTAAACAGTATGGCACTGACTTCTGAGCTCCTTGAACACGATTTCCAGGTGATCTTCACATATGAAGGCTCTATGTATTCTTACTGTTTCAATACATTCCTAAATATTTCCCTAGTTTCATTGTGAATTCTCAGAGTGTGAATCACTGTTGTCCAGTGATTAAATCTCTATCATTGTGAATTCCAAGTATTTAAACAGCGTTTTTCCATATGTAACAGCTCTTTAAACGACAATTGTTACTTCTTTAATCTTTAGCCTACCACCGGGATTTCTAATAGTTTTGAATTCCTTCCTCATTTTATATCCTCTCTACGAAAATGAATTAAGTGTTTAAACGACTTTATTCCAAAAACACCAACTCATTTAGACTGAATTATAAATGTAACCAGTATCCAACTCAGTCCTCAGCTCTTTGAACAAGATTTCCCAGCGATTAAACATTGTCCTACAGATGTTAAGGTTCTTTATTAATGTATTCCCAGTTTATCAAGCATATTGCTGATTATTTCACCAGCGAATCATGGTTCTTTCTCAGAGTTTGAATCTCTGTTGTCCTGTCATTCCAGCTCATTCATTGTGAATTCCAAGTGTTTAGCCAGCGTTTTCCCATATATACCAGCTCTTTAAATGTGAATTATTGCTATTTTAAAGACTCTCCTACCTTTCACAGCACATTGAATACAAAGTATTAGAATTTCAACATGCAGTGGAGATGATATAGATCTACAACATATTCCATGTGTTTAAGAAACACTCTTTCACATTTCCCCGGTCTGACTTTATTGAGGTTTTAGACGTTAACCTTTTAATACAGGTATCATACCAGCTCTTTAAAGGTACAATATTACTACTTTGAACACACGCCTAACTATATCATTTTGATTTCTTAAATTTTGAATACTTTCATACTGTTACATAAGCTCTATGAAAATGAATTTTTAAGTGTTTCACCGGCTTTCGTCCATAAACACCAACTCATTTTGACTGAATTATAAATGTAAACAGTATGGCACTGACTTCTGAGCTCCTTGAACACGATTTCCAGGTGATCTTCACATATGAAGGCTCTATGTATTCTTACTGTTTCAATACATTCCTAAATATTTCCCTAGTTTCATTGTGAATTCTCAGTGTGAATCACTGTTGTCCAGTGATTAAATCTCTATCATTGTGAATTCCAAGTATTTAAACAGCGTTTTTCCATATGTAACAGCTCTTTAAACGTCAATTGTTACTACTTTAATCTTCAGCCTACCACCGGGATTTCTAATAGTTTTGAATTCTTTCCTCGTGTTATATCTGCTCTACGAAAATGAATTAAGTGTTTAAACCACTTTATTCCAAAATCACCAACTCATTCAGACTGAATTATAAATGTAACCAGTATCCAACTCAGTCCTCAGCTCTTTGAACAAGATTTCCCAGCGATTAAACATTGTCCTACAGATGTTAAGGTTCTTTATTAATGTATTCTTAGTTTATCCAGCATATCGCTGAATATTTCCAAGGTAAATCATTGTGAATTCTCAGAGTTTGAATCTCTGTTGTCCTGTGATTCAAGGTCATTCATGGTGAATTCCAAGTGTTTATCCAGTGTTTTCCCATACATTCCGTCTCTTTAATCATAATTACTACTTTAATCATTAGCCTAAGTATCATTGGGATTTCTAATAGTTTTGGATACTTTCTTCCTGTTATGTCCTGTCTATGAAAATGAAATAAATGTTTAACCCACTTTATTGCAAAAACGCCAACTCATTTAGACTGAATTATACATGTAACCAATATCCAACTCAATCCTCAGCTCATTGAACACAATTTCCCAGTGATAAAAAATAGTGCTAAAGATGTTAAGGTTCTTTATTAATGTATTCCTAGTTTATCAAGCATATTGCAGAATATTACACCAGCGAGAATCATTGTGGATTCTCAGAGTTTGAATCTCTGTTGTCCTGAGATTCAAGCTCATTCATGGTGAATTCCAAGTCTTTATCCAGCGTTTTCCCATGTATACCAGCTGTTTAAACGTGAATTATTACTACTTTAAAGACTCTCCTACCTTTCACAGCACGTTGAATTCAAATTCTCAGTATTTCAACAGGCAGTAGAGATGTTATAGTTCTACAACATTTTCCAAGGGTTTCAGAAACAGTCCTACACATTTCCCCGTTCTGTGTTTTTTCAGCTCTGATACTTTTAACCTTTTAATACAGGTATCGTACCAGCTCTTTAAAGGTACATTATTACTATTTTGAACACTAGCTGAACTATCATTTTATTTCTTAGAATTTTGAATACTTCCATAGCGTCATATCAGCTCTCTGAAAATTAATTTTTTAGTGTTTCACCGGCTTTCTTCCATAAACGCCAACTCATTTTGACTGAATTATAAATGTAAACAGTATGGCACTGACTTCTGAGCTCCTTGAACACGATTTCCAGGTGATCTTCACATATGAAGGCTCTATGTATTCTTACTGTTTCAATACATTCCTAAATATTTCCCTAGTTTCATTGTGAATTCTCAGAGTGTGAATCAGTGTTGTCCAGTGATTAAATCTCTATCATTGTGAATTCCAAGTATTTAAACAGCGTTTTTCCATATGTAACAGCTCTTTAAACGACAATTGTTACTACTTTAATCTTTAGCCTACCACCGGGATTTCTAATAGTTTTGAATTCTTTCCTCGTGTTATATCTGCTCTACGAAAATGAATTAAGTGTTTAAACCACTTTATTCCAAAATCACCAACTCATTCAGACTGAATTATAAATGTAACCAGTATCCAACTCAGTCCTCAGCTCTTTGAACAAGATTTCCCAGCGATTAAACATTGTCCTACAGATGTTAAGGTTCTTTATTAATGTATTCTTAGTTTATCCAGCATATCGCTGAATATTTCCAAGGTAAATCATTGTGAATTCTCAGAGTTTGAATCTCTGTTGTCCTGTGATTCAAGGTCATTCATGGTGAATTCCAAGTGTTTATCCAGTGTTTTCCCATACATTCCGTCTCTTTAATCATAATTACTACATTAATCATTAGCCTAAGTATCATTGGGATTTCTAATAGTTTTGGATACTTTCTTCCTGTTATGTCCTCTCTATGAAAATGAAATCAATGTTTAACCCACTTTATTGCAAAAACGCCAACTCATTTTGACTGAATTATAAATGTAAACAGTATGGCACTGACTTCTGAGCTCCTTGAACACGATTTCCAGGTGATCTTCACATATGAAGGCTCTATGTATTCTTACTGTTTCAATACATTCCTAAATATTTCCCTAGTTTCATTGTGAATTCTCAGAGTGTGAATCAGTGTTGTCCAGTGATTAAATCTCTATCATTGTGAATTCCAAGTATTTAAACAGCGTTTTTCCATATGTAACAGCTCTTTAAACGTCAATTGTTACTACTTTAATCTTCAGCCTACCACCGGGATTTCTAATAGTTTTGAATTCTTTCCTCGTGTTATATCTGCTCTACGAAAATGAATTAAGTGTTTAAACCACTTTATTCCAAAATCACCAACTCATTCAGACTGAATTATAAATGTAACCAGTATCCAACTCAGTCCTCAGCTCTTTGAACAAGATTTCCCAGCGATTAAACATTGTCCTACAGATGTTAAGGTTCTTTATTAATGTATTCTTAGTTTATCCAGCATATCGCTGAATATTTCCAAGGTAAATCATTGTGAATTCTCAGAGTTTGAATCTCTGTTGTCCTGTGATTCAAGGTCATTCATGGTGAATTCCAAGTGTTTATCCAGTGTTTTCCCATACATTCCGTCTCTTTAATCATAATTACTACTTTAATCATTAGCCTAAGTATCATTGGGATTTCTAATAGTTTTGGATACTTTCTTCCTCTTATGTCCTCTCTATGAAAATGAAATAAATGTTTAACCCACTTTATTGCAAAAATGCCAACTCATTTAGACTGAATTATACATGTAACCACTATCCAACTCAATCCTCAGCTCATTGAACACAATTTCCCAGTGATAAAAAATAGTGCTAAAGATGTTAAGGTTCTTTATTAATGTATTCCTAGTTTATCAAGCATATTGCTGAATATTTCACCAGCGAGAATCATTGTGGATTCTCAGAGTTTGAATCTCTGTTGTCCTGAGATTCAAGCTCATTCATGGTGAATTCCAAGTGTTTATCCAGCGTTTTCCCATATATACCAGCTGTTAAAACGTGAATTATTACTACTTTAAAGACTCTCCTACCTTTCACAGCACGTTGAATTCAAATTCTCAGTATTTCAACAGGCAGTAGTGATGTTATAGTTCTACAACATTTTCCAAGGGTTTCAGAAACAGTCCTACACATTTCCCCGTTCTGTTTTTTTTCAGCTCTGATACTTTTAACCTTTTAATACAGGTATCGTACCAGCTCTTTAAAGGTACATTATTACTATTTTGAACACTAGCTGAACTATCATTTTATTTCTTAGAATTTTGAATACTTCCGTAGCGTCATATCAGCTCTATGAAAATGAATTTTTAAGTGTTTCACCGGCTTTCTTCCAAAAACGCCAACTCATTTTGACTGAATTATAAATGTAAACAGTATGGCACTGACTTCTGAGCTCCTTGAACACGATTTCCAGGTGATCTTCACATATGAAGGCTCTATGTATTCTTACTGTTTCAATACATTCCTAAATATTTCCCTAGTTTCATTGTGAATTCTCAGAGTGTGAATCACTGTTGTCCAGTGATTAAATCTCTATCATTGTGAATTCCAAGTATTTAAACAGCGTTTTTCCATATGTAACAGCTCTTTAAACGACAATTGTTACTTCTTTAATCTTTAGCCTACCACCGGGATTTCTAATAGTTTTGAATTCCTTCCTCATTTTATATCCTCTCTACGAAAATGAATTAAGTGTTTAAACGACTTTATTCCAAAAACACCAACTCATTTAGACTGAATTATAAATGTAACCAGTATCCAACTCAGTCCTCAGCTCTTTGAACAAGATTTCCCAGCGATTAAACATTGTCCTACAGATGTTAAGGTTCTTTATTAATGTATTCCCAGTTTATCAAGCATATTGCTGATTATTTCACCAGCGAATCATGGTTCTTTCTCAGAGTTTGAATCTCTGTTGTCCTGTCATTCCAGCTCATTCATTGTGAATTCCAAGTGTTTAGCCAGCGTTTTCCCATATATACCAGCTCTTTAAATGTGAATTATTGCTATTTTAAAGACTCTCCTACCTTTCACAGCACATTGAATACAAAGTATTAGAATTTCAACATGCAGTGGAGATGATATAGATCTACAACATATTCCATGTGTTTAAGAAACACTCTTTCACATTTCCCCGGTCTGACTTTATTGAGGTTTTAGACGTTAACCTTTTAATACAGGTATCATACCAGCTCTTTAAAGGTACAATATTACTACTTTGAACACACGCCTAACTATATCATTTTGATTTCTTAAATTTTGAATACTTTCATACTGTTACATAAGCTCTATGAAAATGAATTTTTAAGTGTTTCACCGGCTTTCGTCCATAAACACCAACTCATTTTGACTGAATTATAAATGTAAACAGTATGGCACTGACTTCTGAGCTCCTTGAACACGATTTCCAGGTGATCTTCACATATGAAGGCTCTATGTATTCTTACTGTTTCAATACATTCCTAAATATTTCCCTAGTTTCATTGTGAATTCTCAGTGTGAATCACTGTTGTCCAGTGATTAAATCTCTATCATTGTGAATTCCAAGTATTTAAACAGCGTTTTTCCATATGTAACAGCTCTTTAAACGTCAATTGTTACTACTTTAATCTTCAGCCTACCACCGGGATTTCTAATAGTTTTGAATTCTTTCCTCGTGTTATATCTGCTCTACGAAAATGAATTAAGTGTTTAAACCACTTTATTCCAAAATCACCAACTCATTCAGACTGAATTATAAATGTAACCAGTATCCAACTCAGTCCTCAGCTCTTTGAACAAGATTTCCCAGCGATTAAACATTGTCCTACAGATGTTAAGGTTCTTTATTAATGTATTCTTAGTTTATCCAGCATATCGCTGAATATTTCCAAGGTAAATCATTGTGAATTCTCAGAGTTTGAATCTCTGTTGTCCTGTGATTCAAGGTCATTCATGGTGAATTCCAAGTGTTTATCCAGTGTTTTCCCATACATTCCGTCTCTTTAATCATAATTACTACTTTAATCATTAGCCTAAGTATCATTGGGATTTCTAATAGTTTTGGATACTTTCTTCCTGTTATGTCCTGTCTATGAAAATGAAATAAATGTTTAACCCACTTTATTGCAAAAACGCCAACTCATTTAGACTGAATTATACATGTAACCAATATCCAACTCAATCCTCAGCTCATTGAACACAATTTCCCAGTGATAAAAAATAGTGCTAAAGATGTTAAGGTTCTTTATTAATGTATTCCTAGTTTATCAAGCATATTGCTGAATATTACACCAGCGAGAATCATTGTGGATTCTCAGAGTTTGAATCTCTGTTGTCCTGAGATTCAAGCTCATTCATGGTGAATTCCAAGTGTTTATCCAGCGTTTTCCCATGTATACCAGCTGTTTAAACGTGAATTATTACTACTTTAAAGACTCTCCTACCTTTCACAGCACGTTGAATTCAAATTCTCAGTATTTCAACAGGCAGTAGAGATGTTATAGTTCTACAACATTTTCCAAGGGTTTCAGAAACAGTCCTACACATTTCCCCGTTCTGTGTTTTTTCAGCTCTGATACTTTTAACCTTTTAATACAGGTATCGTACCAGCTCTTTAAAGGTACATTATTACTATTTTGAACACTAGCTGAACTATCATTTTATTTCTTAGAATTTTGAATACTTCCATAGCGTCATATCAGCTCTCTGAAAATTAATTTTTTAGTGTTTCACCGGCTTTCTTCCATAAACGCCAACTCATTTTGACTGAATTATAAATGTAAACAGTATGGCACTGACTTCTGAGCTCCTTGAACACGATTTCCAGGTGATCTTCACATATGAAGGCTCTATGTATTCTTACTGTTTCAATACATTCCTAAATATTTCCCTAGTTTCATTGTGAATTCTCAGAGTGTGAATCAGTGTTGTCCAGTGATTAAATCTCTATCATTGTGAATTCCAAGTATTTAAACAGCGTTTTTCCATATGTAACAGCTCTTTAAACGACAATTGTTACTACTTTAATCTTTAGCCTACCACCGGGATTTCTAATAGTTTTGAATTCTTTCCTCGTGTTATATCTGCTCTACGAAAATGAATTAAGTGTTTAAACCACTTTATTCCAAAATCACCAACTCATTCAGACTGAATTATAAATGTAACCAGTATCCAACTCAGTCCTCAGCTCTTTGAACAAGATTTCCCAGCGATTAAACATTGTCCTACAGATGTTAAGGTTCTTTATTAATGTATTCTTAGTTTATCCAGCATATCGCTGAATATTTCCAAGGTAAATCATTGTGAATTCTCAGAGTTTGAATCTCTGTTGTCCTGTGATTCAAGGTCATTCATGGTGAATTCCAAGTGTTTATCCAGTGTTTTCCCATACATTCCGTCTCTTTAATCATAATTACTACTTTAATCATTAGCCTAAGTATCATTGGGATTTCTAATAGTTTTGGATACTTTCTTCCTGTTATGTCCTCTCTATGAAAATGAAATCAATGTTTAACCCACTTTATTGCAAAAACGCCAACTCATTTTGACTGAATTATAAATGTAAACAGTATGGCACTGACTTCTGAGCTCCTTGAACACGATTTCCAGGTGATCTTCACATATGAAGGCTCTATGTATTCTTACTGTTTCAATACATTCCTAAATATTTCCCTAGTTTCATTGTGAATTCTCAGAGTGTGAATCACTGTTGTCCAGTGATTAAATCTCTATCATTGTGAATTCCAAGTATTTAAACAGCGTTTTTCCATATGTAACAGCTCTTTAAACGACAATTGTTACTTCTTTAATCTTTAGCCTACCACCGGGATTTCTAATAGTTTTGAATTCCTTCCTCATTTTATATCCTCTCTACGAAAATGAATTAAGTGTTTAAACGACTTTATTCCAAAAACACCAACTCATTTAGACTGAATTATAAATGTAACCAGTATCCAACTCAGTCCTCAGCTCTTTGAACAAGATTTCCCAGCGATTAAACATTGTCCTACAGATGTTAAGGTTCTTTATTAATGTATTCCCAGTTTATCAAGCATATTGCTGATTATTTCACCAGCGAATCATGGTTCTTTCTCAGAGTTTGAATCTCTGTTGTCCTGTCATTCCAGCTCATTCATTGTGAATTCCAAGTGTTTAGCCAGCGTTTTCCCATATATACCAGCTCTTTAAATGTGAATTATTGCTATTTTAAAGACTCTCCTACCTTTCACAGCACATTGAATACAAAGTATTAGAATTTCAACATGCAGTGGAGATGATATAGATCTACAACATATTCCATGTGTTTAAGAAACACTCTTTCACATTTCCCCGGTCTGACTTTATTGAGGTTTTAGACGTTAACCTTTTAATACAGGTATCATACCAGCTCTTTAAAGGTACAATATTACTACTTTGAACACACGCCTAACTATATCATTTTGATTTCTTAAATTTTGAATACTTTCATACTGTTACATAAGCTCTATGAAAATGAATTTTTAAGTGTTTCACCGGCTTTCGTCCATAAACACCAACTCATTTTGACTGAATTATAAATGTAAACAGTATGGCACTGACTTCTGAGCTCCTTGAACACGATTTCCAGGTGATCTTCACATATGAAGGCTCTATGTATTCTTACTGTTTCAATACATTCCTAAATATTTCCCTAGTTTCATTGTGAATTCTCAGTGTGAATCACTGTTGTCCAGTGATTAAATCTCTATCATTGTGAATTCCAAGTATTTAAACAGCGTTTTTCCATATGTAACAGCTCTTTAAACGTCAATTGTTACTACTTTAATCTTCAGCCTACCACCGGGATTTCTAATAGTTTTGAATTCTTTCCTCGTGTTATATCTGCTCTACGAAAATGAATTAAGTGTTTAAACCACTTTATTCCAAAATCACCAACTCATTCAGACTGAATTATAAATGTAACCAGTATCCAACTCAGTCCTCAGCTCTTTGAACAAGATTTCCCAGCGATTAAACATTGTCCTACAGATGTTAAGGTTCTTTATTAATGTATTCTTAGTTTATCCAGCATATCGCTGAATATTTCCAAGGTAAATCATTGTGAATTCTCAGAGTTTGAATCTCTGTTGTCCTGTGATTCAAGGTCATTCATGGTGAATTCCAAGTGTTTATCCAGTGTTTTCCCATACATTCCGTCTCTTTAATCATAATTACTACTTTAATCATTAGCCTAAGTATCATTGGGATTTCTAATAGTTTTGGATACTTTCTTCCTGTTATGTCCTGTCTATGAAAATGAAATAAATGTTTAACCCACTTTATTGCAAAAACGCCAACTCATTTAGACTGAATTATACATGTAACCAATATCCAACTCAATCCTCAGCTCATTGAACACAATTTCCCAGTGATAAAAAATAGTGCTAAAGATGTTAAGGTTCTTTATTAATGTATTCCTAGTTTATCAAGCATATTGCTGAATATTACACCAGCGAGAATCATTGTGGATTCTCAGAGTTTGAATCTCTGTTGTCCTGAGATTCAAGCTCATTCATGGTGAATTCCAAGTCTTTATCCAGCGTTTTCCCATGTATACCAGCTGTTTAAACGTGAATTATTACTACTTTAAAGACTCTCCTACCTTTCACAGCACGTTGAATTCAAATTCTCAGTATTTCAACAGGCAGTAGAGATGTTATAGTTCTACAACATTTTCCAAGGGTTTCAGAAACAGTCCTACACATTTCCCCGTTCTGTGTTTTTTCAGCTCTGATACTTTTAACCTTTTAATACAGGTATCGTACCAGCTCTTTAAAGGTACATTATTACTATTTTGAACACTAGCTGAACTATCATTTTATTTCTTAGAATTTTGAATACTTCCATAGCGTCATATCAGCTCTCTGAAAATTAATTTTTTAGTGTTTCACCGGCTTTCTTCCATAAACGCCAACTCATTTTGACTGAATTATAAATGTAAACAGTATGGCACTGACTTCTGAGCTCCTTGAACACGATTTCCAGGTGATCTTCACATATGAAGGCTCTATGTATTCTTACTGTTTCAATACATTCCTAAATATTTCCCTAGTTTCATTGTGAATTCTCAGAGTGTGAATCAGTGTTGTCCAGTGATTAAATCTCTATCATTGTGAATTCCAAGTATTTAAACAGCGTTTTTCCATATGTAACAGCTCTTTAAACGACAATTGTTACTACTTTAATCTTTAGCCTACCACCGGGATTTCTAATAGTTTTGAATTCTTTCCTCGTGTTATATCTGCTCTACGAAAATGAATTAAGTGTTTAAACCACTTTATTCCAAAATCACCAACTCATTCAGACTGAATTATAAATGTAACCAGTATCCAACTCAGTCCTCAGCTCTTTGAACAAGATTTCCCAGCGATTAAACATTGTCCTACAGATGTTAAGGTTCTTTATTAATGTATTCTTAGTTTATCCAGCATATCGCTGAATATTTCCAAGGTAAATCATTGTGAATTCTCAGAGTTTGAATCTCTGTTGTCCTGTGATTCAAGGTCATTCATGGTGAATTCCAAGTGTTTATCCAGTGTTTTCCCATACATTCCGTCTCTTTAATCATAATTACTACTTTAATCATTAGCCTAAGTATCATTGGGATTTCTAATAGTTTTGGATACTTTCTTCCTGTTATGTCCTCTCTATGAAAATGAAATCAATGTTTAACCCACTTTATTGCAAAAACGCCAACTCATTTTGACTGAATTATAAATGTAAACAGTATGGCACTGACTTCTGAGCTCCTTGAACACGATTTCCAGGTGATCTTCACATATGAAGGCTCTATGTATTCTTACTGTTTCAATACATTCCTAAATATTTCCCTAGTTTCATTGTGAATTCTCAGAGTGTGAATCAGTGTTGTCCAGTGATTAAATCTCTATCATTGTGAATTCCAAGTATTTAAACAGCGTTTTTCCATATGTAACAGCTCTTTAAACGTCAATTGTTACTACTTTAATCTTCAGCCTACCACCGGGATTTCTAATAGTTTTGAATTCTTTCCTCGTGTTATATCTGCTCTACGAAAATGAATTAAGTGTTTAAACCACTTTATTCCAAAATCACCAACTCATTCAGACTGAATTATAAATGTAACCAGTATCCAACTCAGTCCTCAGCTCTTTGAACAAGATTTCCCAGCGATTAAACATTGTCCTACAGATGTTAAGGTTCTTTATTAATGTATTCTTAGTTTATCCAGCATATCGCTGAATATTTCCAAGGTAAATCATTGTGAATTCTCAGAGTTTGAATCTCTGTTGTCCTGTGATTCAAGGTCATTCATGGTGAATTCCAAGTGTTTATCCAGTGTTTTCCCATACATTCCGTCTCTTTAATCATAATTACTACTTTAATCATTAGCCTAAGTATCATTGGGATTTCTAATAGTTTTGGATACTTTCTTCCTCTTATGTCCTCTCTATGAAAATGAAATAAATGTTTAACCCACTTTATTGCAAAAATGCCAACTCATTTAGACTGAATTATACATGTAACCACAATCCAACTCAATCCTCAGCTCATTGAACACAATTTCCCAGTGATAAAAAATAGTCCTAAAGATGTTAAGGTTCTTTATTAATGTATTCCTAGTTTATCAAGCATATTGCTGAATATTTCACCAGCGAGAATCATTGTGGATTCTCAGAGTTTGAATCTCTGTTGTCCTGTGATTCAAGCTCATTCATGGTGAATTCCAAGTGTTTATCCAGGATTTTCCCATATATACCAGCTGTTTAAACGTGAATTATTAGTACTTTAAAGACTCTCCTACCTTTCACAGCATGTTGAATTCAAATTCTCAGTATTTCAACAGGCAGTAGAGATGTTATAGTTCTACAACATTTTCCAAGTGTTTCAGGAACAGTCCTACACATTTCCCCGTTCTGTTTTTTTTCAGCTCTGATACTTTTAACCTTTTAATACAGGTATCGTACCAGCTCTTTAAAGGTACATTATTACTATTTTGAACACTAGCTGAACTATCATTTTATTTCTTAGAATTTTGAATACTTCCATAGCGTCATATCAGCTCTCTGAAAATTAATTTTTTAGTGTTTCACCGGCTTTCTTCCATAAACGCCAACTCATTTTGACTGAATTATAAATGTAAACAGTATGGCACTGACTTCTGAGCTCCTTGAACACGATTTCCAGGTGATCTTCACATATGAAGGCTCTATGTATTCTTACTGTTTCAATACATTCCTAAATATTTCCCTAGTTTCATTGTGAATTCTCAGAGTGTGAATCAGTGTTGTCCAGTGATTAAATCTCTATCATTGTGAATTCCAAGTATTTAAACAGCGTTTTTCCATATGTAACAGCTCTTTAAACGACAATTGTTACTACTTTAATCTTTAGCCTACCACCGGGATTTCTAATAGTTTTGAATTCTTTCCTCGTGTTATATCTGCTCTACGAAAATGAATTAAGTGTTTAAACCACTTTATTCCAAAATCACCAACTCATTCAGACTGAATTATAAATGTAACCAGTATCCAACTCAGTCCTCAGCTCTTTGAACAAGATTTCCCAGCGATTAAACATTGTCCTACAGATGTTAAGGTTCTTTATTAATGTATTCTTAGTTTATCCAGCATATCGCTGAATATTTCCAAGGTAAATCATTGTGAATTCTCAGAGTTTGAATCTCTGTTGTCCTGTGATTCAAGGTCATTCATGGTGAATTCCAAGTGTTTATCCAGTGTTTTCCCATACATTCCGTCTCTTTAATCATAATTACTACTTTAATCATTAGCCTAAGTATCATTGGGATTTCTAATAGTTTTGGATACTTTCTTCCTGTTATGCCCTCTCTATGAAAATGAAATCAATGTTTAACCCACTTATTGCGAAAACGCCAACTCATTTAGACTGAATTATACATGTAACCACTATCCAACTCAATCCTCAGCTCATTGAACACAATTTCCCAGTGATAAAAAATAGTGCTAAAGATGTTAAGGTTCTTTATTAATGTATTCCTAGTTTATCAAGCATATTGCTGAATATTTCACCAGCGAGAATCATTGTGGATTCTCAGAGTTTGAATCTCTGTTGTCCTGAGATTCAAGCTCATTCATGGTGAATTCCAAGTGTTTATCCAGCGTTTTCCCATATATACCAGCTGTTTAAACGTGAATTATTACTACTTTAAAGACTCTCCTACCTTTCACAGCACGTTGAATTCAAATTCTCAGTATTTCAACAGGCAGTAGAGATGTTATAGTTCTACAACATTTTCCAAGGGTTTCAGAAACAGTCCTACACATTTCCCCGTTCTGTTTTTTTTCAGCTCTGATACTTTTAACCTTTTAATACAGGTATCGTACCAGCTCTTTAAAGGTACATTATTACTATTTTGAACACTAGCTGAACTATCATTTTATTTCTTAGAATTTTGAATACTTTCGTAGCGTCATATCAGCTCTATGAAAATTAATTTTTAAGTGTTTCACCGGCTTTCTTCCAAAAACGCCAACTCATTTTGACTGAATTATAAATGTAAACAGTATGGCACTGACTTCTGAGCTCCTTGAACACGATTTCCAGGTGATCTTCACATATGAAGGCTCTATGTATTCTTACTGTTTCAATACATTCCTAAATATTTCCCTAGTTTCATTGTGAATTCTCAGAGTGTGAATCAGTGTTGTCCAGTGATTAAATCTCTATCATTGTGAATTCCAAGTATTTAAACAGCGTTTTTCCATATGTAACAGCTCTTTAAACGACAATTGTTACTTCTTTAATCTTTAGCCTACCACCGGGATTTCTAATAGTTTTGAATTCCTTCCTCATTTTATATCCTCTCTACGAAAATGAATTAAGTGTTTAAACGACTTTATTCCAAAAACACCAACTCATTTAGACTGAATTATAAATGTAACCAGTATCCAACTCAGTCCTCAGCTCTTTGAACAAGATTTCCCAGCGATTAAGCATTGTCCTACAGATGTTAAGGTTCTTTATTAATGTATTCCCAGTTTATCAAGCATATTGCTGATTATTTCACCAGCGAATCATGGTTCTTTCTCAGAGTTTGAATCTCTGTTGTCCTGTCATTCCAGCTCATTCATTGTGAATTCCAAGTGTTTAGCCAGCGTTTTCCCATATATACCAGCTCTTTAAATGTGAATTATTGCTATTTTAAAGACTCTCCTACCTTTCACAGCACATTGAATACAAAGTATTAGAATTTCAACATGCAGTGGAGATGATATAGATCTACAACATATTCCATGTGTTTAAGAAACACTCTTTCACATTTCCCCGGTCTGACTTTATTGAGGTTTTAGACGTTAACCTTTTAATACAGGTATCATACCAGCTCTTTAAAGGTACAATATTACTACTTTGAACACACGCCTAACTATATCATTTTGATTTCTTAAATTTTGAATACTTTCATACTGTTACATAAGCTCTCTGAAAATTAATTTTTTAGTGTTTCACCGGCTTTCTTCCATAAACGCCAACTCATTTTGACTGAATTATAAATGTAAACAGTATGGCACTGACTTCTGAGCTCCTTGAACACGATTTCCAGGTGATCTTCACATATGAAGGCTCTATGTATTCTTACTGTTTCAATACATTCCTAAATATTTCCCTAGTTTCATTGTGAATTCTCAGAGTGTGAATCAGTGTTGTCCAGTGATTAAATCTCTATCATTGTGAATTCCAAGTATTTAAACAGCGTTTTTGCATATGTAACAGCTCTTTAAACGACAATTGTTACTACTTTAATCTTTAGCCTACCACCGGGATTTCTAATAGTTTTGAATTCTTTCCTCGTGTTATATCTGCTCTACGAAAATGAATTAAGTGTTTAAACCACTTTATTCCAAAATCACCAACTCATTCAGACTGAATTATAAATGTAACCAGTATCCAACTCAGTCCTCAGCTCTTTGAACAAGATTTCCCAGCGATTAAACATTGTCCTACAGATGTTAAGGTTCTTTATTAATGTATTCTTAGTTTATCCAGCATATCGCTGAATATTTCCAAGGTAAATCATTGTGAATTCTCAGAGTTTGAATCTCTGTTGTCCTGTGATTCAAGGTCATTCATGGTGAATTCCAAGTGTTTATCCAGTGTTTTCCCATACATTCCGTCTCTTTAATCATAATTACTACTTTAATCATTAGCCTAAGTATCATTGGGATTTCTAATAGTTTTGGATACTTTCTTCCTCTTATGTCCTCTCTATGAAAATGAAATAAATGTTTAACCCACTTTATTGCAAAAATGCCAACTCATTTAGACTGAATTATACATGTAACCACAATCCAACTCAATCCTCAGCTCATTGAACACAATTTCCCAGTGATAAAAAATAGTCCTAAAGATGTTAAGGTTCTTTATTAATGTATTCCTAGTTTATCAAGCATATTGCTGAATATTTCACCAGCGAGAATCATTGTGGATTCTCAGAGTTTGAATCTCTGTTGTCCTGTGATTCAATCTCATTCATGGTGAATTCCAAGTGTTTATCCAGCGTTTTCCCATGTATACCAGCTGTTTAAACGTGAATTATTACTACTTTAAAGACTCTCCTACCTTTCACAGCACGTTGAATTCAAATTCTCAGTATTTCAACAGGCAGTAGAGATGTTATAGTTCTACAACATTTTCCAAGGGTTTCAGAAACAGTCCTACACATTTCCCCGTTCTGTGTTTTTTCAGCTCTTATACTTTTAACCTTTTAATACAGGTATCGTACCAGCTCTTTAAAGGTACATTATTACTATTTTGAACACTAGCTGAACTATCATTTTATTTCTTAGAATTTTGAATACTTTCATAGCGTCATATCAGCTCTCTGAAAATTAATTTTTAAGTGTTTCACCGGCTTTCTTCCATAAACGCCAACTCATTTTGACTGAATTATAAATGTAAACAGTATGGCACTGACTTCTGAGCTCCTTGAACACGATTTCCAGGTGATCTTCACATATGAAGGCTCTATGGATTCTTACTGTTTCAATACATTCCTAAATATTTCCCTAGTTTCATTGTGAATTCCCAGAGTGTGAATCAGTGTTGTCCAGTGATTAAATCTCTATCATTGTGAATTCCAAGTATTTAAACAGCGTTTTTCCATATGTAACAGCTCTTTAAACGACAATTGTTACTACTTTAATCTTTAGCCTACCACCGGGATTTCTAATAGTTTTGAATTCTTTCCTCGTGTTATATCTGCTCTACGAAAATGAATTAAGTGTTTAAACCACTTTATTCCAAAATCACCAACTCATTCAGACTGAATTATAAATGTAACCAGTATCCAACTCAGTCCTCAGCTCTTTGAACAAGATTTCCCAGCGATTAAACATTGTCCTACAGATGTTAAGGTTCTTTATTAATGTATTCTTAGTTTATCCAGCATATCGCTGAATATTTCCAAGGTAAATCATTGTGAATTCTCAGAGTTTGAATCTCTGTTGTCCTGTGATTCAAGGTCATTCATGGTGAATTCCAAGTGTTTATCCAGTGTTTTCCCATACATTCCGTCTCTTTAATCATAATTACTACTTTAATCATTAGCCTAAGTATCATTGGGATTTCTAATAGTTTTGGATACTTTCTTCCTGTTATGCCCTCTCTATGAAAATGAAATCAATGTTTAACCCACTTTATTGCGAAAACGCCAACTCATTTAGACTGAATTATACATGTAACCACTATCCAACTCAATCCTCAGCTCATTGAACACAATTTCCCAGTGATAAAAAATAGTGCTAAAGATGTTAAGGTTCTTTATTAATGTATTCCTAGTTTATCAAGCATATTGCTGAATATTTCACCAGCGAGAATCATTGTGGATTCTCAGAGTTTGAATCTCTGTTGTCCTGAGATTCAAGCTCATTCATGGTGAATTCCAAGTGTTTATCCAGCGTTTTCCCATATATACCAGCTGTTTAAACGTGAATTATTACTACTTTAAAGACTCTCCTACCTTTCACAGCACGTTGAATTCAAATTCTCAGTATTTCAACAGGCAGTAGAGATGTTATAGTTCTACAACATTTTCCAAGGGTTTCAGAAACAGTCCTACACATTTCCCCGTTCTGTTTTTTTTCAGCTCTGATACTTTTAACCTTTTAATACAGGTATCGTACCAGCTCTTTAAAGGTACATTATTACTATTTTGAACACTAGCTGAACTATCATTTTATTTCTTAGAATTTTGAATACTTTCGTAGCGTCATATCAGCTCTATGAAAATGAATTTTTAAGTGTTTCACCGGCTTTCTTCCAAAAATGCCAACTCATTTTGACTGAATTATAAATGTAAACAGTATGGCACTGACTTCTGAGCTCCTTGAACACGATTTCCAGGTGATCTTCACATATGAAGGCTCTATGTATTCTTACTGTTTCAATACATTCCTAAATATTTCCCTAGTTTCATTGTGAATTCTCAGAGTGTGAATCAGTGTTGTCCAGTGATTAAATCTCTATCATTGTGAATTCCAAGTATTTAAACAGCGTTTTTCCATATGTAACAGCTCTTTAAACGACAATTGTTACTTCTTTAATCTTTAGCCTACCACCGGGATTTCTAATAGTTTTGAATTCCTTCCTCATTTTATATCCTCTCTACGAAAATGAATTAAGTGTTTAAACGACTTTATTCCAAAAACACCAACTCATTTAGACTGAATTATAAATGTAACCAGTATCCAACTCAGTCCTCAGCTCTTTGAACAAGATTTCCCAGCGATTAAACATTGTCCTACAGATGTTAAGGTTCTTTATTAATGTATTCCCAGTTTATCAAGCATATTGCTGATTATTTCACCAGCGAATCATGGTTCTTTCTCAGAGTTTGAATCTCTGTTGTCCTGTCATTCCAGCTCATTCATTGTGAATTCCAAGTGTTTAGCCAGCGTTTTCCCATATATACCAGCTCTTTAAATGTGAATTATTGCTATTTTAAAGACTCTCCTACCTTTCACAGCACATTGAATACAAAGTATTAGAATTTCAACATGCAGTGGAGATGATATAGATCTACAACATATTCCATGTGTTTAAGAAACACTCTTTCACATTTCCCCGGTCTGACTTTATTGAGGTTTTAGACGTTAACCTTTTAATACAGGTATCATACCAGCTCTTTAAAGGTACAATATTACTACTTTGAACACACGCCTAACTATATCATTTTGATTTCTTAAATTTTGAATACTTTCATACTGTTACATAAGCTCTCTGAAAATTAATTTTTTAGTGTTTCACCGGCTTTCTTCCATAAACGCCAACTCATTTTGACTGAATTATAAATGTAAACAGTATGGCACTGACTTCTGAGCTCCTTGAACACGATTTCCAGGTGATCTTCACATATGAAGGCTCTATGTATTCTTACTGTTTCAATACATTCCTAAATATTTCCCTAGTTTCATTGTGAATTCTCAGAGTGTGAATCAGTGTTGTCCAGTGATTAAATCTCTATCATTGTGAATTCCAAGTATTTAAACAGCGGTTTTCCATATGTAACAGCTCTTTAAACGACAATTGTTACTACTTTAATCTTTAGCCTACCACCGGGATTTCTAATAGTTTTGAATTCTTTCCTCGTGTTATATCTGCTCTACGAAAATGAATTAAGTGTTTAAACCACTTTATTCCAAAATCACCAACTCATTCAGACTGAATTATAAATGTAACCAGTATCCAACTCAGTCCTCAGCTCTTTGAACAAGATTTCCCAGCGATTAAACATTGTCCTACAGATGTTAAGGTTCTTTATTAATGTATTCTTAGTTTATCCAGCATATCGCTGAATATTTCCAAGGTAAATCATTGTGAATTCTCAGAGTTTGAATCTCTGTTGTCCTGTGATTCAAGGTCATTCATGGTGAATTCCAAGTGTTTATCCAGTGTTTTCCCATACATTCCGTCTCTTTAATCATAATTACTACTTTAATCATTAGCCTAAGTATCATTGGGATTTCTAATAGTTTTGGATACTTTCTTCCTCTTATGTCCTCTCTATGAAAATGAAATAAATGTTTAACCCACTTTATTGCAAAAATGCCAACTCATTTAGACTGAATTATACATGTAACCACAATCCAACTCAATCCTCAGCTCATTGAACACAATTTCCCAGTGATAAAAAATAGTGCTAAAGATGTTAAGGTTCTTTATTAATGTATTCCTAGTTTATCAAGCATATTGCTGAATATTACACCAGCGAGAATCATTGTGGATTCTCAGAGTTTGAATCTCTGTTGTCCTGAGATTCAAGCTCATTCATGGTGAATTCCAAGTGTTTATCCAGCGTTTTCCCATGTATACCAGCTGTTTAAACGTGAATTATTACTACTTTAAAGACTCTCCTACCTTTCACAGCACGTTGAATTCAAATTCTCAGTATTTCAACAGGCAGTAGAGATGTTATAGTTCTACAACATTTTCCAAGGGTTTCAGAAACAGTCCTACACATTTCCCCGTTCTGTGTTTTTTCAGCTCTGATACTTTTAACCTTTTAATACAGGTATCGTACCAGCTCTTTAAAGGTACATTATTACTATTTTGAACACTAGCTGAACTATCATTTTATTTCTTAGAATTTTGAATACTTCCATAGCGTCATATCAGCTCTCTGAAAATTAATTTTTTAGTGTTTCACCGGCTTTCTTCCATAAACGCCAACTCATTTTGACTGAATTATAAATGTAAACAGTATGGCACTGACTTCTGAGCTCCTTGAACACGATTTCCAGGTGATCTTCACATATGAAGGCTCTATGTATTCTTACTGTTTCAATACATTCCTAAATATTTCCCTAGTTTCATTGTGAATTCTCAGAGTGTGAATCAGTGTTGTCCAGTGATTAAATCTCTATCATTGTGAATTCCAAGTATTTAAACAGCGTTTTTCCATATGTAACAGCTCTTTAAACGACAATTGTTACTACTTTAATCTTTAGCCTACCACCGGGATTTCTAATAGTTTTGAATTCTTTCCTCGTGTTATATCTGCTCTACGAAAATGAATTAAGTGTTTAAACCACTTTATTCCAAAATCACCAACTCATTCAGACTGAATTATAAATGTAACCAGTATCCAACTCAGTCCTCAGCTCTTTGAACAAGATTTCCCAGCGATTAAACATTGTCCTACAGATGTTAAGGTTCTTTATTAATGTATTCTTAGTTTATCCAGCATATCGCTGAATATTTCCAAGGTAAATCATTGTGAATTCTCAGAGTTTGAATCTCTGTTGTCCTGTGATTCAAGGTCATTCATGGTGAATTCCAAGTGTTTATCCAGTGTTTTCCCATACATTCCGTCTCTTTAATCATAATTACTACTTTAATCATTAGCCTAAGTATCATTGGGATTTCTAATAGTTTTGGATACTTTCTTCCTGTTATGTCCTCTCTATGAAAATGAAATCAATGTTTAACCCACTTTATTGCAAAAACGCCAACTCATTTTGACTGAATTATAAATGTAAACAGTATGGCACTGACTTCTGAGCTCCTTGAACACGATTTCCAGGTGATCTTCACATATGAAGGCTCTATGTATTCTTACTGTTTCAATACATTCCTAAATATTTCCCTAGTTTCATTGTGAATTCTCAGAGTGTGAATCAGTGTTGTCCAGTGATTAAATCTCTATCATTGTGAATTCCAAGTATTTAAACAGCGTTTTTCCATATGTAACAGCTCTTTAAACGTCAATTGTTACTACTTTAATCTTCAGCCTACCACCGGGATTTCTAATAGTTTTGAATTCTTTCCTCGTGTTATATCTGCTCTACGAAAATGAATTAAGTGTTTAAACCACTTTATTCCAAAATCACCAACTCATTCAGACTGAATTATAAATGTAACCAGTATCCAACTCAGTCCTCAGCTCTTTGAACAAGATTTCCCAGCGATTAAACATTGTCCTACAGATGTTAAGGTTCTTTATTAATGTATTCTTAGTTTATCCAGCATATCGCTGAATATTTCCAAGGTAAATCATTGTGAATTCTCAGAGTTTGAATCTCTGTTGTCCTGTGATTCAAGGTCATTCATGGTGAATTCCAAGTGTTTATCCAGTGTTTTCCCATACATTCCGTCTCTTTAATCATAATTACTACTTTAATCATTAGCCTAAGTATCATTGGGATTTCTAATAGTTTTGGATACTTTCTTCCTCTTATGTCCTCTCTATGAAAATGAAATAAATGTTTAACCCACTTTATTGCAAAAATGCCAACTCATTTAGACTGAATTATACATGTAACCACAATCCAACTCAATCCTCAGCTCATTGAACACAATTTCCCAGTGATAAAAAATAGTCCTAAAGATGTTAAGGTTCTTTATTAATGTATTCCTAGTTTATCAAGCATATTGCTGAATATTTCACCAGCGAGAATCATTGTGGATTCTCAGAGTTTGAATCTCTGTTGTCCTGTGATTCAAGCTCATTCATGGTGAATTCCAAGTGTTTATCCAGGGTTTTCCCATATATACCAGCTGTTTAAACGTGAATTATTAGTACTTTAAAGACTCTCCTACCTTTCACAGCATGTTGAATTCAAATTCTCAGTATTTCAACAGGCAGTAGAGATGTTATAGTTCTACAACATTTTCCAAGTGTTTCAGGAACAGTCCTACACATTTCCCCGTTCTGTTTTTTTTCAGCTCTGATACTTTTAACCTTTTAATACAGGTATCGTACCAGCTCTTTAAAGGTACATTATTACTATTTTGAACACTAGCTGAACTATCATTTTATTTCTTAGAATTTTGAATACTTCCATAGCGTCATATCAGCTCTCTGAAAATTAATTTTTTAGTGTTTCACCGGCTTTCTTCCATAAACGCCAACTCATTTTGACTGAATTATAAATGTAAACAGTATGGCACTGACTTCTGAGCTCCTTGAACACGATTTCCAGGTGATCTTCACATATGAAGGCTCTATGTATTCTTACTGTTTCAATACATTCCTAAATATTTCCCTAGTTTCATTGTGAATTCTCAGAGTGTGAATCAGTGTTGTCCAGTGATTAAATCTCTATCATTGTGAATTCCAAGTATTTAAACAGCGTTTTTCCATATGTAACAGCTCTTTAAACGACAATTGTTACTACTTTAATCTTTAGCCTACCACCGGGATTTCTAATAGTTTTGAATTCTTTCCTCGTGTTATATCTGCTCTACGAAAATGAATTAAGTGTTTAAACCACTTTATTCCAAAATCACCAACTCATTCAGACTGAATTATAAATGTAACCAGTATCCAACTCAGTCCTCAGCTCTTTGAACAAGATTTCCCAGCGATTAAACATTGTCCTACAGATGTTAAGGTTCTTTATTAATGTATTCTTAGTTTATCCAGCATATCGCTGAATATTTCCAAGGTAAATCATTGTGAATTCTCAGAGTTTGAATCTCTGTTGTCCTGTGATTCAAGGTCATTCATGGTGAATTCCAAGTGTTTATCCAGTGTTTTCCCATACATTCCGTCTCTTTAATCATAATTACTACTTTAATCATTAGCCTAAGTATCATTGGGATTTCTAATAGTTTTGGATACTTTCTTCCTGTTATGTCCTCTCTATGAAAATGAAATCAATGTTTAACCCACTTTATTGCGAAAACGCCAACTCATTTAGACTGAATTATACATGTAACCACTATCCAACTCAATCCTCAGCTCATTGAACACAATTTCCCAGTGATAAAAAATAGTCCTAAAGATGTTAAGGTTCTTTATTAATGTATTCCTAGTTTATCAAGCATATTGCTGAATATTTCACCAGCGAGAATCATTGTGGATTCTCAGAGTTTGAATCTCTGTTGTCCTGTGATTCAATCTCATTCATGGTGAATTCCAAGTGTTTATCCAGCGTTTTCCCATGTATACCAGCTGTTTAAACGTGAATTATTACTACTTTAAAGACTCTCCTACCTTTCACAGCACGTTGAATTCAAATTCTCAGTATTTCAACAGGCAGTAGAGATGTTATAGTTCTACAACATTTTCCAAGGGTTTCAGAAACAGTCCTACACATTTCCCCGTTCTGTGTTTTTTCAGCTCTTATACTTTTAACCTTTTAATACAGGTATCGTACCAGCTCTTTAAAGGTACATTATTACTATTTTGAACACTAGCTGAACTATCATTTTATTTCTTAGAATTTTGAATACTTTCATAGCGTCATATCAGCTCTCTGAAAATTAATTTTTAAGTGTTTCACCGGCTTTCTTCCATAAACGCCAACTCATTTTGACTGAATTATAAATGTAAACAGTATGGCACTGACTTCTGAGCTCCTTGAACACGATTTCCAGGTGATCTTCACATATGAAGGCTCTATGGATTCTTACTGTTTCAATACATTCCTAAATATTTCCCTAGTTTCATTGTGAATTCCCAGAGTGTGAATCAGTGTTGTCCAGTGATTAAATCTCTATCATTGTGAATTCCAAGTATTTAAACAGCGTTTTTCCATATGTAACAGCTCTTTAAACGACAATTGTTACTACTTTAATCTTTAGCCTACCACCGGGATTTCTAATAGTTTTGAATTCTTTCCTCGTGTTATATCTGCTCTACGAAAATGAATTAAGTGTTTAAACCACTTTATTCCAAAATCACCAACTCATTCAGACTGAATTATAAATGTAACCAGTATCCAACTCAGTCCTCAGCTCTTTGAACAAGATTTCCCAGCGATTAAACATTGTCCTACAGATGTTAAGGTTCTTTATTAATGTATTCTTAGTTTATCCAGCATATCGCTGAATATTTCCAAGGTAAATCATTGTGAATTCTCAGAGTTTGAATCTCTGTTGTCCTGTGATTCAAGGTCATTCATGGTGAATTCCAAGTGTTTATCCAGTGTTTTCCCATACATTCCGTCTCTTTAATCATAATTACTACTTTAATCATTAGCCTAAGTATCATTGGGATTTCTAATAGTTTTGGATACTTTCTTCCTGTTATGCCCTCTCTATGAAAATGAAATCAATGTTTAACCCACTTTATTGCGAAAACGCCAACTCATTTAGACTGAATTATACATGTAACCACTATCCAACTCAATCCTCAGCTCATTGAACACAATTTCCCAGTGATAAAAAATAGTGCTAAAGATGTTAAGGTTCTTTATTAATGTATTCCTAGTTTATCAAGCATATTGCTGAATATTTCACCAGCGAGAATCATTGTGGATTCTCAGAGTTTGAATCTCTGTTGTCCTGAGATTCAAGCTCATTCATGGTGAATTCCAAGTGTTTATCCAGCGTTTTCCCATATATACCAGCTGTTTAAACGTGAATTATTACTACTTTAAAGACTCTCCTACCTTTCACAGCACGTTGAATTCAAATTCTCAGTATTTCAACAGGCAGTAGAGATGTTATAGTTCTACAACATTTTCCAAGGGTTTCAGAAACAGTCCTACACATTTCCCCGTTCTGTTTTTTTTCAGCTCTGATACTTTTAACCTTTTAATACAGGTATCGTACCAGCTCTTTAAAGGTACATTATTACTATTTTGAACACTAGCTGAACTATCATTTTATTTCTTAGAATTTTGAATACTTTCGTAGCGTCATATCAGCTCTATGAAAATGAATTTTTAAGTGTTTCACCGGCTTTCTTCCAAAAACGCCAACTCATTTTGACTGAATTATAAATGTAAACAGTATGGCACTGACTTCTGAGCTCCTTGAACACGATTTCCAGGTGATCTTCACATATGAAGGCTCTATGTATTCTTACTGTTTCAATACATTCCTAAATATTTCCCTAGTTTCATTGTGAATTCTCAGAGTGTGAATCAGTGTTGTCCAGTGATTAAATCTCTATCATTGTGAATTCCAAGTATTTAAACAGCGTTTTTCCATATGTAACAGCTCTTTAAACGACAATTGTTACTTCTTTAATCTTTAGCCTACCACCGGGATTTCTAATAGTTTTGAATTCCTTCCTCATTTTATATCCTCTCTACGAAAATGAATTAAGTGTTTAAACGACTTTATTCCAAAAACACCAACTCATTTAGACTGAATTATAAATGTAACCAGTATCCAACTCAGTCCTCAGCTCTTTGAACAAGATTTCCCAGCGATTAAGCATTGTCCTACAGATGTTAAGGTTCTTTATTAATGTATTCCCAGTTTATCAAGCATATTGCTGATTATTTCACCAGCGAATCATGGTTCTTTCTCAGAGTTTGAATCTCTGTTGTCCTGTCATTCCAGCTCATTCATTGTGAATTCCAAGTGTTTAGCCAGCGTTTTCCCATATATACCAGCTCTTTAAATGTGAATTATTGCTATTTTAAAGACTCTCCTACCTTTCACAGCACATTGAATACAAAGTATTAGAATTTCAACATGCAGTGGAGATGATATAGATCTACAACATATTCCATGTGTTTAAGAAACACTCTTTCACATTTCCCCGGTCTGACTTTATTGAGGTTTTAGACGTTAACCTTTTAATACAGGTATCATACCAGCTCTTTAAAGGTACAATATTACTACTTTGAACACACGCCTAACTATATCATTTTGATTTCTTAAATTTTGAATACTTTCATACTGTTACATAAGCTCTCTGAAAATTAATTTTTTAGTGTTTCACCGGCTTTCTTCCATAAACGCCAACTCATTTTGACTGAATTATAAATGTAAACAGTATGGCACTGACTTCTGAGCTCCTTGAACACGATTTCCAGGTGATCTTCACATATGAAGGCTCTATGTATTCTTACTGTTTCAATACATTCCTAAATATTTCCCTAGTTTCATTGTGAATTCTCAGAGTGTGAATCAGTGTTGTCCAGTGATTAAATCTCTATCATTGTGAATTCCAAGTATTTAAACAGCGTTTTTCCATATGTAACAGCTCTTTAAACGACAATTGTTACTACTTTAATCTTTAGCCTACCACCGGGATTTCTAATAGTTTTGAATTCTTTCCTCGTGTTATATCTGCTCTACGAAAATGAATTAAGTGTTTAAACCACTTTATTCCAAAATCACCAACTCATTCAGACTGAATTATAAATGTAACCAGTATCCAACTCAGTCCTCAGCTCTTTGAACAAGATTTCCCAGCGATTAAACATTGTCCTACAGATGTTAAGGTTCTTTATTAATGTATTCTTAGTTTATCCAGCATATCGCTGAATATTTCCAAGGTAAATCATTGTGAATTCTCAGAGTTTGAATCTCTGTTGTCCTGTGATTCAAGGTCATTCATGGTGAATTCCAAGTGTTTATCCAGTGTTTTCCCATACATTCCGTCTCTTTAATCATAATTACTACTTTAATCATTAGCCTAAGTATCATTGGGATTTCTAATAGTTTTGGATACTTTCTTCCTGTTATGCCCTCTCTATGAAAATGAAATCAATGTTTAACCCACTTTATTGCGAAAACGCCAACTCATTTAGACTGAATTATACATGTAACCACTATCCAACTCAATCCTCAGCTCATTGAACACAATTTCCCAGTGATAAAAAATAGTGCTAAAGATGTTAAGGTTCTTTATTAATGTATTCCTAGTTTATCAAGCATATTGCTGAATATTTCACCAGCGAGAATCATTGTGGATTCTCAGAGTTTGAATCTCTGTTGTCCTGAGATTCAAGCTCATTCATGGTGAATTCCAAGTGTTTATCCAGCGTTTTCCCATATATACCAGCTGTTTAAACGTGAATTATTACTACTTTAAAGACTCTCCTACCTTTCACAGCACGTTGAATTCAAATTCTCAGTATTTCAACAGGCAGTAGAGATGTTATAGTTCTACAACATTTTCCAAGGGTTTCAGAAACAGTCCTACACATTTCCCCGTTCTGTTTTTTTTCAGCTCTGATACTTTTAACCTTTTAATACAGGTATCGTACCAGCTCTTTAAAGGTACATTATTACTATTTTGAACACTAGCTGAACTATCATTTTATTTCTTAGAATTTTGAATACTTTCGTAGCGTCATATCAGCTCTATGAAAATGAATTTTTAAGTGTTTCACCGGCTTTCTTCCAAAAACGCCAACTCATTTTGACTGAATTATAAATGTAAACAGTATGGCACTGACTTCTGAGCTCCTTGAACACGATTTCCAGGTGATCTTCACATATGAAGGCTCTATGTATTCTTACTGTTTCAATACATTCCTAAATATTTCCCTAGTTTCATTGTGAATTCTCAGAGTGTGAATCAGTGTTGTCCAGTGATTAAATCTCTATCATTGTGAATTCCAAGTATTTAAACAGCGTTTTTCCATATGTAACAGCTCTTTAAACGACAATTGTTACTTCTTTAATCTTTAGCCTACCACCGGGATTTCTAATAGTTTTGAATTCCTTCCTCATTTTATATCCTCTCTACGAAAATGAATTAAGTGTTTAAACGACTTTATTCCAAAAACACCAACTCATTTAGACTGAATTATAAATGTAACCAGTATCCAACTCAGTCCTCAGCTCTTTGAACAAGATTTCCCAGCGATTAAGCATTGTCCTACAGATGTTAAGGTTCTTTATTAATGTATTCCCAGTTTATCAAGCATATTGCTGATTATTTCACCAGCGAATCATGGTTCTTTCTCAGAGTTTGAATCTCTGTTGTCCTGTCATTCCAGCTCATTCATTGTGAATTCCAAGTGTTTAGCCAGCGTTTTCCCATATATACCAGCTCTTTAAATGTGAATTATTGCTATTTTAAAGACTCTCCTACCTTTCACAGCACATTGAATACAAAGTATTAGAATTTCAACATGCAGTGGAGATGATATAGATCTACAACATATTCCATGTGTTTAAGAAACACTCTTTCACATTTCCCCGGTCTGACTTTATTGAGGTTTTAGACGTTAACCTTTTAATACAGGTATCATACCAGCTCTTTAAAGGTACAATATTACTACTTTGAACACACGCCTAACTATATCATTTTGATTTCTTAAATTTTGAATACTTTCATACTGTTACATAAGCTCTCTGAAAATTAATTTTTTAGTGTTTCACCGGCTTTCTTCCATAAACGCCAACTCATTTTGACTGAATTATAAATGTAAACAGTATGGCACTGACTTCTGAGCTCCTTGAACACGATTTCCAGGTGATCTTCACATATGAAGGCTCTATGTATTCTTACTGTTTCAATACATTCCTAAATATTTCCCTAGTTTCATTGTGAATTCTCAGAGTGTGAATCAGTGTTGTCCAGTGATTAAATCTCTATCATTGTGAATTCCAAGTATTTAAACAGCGTTTTTCCATATGTAACAGCTCTTTAAACGACAATTGTTACTACTTTAATCTTTAGCCTACCACCGGGATTTCTAATAGTTTTGAATTCTTTCCTCGTGTTATATCTGCTCTACGAAAATGAATTAAGTGTTTAAACCACTTTATTCCAAAATCACCAACTCATTCAGACTGAATTATAAATGTAACCAGTATCCAACTCAGTCCTCAGCTCTTTGAACAAGATTTCCCAGCGATTAAACATTGTCCTACAGATGTTAAGGTTCTTTATTAATGTATTCTTAGTTTATCCAGCATATCGCTGAATATTTCCAAGGTAAATCATTGTGAATTCTCAGAGTTTGAATCTCTGTTGTCCTGTGATTCAAGGTCATTCATGGTGAATTCCAAGTGTTTATCCAGTGTTTTCCCATACATTCCGTCTCTTTAATCATAATTACTACTTTAATCATTAGCCTAAGTATCATTGGGATTTCTAATAGTTTTGGATACTTTCTTCCTCTTATGTCCTCTCTATGAAAATGAAATAAATGTTTAACCCACTTTATTGCAAAAATGCCAACTCATTTAGACTGAATTATACATGTAACCACAATCCAACTCAATCCTCAGCTCATTGAACACAATTTCCCAGTGATAAAAAATAGTCCTAAAGATGTTAAGGTTCTTTATTAATGTATTCCTAGTTTATCAAGCATATTGCTGAATATTTCACCAGCGAGAATCATTGTGGATTCTCAGAGTTTGAATCTCTGTTGTCCTGTGATTCAAGCTCATTCATGGTGAATTCCAAGTGTTTATCCAGGGTTTTCCCATATATACCAGCTGTTTAAACGTGAATTATTAGTACTTTAAAGACTCTCCTACCTTTCACAGCATGTTGAATTCAAATTCTCAGTATTTCAACAGGCAGTAGAGATGTTATAGTTCTACAACATTTTCCAAGTGTTTCAGGAACAGTCCTACACATTTCCCCGTTCTGTTTTTTTTCAGCTCTGATACTTTTAACCTTTTAATACAGGTATCGTACCAGCTCTTTAAAGGTACATTATTACTATTTTGAACACTAGCTGAACTATCATTTTATTTCTTAGAATTTTGAATACTTCCATAGCGTCATATCAGCTCTCTGAAAATTAATTTTTTAGTGTTTCACCGGCTTTCTTCCATAAACGCCAACTCATTTTGACTGAATTATAAATGTAAACAGTATGGCACTGACTTCTGAGCTCCTTGAACACGATTTCCAGGTGATCTTCACATATGAAGGCTCTATGTATTCTTACTGTTTCAATACATTCCTAAATATTTCCCTAGTTTCATTGTGAATTCCCAGAGTGTGAATCAGTGTTGTCCAGTGATTAAATCTCTATCATTGTGAATTCCAAGTATTTAAACAGCGTTTTTCCATATGTAACAGCTCTTTAAACGACAATTGTTACTACTTTAATCTTTAGCCTACCACCGGGATTTCTAATAGTTTTGAATTCTTTCCTCGTGTTATATCTGCTCTACGAAAATGAATTAAGTGTTTAAACCACTTTATTCCAAAATCACCAACTCATTCAGACTGAATTATAAATGTAACCAGTATCCAACTCAGTCCTCAGCTCTTTGAACAAGATTTCCCAGCGATTAAACATTGTCCTACAGATGTTAAGGTTCTTTATTAATGTATTCTTAGTTTATCCAGCATATCGCTGAATATTTCCAAGGTAAATCATTGTGAATTCTCAGAGTTTGAATCTCTGTTGTCCTGTGATTCAAGGTCATTCATGGTGAATTCCAAGTGTTTATCCAGTGTTTTCCCATACATTCCGTCTCTTTAATCATAATTACTACTTTAATCATTAGCCTAAGTATCATTGGGATTTCTAATAGTTTTGGATACTTTCTTCCTGTTATGCCCTCTCTATGAAAATGAAATCAATGTTTAACCCACTTTATTGCGAAAACGCCAACTCATTTAGACTGAATTATACATGTAACCACTATCCAACTCAATCCTCAGCTCATTGAACACAATTTCCCAGTGATAAAAAATAGTGCTAAAGATGTTAAGGTTCTTTATTAATGTATTCCTAGTTTATCAAGCATATTGCTGAATATTTCACCAGCGAGAATCATTGTGGATTCTCAGAGTTTGAATCTCTGTTGTCCTGAGATTCAAGCTCATTCATGGTGAATTCCAAGTGTTTATCCAGCGTTTTCCCATATATACCAGCTGTTTAAACGTGAATTATTACTACTTTAAAGACTCTCCTACCTTTCACAGCACGTTGAATTCAAATTCTCAGTATTTCAACAGGCAGTAGAGATGTTATAGTTCTACAACATTTTCCAAGGGTTTCAGAAACAGTCCTACACATTTCCCCGTTCTGTGTTTTTTCAGCTCTGATACTTTTAACCTTTTAATACAGGTATCGTACCAGCTCTTTAAAGGTACATTATTACTATTTTGAACACTAGCTGAACTATCATTTTATTTCTTAGAATTTTGAATACTTTCGTAGCGTCATATCAGCTCTATGAAAATGAATTTTTAAGTGTTTCACCGGCTTTCTTCCAAAAACGCCAACTCATTTTGACTGAATTATAAATGTAAACAGTATGGCACTGACTTCTGAGCTCCTTGAACACGATTTCCAGGTGATCTTCACATATGAAGGCTCTATGTATTCTTACTGTTTCAATACATTCCTAAATATTTCCCTAGTTTCATTGTGAATTCTCAGAGTGTGAATCAGTGTTGTCCAGTGATTAAATCTCTATCATTGTGAATTCCAAGTATTTAAACAGCGTTTTTCCATATGTAACAGCTCTTTAAACGACAATTGTTACTTCTTTAATCTTTAGCCTACCACCGGGATTTCTAATAGTTTTGAATTCCTTCCTCATTTTATATCCTCTCTACGAAAATGAATTAAGTGTTTAAACGACTTTATTCCAAAAACACCAACTCATTTAGACTGAATTATAAATGTAACCAGTATCCAACTCAGTCCTCAGCTCTTTGAACAAGATTTCCCAGCGATTAAACATTGTCCTACAGATGTTAAGGTTCTTTATTAATGTATTCCCAGTTTATCAAGCATATTGCTGATTATTTCACCAGCGAATCATGGTTCTTTCTCAGAGTTTGAATCTCTGTTGTCCTGTCATTCCAGCTCATTCATTGTGAATTCCAAGTGTTTAGCCAGCGTTTTCCCATATATACCAGCTCTTTAAATGTGAATTATTGCTATTTTAAAGACTCTCCTACCTTTCACAGCACATTGAATACAAAGTATTAGAATTTCAACATGCAGTGGAGATGATATAGATCTACAACATATTCCATGTGTTTAAGAAACACTCTTTCACATTTCCCCGGTCTGACTTTATTGAGGTTTTAGACGTTAACCTTTTAATACAGGTATCATACCAGCTCTTTAAAGGTACAATATTACTACTTTGAACACACGCCTAACTATATCATTTTGATTTCTTAAATTTTGAATACTTTCATACTGTTACATAAGCTCTATGAAAATGAATTTTTAAATGTTTCACCGGCTTTCGTCCATAAACACCAACTCATTTTGACTGAATTATAAATGTAAACAGTATGGCACTGACTTCTGAGCTCCTTGAACACGATTTCCAGGTGATCTTCACATATGAAGGCTCTATGTATTCTTACTGTTTCAATACATTCCTAAATATTTCCCTAGTTTCATTGTGAATTCTCAGTGTGAATCACTGTTGTCCAGTGATTAAATCTCTATCATTGTGAATTCCAAGTATTTAAACAGCGTTTTTCCATATGTAACAGCTCTTTAAACGACAATTGTTACTACTTTAATCTTTAGCCTACCACCGGGATTTCTAATAGTTTTGAATTCTTTCCTCGTGTTATATCTGCTCTACGAAAATGAATTAAGTGTTTAAACCACTTTATTCCAAAATCACCAACTCATTCAGACTGAATTATAAATGTAACCAGTATCCAACTCAGTCCTCAGCTCTTTGAACAAGATTTCCCAGCGATTAAACATTGTCCTACAGATGTTAAGGTTCTTTATTAATGTATTCTTAGTTTATCCAGCATATCGCTGAATATTTCCAAGGTAAATCATTGTGAATTCTCAGAGTTTGAATCTCTGTTGTCCTGTGATTCAAGGTCATTCATGGTGAATTCCAAGTGTTTATCCAGTGTTTTCCCATACATTCCGTCTCTTTAATCATAATTACTACTTTAATCATTAGCCTAAGTATCATTGGGATTTCTAATAGTTTTGGATACTTTCTTCCTGTTATGCCCTCTCTATGAAAATGAAATCAATGTTTAACCCACTTTATTGCGAAAACGCCAACTCATTTAGACTGAATTATACATGTAACCACTATCCAACTCAATCCTCAGCTCATTGAACACAATTTCCCAGTGATAAAAAATAGTGCTAAAGATGTTAAGGTTCTTTATTAATGTATTCCTAGTTTATCAAGCATATTGCTGAATATTTCACCAGCGAGAATCATTGTGGATTCTCAGAGTTTGAATCTCTGTTGTCCTGTGATTCAAGCTCATTCATGGTGAATTCCAAGTGTTTATCCAGCGTTTTCCCATATATACCAGCTGTTTAAACGTGAATTATTACTACTTTAAAGACTCTCCTACCTTTCACAGCACGTTGAATTCAAATTCTCAGTATTTCAACAGGCAGTAGAGATGTTATAGTTCTACAACATTTTCCAAGGGTTTCAGAAACAGTCCTACACATTTCCCCGTTCTGTTTTTTTTCAGCTCTGATACTTTTAACTTTTTAATACAGGTATCGTACCAGCTCTTTAAAGGTACATTATTACTATTTTGAACACTAGCTGAACTATCATTTTATTTCTTAGAATTTTGAATACTTTCGTAGCGTCATATCAGCTCTATGAAAATGAATTTTTAAGTGTTTCACCGGCTTTCTTCCAAAAACGCCAACTCATTTTGACTGAATTATAAATGTAAACAGTATGGCACTGACTTCTGAGCTCCTTGAACACGATTTCCAGGTGATCTTCACATATGAAGGCTCTATGTATTCTTACTGTTTCAATACATTCCTAAATATTTCCCTAGTTTCATTGTGAATTCTCAGAGTGTGAATCAGTGTTGTCCAGTGATTAAATCTCTATCATTGTGAATTCCAAGTATTTAAACAGCGTTTTTCCATATGTAACAGCTCTTTAAACGACAATTGTTACTTCTTTAATCTTTAGCCTACCACCGGGATTTCTAATAGTTTTGAATTCCTTCCTCATTTTATATCCTCTCTACGAAAATGAATTAAGTGTTTAAACGACTTTATTCCAAAAACACCAACTCATTTAGACTGAATTATAAATGTAACCAGTATCCAACTCAGTCCTCAGCTCTTTGAACAAGATTTCCCAGCGATTAAACATTGTCCTACAGATGTTAAGGTTCTTTATTAATGTATTCCCAGTTTATCAAGCATATTGCTGATTATTTCACCAGCGAATCATGGTTCTTTCTCAGAGTTTGAATCTCTGTTGTCCTGTCATTCCAGCTCATTCATTGTGAATTCCAAGTGTTTAGCCAGCGTTTTCCCATATATACCAGCTCTTTAAATGTGAATTATTGCTATTTTAAAGACTCTCCTACCTTTCACAGCACATTGAATACAAAGTATTAGAATTTCAACATGCAGTGGAGATGATATAGATCTACAACATATTCCATGTGTTTAAGAAACACTCTTTCACATTTCCCCGGTCTGACTTTATTGAGGTTTTAGACGTTAACCTTTTAATACAGGTATCATACCAGCTCTTTAAAGGTACAATATTACTACTTTGAACACACGCCTAACTATATCATTTTGATTTCTTAAATTTTGAATACTTTCATACTGTTACATAAGCTCTCTGAAAATTAATTTTTTAGTGTTTCACCGGCTTTCTTCCATAAACGCCAACTCATTTTGACTGAATTATAAATGTAAACAGTATGGCACTGACTTCTGAGCTCCTTGAACACGATTTCCAGGTGATCTTCACATATGAAGGCTCTATGTATTCTTACTGTTTCAATACATTCCTAAATATTTCCCTAGTTTCATTGTGAATTCTCAGAGTGTGAATCAGTGTTGTCCAGTGATTAAATCTCTATCATTGTGAATTCCAAGTATTTAAACAGCGTTTTTCCATATGTAACAGCTCTTTAAACGACAATTGTTACTACTTTAATCTTTAGCCTACCACCGGGATTTCTAATAGTTTTGAATTCTTTCCTCGTGTTATATCTGCTCTACGAAAATGAATTAAGTGTTTAAACCACTTTATTCCAAAATCACCAACTCATTCAGACTGAATTATAAATGTAACCAGTATCCAACTCAGTCCTCAGCTCTTTGAACAAGATTTCCCAGCGATTAAACATTGTCCTACAGATGTTAAGGTTCTTTATTAATGTATTCTTAGTTTATCCAGCATATCGCTGAATATTTCCAAGGTAAATCATTGTGAATTCTCAGAGTTTGAATCTCTGTTGTCCTGTGATTCAAGGTCATTCATGGTGAATTCCAAGTGTTTATCCAGTGTTTTCCCATACATTCCGTCTCTTTAATCATAATTACTACTTTAATCATTAGCCTAAGTATCATTGGGATTTCTAATAGTTTTGGATACTTTCTTCCTCTTATGTCCTCTCTATGAAAATGAAATAAATGTTTAACCCACTTTATTGCAAAAATGCCAACTCATTTAGACTGAATTATACATGTAACCACAATCCAACTCAATCCTCAGCTCATTGAACACAATTTCCCAGTGATAAAAAATAGTCCTAAAGATGTTAAGGTTCTTTATTAATGTATTCCTAGTTTATCAAGCATATTGCTGAATATTTCACCAGCGAGAATCATTGTGGATTCTCAGAGTTTGAATCTCTGTTGTCCTGTGATTCAAGCTCATTCATGGTGAATTCCAAGTGTTTATCCAGGGTTTTCCCATATATACCAGCTGTTTAAACGTGAATTATTAGTACTTTAAAGACTCTCCTACCTTTCACAGCATGTTGAATTCAAATTCTCAGTATTTCAACAGGCAGTAGAGATGTTATAGTTCTACAACATTTTCCAAGTGTTTCAGGAACAGTCCTACACATTTCCCCGTTCTGTTTTTTTTCAGCTCTGATACTTTTAACCTTTTAATACAGGTATCGTACCAGCTCTTTAAAGGTACATTATTACTATTTTGAACACTAGCTGAACTATCATTTTATTTCTTAGAATTTTGAATACTTCCATAGCGTCATATCAGCTCTCTGAAAATTAATTTTTTAGTGTTTCACCGGCTTTCTTCCATAAACGCCAACTCATTTTGACTGAATTATAAATGTAAACAGTATGGCACTGACTTCTGAGCTCCTTGAACACGATTTCCAGGTGATCTTCACATATGAAGGCTCTATGTATTCTTACTGTTTCAATACATTCCTAAATATTTCCCTAGTTTCATTGTGAATTCTCAGAGTGTGAATCACTGTTGTCCAGTGATTAAATCTCTATCATTGTGAATTCCAAGTATTTAAACAGCGTTTTTCCATATGTAACAGCTCTTTAAACGACAATTGTTACTTCTTTAATCTTTAGCCTACCACCGGGATTTCTAATAGTTTTGAATTCCTTCCTCATTTTATATCCTCTCTACGAAAATGAATTAAGTGTTTAAACGACTTTATTCCAAAAACACCAACTCATTTAGACTGAATTATAAATGTAACCAGTATCCAACTCAGTCCTCAGCTCTTTGAACAAGATTTCCCAGCGATTAAACATTGTCCTACAGATGTTAAGGTTCTTTATTAATGTATTCCCAGTTTATCAAGCATATTGCTGATTATTTCACCAGCGAATCATGGTTCTTTCTCAGAGTTTGAATCTCTGTTGTCCTGTCATTCCAGCTCATTCATTGTGAATTCCAAGTGTTTAGCCAGCGTTTTCCCATATATACCAGCTCTTTAAATGTGAATTATTGCTATTTTAAAGACTCTCCTACCTTTCACAGCACATTGAATACAAAGTATTAGAATTTCAACATGCAGTGGAGATGATATAGATCTACAACATATTCCATGTGTTTAAGAAACACTCTTTCACATTTCCCCGGTCTGACTTTATTGAGGTTTTAGACGTTAACCTTTTAATACAGGTATCATACCAGCTCTTTAAAGGTACAATATTACTACTTTGAACACACGCCTAACTATATCATTTTGATTTCTTAAATTTTGAATACTTTCATACTGTTACATAAGCTCTATGAAAATGAATTTTTAAGTGTTTCACCGGCTTTCGTCCATAAACACCAACTCATTTTGACTGAATTATAAATGTAAACAGTATGGCACTGACTTCTGAGCTCCTTGAACACGATTTCCAGGTGATCTTCACATATGAAGGCTCTATGTATTCTTACTGTTTCAATACATTCCTAAATATTTCCCTAGTTTCATTGTGAATTCCCAGAGTGTGAATCAGTGTTGTCCAGTGATTAAATCTCTATCATTGTGAATTCCAAGTATTTAAACAGCGTTTTTCCATATGTAACAGCTCTTTAAACGACAATTGTTACTACTTTAATCTTTAGCCTACCACCGGGATTTCTAATAGTTTTGAATTCTTTCCTCGTGTTATATCTGCTCTACGAAAATGAATTAAGTGTTTAAACCACTTTATTCCAAAATCACCAACTCATTCAGACTGAATTATAAATGTAACCAGTATCCAACTCAGTCCTCAGCTCTTTGAACAAGATTTCCCAGCGATTAAACATTGTCCTACAGATGTTAAGGTTCTTTATTAATGTATTCTTAGTTTATCCAGCATATCGCTGAATATTTCCAAGGTAAATCATTGTGAATTCTCAGAGTTTGAATCTCTGTTGTCCTGTGATTCAAGGTCATTCATGGTGAATTCCAAGTGTTTATCCAGTGTTTTCCCATACATTCCGTCTCTTTAATCATAATTACTACTTTAATCATTAGCCTAAGTATCATTGGGATTTCTAATAGTTTTGGATACTTTCTTCCTGTTATGCCCTCTCTATGAAAATGAAATCAATGTTTAACCCACTTTATTGCGAAAACGCCAACTCATTTAGACTGAATTATACATGTAACCACTATCCAACTCAATCCTCAGCTCATTGAACACAATTTCCCAGTGATAAAAAATAGTGCTAAAGATGTTAAGGTTCTTTATTAATGTATTCCTAGTTTATCAAGCATATTGCTGAATATTTCACCAGCGAGAATCATTGTGGATTCTCAGAGTTTGAATCTCTGTTGTCCTGAGATTCAAGCTCATTCATGGTGAATTCCAAGTGTTTATCCAGCGTTTTCCCATATATACCAGCTGTTTAAACGTGAATTATTACTACTTTAAAGACTCTCCTACCTTTCACAGCACGTTGAATTCAAATTCTCAGTATTTCAACAGGCAGTAGAGATGTTATAGTTCTACAACATTTTCCAAGGGTTTCAGAAACAGTCCTACACATTTCCCCGTTCTGTTTTTTTTCAGCTCTGATACTTTTAACCTTTTAATACAGGTATCGTACCAGCTCTTTAAAGGTACATTATTACTATTTTGAACACTAGCTGAACTATCATTTTATTTCTTAGAATTTTGAATACTTTCGTAGCGTCATATCAGCTCTATGAAAATGAATTTTTAAGTGTTTCACCGGCTTTCTTCCAAAAACGCCAACTCATTTTGACTGAATTATAAATGTAAACAGTATGGCACTGACTTCTGAGCTCCTTGAACACGATTTCCAGGTGATCTTCACATATGAAGGCTCTATGTATTCTTACTGTTTCAATACATTCCTAAATATTTCCCTAGTTTCATTGTGAATTCTCAGAGTGTGAATCAGTGTTGTCCAGTGATTAAATCTCTATCATTGTGAATTCCAAGTATTTAAACAGCGTTTTTCCATATGTAACAGCTCTTTAAACGACAATTGTTACTTCTTTAATCTTTAGCCTACCACCGGGATTTCTAATAGTTTTGAATTCCTTCCTCATTTTATATCCTCTCTACGAAAATGAATTAAGTGTTTAAACGACTTTATTCCAAAAACACCAACTCATTTAGACTGAATTATAAATGTAACCAGTATCCAACTCAGTCCTCAGCTCTTTGAACAAGATTTCCCAGCGATTAAACATTGTCCTACAGATGTTAAGGTTCTTTATTAATGTATTCCCAGTTTATCAAGCATATTGCTGATTATTTCACCAGCGAATCATGGTTCTTTCTCAGAGTTTGAATCTCTGTTGTCCTGTCATTCCAGCTCATTCATTGTGAATTCCAAGTGTTTAGCCAGCGTTTTCCCATATATACCAGCTCTTTAAATGTGAATTATTGCTATTTTAAAGACTCTCCTACCTTTCACAGCACATTGAATACAAAGTATTAGAATTTCAACATGCAGTGGAGATGATATAGATCTACAACATATTCCATGTGTTTAAGAAACACTCTTTCACATTTCCCCGGTCTGACTTTATTGAGGTTTTAGACGTTAACCTTTTAATACAGGTATCATACCAGCTCTTTAAAGGTACAATATTACTACTTTGAACACACGCCTAACTATATCATTTTGATTTCTTAAATTTTGAATACTTTCATACTGTTACATAAGCTCTCTGAAAATTAATTTTTTAGTGTTTCACCGGCTTTCTTCCATAAACGCCAACTCATTTTGACTGAATTATAAATGTAAACAGTATGGCACTGACTTCTGAGCTCCTTGAACACGATTTCCAGGTGATCTTCACATATGAAGGCTCTATGTATTCTTACTGTTTCAATACATTCCTAAATATTTCCCTAGTTTCATTGTGAATTCTCAGAGTGTGAATCAGTGTTGTCCAGTGATTAAATCTCTATCATTGTGAATTCCAAGTATTTAAACAGCGTTTTTCCATATGTAACAGCTCTTTAAACGACAATTGTTACTACTTTAATCTTTAGCCTACCACCGGGATTTCTAATAGTTTTGAATTCTTTCCTCGTGTTATATCTGCTCTACGAAAATGAATTAAGTGTTTAAACCACTTTATTCCAAAATCACCAACTCATTCAGACTGAATTATAAATGTAACCAGTATCCAACTCAGTCCTCAGCTCTTTGAACAAGATTTCCCAGCGATTAAACATTGTCCTACAGATGTTAAGGTTCTTTATTAATGTATTCTTAGTTTATCCAGCATATCGCTGAATATTTCCAAGGTAAATCATTGTGAATTCTCAGAGTTTGAATCTCTGTTGTCCTGTGATTCAAGGTCATTCATGGTGAATTCCAAGTGTTTATCCAGTGTTTTCCCATACATTCCGTCTCTTTAATCATAATTACTACTTTAATCATTAGCCTAAGTATCATTGGGATTTCTAATAGTTTTGGATACTTTCTTCCTCTTATGTCCTCTCTATGAAAATGAAATAAATGTTTAACCCACTTTATTGCAAAAATGCCAACTCATTTAGACTGAATTATACATGTAACCACAATCCAACTCAATCCTCAGCTCATTGAACACAATTTCCCAGTGATAAAAAATAGTCCTAAAGATGTTAAGGTTCTTTATTAATGTATTCCTAGTTTATCAAGCATATTGCTGAATATTTCACCAGCGAGAATCATTGTGGATTCTCAGAGTTTGAATCTCTGTTGTCCTGTGATTCAAGCTCATTCATGGTGAATTCCAAGTGTTTATCCAGGGTTTTCCCATATATACCAGCTGTTTAAACGTGAATTATTAGTACTTTAAAGACTCTCCTACCTTTCACAGCATGTTGAATTCAAATTCTCAGTATTTCAACAGGCAGTAGAGATGTTATAGTTCTACAACATTTTCCAAGTGTTTCAGGAACAGTCCTACACATTTCCCCGTTCTGTTTTTTTTCAGCTCTGATACTTTTAACCTTTTAATACAGGTATCGTACCAGCTCTTTAAAGGTACATTATTACTATTTTGAACACTAGCTGAACTATCATTTTATTTCTTAGAATTTTGAATACTTCCATAGCGTCATATCAGCTCTCTGAAAATTAATTTTTTAGTGTTTCACCGGCTTTCTTCCATAAACGCCAACTCATTTTGACTGAATTATAAATGTAAACAGTATGGCACTGACTTCTGAGCTCCTTGAACACGATTTCCAGGTGATCTTCACATATGAAGGCTCTATGTATTCTTACTGTTTCAATACATTCCTAAATATTTCCCTAGTTTCATTGTGAATTCTCAGAGTGTGAATCACTGTTGTCCAGTGATTAAATCTCTATCATTGTGAATTCCAAGTATTTAAACAGCGTTTTTCCATATGTAACAGCTCTTTAAACGACAATTGTTACTTCTTTAATCTTTAGCCTACCACCGGGATTTCTAATAGTTTTGAATTCCTTCCTCATTTTATATCCTCTCTACGAAAATGAATTAAGTGTTTAAACGACTTTATTCCAAAAACACCAACTCATTTAGACTGAATTATAAATGTAACCAGTATCCAACTCAGTCCTCAGCTCTTTGAACAAGATTTCCCAGCGATTAAACATTGTCCTACAGATGTTAAGGTTCTTTATTAATGTATTCCCAGTTTATCAAGCATATTGCTGATTATTTCACCAGCGAATCATGGTTCTTTCTCAGAGTTTGAATCTCTGTTGTCCTGTCATTCCAGCTCATTCATTGTGAATTCCAAGTGTTTAGCCAGCGTTTTCCCATATATACCAGCTCTTTAAATGTGAATTATTGCTATTTTAAAGACTCTCCTACCTTTCACAGCACATTGAATACAAAGTATTAGAATTTCAACATGCAGTGGAGATGATATAGATCTACAACATATTCCATGTGTTTAAGAAACACTCTTTCACATTTCCCCGGTCTGACTTTATTGAGGTTTTAGACGTTAACCTTTTAATACAGGTATCATACCAGCTCTTTAAAGGTACAATATTACTACTTTGAACACACGCCTAACTATATCATTTTGATTTCTTAAATTTTGAATACTTTCATACTGTTACATAAGCTCTATGAAAATGAATTTTTAAGTGTTTCACCGGCTTTCGTCCATAAACACCAACTCATTTTGACTGAATTATAAATGTAAACAGTATGGCACTGACTTCTGAGCTCCTTGAACACGATTTCCAGGTGATCTTCACATATGAAGGCTCTATGTATTCTTACTGTTTCAATACATTCCTAAATATTTCCCTAGTTTCATTGTGAATTCTCAGTGTGAATCACTGTTGTCCAGTGATTAAATCTCTATCATTGTGAATTCCAAGTATTTAAACAGCGTTTTTCCATATGTAACAGCTCTTTAAACGTCAATTGTTACTACTTTAATCTTCAGCCTACCACCGGGATTTCTAATAGTTTTGAATTCTTTCCTCGTGTTATATCTGACTCTACGAAAATGAATTAAGTGTTTAAACCACTTTATTCCAAAATCACCAACTCATTCAGACTGAATTATAAATGTAACCAGTATCCAACTCAGTCCTCAGCTCTTTGAACAAGATTTCCCAGCGATTAAACATTGTCCTACAGATGTTAAGGTTCTTTATTAATGTATTCTTAGTTTATCCAGCATATCGCTGAATATTTCCAAGGTAAATCATTGTGAATTCTCAGAGTTTGAATCTCTGTTGTCCTGTGATTCAAGGTCATTCATGGTGAATTCCAAGTGTTTATCCAGTGTTTTCCCATACATTCCGTCTCTTTAATCATAATTACTACTTTAATCATTAGCCTAAGTATCATTGGGATTTCTAATAGTTTTGGATACTTTCTTCCTGTTATGTCCTGTCTATGAAAATGAAATAAATGTTTAACCCACTTTATTGCGAAAACGCCAACTCATTTAGACTGAATTATACATGTAACCACTATCCAACTCAATCCTCAGCTCATTGAACACAATTTCCCAGTGATAAAAAATAGTGCTAAAGATGTTAAGGTTCTTTATTAATGTATTCCTAGTTTATCAAGCATATTGCTGAATATTTCACCAGCGAGAATCATTGTGGATTCTCAGAGTTTGAATCTCTGTTGTCCTGTGATTCAATCTCATTCATGGTGAATTCCAAGTGTTTATCCAGCGTTTTCCCATGTATACCAGCTGTTTAAACGTGAATTATTACTACTTTAAAGACTCTCCTACCTTTCACAGCACGTTGAATTCAAATTCTCAGTATTTCAACAGGCAGTAGAGATGTTATAGTTCTAAAACATTTTCCAAGGGTTTCAGAAACAGTCCTACACATTTCCCCGTTCTGTGTTTTTTCAGCTCTTATACTTTTAACCTTTTAATACAGGTATCGTACCAGCTCTTTAAAGGTACATTATTACTATTTTGAACACTAGCTGAACTATCATTTTATTTCTTAGAATTTTGAATACTTTCATAGCGTCATATCAGCTCTCTGAAAATTAATTTTTAAGTGTTTCACCGGCTTTCTTCCATAAACGCCAACTCATTTTGACTGAATTATAAATGTAAACAGTATGGCACTGACTTCTGAGCTCCTTGAACACGATTTCCAGGTGATCTTCACATATGAAGGCTCTATGTATTCTTACTGTTTCAATACATTCCTAAATATTTCCCTAGTTTCATTGTGAATTCCCAGAGTGTGAATCAGTGTTGTCCAGTGATTAAATCTCTATCATTGTGAATTCCAAGTATTTAAACAGCGTTTTTCCATATGTAACAGCTCTTTAAACGACAATTGTTACTACTTTAATCTTTAGCCTACCACCGGGATTTCTAATAGTTTTGAATTCTTTCCTCGTGTTATATCTGCTCTACGAAAATGAATTAAGTGTTTAAACCACTTTATTCCAAAATCACCAACTCATTCAGACTGAATTATAAATGTAACCAGTATCCAACTCAGTCCTCAGCTCTTTGAACAAGATTTCCCAGCGATTAAACATTGTCCTACAGATGTTAAGGTTCTTTATTAATGTATTCTTAGTTTATCCAGCATATCGCTGAATATTTCCAAGGTAAATCATTGTGAATTCTCAGAGTTTGAATCTCTGTTGTCCTGTGATTCAAGGTCATTCATGGTGAATTCCAAGTGTTTATCCAGTGTTTTCCCATACATTCCGTCTCTTTAATCATAATTACTACTTTAATCATTAGCCTAAGTATCATTGGGATTTCTAATAGTTTTGGATACTTTCTTCCTGTTATGCCCTCTCTATGAAAATGAAATCAATGTTTAACCCACTTTATTGCGAAAACGCCAACTCATTTAGACTGAATTATACATGTAACCACTATCCAACTCAATCCTCAGCTCATTGAACACAATTTCCCAGTGATAAAAAATAGTGCTAAAGATGTTAAGGTTCTTTATTAATGTATTCCTAGTTTATCAAGCATATTGCTGAATATTTCACCAGCGAGAATCATTGTGGATTCTCAGAGTTTGAATCTCTGTTGTCCTGTGATTCAAGCTCATTCATGGTGAATTCCAAGTGTTTATCCAGCGTTTTCCCATATATACCAGCTGTTTAAACGTGAATTATTACTACTTTAAAGACTCTCCTACCTTTCACAGCACGTTGAATTCAAATTCTCAGTATTTCAACAGGCAGTAGAGATGTTATAGTTCTACAACATTTTCCAAGGGTTTCAGAAACAGTCCTACACATTTCCCCGTTCTGTTTTTTTTCAGCTCTGATACTTTTAACCTTTTAATACAGGTATCGTACCAGCTCTTTAAAGGTACATTATTACTATTTTGAACACTAGCTGAACTATCATTTTATTTCTTAGAATTTTGAATACTTTCGTAGCGTCATATCAGCTCTATGAAAATGAATTTTTAAGTGTTTCACCGGCTTTCTTCCAAAAACGCCAACTCATTTTGACTGAATTATAAATGTAAACAGTATGGCACTGACTTCTGAGCTCCTTGAACACGATTTCCAGGTGATCTTCACATATGAAGGCTCTATGTATTCTTACTGTTTCAATACATTCCTAAATATTTCCCTAGTTTCATTGTGAATTCTCAGAGTGTGAATCAGTGTTGTCCAGTGATTAAATCTCTATCATTGTGAATTCCAAGTATTTAAACAGCGTTTTTCCATATGTAACAGCTCTTTAAACGACAATTGTTACTTCTTTAATCTTTAGCCTACCACCGGGATTTCTAATAGTTTTGAATTCCTTCCTCATTTTATATCCTCTCTACGAAAATGAATTAAGTGTTTAAACGACTTTATTCCAAAAACACCAACTCATTTAGACTGAATTATAAATGTAACCAGTATCCAACTCAGTCCTCAGCTCTTTGAACAAGATTTCCCAGCGATTAAACATTGTCCTACAGATGTTAAGGTTCTTTATTAATGTATTCCCAGTTTATCAAGCATATTGCTGATTATTTCACCAGCGAATCATGGTTCTTTCTCAGAGTTTGAATCTCTGTTGTCCTGTCATTCCAGCTCATTCATTGTGAATTCCAAGTGTTTAGCCAGCGTTTTCCCATATATACCAGCTCTTTAAATGTGAATTATTGCTATTTTAAAGACTCTCCTACCTTTCACAGCACATTGAATACAAAGTATTAGAATTTCAACATGCAGTGGAGATGATATAGATCTACAACATATTCCATGTGTTTAAGAAACACTCTTTCACATTTCCCCGGTCTGACTTTATTGAGGTTTTAGACGTTAACCTTTTAATACAGGTATCATACCAGCTCTTTAAAGGTACAATATTACTACTTTGAACACACGCCTAACTATATCATTTTGATTTCTTAAATTTTGAATACTTTCATACTGTTACATAAGCTCTCTGAAAATTAATTTTTTAGTGTTTCACCGGCTTTCTTCCATAAACGCCAACTCATTTTGACTGAATTATAAATGTAAACAGTATGGCACTGACTTCTGAGCTCCTTGAACACGATTTCCAGGTGATCTTCACATATGAAGGCTCTATGTATTCTTACTGTTTCAATACATTCCTAAATATTTCCCTAGTTTCATTGTGAATTCTCAGAGTGTGAATCAGTGTTGTCCAGTGATTAAATCTCTATCATTGTGAATTCCAAGTATTTAAACAGCGTTTTTCCATATGTAACAGCTCTTTAAACGACAATTGTTACTACTTTAATCTTTAGCCTACCACCGGGATTTCTAATAGTTTTGAATTCTTTCCTCGTGTTATATCTGCTCTACGAAAATGAATTAAGTGTTTAAACCACTTTATTCCAAAATCACCAACTCATTCAGACTGAATTATAAATGTAACCAGTATCCAACTCAGTCCTCAGCTCTTTGAACAAGATTTCCCAGCGATTAAACATTGTCCTACAGATGTTAAGGTTCTTTATTAATGTATTCTTAGTTTATCCAGCATATCGCTGAATATTTCCAAGGTAAATCATTGTGAATTCTCAGAGTTTGAATCTCTGTTGTCCTGTGATTCAAGGTCATTCATGGTGAATTCCAAGTGTTTATCCAGTGTTTTCCCATACATTCCGTCTCTTTAATCATAATTACTACTTTAATCATTAGCCTAAGTATCATTGGGATTTCTAATAGTTTTGGATACTTTCTTCCTCTTATGTCCTCTCTATGAAAATGAAATAAATGTTTAACCCACTTTATTGCAAAAATGCCAACTCATTTAGACTGAATTATACATGTAACCACAATCCAACTCAATCCTCAGCTCATTGAACACAATTTCCCAGTGATAAAAAATAGTCCTAAAGATGTTAAGGTTCTTTATTAATGTATTCCTAGTTTATCAAGCATATTGCTGAATATTTCACCAGCGAGAATCATTGTGGATTCTCAGAGTTTGAATCTCTGTTGTCCTGTGATTCAAGCTCATTCATGGTGAATTCCAAGTGTTTATCCAGGGTTTTCCCATATATACCAGCTGTTTAAACGTGAATTATTAGTACTTTAAAGACTCTCCTACCTTTCACAGCATGTTGAATTCAAATTCTCAGTATTTCAACAGGCAGTAGAGATGTTATAGTTCTACAACATTTTCCAAGTGTTTCAGGAACAGTCCTACACATTTCCCCGTTCTGTTTTTTTTCAGCTCTGATACTTTTAACCTTTTAATACAGGTATCGTACCAGCTCTTTAAAGGTACATTATTACTATTTTGAACACTAGCTGAACTATCATTTTATTTCTTAGAATTTTGAATACTTCCATAGCGTCATATCAGCTCTCTGAAAATTAATTTTTTAGTGTTTCACCGGCTTTCTTCCATAAACGCCAACTCATTTTGACTGAATTATAAATGTAAACAGTATGGCACTGACTTCTGAGCTCCTTGAACACGATTTCCAGGTGATCTTCACATATGAAGGCTCTATGTATTCTTACTGTTTCAATACATTCCTAAATATTTCCCTAGTTTCATTGTGAATTCTCAGAGTGTGAATCACTGTTGTCCAGTGATTAAATCTCTATCATTGTGAATTCCAAGTATTTAAACAGCGTTTTTCCATATGTAACAGCTCTTTAAACGACAATTGTTACTTCTTTAATCTTTAGCCTACCACCGGGATTTCTAATAGTTTTGAATTCCTTCCTCATTTTATATCCTCTCTACGAAAATGAATTAAGTGTTTAAACGACTTTATTCCAAAAACACCAACTCATTTAGACTGAATTATAAATGTAACCAGTATCCAACTCAGTCCTCAGCTCTTTGAACAAGATTTCCCAGCGATTAAACATTGTCCTACAGATGTTAAGGTTCTTTATTAATGTATTCCCAGTTTATCAAGCATATTGCTGATTATTTCACCAGCGAATCATGGTTCTTTCTCAGAGTTTGAATCTCTGTTGTCCTGTCATTCCAGCTCATTCATTGTGAATTCCAAGTGTTTAGCCAGCGTTTTCCCATATATACCAGCTCTTTAAATGTGAATTATTGCTATTTTAAAGACTCTCCTACCTTTCACAGCACATTGAATACAAAGTATTAGAATTTCAACATGCAGTGGAGATGATATAGATCTACAACATATTCCATGTGTTTAAGAAACACTCTTTCACATTTCCCCGGTCTGACTTTATTGAGGTTTTAGACGTTAACCTTTTAATACAGGTATCATACCAGCTCTTTAAAGGTACAATATTACTACTTTGAACACACGCCTAACTATATCATTTTGATTTCTTAAATTTTGAATACTTTCATACTGTTACATAAGCTCTATGAAAATGAATTTTTAAGTGTTTCACCGGCTTTCGTCCATAAACACCAACTCATTTTGACTGAATTATAAATGTAAACAGTATGGCACTGACTTCTGAGCTCCTTGAACACGATTTCCAGGTGATCTTCACATATGAAGGCTCTATGTATTCTTACTGTTTCAATACATTCCTAAATATTTCCCTAGTTTCATTGTGAATTCTCAGTGTGAATCACTGTTGTCCAGTGATTAAATCTCTATCATTGTGAATTCCAAGTATTTAAACAGCGTTTTTCCATATGTAACAGCTCTTTAAACGACAATTGTTACTACTTTAATCTTTAGCCTACCACCGGGATTTCTAATAGTTTTGAATTCTTTCCTCGTGTTATATCTGCTCTACGAAAATGAATTAAGTGTTTAAACCACTTTATTCCAAAATCACCAACTCATTCAGACTGAATTATAAATGTAACCAGTATCCAACTCAGTCCTCAGCTCTTTGAACAAGATTTCCCAGCGATTAAACATTGTCCTACAGATGTTAAGGTTCTTTATTAATGTATTCTTAGTTTATCCAGCATATCGCTGAATATTTCCAAGGTAAATCATTGTGAATTCTCAGAGTTTGAATCTCTGTTGTCCTGTGATTCAAGGTCATTCATGGTGAATTCCAAGTGTTTATCCAGTGTTTTCCCATACATTCCGTCTCTTTAATCATAATTACTACTTTAATCATTAGCCTAAGTATCATTGGGATTTCTAATAGTTTTGGATACTTTCTTCCTGTTATGCCCTCTCTATGAAAATGAAATCAATGTTTAACCCACTTTATTGCGAAAACGCCAACTCATTTAGACTGAATTATACATGTAACCACTATCCAACTCAATCCTCAGCTCATTGAACACAATTTCCCAGTGATAAAAAATAGTGCTAAAGATGTTAAGGTTCTTTATTAATGTATTCCTAGTTTATCAAGCATATTGCTGAATATTTCACCAGCGAGAATCATTGTGGATTCTCAGAGTTTGAATCTCTGTTGTCCTGTGATTCAAGCTCATTCATGGTGAATTCCAAGTGTTTATCCAGCGTTTTCCCATGTATACCAGCTGTTTAAACGTGAATTATTACTACTTTAAAGACTCTCCTACCTTTCACAGCACGTTGAATTCAAATTCTCAGTATTTCAACAGGCAGTAGAGATGTTATAGTTCTACAACATTTTCCAAGGGTTTCAGAAACAGTCCTACACATTTCCCCGTTCTGTTTTTTTTCAGCTCTGATACTTTTAACCTTTTAATACAGGTATCGTACCAGCTCTTTAAAGGTACATTATTACTATTTTGAACACTAGCTGAACTATCATTTTATTTCTTAGAATTTTGAATACTTTCGTAGCGTCATATCAGCTCTATGAAAATGAATTTTTAAGTGTTTCACCGGCTTTCTTCCAAAAACGCCAACTCATTTTGACTGAATTATAAATGTAAACAGTATGGCACTGACTTCTGAGCTCCTTGAACACGATTTCCAGGTGATCTTCACATATGAAGGCTCTATGTATTCTTACTGTTTCAATACATTCCTAAATATTTCCCTAGTTTCATTGTGAATTCTCAGAGTGTGAATCAGTGTTGTCCAGTGATTAAATCTCTATCATTGTGAATTCCAAGTATTTAAACAGCGTTTTTCCATATGTAACAGCTCTTTAAACGACAATTGTTACTTCTTTAATCTTTAGCCTACCACCGGGATTTCTAATAGTTTTGAATTCCTTCCTCATTTTATATCCTCTCTACGAAAATGAATTAAGTGTTTAAACGACTTTATTCCAAAAACACCAACTCATTTAGACTGAATTATAAATGTAACCAGTATCCAACTCAGTCCTCAGCTCTTTGAACAAGATTTCCCAGCGATTAAACATTGTCCTACAGATGTTAAGGTTCTTTATTAATGTATTCCCAGTTTATCAAGCATATTGCTGATTATTTCACCAGCGAATCATGGTTCTTTCTCAGAGTTTGAATCTCTGTTGTCCTGTCATTCCAGCTCATTCATTGTGAATTCCAAGTGTTTAGCCAGCGTTTTCCCATATATACCAGCTCTTTAAATGTGAATTATTGCTATTTTAAAGACTCTCCTACCTTTCACAGCACATTGAATACAAAGTATTAGAATTTCAACATGCAGTGGAGATGATATAGATCTACAACATATTCCATGTGTTTAAGAAACACTCTTTCACATTTCCCCGGTCTGACTTTATTGAGGTTTTAGACGTTAACCTTTTAATACAGGTATCATACCAGCTCTTTAAAGGTACAATATTACTACTTTGAACACACGCCTAACTATATCATTTTGATTTCTTAAATTTTGAATACTTTCATACTGTTACATAAGCTCTCTGAAAATTAATTTTTTAGTGTTTCACCGGCTTTCTTCCATAAACGCCAACTCATTTTGACTGAATTATAAATGTAAACAGTATGGCACTGACTTCTGAGCTCCTTGAACACGATTTCCAGGTGATCTTCACATATGAAGGCTCTATGTATTCTTACTGTTTCAATACATTCCTAAATATTTCCCTAGTTTCATTGTGAATTCTCAGAGTGTGAATCAGTGTTGTCCAGTGATTAAATCTCTATCATTGTGAATTCCAAGTATTTAAACAGCGTTTTTCCATATGTAACAGCTCTTTAAACGACAATTGTTACTACTTTAATCTTTAGCCTACCACCGGGATTTCTAATAGTTTTGAATTCTTTCCTCGTGTTATATCTGCTCTACGAAAATGAATTAAGTGTTTAAACCACTTTATTCCAAAATCACCAACTCATTCAGACTGAATTATAAATGTAACCAGTATCCAACTCAGTCCTCAGCTCTTTGAACAAGATTTCCCAGCGATTAAACATTGTCCTACAGATGTTAAGGTTCTTTATTAATGTATTCTTAGTTTATCCAGCATATCGCTGAATATTTCCAAGGTAAATCATTGTGAATTCTCAGAGTTTGAATCTCTGTTGTCCTGTGATTCAAGGTCATTCATGGTGAATTCCAAGTGTTTATCCAGTGTTTTCCCATACATTCCGTCTCTTTAATCATAATTACTACTTTAATCATTAGCCTAAGTATCATTGGGATTTCTAATAGTTTTGGATACTTTCTTCCTCTTATGTCCTCTCTATGAAAATGAAATAAATGTTTAACCCACTTTATTGCAAAAATGCCAACTCATTTAGACTGAATTATACATGTAACCACAATCCAACTCAATCCTCAGCTCATTGAACACAATTTCCCAGTGATAAAAAATAGTCCTAAAGATGTTAAGGTTCTTTATTAATGTATTCCTAGTTTATCAAGCATATTGCTGAATATTTCACCAGCGAGAATCATTGTGGATTCTCAGAGTTTGAATCTCTGTTGTCCTGTGATTCAAGCTCATTCATGGTGAATTCCAAGTGTTTATCCAGGGTTTTCCCATATATACCAGCTGTTTAAACGTGAATTATTAGTACTTTAAAGACTCTCCTACCTTTCACAGCATGTTGAATTCAAATTCTCAGTATTTCAACAGGCAGTAGAGATGTTATAGTTCTACAACATTTTCCAAGTGTTTCAGGAACAGTCCTACACATTTCCCCGTTCTGTTTTTTTTCAGCTCTGATACTTTTAACCTTTTAATACAGGTATCGTACCAGCTCTTTAAAGGTACATTATTACTATTTTGAACACTAGCTGAACTATCATTTTATTTCTTAGAATTTTGAATACTTCCATAGCGTCATATCAGCTCTCTGAAAATTAATTTTTTAGTGTTTCACCGGCTTTCTTCCATAAACGCCAACTCATTTTGACTGAATTATAAATGTAAACAGTATGGCACTGACTTCTGAGCTCCTTGAACACGATTTCCAGGTGATCTTCACATATGAAGGCTCTATGTATTCTTACTGTTTCAATACATTCCTAAATATTTCCCTAGTTTCATTGTGAATTCTCAGAGTGTGAATCACTGTTGTCCAGTGATTAAATCTCTATCATTGTGAATTCCAAGTATTTAAACAGCGTTTTTCCATATGTAACAGCTCTTTAAACGACAATTGTTACTTCTTTAATCTTTAGCCTACCACCGGGATTTCTAATAGTTTTGAATTCCTTCCTCATTTTATATCCTCTCTACGAAAATGAATTAAGTGTTTAAACGACTTTATTCCAAAAACACCAACTCATTTAGACTGAATTATAAATGTAACCAGTATCCAACTCAGTCCTCAGCTCTTTGAACAAGATTTCCCAGCGATTAAACATTGTCCTACAGATGTTAAGGTTCTTTATTAATGTATTCCCAGTTTATCAAGCATATTGCTGATTATTTCACCAGCGAATCATGGTTCTTTCTCAGAGTTTGAATCTCTGTTGTCCTGTCATTCCAGCTCATTCATTGTGAATTCCAAGTGTTTAGCCAGCGTTTTCCCATATATACCAGCTCTTTAAATGTGAATTATTGCTATTTTAAAGACTCTCCTACCTTTCACAGCACATTGAATACAAAGTATTAGAATTTCAACATGCAGTGGAGATGATATAGATCTACAACATATTCCATGTGTTTAAGAAACACTCTTTCACATTTCCCCGGTCTGACTTTATTGAGGTTTTAGACGTTAACCTTTTAATACAGGTATCATACCAGCTCTTTAAAGGTACAATATTACTACTTTGAACACACGCCTAACTATATCATTTTGATTTCTTAAATTTTGAATACTTTCATACTGTTACATAAGCTCTATGAAAATGAATTTTTAAGTGTTTCACCGGCTTTCGTCCATAAACACCAACTCATTTTGACTGAATTATAAATGTAAACAGTATGGCACTGACTTCTGAGCTCCTTGAACACGATTTCCAGGTGATCTTCACATATGAAGGCTCTATGTATTCTTACTGTTTCAATACATTCCTAAATATTTCCCTAGTTTCATTGTGAATTCTCAGTGTGAATCACTGTTGTCCAGTGATTAAATCTCTATCATTGTGAATTCCAAGTATTTAAACAGCGTTTTTCCATATGTAACAGCTCTTTAAACGACAATTGTTACTACTTTAATCTTTAGCCTACCACCGGGATTTCTAATAGTTTTGAATTCTTTCCTCGTGTTATATCTGCTCTACGAAAATGAATTAAGTGTTTAAACCACTTTATTCCAAAATCACCAACTCATTCAGACTGAATTATAAATGTAACCAGTATCCAACTCAGTCCTCAGCTCTTTGAACAAGATTTCCCAGCGATTAAACATTGTCCTACAGATGTTAAGGTTCTTTATTAATGTATTCTTAGTTTATCCAGCATATCGCTGAATATTTCCAAGGTAAATCATTGTGAATTCTCAGAGTTTGAATCTCTGTTGTCCTGTGATTCAAGGTCATTCATGGTGAATTCCAAGTGTTTATCCAGTGTTTTCCCATACATTCCGTCTCTTTAATCATAATTACTACTTTAATCATTAGCCTAAGTATCATTGGGATTTCTAATAGTTTTGGATACTTTCTTCCTGTTATGCCCTCTCTATGAAAATGAAATCAATGTTTAACCCACTTTATTGCGAAAACGCCAACTCATTTAGACTGAATTATACATGTAACCACTATCCAACTCAATCCTCAGCTCATTGAACACAATTTCCCAGTGATAAAAAATAGTGCTAAAGATGTTAAGGTTCTTTATTAATGTATTCCTAGTTTATCAACCATATTGCTGAATATTTCACCAGCAAGAATCATTGTGGATTCTCAGAGTTTGAATCTCTGTTGTCCTGTGATTCAAGCTCATTCATGGTGAATTCCAAGTGTTTATCCAGCGTTTTCCCATATATACCAGCTGTTTAAACGTGAATTATTACTACTTTAAAGACTCTCCTACCTTTCACAGCACGTTGAATTCAAATTCTCAGTATTTCAACAGGCAGTAGAGATGTTATAGTTCTACAACATTTTCCAAGGGTTTCAGAAACAGTCCTACACATTTCCCCGTTCTGTTTTTTTTCAGCTCTGATACTTTTAACCTTTTAATACAGGTATCGTACCAGCTCTTTAAAGGTACATTATTACTATTTTGAACACTAGCTGAACTATCATTTTATTTCTTAGAATTTTGAATACTTTCGTAGCGTCATATCAGCTCTATGAAAATGAATTTTTAAGTGTTTCACCGGCTTTCTTCCAAAAACGCCAACTCATTTTGACTGAATTATAAATGTAAACAGTATGGCACTGACTTCTGAGCTCCTTGAAAACGATTTCCAGGTGATCTTCACATATGAAGGCTCTATGTATTCTTACTGTTTCAATACATTCCTAAATATTTCCCTAGTTTCATTGTGAATTCTCAGAGTGTGAATCAGTGTTGTCCAGTGATTAAATCTCTATCATTGTGAATTCCAAGTATTTAAACAGCGTTTTTCCATATGTAACAGCTCTTTAAACGACAATTGTTACTTCTTTAATCTTTAGCCTACCACCGGGATTTCTAATAGTTTTGAATTCCTTCCTCATTTTATATCCTCTCTACGAAAATGAATTAAGTGTTTAAACGACTTTATTCCAAAAACACCAACTCATTTAGACTGAATTATAAATGTAACCAGTATCCAACTCAGTCCTCAGCTCTTTGAACAAGATTTCCCAGCGATTAAACATTGTCCTACAGATGTTAAGGTTCTTTATTAATGTATTCCCAGTTTATCAAGCATATTGCTGATTATTTCACCAGCGAATCATGGTTCTTTCTCAGAGTTTGAATCTCTGTTGTCCTGTCATTCCAGCTCATTCATTGTGAATTCCAAGTGTTTAGCCAGCGTTTTCCCATATATACCAGCTCTTTAAATGTGAATTATTGCTATTTTAAAGACTCTCCTACCTTTCACAGCACATTGAATACAAAGTATTAGAATTTCAACATGCAGTGGAGATGATATAGATCTACAACATATTCCATGTGTTTAAGAAACACTCTTTCACATTTCCCCGGTCTGACTTTATTGAGGTTTTAGACGTTAACCTTTTAATACAGGTATCATACCAGCTCTTTAAAGGTACAATATTACTACTTTGAACACACGCCTAACTATATCATTTTGATTTCTTAAATTTTGAATACTTTCATACTGTTACATAAGCTCTCTGAAAATTAATTTTTTAGTGTTTCACCGGCTTTCTTCCATAAACGCCAACTCATTTTGACTGAATTATAAATGTAAACAGTATGGCACTGACTTCTGAGCTCCTTGAACACGATTTCCAGGTGATCTTCACATATGAAGGCTCTATGTATTCTTACTGTTTCAATACATTCCTAAATATTTCCCTAGTTTCATTGTGAATTCTCAGAGTGTGAATCAGTGTTGTCCAGTGATTAAATCTCTATCATTGTGAATTCCAAGTATTTAAACAGCGTTTTTCCATATGTAACAGCTCTTTAAACGACAATTGTTACTACTTTAATCTTTAGCCTACCACCGGGATTTCTAATAGTTTTGAATTCTTTCCTCGTGTTATATCTGCTCTACGAAAATGAATTAAGTGTTTAAACCACTTTATTCCAAAATCACCAACTCATTCAGACTGAATTATAAATGTAACCAGTATCCAACTCAGTCCTCAGCTCTTTGAACAAGATTTCCCAGCGATTAAACATTGTCCTACAGATGTTAAGGTTCTTTATTAATGTATTCTTAGTTTATCCAGCATATCGCTGAATATTTCCAAGGTAAATCATTGTGAATTCTCAGAGTTTGAATCTCTGTTGTCCTGTGATTCAAGGTCATTCATGGTGAATTCCAAGTGTTTATCCAGTGTTTTCCCATACATTCCGTCTCTTTAATCATAATTACTACTTTAATCATTAGCCTAAGTATCATTGGGATTTCTAATAGTTTTGGATACTTTCTTCCTCTTATGTCCTCTCTATGAAAATGAAATAAATGTTTAACCCACTTTATTGCAAAAATGCCAACTCATTTAGACTGAATTATACATGTAACCACAATCCAACTCAATCCTCAGCTCATTGAACACAATTTCCCAGTGATAAAAAATAGTCCTAAAGATGTTAAGGTTCTTTATTAATGTATTCCTAGTTTATCAAGCATATTGCTGAATATTTCACCAGCGAGAATCATTGTGGATTCTCAGAGTTTGAATCTCTGTTGTCCTGTGATTCAAGCTCATTCATGGTGAATTCCAAGTGTTTATCCAGGGTTTTCCCATATATACCAGCTGTTTAAACGTGAATTATTAGTACTTTAAAGACTCTCCTACCTTTCACAGCACGTTGAATTCAAATTCTCAGTATTTCAACAGGCAGTAGAGATGTTATAGTTCTACAACATTTTCCAAGTGTTTCAGGAACAGTCCTACACATTTCCCCGTTCTGTTTTTTTTCAGCTCTGATACTTTTAACCTTTTAATACAGGTATCGTACCAGCTCTTTAAAGGTACATTATTACTATTTTGAACACTAGCTGAACTATCATTTTATTTCTTAGAATTTTGAATACTTCCATAGCGTCATATCAGCTCTCTGAAAATTAATTTTTTAGTGTTTCACCGGCTTTCTTCCATAAACGCCAACTCATTTTGACTGAATTATAAATGTAAACAGTATGGCACTGACTTCTGAGCTCCTTGAACACGATTTCCAGGTGATCTTCACATATGAAGGCTCTATGTATTCTTACTGTTTCAATACATTCCTAAATATTTCCCTAGTTTCATTGTGAATTCTCAGAGTGTGAATCACTGTTGTCCAGTGATTAAATCTCTATCATTGTGAATTCCAAGTATTTAAACAGCGTTTTTCCATATGTAACAGCTCTTTAAACGACAATTGTTACTTCTTTAATCTTTAGCCTACCACCGGGATTTCTAATAGTTTTGAATTCCTTCCTCATTTTATATCCTCTCTACGAAAATGAATTAAGTGTTTAAACGACTTTATTCCAAAAACACCAACTCATTTAGACTGAATTATAAATGTAACCAGTATCCAACTCAGTCCTCAGCTCTTTGAACAAGATTTCCCAGCGATTAAACATTGTCCTACAGATGTTAAGGTTCTTTATTAATGTATTCCCAGTTTATCAAGCATATTGCTGATTATTTCACCAGCGAATCATGGTTCTTTCTCAGAGTTTGAATCTCTGTTGTCCTGTCATTCCAGCTCATTCATTGTGAATTCCAAGTGTTTAGCCAGCGTTTTCCCATATATACCAGCTCTTTAAATGTGAATTATTGCTATTTTAAAGACTCTCCTACCTTTCACAGCACATTGAATACAAAGTATTAGAATTTCAACATGCAGTGGAGATGATATAGATCTACAACATATTCCATGTGTTTAAGAAACACTCTTTCACATTTCCCCGGTCTGACTTTATTGAGGTTTTAGACGTTAACCTTTTAATACAGGTATCATACCAGCTCTTTAAAGGTACAATATTACTACTTTGAACACACGCCTAACTATATCATTTTGATTTCTTAAATTTTGAATACTTTCATACTGTTACATAAGCTCTATGAAAATGAATTTTTAAGTGTTTCACCGGCTTTCGTCCATAAACACCAACTCATTTTGACTGAATTATAAATGTAAACAGTATGGCACTGACTTCTGAGCTCCTTGAACACGATTTCCAGGTGATCTTCACATATGAAGGCTCTATGTATTCTTACTGTTTCAATACATTCCTAAATATTTCCCTAGTTTCATTGTGAATTCTCAGTGTGAATCACTGTTGTCCAGTGATTAAATCTCTATCATTGTGAATTCCAAGTATTTAAACAGCGTTTTTCCATATGTAACAGCTCTTTAAACGTCAATTGTTACTATTTTAATCTTTAGCCTACCACCGGGATTTCTAATAGTTTTGAATTCTTTCCTCGTGTTATATCTGCTCTACGAAAATGAATTAAGTGTTTAAACCACTTTATTCCAAAATCACCAACTCATTCAGACTGAATTATAAATGTAACCAGTATCCAACTCAGTCCTCAGCTCTTTGAACAAGATTTCCCAGCGATTAAACATTGTCCTACAGATGTTAAGGTTCTTTATTAATGTATTCTTAGTTTATCCAGCATATCGCTGAATATTTCCAAGGTAAATCATTGTGAATTCTCAGAGTTTGAATCTCTGTTGTCCTGTGATTCAAGGTCATTCATGGTGAATTCCAAGTGTTTATCCAGTGTTTTCCCATACATTCCGTCTCTTTAATCATAATTACTACTTTAATCATTAGCCTAAGTATCATTGGGATTTCTAATAGTTTTGGATACTTTCTTCCTGTTATGTCCTCTCTATGAAAATGAAATCAATGTTTAACCCACTTTATTGCAAAAACGCCAACTCATTTTGACTGAATTATAAATGTAAACAGTATGGCACTGACTTCTGAGCTCCTTGAACACGATTTCCAGGTGATCTTCACATATGAAGGCTCTATGTATTCTTACTGTTTCAATACATTCCTAAATATTTCCCTAGTTTCATTGTGAATTCTCAGAGTGTGAATCAGTGTTGTCCAGTGATTAAATCTCTATCATTGTGAATTCCAAGTATTTAAACAGCGTTTTTCCATATGTAACAGCTCTTTAAACGTCAATTGTTACTATTTTAATCTTTAGCCTACCACCGGGATTTCTAATAGTTTTGAATTCTTTCCTCGTGTTATATCTGCTCTACGAAAATGAATTAAGTGTTTAAACCACTTTATTCCAAAATCACCAACTCATTCAGACTGAATTATAAATGTAACCAGTATCCAACTCAGTCCTCAGCTCTTTGAACAAGATTTCCCAGCGATTAAACATTGTCCTACAGATGTTAAGGTTCTTTATTAATGTATTCTTAGTTTATCCAGCATATCGCTGAATATTTCCAAGGTAAATCATTGTGAATTCTCAGAGTTTGAATCTCTGTTGTCCTGTGATTCAAGGTCATTCATGGTGAATTCCAAGTGTTTATCCAGTGTTTTCCCATACATTCCGTCTCTTTAATCGTAATTACTACTTTAATCATTAGCCTAAGTATCATTGGGATTTCTAATAGTTTTGGATACTTTCTTCCTGTTATGTCTCTCTATGAAAATGAAATAAATGTTTAACCCACTTTATTGCGAAAACGCCAACTCATTTAGACTGAATTATACATGTAACCACTATCCAACTCAATCCTCAGCTCATTGAACACAATTTCCCAGTGATAAAAAATAGTCCTAAAGATGTTAAGGTTCTTTATTAATGTATTCCTAGTTTATCAAGCATATTGCTGAATATTTCACCAGCGAGAATCATTGTGGATTCTCAGAGTTTGAATCTCTGTTGTCCTGTGATTCAATCTCATTCATGGTGAATTCCAAGTGTTTATCCAGCGTTTTCCCATGTATACCAGCTGTTTAAACGTGAATTATTACTACTTTAAAGACTCTCCTACCTTTCACAGCACGTTGAATTCAAATTCTCAGTATTTCAACAGGCAGTAGAGATGTTATAGTTCTACAACATTTTCCAAGGGTTTCAGAAACAGTCCTACACATTTCCCCGTTCTCTGTTTTTTCAGCTCTTATACTTTTAACCTTTTAATACAGGTATCGTACCAGCTCTTTAAAGGTACATTATTACTATTTTGAACACTAGCTGAACTATCATTTTATTTCTTAGAATTTTGAATACTTTCATAGCGTCATATCAGCTCTCTGAAAATTAATTTTTAAGTGTTTCACCGGCTTTCTTCCATAAACGCCAACTCATTTTGACTGAATTATAAATGTAAACAGTATGGCACTGACTTCTGAGCTCCTTGAACACGATTTCCAGGTGATCTTCACATATGAAGGCTCTATGTATTCTTACTGTTTCAATACATTCCTAAATATTTCCCTAGTTTCATTGTGAATTCCCAGAGTGTGAATCAGTGTTGTCCAGTGATTAAATCTCTATCATTGTGAATTCCAAGTATTTAAACAGCGTTTTTCCATATGTAACAGCTCTTTAAACGACAATTGTTACTACTTTAATCTTTAGCCTACCACCGGGATTTCTAATAGTTTTGAATTCTTTCCTCGTGTTATATCTGCTCTACGAAAATGAATTAAGTGTTTAAACCACTTTATTCCAAAATCACCAACTCATTCAGACTGAATTATAAATGTAAACAGTATGGCACTGACTTCTGAGCTCCTTGAAAACGATTTCCAGGTGATCTTCACATATGAAGGCTCTATGTATTCTTACTGTTTCAATACATTCCTAAATATTTCCCTAGTTTCATTGTGAATTCTCAGAGTGTGAATCAGTGTTGTCCAGTGATTAAATCTCTATCATTGTGAATTCCAAGTATTTAAACAGCGTTTTTCCATATGTAACAGCTCTTTAAACGACAATTGTTACTTCTTTAATCTTTAGCCTACCACCGGGATTTCTAATAGTTTTGAATTCCTTCCTCATTTTATATCCTCTCTACGAAAATGAATTAAGTGTTTAAACGACTTTATTCCAAAAACACCAACTCATTTAGACTGAATTATAAATGTAACCAGTATCCAACTCAGTCCTCAGCTCTTTGAACAAGATTTCCCAGCGATTAAACATTGTCCTACAGATGTTAAGGTTCTTTATTAATGTATTCCCAGTTTATCAAGCATATTGCTGATTATTTCACCAGCGAATCATGGTTCTTTCTCAGAGTTTGAATCTCTGTTGTCCTGTCATTCCAGCTCATTCATTGTGAATTCCAAGTGTTTAGCCAGCGTTTTCCCATATATACCAGCTCTTTAAATGTGAATTATTGCTATTTTAAAGACTCTCCTACCTTTCACAGCACATTGAATACAAAGTATTAGAATTTCAACATGCAGTGGAGATGATATAGATCTACAACATATTCCATGTGTTTAAGAAACACTCTTTCACATTTCCCCGGTCTGACTTTATTGAGGTTTTAGACGTTAACCTTTTAATACAGGTATCATACCAGCTCTTTAAAGGTACAATATTACTACTTTGAACACACGCCTAACTATATCATTTTGATTTCTTAAATTTTGAATACTTTCATACTGTTACATAAGCTCTCTGAAAATTAATTTTTTAGTGTTTCACCGGCTTTCTTCCATAAACGCCAACTCATTTTGACTGAATTATAAATGTAAACAGTATGGCACTGACTTCTGAGCTCCTTGAACACGATTTCCAGGTGATCTTCACATATGAAGGCTCTATGTATTCTTACTGTTTCAATACATTCCTAAATATTTCCCTAGTTTCATTGTGAATTCTCAGAGTGTGAATCAGTGTTGTCCAGTGATTAAATCTCTATCATTGTGAATTCCAAGTATTTAAACAGCGTTTTTCCATATGTAACAGCTCTTTAAACGACAATTGTTACTACTTTAATCTTTAGCCTACCACCGGGATTTCTAATAGTTTTGAATTCTTTCCTCGTGTTATATCTGCTCTACGAAAATGAATTAAGTGTTTAAACCACTTTATTCCAAAATCACCAACTCATTCAGACTGAATTATAAATGTAACCAGTATCCAACTCAGTCCTCAGCTCTTTGAACAAGATTTCCCAGCGATTAAACATTGTCCTACAGATGTTAAGGTTCTTTATTAATGTATTCTTAGTTTATCCAGCATATCGCTGAATATTTCCAAGGTAAATCATTGTGAATTCTCAGAGTTTGAATCTCTGTTGTCCTGTGATTCAAGGTCATTCATGGTGAATTCCAAGTGTTTATCCAGTGTTTTCCCATACATTCCGTCTCTTTAATCATAATTACTACTTTAATCATTAGCCTAAGTATCATTGGGATTTCTAATAGTTTTGGATACTTTCTTCCTCTTATGTCCTCTCTATGAAAATGAAATAAATGTTTAACCCACTTTATTGCAAAAATGCCAACTCATTTAGACTGAATTATACATGTAACCACAATCCAACTCAATCCTCAGCTCATTGAACACAATTTCCCAGTGATAAAAAATAGTCCTAAAGATGTTAAGGTTCTTTATTAATGTATTCCTAGTTTATCAAGCATATTGCTGAATATTTCACCAGCGAGAATCATTGTGGATTCTCAGAGTTTGAATCTCTGTTGTCCTGTGATTCAAGCTCATTCATGGTGAATTCCAAGTGTTTATCCAGGGTTTTCCCATATATACCAGCTGTTTAAACGTGAATTATTAGTACTTTAAAGACTCTCCTACCTTTCACAGCACGTTGAATTCAAATTCTCAGTATTTCAACAGGCAGTAGAGATGTTATAGTTCTACAACATTTTCCAAGTGTTTCAGGAACAGTCCTACACATTTCCCCGTTCTGTTTTTTTTCAGCTCTGATACTTTTAACCTTTTAATACAGGTATCGTACCAGCTCTTTAAAGGTACATTATTACTATTTTGAACACTAGCTGAACTATCATTTTATTTCTTAGAATTTTGAATACTTCCATAGCGTCATATCAGCTCTCTGAAAATTAATTTTTTAGTGTTTCACCGGCTTTCTTCCATAAACGCCAACTCATTTTGACTGAATTATAAATGTAAACAGTATGGCACTGACTTCTGAGCTCCTTGAACACGATTTCCAGGTGATCTTCACATATGAAGGCTCTATGTATTCTTACTGTTTCAATACATTCCTAAATATTTCCCTAGTTTCATTGTGAATTCTCAGAGTGTGAATCACTGTTGTCCAGTGATTAAATCTCTATCATTGTGAATTCCAAGTATTTAAACAGCGTTTTTCCATATGTAACAGCTCTTTAAACGACAATTGTTACTTCTTTAATCTTTAGCCTACCACCGGGATTTCTAATAGTTTTGAATTCCTTCCTCATTTTATATCCTCTCTACGAAAATGAATTAAGTGTTTAAACGACTTTATTCCAAAAACACCAACTCATTTAGACTGAATTATAAATGTAACCAGTATCCAACTCAGTCCTCAGCTCTTTGAACAAGATTTCCCAGCGATTAAACATTGTCCTACAGATGTTAAGGTTCTTTATTAATGTATTCCCAGTTTATCAAGCATATTGCTGATTATTTCACCAGCGAATCATGGTTCTTTCTCAGAGTTTGAATCTCTGTTGTCCTGTCATTCCAGCTCATTCATTGTGAATTCCAAGTGTTTAGCCAGCGTTTTCCCATATATACCAGCTCTTTAAATGTGAATTATTGCTATTTTAAAGACTCTCCTACCTTTCACAGCACATTGAATACAAAGTATTAGAATTTCAACATGCAGTGGAGATGATATAGATCTACAACTTATTCCATGTGTTTAAGAAACACTCTTTCACATTTCCCCGGTCTGACTTTATTGAGGTTTTAGACGTTAACCTTTTAATACAGGTATCATACCAGCTCTTTAAAGGTACAATATTACTACTTTGAACACACGCCTAACTATATCATTTTGATTTCTTAAATTTTGAATACTTTCATACTGTTACATAAGCTCTATGAAAATGAATTTTTAAGTGTTTCACCGGCTTTCGTCCATAAACACCAACTCATTTTGACTGAATTATAAATGTAAACAGTATGGCACTGACTTCTGAGCTCCTTGAACACGATTTCCAGGTGATCTTCACATATGAAGGCTCTATGTATTCTTACTGTTTCAATACATTCCTAAATATTTCCCTAGTTTCATTGTGAATTCTCAGTGTGAATCACTGTTGTCCAGTGATTAAATCTCTATCATTGTGAATTCCAATTATTTAAACAGCGTTTTTCCATATGTAACAGCTCTTTAAACGTCAATTGTTACTATTTTAATCTTTAGCCTACCACCGGGATTTCTAATAGTTTTGAATTCTTTCCTCGTGTTATATCTGCTCTACGAAAATGAATTAAGTGTTTAAACCACTTTATTCCAAAATCACCAACTCATTCAGACTGAATTATAAATGTAACCAGTATCCAACTCAGTCCTCAGCTCTTTGAACAAGATTTCCCAGCGATTAAACATTGTCCTACAGATGTTAAGGTTCTTTATTAATGTATTCTTAGTTTATCCAGCATATCGCTGAATATTTCCAAGGTAAATCATTGTGAATTCTCAGAGTTTGAATCTCTGTTGTCCTGTGATTCAAGGTCATTCATGGTGAATTCCAAGTGTTTATCCAGTGTTTTCCCATACATTCCGTCTCTTTAATCATAATTACTACTTTAATCATTAGCCTAAGTATCATTGGGATTTCTAATAGTTTTGGATACTTTCTTCCTGTTATGTCCTCTCTATGAAAATGAAATCAATGTTTAACCCACTTTATTGCAAAAACGCCAACTCATTTTGACTGAATTATAAATGTAAACAGTATGGCACTGACTTCTGAGCTCCTTGAACACGATTTCCAGGTGATCTTCACATATGAAGGCTCTATGTATTCTTACTGTTTCAATACATTCCTAAATATTTCCCTAGTTTCATTGTGAATTCTCAGAGTGTGAATCAGTGTTGTCCAGTGATTAAATCTCTATCATTGTGAATTCCAAGTATTTAAACAGCGTTTTTCCATATGTAACAGCTCTTTAAACGTCAATTGTTACTATTTTAATCTTTAGCCTACCACCGGGATTTCTAATAGTTTTGCATTCTTTCCTCGTGTTATATCTGCTCTACGAAAATGAATTAAGTGTTTAAACCACTTTATTCCAAAATCACCAACTCATTCAGACTGAATTATAAATGTAACCAGTATCCAACTCAGTCCTCAGCTCTTTGAACAAGATTTCCCAGCGATTAAACATTGTCCTACAGATGTTAAGGTTCTTTATTAATGTATTCTTAGTTTATCCAGCATATCGCTGAATATTTCCAAGGTAAATCATTGTGAATTCTCAGAGTTTGAATCTCTGTTGTCCTGTGATTCAAGGTCATTCATGGTGAATTCCAAGTGTTTATCCAGTGTTTTCCCATACATTCCGTCTCTTTAATCGTAATTACTACTTTAATCATTAGCCTAAGTATCATTGGGATTTCTAATAGTTTTGGATACTTTCTTCCTGTTATGTCTCTCTATGAAAATGAAATAAATGTTTAACCCACTTTATTGCGAAAACGCCAACTCATTTAGACTGAATTATACATGTAACCACTATCCAACTCAATCCTCAGCTCATTGAACACAATTTCCCAGTGATAAAAAATAGTCCTAAAGATGTTAAGGTTCTTTATTAATGTATTCCTAGTTTATCAAGCATATTGCTGAATATTTCACCAGCGAGAATCATTGTGGATTCTCAGAGTTTGAATCTCTGTTGTCCTGTGATTCAATCTCATTCATGGTGAATTCCAAGTGTTTATCCAGCGTTTTCCCATGTATACCAGCTGTTTAAACGTGAATTATTACTACTTTAAAGACTCTCCTACCTTTCACAGCACGTTGAATTCAAATTCTCAGTATTTCAACAGGCAGTAGAGATGTTATAGTTCTACAACATTTTCCAAGGGTTTCAGAAACAGTCCTACACATTTCCCCGTTCTCTGTTTTTTCAGCTCTTATACTTTTAACCTTTTAATACAGGTATCGTACCAGCTCTTTAAAGGTACATTATTACTATTTTGAACACTAGCTGAACTATCATTTTATTTCTTAGAATTTTGAATACTTTCATAGCGTCATATCAGCTCTCTGAAAATTAATTTTTAAGTGTTTCACCGGCTTTCTTCCATAAACGCCAACTCATTTTGACTGAATTATAAATGTAAACAGTATGGCACTGACTTCTGAGCTCCTTGAACACGATTTCCAGGTGATCTTCACATATGAAGGCTCTATGTATTCTTACTGTTTCAATACATTCCTAAATATTTCCCTAGTTTCATTGTGAATTCCCAGAGTGTGAATCAGTGTTGTCCAGTGATTAAATCTCTATCATTGTGAATTCCAAGTATTTAAACAGCGTTTTTCCATATGTAACAGCTCTTTAAACGACAATTGTTACTACTTTAATCTTTAGCCTACCACCGGGATTTCTAATAGTTTTGAATTCTTTCCTCGTGTTATATCTGCTCTACGAAAATGAATTAAGTGTTTAAACCACTTTATTCCAAAATCACCAACTCATTCAGACTGAATTATAAATGTAACCAGTATCCAACTCAGTCCTCAGCTCTTTGAACAAGATTTCCCAGCGATTAAACATTGTCCTACAGATGTTAAGGTTCTTTATTAATGTATTCTTAGTTTATCCAGCATATCGCTGAATATTTCCAAGGTAAATCATTGTGAATTCTCAGAGTTTGAATCTCTGTTGTCCTGTGATTCAAGGTCATTCATGGTGAATTCCAAGTGTTTATCCAGTGTTTTCCCATACATTCCGTCTCTTTAATCATAATTACTACTTTAATCATTAGCCTAAGTATCATTGGGATTTCTAATAGTTTTGGATACTTTCTTCCTGTTATGTCCTCTCTATGAAAATGAAATAAATGTTTAACCCACTTTATTGCGAAAACGCCAACTCATTTAGACTGAATTATACATGTAACCACTATCCAACTCAATCCTCAGCTCATTGAACACAATTTCCCAGTGATAAAAAATAGTGCTAAAGATGTTAAGGTTCTTTATTAATGTATTCCTAGTTTATCAAGCATATTGCTGAATATTTCACCAGCGAGAATCATTGTGGATTCTCAGAGTTTGAATCTCTGTTGTCCTGTGATTCAATCTCATTCATGGTGAATTCCAAGTGTTTATCCAGCGTTTTCCCATGTATACCAGCTGTTTAAACGTGAATTATTACTACTTTAAAGACTCTCCTACCTTTCACAGCACGTTGAATTCAAATTCTCAGTATTTCAACAGGCAGTAGAGATGTTATAGTTCTACAACATTTTCCAAGGGTTTCAGAAACAGTCCTACACATTTCCCCGTTCTGTGTTTTTTCAGCTCTTATACTTTTAACCTTTTAATACAGGTATCGTACCAGCTCTTTAAAGGTACATTATTACTATTTTGAACACTAGCTGAACTATCATTTTATTTCTTAGAATTTTGAATACTTTCATAGCGTCATATCAGCTCTCTGAAAATTAATTTTTTAGTGTTTCACCGGCTTTCTTCCATAAACGCCAACTCATTTTGACTGAATTATAAATGTAAACAGTATGGCACTGACTTCTGAGCTCCTTGAAAACGATTTCCAGGTGATCTTCACATATGAAGGCTCTATGTATTCTTACTGTTTCAATACATTCCTAAATATTTCCCTAGTTTCATTGTGAATTCTCAGAGTGTGAATCAGTGTTGTCCAGTGATTAAATCTCTATCATTGTGAATTCCAAGTATTTAAACAGCGTTTTTCCATATGTAACAGCTCTTTAAACGACAATTGTTACTACTTTAATCTTTAGCCTACCACCGGGATTTCTAATAGTTTTGAATTCTTTCCTCGTGTTATATCTGCTCTACGAAAATGAATTAAGTGTTTAAACCACTTTATTCCAAAATCACCAACTCATTCAGACTGAATTATAAATGTAACCAGTATCCAACTCAGTCCTCAGCTCTTTGAACAAGATTTCCCAGCGATTAAACATTGTCCTACAGATGTTAAGGTTCTTTATTAATGTATTCTTAGTTTATCCAGCATATCGCTGAATATTTCCAAGGTAAATCATTGTGAATTCTCAGAGTTTGAATCTCTGTTGTCCTGTGATTCAAGGTCATTCATGGTGAATTCCAAGTGTTTATCCAGTGTTTTCCCATACATTCCGTCTCTTTAATCATAATTACTACTTTAATCATTAGCCTAAGTATCATTGGGATTTCTAATAGTTTTGGATACTTTCTTCCTCTTATGTCCTCTCTATGAAAATGAAATAAATGTTTAACCCACTTTATTGCAAAAACGCCAACTCATTTTGACTGAATTATAAATGTAAACAGTATGGCACTGACTTCTGAGCTCCTTGAACACGATTTCCAGGTGATCTTCACATATGAAGGCTCTATGTATTCTTACTGTTTCAATACATTCCTAAATATTTCCCTAGTTTCATTGTGAATTCCCAGAGTGTGAATCAGTGTTGTCCAGTGATTAAATCTCTATCATTGTGAATTCCAAGTATTTAAACAGCGTTTTTCCATATGTAACAGCTCTTTAAACGACAATTGTTACTACTTTAATCTTTAGCCTACCACCGGGATTTCTAATAGTTTTGAATTCTTTCCTCGTGTTATATCTGCTCTACGAAAATGAATTAAGTGTTTAAACCACTTTATTCCAAAATCACCAACTCATTCAGACTGAATTATAAATGTAACCAGTATCCAACTCAGTCCTCAGCTCTTTGAACAAGATTTCCCAGCGATTAAACATTGTCCTACAGATGTTAAGGTTCTTTATTAATGTATTCTTAGTTTATCCAGCATATCGCTGAATATTTCCAAGGTAAATCATTGTGAATTCTCAGAGTTTGAATCTCTGTTGTCCTGTGATTCAAGGTCATTCATGGTGAATTCCAAGTGTTTATCCAGTGTTTTCCCATACATTCCGTCTCTTTAATCATAATTACTACTTTAATCATTAGCCTAAGTATCATTGGGATTTCTAATAGTTTTGGATACTTTCTTCCTGTTATGCCCTCTCTATGAAAATGAAATCAATGTTTAACCCACTTTATTGCGAAAACGCCAACTCATTTAGACTGAATTATACATGTAACCGCTATCCAACTCAATCCTCAGCTCATTGAACACAATTTCCCAGTGATAAAAAATAGTCCTAAAGATGTTAAGGTTCTTTATTAATGTATTCCTAGTTTATCAAGCATATTGCTGAATATTTCACCAGCGAGAATCATTGTGGATTCTCAGAGTTTGAATCTCTGTTGTCCTGAGATTCAAGCTCATTCATGGTGAATTCCAAGTGTTTATCCAGCGTTTTCCCATATATACCAGCTGTTAAAACGTGAATTATTACTACTTTAAAGACTCTCCTACCTTTCACAGCACGTTGAATTCAAATTCTCAGTATTTCAACAGGCAGTAGTGATGTTATAGTTCTACAACATTTTCCAAGGGTTTCAGAAACAGTCCTACACATTTCCCCGTTCTGTTTTTTTTCAGCTCTGATACTTTTAACCTTTTAATACAGGTATCGTACCAGCTCTTTAAAGGTACATTATTACTATTTTGAACACTAGCTGAACTATCATTTTATTTCTTAGAATTTTGAATACTTCCGTAGCGTCATATCAGCTCTATGAAAATGAATTTTTAAGTGTTTCACCGGCTTTCTTCCAAAAACGCCAACTCATTTTGACTGAATTATAAATGTAAACAGTATGGCACTGACTTCTGAGCTCCTTGAACACGATTTCCAGGTGATCTTCACATATGAAGGCTCTATGTATTCTTACTGTTTCAATACATTCCTAAATATTTCCCTAGTTTCATTGTGAATTCTCAGAGTGTGAATCACTGTTGTCCAGTGATTAAATCTCTATCATTGTGAATTCCAAGTATTTAAACAGCGTTTTTCCATATGTAACAGCTCTTTAAACGACAATTGTTACTTCTTTAATCTTTAGCCTACCACCGGGATTTCTAATAGTTTTGAATTCCTTCCTCATTTTATATCCTCTCTACGAAAATGAATTAAGTGTTTAAACGACTTTATTCCAAAAACACCAACTCATTTAGACTGAATTATAAATGTAACCAGTATCCAACTCAGTCCTCAGCTCTTTGAACAAGATTTCCCAGCGATTAAACATTGTCCTACAGATGTTAAGGTTCTTTATTAATGTATTCCCAGTTTATCAAGCATATTGCTGATTATTTCACCAGCGAATCATGGTTCTTTCTCAGAGTTTGAATCTCTGTTGTCCTGTCATTCCAGCTCATTCATTGTGAATTCCAAGTGTTTAGCCAGCGTTTTCCCATATATACCAGCTCTTTAAATGTGAATTATTGCTATTTTAAAGACTCTCCTACCTTTCACAGCACATTGAATACAAAGTATTAGAATTTCAACATGCAGTGGAGATGATATAGATCTACAACATATTCCATGTGTTTAAGAAACACTCTTTCACATTTCCCCGGTCTGACTTTATTGAGGTTTTAGACGTTAACCTTTTAATACAGGTATCATACCAGCTCTTTAAAGGTACAATATTACTACTTTGAACACACGCCTAACTATATCATTTTGATTTCTTAAATTTTGAATACTTTCATACTGTTACATAAGCTCTCTGAAAATTAATTTTTTAGTGTTTCACCGGCTTTCTTCCATAAACGCCAACTCATTTTGACTGAATTATAAATGTAAACAGTATGGCACTGACTTCTGAGCTCCTTGAACACGATTTCCAGGTGATCTTCACATATGAAGGCTCTATGTATTCTTACTGTTTCAATACATTCCTAAATATTTCCCTAGTTTCATTGTGAATTCTCAGAGTGTGAATCAGTGTTGTCCAGTGATTAAATCTCTATCATTGTGAATTCCAAGTATTTAAACAGCGTTTTTCCATATGTAACAGCTCTTTAAACGACAATTGTTACTACTTTAATCTTTAGCCTACCACCGGGATTTCTAATAGTTTTGAATTCTTTCCTCGTGTTATATCTGCTCTACGAAAATGAATTAAGTGTTTAAACCACTTTATTCCAAAATCACCAACTCATTCAGACTGAATTATAAATGTAACCAGTATCCAACTCAGTCCTCAGCTCTTTGAACAAGATTTCCCAGCGATTAAACATTGTCCTACAGATGTTAAGGTTCTTTATTAATGTATTCTTAGTTTATCCAGCATATCGCTGAATATTTCCAAGGTAAATCATTGTGAATTCTCAGAGTTTGAATCTCTGTTGTCCTGTGATTCAAGGTCATTCATGGTGAATTCCAAGTGTTTATCCAGTGTTTTCCCATACATTCCGTCTCTTTAATCATAATTACTACTTTAATCATTAGCCTAAGTATCATTGGGATTTCTAATAGTTTTGGATACTTTCTTCCTCTTATGTCCTCTCTATGAAAATGAAATAAATGTTTAACCCACTTTATTGCAAAAATGCCAACTCATTTAGACTGAATTATACATGTAACCACAATCCAACTCAATCCTCAGCTCATTGAACACAATTTCCCAGTGATAAAAAATAGTCCTAAAGATGTTAAGGTTCTTTATTAATGTATTCCTAGTTTATCAAGCATATTGCTGAATATTTCACCAGCGAGAATCATTGTGGATTCTCAGAGTTTGAATCTCTGTTGTCCTGTGATTCAAGCTCATTCATGGTGAATTCCAAGTGTTTATCCAGGGTTTTCCCATATATACCAGCTGTTTAAACGTGAATTATTAGTACTTTAAAGACTCTCCTACCTTTCACAGCACGTTGAATTCAAATTCTCAGTATTTCAACAGGCAGTAGAGATGTTATAGTTCTACAACATTTTCCAAGTGTTTCAGGAACAGTCCTACACATTTCCCCGTTCTGTTTTTTTTCAGCTCTGATACTTTTAACCTTTTAATACAGGTATCGTACCAGCTCTTTAAAGGTACATTATTACTATTTTGAACACTAGCTGAACTATCATTTTATTTCTTAGAATTTTGAATACTTCCATAGCGTCATATCAGCTCTCTGAAAATTAATTTTTTAGTGTTTCACCGGCTTTCTTCCATAAACGCCAACTCATTTTGACTGAATTATAAATGTAAACAGTATGGCACTGACTTCTGAGCTCCTTGAACACGATTTCCAGGTGATCTTCACATATGAAGGCTCTATGTATTCTTACTGTTTCAATACATTCCTAAATATTTCCCTAGTTTCATTGTGAATTCTCAGAGTGTGAATCACTGTTGTCCAGTGATTAAATCTCTATCATTGTGAATTCCAAGTATTTAAACAGCGTTTTTCCATATGTAACAGCTCTTTAAACGACAATTGTTACTTCTTTAATCTTTAGCCTACCACCGGGATTTCTAATAGTTTTGAATTCCTTCCTCATTTTATATCCTCTCTACGAAAATGAATTAAGTGTTTAAACGACTTTATTCCAAAAACACCAACTCATTTAGACTGAATTATAAATGTAACCAGTATCCAACTCAGTCCTCAGCTCTTTGAACAAGATTTCCCAGCGATTAAACATTGTCCTACAGATGTTAAGGTTCTTTATTAATGTATTCCCAGTTTATCAAGCATATTGCTGATTATTTCACCAGCGAATCATGGTTCTTTCTCAGAGTTTGAATCTCTGTTGTCCTGTCATTCCAGCTCATTCATTGTGAATTCCAAGTGTTTAGCCAGCGTTTTCCCATATATACCAGCTCTTTAAATGTGAATTATTGCTATTTTAAAGACTCTCCTACCTTTCACAGCACATTGAATACAAAGTATTAGAATTTCAACATGCAGTGGAGATGATATAGATCTACAACATATTCCATGTGTTTAAGAAACACTCTTTCACATTTCCCCGGTCTGACTTTATTGAGGTTTTAGACGTTAACCTTTTAATACAGGTATCATACCAGCTCTTTAAAGGTACAATATTACTACTTTGAACACACGCCTAACTATATCATTTTGATTTCTTAAATTTTGAATACTTTCATACTGTTACATAAGCTCTATGAAAATGAATTTTTAAGTGTTTCACCGGCTTTCGTCCATAAACACCAACTCATTTTGACTGAATTATAAATGTAAACAGTATGGCACTGACTTCTGAGCTCCTTGAACACGATTTCCAGGTGATCTTCACATATGAAGGCTCTATGTATTCTTACTGTTTCAATACATTCCTAAATATTTCCCTAGTTTCATTGTGAATTCTCAGAGTGTGAATCAGTGTTGTCCAGTGATTAAATCTCTATCATTGTGAATTCCAAGTATTTAAACAGCGTTTTTCCATATGTAACAGCTCTTTAAACGTCAATTGTTACTATTTTAATCTTTAGCCTACCACCGGGATTTCTAATAGTTTTGAATTCTTTCCTCGTGTTATATCTGCTCTACGAAAATGAATTAAGTGTTTAAACCACTTTATTCCAAAATCACCAACTCATTCAGACTGAATTATAAATGTAACCAGTATCCAACTCAGTCCTCAGCTCTTTGAACAAGATTTCCCAGCGATTAAACATTGTCCTACAGATGTTAAGGTTCTTTATTAATGTATTCTTAGTTTATCCAGCATATCGCTGAATATTTCCAAGGTAAATCATTGTGAATTCTCAGAGTTTGAATCTCTGTTGTCCTGTGATTCAAGGTCATTCATGGTGAATTCCAAGTGTTTATCCAGTGTTTTCCCATACATTCCGTCTCTTTAATCGTAATTACTACTTTAATCATTAGCCTAAGTATCATTGGGATTTCTAATAGTTTTGGATACTTTCTTCCTGTTATGTCTCTCTATGAAAATGAAATAAATGTTTAACCCACTTTATTGCGAAAACGCCAACTCATTTAGACTGAATTATACATGTAACCACTATCCAACTCAATCCTCAGCTCATTGAACACAATTTCCCAGTGATAAAAAATAGTCCTAAAGATGTTAAGGTTCTTTATTAATGTATTCCTAGTTTATCAAGCATATTGCTGAATATTTCACCAGCGAGAATCATTGTGGATTCTCAGAGTTTGAATCTCTGTTGTCCTGTGATTCAATCTCATTCATGGTGAATTCCAAGTGTTTATCCAGCGTTTTCCCATGTATACCAGCTGTTTAAACGTGAATTATTACTACTTTAAAGACTCTCCTACCTTTCACAGCACGTTGAATTCAAATTCTCAGTATTTCAACAGGCAGTAGAGATGTTATAGTTCTACAACATTTTCCAAGGGTTTCAGAAACAGTCCTACACATTTCCCCGTTCTCTGTTTTTTCAGCTCTTATACTTTTAACCTTTTAATACAGGTATCGTACCAGCTCTTTAAAGGTACATTATTACTATTTTGAACACTAGCTGAACTATCATTTTATTTCTTAGAATTTTGAATACTTTCATAGCGTCATATCAGCTCTCTGAAAATTAATTTTTAAGTGTTTCACCGGCTTTCTTCCATAAACGCCAACTCATTTTGACTGAATTATAAATGTAAACAGTATGGCACTGACTTCTGAGCTCCTTGAACACGATTTCCAGGTGATCTTCACATATGAAGGCTCTATGTATTCTTACTGTTTCAATACATTCCTAAATATTTCCCTAGTTTCATTGTGAATTCCCAGAGTGTGAATCAGTGTTGTCCAGTGATTAAATCTCTATCATTGTGAATTCCAAGTATTTAAACAGCGTTTTTCCATATGTAACAGCTCTTTAAACGACAATTGTTACTACTTTAATCTTTAGCCTACCACCGGGATTTCTAATAGTTTTGAATTCTTTCCTCGTGTTATATCTGCTCTACGAAAATGAATTAAGTGTTTAAACCACTTTATTCCAAAATCACCAACTCATTCAGACTGAATTATAAATGTAACCAGTATCCAACTCAGTCCTCAGCTCTTTGAACAAGATTTCCCAGCGATTAAACATTGTCCTACAGATGTTAAGGTTCTTTATTAATGTATTCTTAGTTTATCCAGCATATCGCTGAATATTTCCAAGGTAAATCATTGTGAATTCTCAGAGTTTGAATCTCTGTTGTCCTGTGATTCAAGGTCATTCATGGTGAATTCCAAGTGTTTATCCAGTGTTTTCCCATACATTCCGTCTCTTTAATCATAATTACTACTTTAATCATTAGCCTAAGTATCATTGGGATTTCTAATAGTTTTGGATACTTTCTTCCTGTTATGTCCTCTCTATGAAAATGAAATAAATGTTTAACCCACTTTATTGCGAAAACGCCAACTCATTTAGACTGAATTATACATGTAACCACTATCCAACTCAATCCTCAGCTCATTGAACACAATTTCCCAGTGATAAAAAATAGTGCTAAAGATGTTAAGGTTCTTTATTAATGTATTCCTAGTTTATCAAGCATATTGCTGAATATTTCACCAGCGAGAATCATTGTGGATTCTCAGAGTTTGAATCTCTGTTGTCCTGTGATTCAATCTCATTCATGGTGAATTCCAAGTGTTTATCCAGCGTTTTCCCATGTATACCAGCTGTTTAAACGTGAATTATTACTACTTTAAAGACTCTCCTACCTTTCACAGCACGTTGAATTCAAATTCTCAGTATTTCAACAGGCAGTAGAGATGTTATAGTTCTACAACATTTTCCAAGGGTTTCAGAAACAGTCCTACACATTTCCCCGTTCTGTGTTTTTTCAGCTCTTATACTTTTAACCTTTTAATACAGGTATCGTACCAGCTCTTTAAAGGTACATTATTACTATTTTGAACACTAGCTGAACTATCATTTTATTTCTTAGAATTTTGAATACTTTCATAGCGTCATATCAGCTCTCTGAAAATTAATTTTTTAGTGTTTCACCGGCTTTCTTCCATAAACGCCAACTCATTTTGACTGAATTATAAATGTAAACAGTATGGCACTGACTTCTGAGCTCCTTGAAAACGATTTCCAGGTGATCTTCACATATGAAGGCTCTATGTATTCTTACTGTTTCAATACATTCCTAAATATTTCCCTAGTTTCATTGTGAATTCTCAGAGTGTGAATCAGTGTTGTCCAGTGATTAAATCTCTATCATTGTGAATTCCAAGTATTTAAACAGCGTTTTTCCATATGTAACAGCTCTTTAAACGACAATTGTTACTACTTTAATCTTTAGCCTACCACCGGGATTTCTAATAGTTTTGAATTCTTTCCTCGTGTTATATCTGCTCTACGAAAATGAATTAAGTGTTTAAACCACTTTATTCCAAAATCACCAACTCATTCAGACTGAATTATAAATGTAACCAGTATCCAACTCAGTCCTCAGCTCTTTGAACAAGATTTCCCAGCGATTAAACATTGTCCTACAGATGTTAAGGTTCTTTATTAATGTATTCTTAGTTTATCCAGCATATCGCTGAATATTTCCAAGGTAAATCATTGTGAATTCTCAGAGTTTGAATCTCTGTTGTCCTGTGATTCAAGGTCATTCATGGTGAATTCCAAGTGTTTATCCAGTGTTTTCCCATACATTCCGTCTCTTTAATCATAATTACTACTTTAATCATTAGCCTAAGTATCATTGGGATTTCTAATAGTTTTGGATACTTTCTTCCTCTTATGTCCTCTCTATGAAAATGAAATAAATGTTTAACCCACTTTATTGCAAAAACGCCAACTCATTTTGACTGAATTATAAATGTAAACAGTATGGCACTGACTTCTGAGCTCCTTGAACACGATTTCCAGGTGATCTTCACATATGAAGGCTCTATGTATTCTTACTGTTTCAATACATTCCTAAATATTTCCCTAGTTTCATTGTGAATTCCCAGAGTGTGAATCAGTGTTGTCCAGTGATTAAATCTCTATCATTGTGAATTCCAAGTATTTAAACAGCGTTTTTCCATATGTAACAGCTCTTTAAACGACAATTGTTACTACTTTAATCTTTAGCCTACCACCGGGATTTCTAATAGTTTTGAATTCTTTCCTCGTGTTATATCTGCTCTACGAAAATGAATTAAGTGTTTAAACCACTTTATTCCAAAATCACCAACTCATTCAGACTGAATTATAAATGTAACCAGTATCCAACTCAGTCCTCAGCTCTTTGAACAAGATTTCCCAGCGATTAAACATTGTCCTACAGATGTTAAGGTTCTTTATTAATGTATTCTTAGTTTATCCAGCATATCGCTGAATATTTCCAAGGTAAATCATTGTGAATTCTCAGAGTTTGAATCTCTGTTGTCCTGTGATTCAAGGTCATTCATGGTGAATTCCAAGTGTTTATCCAGTGTTTTCCCATACATTCCGTCTCTTTAATCATAATTACTACTTTAATCATTAGCCTAAGTATCATTGGGATTTCTAATAGTTTTGGATACTTTCTTCCTGTTATGCCCTCTCTATGAAAATGAAATCAATGTTTAACCCACTTTATTGCGAAAACGCCAACTCATTTAGACTGAATTATACATGTAACCGCTATCCAACTCAATCCTCAGCTCATTGAACACAATTTCCCAGTGATAAAAAATAGTCCTAAAGATGTTAAGGTTCTTTATTAATGTATTCCTAGTTTATCAAGCATATTGCTGAATATTTCACCAGCGAGAATCATTGTGGATTCTCAGAGTTTGAATCTCTGTTGTCCTGAGATTCAAGCTCATTCATGGTGAATTCCAAGTGTTTATCCAGCGTTTTCCCATATATACCAGCTGTTAAAACGTGAATTATTACTACTTTAAAGACTCTCCTACCTTTCACAGCACGTTGAATTCAAATTCTCAGTATTTCAACAGGCAGTAGTGATGTTATAGTTCTACAACATTTTCCAAGGGTTTCAGAAACAGTCCTACACATTTCCCCGTTCTGTTTTTTTTCAGCTCTGATACTTTTAACCTTTTAATACAGGTATCGTACCAGCTCTTTAAAGGTACATTATTACTATTTTGAACACTAGCTGAACTATCATTTTATTTCTTAGAATTTTGAATACTTCCGTAGCGTCATATCAGCTCTATGAAAATGAATTTTTAAGTGTTTCACCGGCTTTCTTCCAAAAACGCCAACTCATTTTGACTGAATTATAAATGTAAACAGTATGGCACTGACTTCTGAGCTCCTTGAACACGATTTCCAGGTGATCTTCACATATGAAGGCTCTATGTATTCTTACTGTTTCAATACATTCCTAAATATTTCCCTAGTTTCATTGTGAATTCTCAGAGTGTGAATCACTGTTGTCCAGTGATTAAATCTCTATCATTGTGAATTCCAAGTATTTAAACAGCGTTTTTCCATATGTAACAGCTCTTTAAACGACAATTGTTACTTCTTTAATCTTTAGCCTACCACCGGGATTTCTAATAGTTTTGAATTCCTTCCTCATTTTATATCCTCTCTACGAAAATGAATTAAGTGTTTAAACGACTTTATTCCAAAAACACCAACTCATTTAGACTGAATTATAAATGTAACCAGTATCCAACTCAGTCCTCAGCTCTTTGAACAAGATTTCCCAGCGATTAAACATTGTCCTACAGATGTTAAGGTTCTTTATTAATGTATTCCCAGTTTATCAAGCATATTGCTGATTATTTCACCAGCGAATCATGGTTCTTTCTCAGAGTTTGAATCTCTGTTGTCCTGTCATTCCAGCTCATTCATTGTGAATTCCAAGTGTTTAGCCAGCGTTTTCCCATATATACCAGCTCTTTAAATGTGAATTATTGCTATTTTAAAGACTCTCCTACCTTTCACAGCACATTGAATACAAAGTATTAGAATTTCAACATGCAGTGGAGATGATATAGATCTACAACATATTCCATGTGTTTAAGAAACACTCTTTCACATTTCCCCGGTCTGACTTTATTGAGGTTTTAGACGTTAACCTTTTAATACAGGTATCATACCAGCTCTTTAAAGGTACAATATTACTACTTTGAACACACGCCTAACTATATCATTTTGATTTCTTAAATTTTGAATACTTTCATACTGTTACATAAGCTCTCTGAAAATTAATTTTTTAGTGTTTCACCGGCTTTCTTCCATAAACGCCAACTCATTTTGACTGAATTATAAATGTAAACAGTATGGCACTGACTTCTGAGCTCCTTGAACACGATTTCCAGGTGATCTTCACATATGAAGGCTCTATGTATTCTTACTGTTTCAATACATTCCTAAATATTTCCCTAGTTTCATTGTGAATTCTCAGAGTGTGAATCAGTGTTGTCCAGTGATTAAATCTCTATCATTGTGAATTCCAAGTATTTAAACAGCGTTTTTCCATATGTAACAGCTCTTTAAACGACAATTGTTACTACTTTAATCTTTAGCCTACCACCGGGATTTCTAATAGTTTTGAATTCTTTCCTCGTGTTATATCTGCTCTACGAAAATGAATTAAGTGTTTAAACCACTTTATTCCAAAATCACCAACTCATTCAGACTGAATTATAAATGTAACCAGTATCCAACTCAGTCCTCAGCTCTTTGAACAAGATTTCCCAGCGATTAAACATTGTCCTACAGATGTTAAGGTTCTTTATTAATGTATTCTTAGTTTATCCAGCATATCGCTGAATATTTCCAAGGTAAATCATTGTGAATTCTCAGAGTTTGAATCTCTGTTGTCCTGTGATTCAAGGTCATTCATGGTGAATTCCAAGTGTTTATCCAGTGTTTTCCCATACATTCCGTCTCTTTAATCATAATTACTACTTTAATCATTAGCCTAAGTATCATTGGGATTTCTAATAGTTTTGGATACTTTCTTCCTCTTATGTCCTCTCTATGAAAATGAAATAAATGTTTAACCCACTTTATTGCAAAAATGCCAACTCATTTAGACTGAATTATACATGTAACCACAATCCAACTCAATCCTCAGCTCATTGAACACAATTTCCCAGTGATAAAAAATAGTCCTAAAGATGTTAAGGTTCTTTATTAATGTATTCCTAGTTTATCAAGCATATTGCTGAATATTTCACCAGCGAGAATCATTGTGGATTCTCAGAGTTTGAATCTCTGTTGTCCTGTGATTCAAGCTCATTCATGGTGAATTCCAAGTGTTTATCCAGGGTTTTCCCATATATACCAGCTGTTTAAACGTGAATTATTAGTACTTTAAAGACTCTCCTACCTTTCACAGCACGTTGAATTCAAATTCTCAGTATTTCAACAGGCAGTAGAGATGTTATAGTTCTACAACATTTTCCAAGTGTTTCAGGAACAGTCCTACACATTTCCCCGTTCTGTTTTTTTTCAGCTCTGATACTTTTAACCTTTTAATACAGGTATCGTACCAGCTCTTTAAAGGTACATTATTACTATTTTGAACACTAGCTGAACTATCATTTTATTTCTTAGAATTTTGAATACTTCCATAGCGTCATATCAGCTCTCTGAAAATTAATTTTTTAGTGTTTCACCGGCTTTCTTCCATAAACGCCAACTCATTTTGACTGAATTATAAATGTAAACAGTATGGCACTGACTTCTGAGCTCCTTGAACACGATTTCCAGGTGATCTTCACATATGAAGGCTCTATGTATTCTTACTGTTTCAATACATTCCTAAATATTTCCCTAGTTTCATTGTGAATTCTCAGAGTGTGAATCACTGTTGTCCAGTGATTAAATCTCTATCATTGTGAATTCCAAGTATTTAAACAGCGTTTTTCCATATGTAACAGCTCTTTAAACGACAATTGTTACTTCTTTAATCTTTAGCCTACCACCGGGATTTCTAATAGTTTTGAATTCCTTCCTCATTTTATATCCTCTCTACGAAAATGAATTAAGTGTTTAAACGACTTTATTCCAAAAACACCAACTCATTTAGACTGAATTATAAATGTAACCAGTATCCAACTCAGTCCTCAGCTCTTTGAACAAGATTTCCCAGCGATTAAACATTGTCCTACAGATGTTAAGGTTCTTTATTAATGTATTCCCAGTTTATCAAGCATATTGCTGATTATTTCACCAGCGAATCATGGTTCTTTCTCAGAGTTTGAATCTCTGTTGTCCTGTCATTCCAGCTCATTCATTGTGAATTCCAAGTGTTTAGCCAGCGTTTTCCCATATATACCAGCTCTTTAAATGTGAATTATTGCTATTTTAAAGACTCTCCTACCTTTCACAGCACATTGAATACAAAGTATTAGAATTTCAACATGCAGTGGAGATGATATAGATCTACAACATATTCCATGTGTTTAAGAAACACTCTTTCACATTTCCCCGGTCTGACTTTATTGAGGTTTTAGACGTTAACCTTTTAATACAGGTATCATACCAGCTCTTTAAAGGTACAATATTACTACTTTGAACACACGCCTAACTATATCATTTTGATTTCTTAAATTTTGAATACTTTCATACTGTTACATAAGCTCTATGAAAATGAATTTTTAAGTGTTTCACCGGCTTTCGTCCATAAACACCAACTCATTTTGACTGAATTATAAATGTAAACAGTATGGCACTGACTTCTGAGCTCCTTGAACACGATTTCCAGGTGATCTTCACATATGAAGGCTCTATGTATTCTTACTGTTTCAATACATTCCTAAATATTTCCCTAGTTTCATTGTGAATTCTCAGTGTGAATCACTGTTGTCCAGTGATTAAATCTCTATCATTGTGAATTCCAAGTATTTAAACAGCGTTTTTCCATATGTAACAGCTCTTTAAACGTCAATTGTTACTATTTTAATCTTTAGCCTACCACCGGGATTTCTAATAGTTTTGAATTCTTTCCTCGTGTTATATCTGCTCTACGAAAATGAATTAAGTGTTTAAACCACTTTATTCCAAAATCACCAACTCATTCAGACTGAATTATAAATGTAACCAGTATCCAACTCAGTCCTCAGCTCTTTGAACAAGATTTCCCAGCGATTAAACATTGTCCTACAGATGTTAAGGTTCTTTATTAATGTATTCTTAGTTTATCCAGCATATCGCTGAATATTTCCAAGGTAAATCATTGTGAATTCTCAGAGTTTGAATCTCTGTTGTCCTGTGATTCAAGGTCATTCATGGTGAATTCCAAGTGTTTATCCAGTGTTTTCCCATACATTCCGTCTCTTTAATCATAATTACTACTTTAATCATTAGCCTAAGTATCATTGGGATTTCTAATAGTTTTGGATACTTTCTTCCTGTTATGTCCTCTCTATGAAAATGAAATAAATGTTTAACCCACTTTATTGCGAAAACGCCAACTCATTTAGACTGAATTATACATGTAACCACTATCCAACTCAATCCTCAGCTCATTGAACACAATTTCCCAGTGATAAAAAATAGTGCTAAAGATGTTAAGGTTCTTTATTAATGTATTCCTAGTTTATCAAGCATATTGCTGAATATTTCACCAGCGAGAATCATTGTGGATTCTCAGAGTTTGAATCTCTGTTGTCCTGTGATTCAATCTCATTCATGGTGAATTCCAAGTGTTTATCCAGCGTTTTCCCATGTATACCAGCTGTTTAAACGTGAATTATTACTACTTTAAAGACTCTCCTACCTTTCACAGCACGTTGAATTCAAATTCTCAGTATTTCAACAGGCAGTAGAGATGTTATAGTTCTACAACATTTTCCAAGGGTTTCAGAAACAGTCCTACACATTTCCCCGTTCTGTGTTTTTTCAGCTCTTATACTTTTAACCTTTTAATACAGGTATCGTACCAGCTCTTTAAAGGTACATTATTACTATTTTGAACACTAGCTGAACTATCATTTTATTTCTTAGAATTTTGAATACTTTCATAGCGTCATATCAGCTCTCTGAAAATTAATTTTTTAGTGTTTCACCGGCTTTCTTCCATAAACGCCAACTCATTTTGACTGAATTATAAATGTAAACAGTATGGCACTGACTTCTGAGCTCCTTGAAAACGATTTCCAGGTGATCTTCACATATGAAGGCTCTATGTATTCTTACTGTTTCAATACATTCCTAAATATTTCCCTAGTTTCATTGTGAATTCTCAGAGTGTGAATCAGTGTTGTCCAGTGATTAAATCTCTATCATTGTGAATTCCAAGTATTTAAACAGCGTTTTTCCATATGTAACAGCTCTTTAAACGACAATTGTTACTACTTTAATCTTTAGCCTACCACCGGGATTTCTAATAGTTTTGAATTCTTTCCTCGTGTTATATCTGCTCTACGAAAATGAATTAAGTGTTTAAACCACTTTATTCCAAAATCACCAACTCATTCAGACTGAATTATAAATGTAACCAGTATCCAACTCAGTCCTCAGCTCTTTGAACAAGATTTCCCAGCGATTAAACATTGTCCTACAGATGTTAAGGTTCTTTATTAATGTATTCTTAGTTTATCCAGCATATCGCTGAATATTTCCAAGGTAAATCATTGTGAATTCTCAGAGTTTGAATCTCTGTTGTTCTGTGATTCAAGGTCATTCATGGTGAATTCCAAGTGTTTATCCAGTGTTTTCCCATACATTCCGTCTCTTTAATCATAATTACTACTTTAATCATTAGCCTAAGTATCATTGGGATTTCTAATAGTTTTGGATACTTTCTTCCTGTTATGTCCTGTCTATGAAAATGAAATAAATGTTTAACCCACTTTATTGCAAAAACGCCAACTCATTTAGACTGAATTATACATGTAACCAATATCCAACTCAATCCTCAGCTCATTGAACACAATTTCCCAGTGATAAAAAATAGTGCTAAAGATGTTAAGGTTCTTTATTAATGTATTCCCAGTTTATCAAGCATATTGCTGATTATTTCACCAGCGAATCATGGTTCATTCTCAGAGTTTGAATCTCTGTTGTCCTGTCATTCCAGCTCATTCATTGTGAATTCCAAGTGTTTAGCCAGCGTTTTCCCATATATACCAGCTCTTTAAATGTGAATTATTGCTATTTTAAAGACTCTCCTACCTTTCACAGCACGTTGAATACAAAGTATTAGAATTTCAACATGCAGTGGAGATGTTATAGATCTACAACATATTCCATGTGTTTAAGAAACACTCTTTCACATTTCCCCGGTCTGACTTTATTGAGGTTTTAGACGTTAACCTTTTAATACAGGTATCATACCAGCTCTTTAAAGGTACAATATTACTACTTTGAATACAAGCCTAACTATCATTTTGATTTCTTAAATTTTGAATACTTTCATAGTGTTATATAAGCTCTATGAAAATGAATTTTTAAGTGTTTCACCGGCTTTCATCCATAAACGCCAACTCATTTTGACTGAATTATAAATGTAAACAGTATGGCACTGACTTCTGAGCTCCTTGAACACGATTTCCAGGTGATCTTCACATATGAAGGCTCTATGTATTCTTACTGTTTCAATACATTCCTAAATATTTCCCTAGTTTCATTGTGAATTCTCAGTGTGAATCAGTGTTGTCCAGTGATTAAATCTCTATCATTGTGAATTCCAAGTATTTAAACAGCGTTTTCCCATATGTAACAGCTCTTTAAACGACAATTGTTACTACTTTAATCTTTAGCCTACCACCGGGATTTCTAATAGTTTTGAATTCTTTCCTCGTGTTATATCTGCTCTACGAAAATGAATTAAGTGTTTAAACCACTTTATTCCAAAATCACCAACTCATTCAGACTGAATTATAAATGTAACCAGTATCCAACTCAGTCCTCAGCTCTTTGAACAAGATTTCCCAGCGATTAAACATTGTCCTACAGATGTTAAGGTTCTTTATTAATGTATTCTTAGTTTATCCAGCATATCACTGAATATTTCCAAGGTAAATCATTGTGAATTCTCAGAGTTTGAATCTCTGTTGTCCTGTGATTCAAGGTCATTCATGGTGAATTCCAAGTGTTTATCCAGTGTTTTCCCATACATTCCGTCTCTTTAATCGTAATTACTACTTTAATCATTAGCCTAAGTATCATTGGGATTTCTAATAGTTTTGGATACTTTCTTCCTGTTATGTCCTCTCTATGAAAATGAAATAAATGTTTAACCCACTTTATTGCGAAAACGCCAACTCATTTAGACTGAATTATACATGTAACCACTATCCAACTCAATCCTCAGCTCATTGAACACAATTTCCCAGTGATAAAAAATAGTGCTAAAGATGTTAAGGTTCTTTATTAATGTATTCCTAGTTTATCAAGCATATTGCTGAATATTTCACCAGCGAGAATCATTGTGGATTCTCAGAGTTTGAATCTCTGTTGTCCTGTGATTCAATCTCATTCATGGTGAATTCCAAGTGTTTATCCAGCGTTTTCCCATGTATACCAGCTGTTTAAACGTGAATTATTACTACTTTAAAGACTCTCCTACCTTTCACAGCACGTTGAATTCAAATTCTCAGTATTTCAACAGGCAGTAGAGATGTTATAGTTCTACAACATTTTCCAAGGGTTTCAGAAACAGTCCTACACATTTCCCCGTTCTGTGTTTTTTCAGCTCTTATACTTTTAACCTTTTAATACAGGTATCGTACCAGCTCTTTAAAGGTACATTATTACTATTTTGAACACTAGCTGAACTATCATTTTATTTCTTAGAATTTTGAATACTTTCATAGCGTCATATCAGCTCTCTGAAAATTAATTTTTTAGTGTTTCACCGGCTTTCTTCCATAAACGCCAACTCATTTTGACTGAATTATAAATGTAAACAGTATGGCACTGACTTCTGAGCTCCTTGAAAACGATTTCCAGGTGATCTTCACATATGAAGGCTCTATGTATTCTTACTGTTTCAATACATTCCTAAATATTTCCCTAGTTTCATTGTGAATTCTCAGAGTGTGAATCAGTGTTGTCCAGTGATTAAATCTCTATCATTGTGAATTCCAAGTATTTAAACAGCGTTTTTCCATATGTAACAGCTCTTTAAACGACAATTGTTACTACTTTAATCTTTAGCCTACCACCGGGATTTCTAATAGTTTTGAATTCTTTCCTCGTGTTATATCTGCTCTACGAAAATGAATTAAGTGTTTAAACCACTTTATTCCAAAATCACCAACTCATTCAGACTGAATTATAAATGTAACCAGTATCCAACTCAGTCCTCAGCTCTTTGAACAAGATTTCCCAGCGATTAAACATTGTCCTACAGATGTTAAGGTTCTTTATTAATGTATTCTTAGTTTATCCAGCATATCGCTGAATATTTCCAAGGTAAATCATTGTGAATTCTCAGAGTTTGAATCTCTGTTGTCCTGTGATTCAAGGTCATTCATGGTGAATTCCAAGTGTTTATCCAGTGTTTTCCCATACATTCCGTCTCTTTAATCATAATTACTACTTTAATCATTAGCCTAAGTATCATTGGGATTTCTAATAGTTTTGGATACTTTCTTCCTGTTATGTCCTCTCTATGAAAATGAAATCAATGTTTAACCCACTTTATTGCAAAAACGCCAACTCATTTTGACTGAATTATAAATGTAAACAGTATGGCACTGACTTCTGAGCTCCTTGAACACGATTTCCAGGTGATCTTCACATATGAAGGCTCTATGTATTCTTACTGTTTCAATACATTCCTAAATATTTCCCTAGTTTCATTGTGAATTCTCAGAGTGTGAATCAGTGTTGTCCAGTGATTAAATCTCTATCATTGTGAATTCCAAGTATTTAAACAGCGTTTTTCCATATGTAACAGCTCTTTAAACGTCAATTGTTACTATTTTAATCTTTAGCCTACCACCGGGATTTCTAATAGTTTTGAATTCTTTCCTCGTGTTATATCTGCTCTACGAAAATGAATTAAGTGTTTAAACCACTTTATTCCAAAATCACCAACTCATTCAGACTGAATTATAAATGTAACCAGTATCCAACTCAGTCCTCAGCTCTTTGAACAAGATTTCCCAGCGATTAAACATTGTCCTACAGATGTTAAGGTTCTTTATTAATGTATTCTTAGTTTATCCAGCATATCGCTGAATATTTCCAAGGTAAATCATTGTGAATTCTCAGAGTTTGAATCTCTGTTGTCCTGTGATTCAAGGTCATTCATGGTGAATTCCAAGTGTTTATCCAGTGTTTTCCCATACATTCCGTCTCTTTAATCATAATTACTACTTTAATCATTAGCCTAAGTATCATTGGGATTTCTAATAGTTTTGGATACTTTCTTCCTGTTATGTCCTCTCTATGAAAATGAAATAAATGTTTAACCCACTTTATTGCGAAAACGCCAACTCATTTAGACTGAATTATACATGTAACCACTATCCAACTCAATCCTCAGCTCATTGAACACAATTTCCCAGTGATAAAAAATAGTGCTAAAGATGTTAAGGTTCTTTATTAATGTATTCCTAGTTTATCAAGCATATTGCTGAATATTTCACCAGCGAGAATCATTGTGGATTCTCAGAGTTTGAATCTCTGTTGTCCTGTGATTCAATCTCATTCATGGTGAATTCCAAGTGTTTATCCAGCGTTTTCCCATGTATACCAGCTGTTTAAACGTGAATTATTACTACTTTAAAGACTCTCCTACCTTTCACAGCACGTTGAATTCAAATTCTCAGTATTTCAACAGGCAGTAGAGATGTTATAGTTCTACAACATTTTCCAAGGGTTTCAGAAACAGTCCTACACATTTCCCCGTTCTGTGTTTTTTCAGCTCTTATACTTTTAACCTTTTAATACAGGTATCGTACCAGCTCTTTAAAGGTACATTATTACTATTTTGAACACTAGCTGAACTATCATTTTATTTCTTAGAATTTTGAATACTTTCATAGCGTCATATCAGCTCTCTGAAAATTAATTTTTTAGTGTTTCACCGGCTTTCTTCCATAAACGCCAACTCATTTTGACTGAATTATAAATGTAAACAGTATGGCACTGACTTCTGAGCTCCTTGAAAACGATTTCCAGGTGATCTTCACATATGAAGGCTCTATGTATTCTTACTGTTTCAATACATTCCTAAATATTTCCCTAGTTTCATTGTGGATTCTCAGAGTGTGAATCAGTGTTGTCCAGTGATTAAATCTCTATCATTGTGAATTCCAAGTATTTAAACAGCGTTTTTCCATATGTAACAGCTCTTTAAACGACAATTGTTACTACTTTAATCTTTAGCCTACCACCGGGATTTCTAATAGTTTTGAATTCTTTCCTCGTGTTATATCTGCTCTACGAAAATGAATTAAGTGTTTAAACCACTTTATTCCAAAATCACCAACTCATTCAGACTGAATTATAAATGTAACCAGTATCCAACTCAGTCCTCAGCTCTTTGAACAAGATTTCCCAGCGATTAAACATTGTCCTACAGATGTTAAGGTTCTTTATTAATGTATTCTTAGTTTATCCAGCATATCGCTGAATATTTCCAAGGTAAATCATTGTGAATTCTCAGAGTTAGAATCTCTGTTGTCCTGTGATTCAAGGTCATTCATGGTGAATTCCAAGTGTTTATCCAGTGTTTTCCCATACATTCCGTCTCTTTAATCATAATTACTACTTTAATCATTAGCCTAAGTATCATTGGGATTTCTAATAGTTTTGGATACTTTCTTCCTGTTATGTCCTCTCTATGAAAATGAAATCAATGTTTAACCCACTTTATTGCAAAAACGCCAACTCATTTTGACTGAATTATAAATGTAAACAGTATGGCACTGACTTCTGAGCTCCTTGAACACGATTTCCAGGTGATCTTCACATATGAAGGCTCTATGTATTCTTACTGTTTCAATACATTCCTAAATATTTCCCTAGTTTCATTGTGAATTCTCAGAGTGTGAATCAGTGTTGTCCAGTGATTAAATCTCTATCATTGTGAATTCCAAGTATTTAAACAGCGTTTTTCCATATGTAACAGCGCTTTAAACGTCAATTGTTACTATTTTAATCTTTAGCCTACCACCGGGATTTCTAATAGTTTTGAATTCTTTCCTCGTGTTATATCTGCTCTACGAAAATGAATTAAGTGTTTAAACCACTTTATTCCAAAATCACCAACTCATTCAGACTGAATTATAAATGTAACCAGTATCCAACTCAGTCCTCAGCTCTTTGAACAAGATTTCCCAGCGATTAAACATTGTCCTACAGATGTTAAGGTTCTTTATTAATGTATTCTTAGTTTATCCAGCATATCGCTGAATATTTCCAAGGTAAATCATTGTGAATTCTCAGAGTTTGAATCTCTGTTGTCCTGTGATTCAAGGTCATTCATGGTGAATTCCAAGTGTTTATCCAGTGTTTTCCCATACATTCCGTCTCTTTAATCGTAATTACTACTTTAATCATTAGCCTAAGTATCATTGGGATTTCTAATAGTTTTGGATACTTTCTTCCTGTTATGTCCTCTCTATGAAAATGAAATAAATGTTTAACCCACTTTATTGCGAAAACGCCAACTCATTTAGACTGAATTATACATGTAACCACTATCCAACTCAATCCTCAGCTCATTGAACACAATTTCCCAGTGATAAAAAATAGTCCTAAAGATGTTAAGGTTCTTTATTAATGTATTCCTAGTTTATCAAGCATATTGCTGAATATTTCACCAGCGAGAATCATTGTGGATTCTCAGAGTTTGAATCTCTGTTGTCCTGTGATTCAATCTCATTCATGGTGAATTCCAAGTGTTTATCCAGCGTTTTCCCATGTATACCAGCTGTTTAAACGTGAATTATTACTACTTTAAAGACTCTCCTACCTTTCACAGCACGTTGAATTCAAATTCTCAGTATTTCAACAGGCAGTAGAGATGTTATAGTTCTACAACATTTTCCAAGGGTTTCAGAAACAGTCCTACACATTTCCCCGTTCTCTGTTTTTTCAGCTCTTATACTTTTAACCTTTTAATACAGGTATCGTACCAGCTCTTTAAAGGTACATTATTACTATTTTGAACACTAGCTGAACTATCATTTTATTTCTTAGAATTTTGAATACTTTCATAGCGTCATATCAGCTCTCTGAAAATTAATTTTTAAGTGTTTCACCGGCTTTCTTCCATAAACGCCAACTCATTTTGACTGAATTATAAATGTAAACAGTATGGCACTGACTTCTGAGCTCCTTGAACACGATTTCCAGGTGATCTTCACATATGAAGGCTCTATGTATTCTTACTGTTTCAATACATTCCTAAATATTTCCCTAGTTTCATTGTGAATTCCCAGAGTGTGAATCAGTGTTGTCCAGTGATTAAATCTCTATCATTGTGAATTCCAAGTATTTAAACAGCGTTTTTCCATATGTAACAGCTCTTTAAACGACAATTGTTACTACTTTAATCTTTAGCCTACCACCGGGATTTCTAATAGTTTTGAATTCTTTCCTCGTGTTATATCTGCTCTACGAAAATGAATTAAGTGTTTAAACCACTTTATTCCAAAATCACCAACTCATTCAGACTGAATTATAAATGTAACCAGTATCCAACTCAGTCCTCAGCTCTTTGAACAAGATTTCCCAGCGATTAAACATTGTCCTACAGATGTTAAGGTTCTTTATTAATGTATTCTTAGTTTATCCAGCATATCGCTGAATATTTCCAAGGTAAATCATTGTGAATTCTCAGAGTTTGAATCTCTGTTGTCCTGTGATTCAAGGTCATTCATGGTGAATTCCAAGTGTTTATCCAGTGTTTTCCCATACATTCCGTCTCTTTAATCATAATTACTACTTTAATCATTAGCCTAAGTATCATTGGGATTTCTAATAGTTTTGGATACTTTCTTCCTGTTATGTCCTCTCTATGAAAATGAAATAAATGTTTAACCCACTTTATTGCGAAAACGCCAACTCATTTAGACTGAATTATACATGTAACCACTATCCAACTCAATCCTCAGCTCATTGAACACAATTTCCCAGTGATAAAAAATAGTGCTAAAGATGTTAAGGTTCTTTATTAATGTATTCCTAGTTTATCAAGCATATTGCTGAATATTTCACCAGCGAGAATCATTGTGGATTCTCAGAGTTTGAATCTCTGTTGTCCTGTGATTCAATCTCATTCATGGTGAATTCCAAGTGTTTATCCAGCGTTTTCCCATGTATACCAGCTGTTTAAACGTGAATTATTACTACTTTAAAGACTCTCCTACCTTTCACAGCACGTTGAATTCAAATTCTCAGTATTTCAACAGGCAGTAGAGATGTTATAGTTCTACAACATTTTCCAAGGGTTTCAGAAACAGTCCTACACATTTCCCCGTTCTGTGTTTTTTCAGCTCTTATACTTTTAACCTTTTAATACAGGTATCGTACCAGCTCTTTAAAGGTACATTATTACTATTTTGAACACTAGCTGAACTATCATTTTATTTCTTAGAATTTTGAATACTTTCATAGCGTCATATCAGCTCTCTGAAAATTAATTTTTTAGTGTTTCACCGGCTTTCTTCCATAAACGCCAACTCATTTTGACTGAATTATAAATGTAAACAGTATGGCACTGACTTCTGAGCTCCTTGAAAACGATTTCCAGGTGATCTTCACATATGAAGGCTCTATGTATTCTTACTGTTTCAATACATTCCTAAATATTTCCCTAGTTTCATTGTGAATTCTCAGAGTGTGAATCAGTGTTGTCCAGTGATTAAATCTCTATCATTGTGAATTCCAAGTATTTAAACAGCGTTTTTCCATATGTAACAGCTCTTTAAACGACAATTGTTACTACTTTAATCTTTAGCCTACCACCGGGATTTCTAATAGTTTTGAATTCTTTCCTCGTGTTATATCTGCTCTACGAAAATGAATTAAGTGTTTAAACCACTTTATTCCAAAATCACCAACTCATTCAGACTGAATTATAAATGTAACCAGTATCCAACTCAGTCCTCAGCTCTTTGAACAAGATTTCCCAGCGATTAAACATTGTCCTACAGATGTTAAGGTTCTTTATTAATGTATTCTTAGTTTATCCAGCATATCGCTGAATATTTCCAAGGTAAATCATTGTGAATTCTCAGAGTTTGAATCTCTGTTGTCCTGTGATTCAAGGTCATTCATGGTGAATTCCAAGTGTTTATCCAGTGTTTTCCCATACATTCCGTCTCTTTAATCATAATTACTACTTTAATCATTAGCCTAAGTATCATTGGGATTTCTAATAGTTTTGGATACTTTCTTCCTGTTATGTCCTCTCTATGAAAATGAAATCAATGTTTAACCCACTTTATTGCAAAAACGCCAACTCATTTTGACTGAATTATAAATGTAAACAGTATGGCACTGACTTCTGAGCTCCTTGAACACGATTTCCAGGTGATCTTCACATATGAAGGCTCTATGTATTCTTACTGTTTCAATACATTCCTAAATATTTCCCTAGTTTCATTGTGAATTCTCAGAGTGTGAATCAGTGTTGTCCAGTGATTAAATCTCTATCATTGTGAATTCCAAGTATTTAAACAGCGTTTTTCCATATGTAACAGCTCTTTAAACGTCAATTGTTACTATTTTAATCTTTAGCCTACCACCGGGATTTCTAATAGTTTTGAATTCTTTCCTCGTGTTATATCTGCTCTACGAAAATGAATTAAGTGTTTAAACCACTTTATTCCAAAATCACCAACTCATTCAGACTGAATTATAAATGTAACCAGTATCCAACTCAGTCCTCAGCTCTTTGAACAAGATTTCCCAGCGATTAAACATTGTCCTACAGATGTTAAGGTTCTTTATTAATGTATTCTTAGTTTATCCAGCATATCGCTGAATATTTCCAAGGTAAATCATTGTGAATTCTCAGAGTTTGAATCTCTGTTGTCCTGTGATTCAAGGTCATTCATGGTGAATTCCAAGTGTTTATCCAGTGTTTTCCCATACATTCCGTCTCTTTAATCATAATTACTACTTTAATCATTAGCCTAAGTATCATTGGGATTTCTAATAGTTTTGGATACTTTCTTCCTGTTATGTCCTCTCTATGAAAATGAAATAAATGTTTAACCCACTTTATTGCGAAAACGCCAACTCATTTAGACTGAATTATACATGTAACCACTATCCAACTCAATCCTCAGCTCATTGAACACAATTTCCCAGTGATAAAAAATAGTGCTAAAGATGTTAAGGTTCTTTATTAATGTATTCCTAGTTTATCAAGCATATTGCTGAATATTTCACCAGCGAGAATCATTGTGGATTCTCAGAGTTTGAATCTCTGTTGTCCTGTGATTCAAGCTCATTCATGGTGAATTCCAAGTGTTTATCCAGCGTTTTCCCATATATACCAGCTGTTTAAACGTGAATTATTACTACTTTAAAGACTCTCCTACCTTTCACAGCACGTTGAATTCAAATTCTCAGTATTTCAACAGGCAGTAGAGATGTTATAGTTCTACAACATTTTCCAAGGGTTTCAGAAACAGTCCTACACATTTCCCCGTTCTGTGTTTTTTCAGCTCTTATACTTTTAACCTTTTAATACAGGTATCGTACCAGCTCTTTAAAGGTACATTATTACTATTTTGAACACTAGCTGAACTATCATTTTATTTCTTAGAATTTTGAATACTTTCATAGCGTCATATCAGCTCTCTGAAAATTAATTTTTTAGTGTTTCACCGGCTTTCTTCCATAAACGCCAACTCATTTTGACTGAATTATAAATGTAAACAGTATGGCACTGACTTCTGAGCTCCTTGAAAACGATTTCCAGGTGATCTTCACATATGAAGGCTCTATGTATTCTTACTGTTTCAATACATTCCTAAATATTTCCCTAGTTTCATTGTGGATTCTCAGAGTGTGAATCAGTGTTGTCCAGTGATTAAATCTCTATCATTGTGAATTCCAAGTATTTAAACAGCGTTTTTCCATATGTAACAGCTCTTTAAACGACAATTGTTACTACTTTAATCTTTAGCCTACCACCGGGATTTCTAATAGTTTTGAATTCTTTCCTCGTGTTATATCTGCTCTACGAAAATGAATTAAGTGTTTAAACCACTTTATTCCAAAATCACCAACTCATTCAGACTGAATTATAAATGTAACCAGTATCCAACTCAGTCCTCAGCTCTTTGAACAAGATTTCCCAGCGATTAAACATTGTCCTACAGATGTTAAGGTTCTTTATTAATGTATTCTTAGTTTATCCAGCATATCGCTGAATATTTCCAAGGTAAATCATTGTGAATTCTCAGAGTTAGAATCTCTGTTGTCCTGTGATTCAAGGTCATTCATGGTGAATTCCAAGTGTTTATCCAGTGTTTTCCCATACATTCCGTCTCTTTAATCATAATTACTACTTTAATCATTAGCCTAAGTATCATTGGGATTTCTAATAGTTTTGGATACTTTCTTCCTGTTATGTCCTCTCTATGAAAATGAAATCAATGTTTAACCCACTTTATTGCAAAAACGCCAACTCATTTTGACTGAATTATAAATGTAAACAGTATGGCACTGACTTCTGAGCTCCTTGAACACGATTTCCAGGTGATCTTCACATATGAAGGCTCTATGTATTCTTACTGTTTCAATACATTCCTAAATATTTCCCTAGTTTCATTGTGAATTCTCAGAGTGTGAATCAGTGTTGTCCAGTGATTAAATCTCTATCATTGTGAATTCCAAGTATTTAAACAGCGTTTTTCCATATGTAACAGCTCTTTAAACGTCAATTGTTACTATTTTAATCTTTAGCCTACCACCGGGATTTCTAATAGTTTTGAATTCTTTCCTCGTGTTATATCTGCTCTACGAAAATGAATTAAGTGTTTAAACCACTTTATTCCAAAATCACCAACTCATTCAGACTGAATTATAAATGTAACCAGTATCCAACTCAGTCCTCAGCTCTTTGAACAAGATTTCCCAGCGATTAAACATTGTCCTACAGATGTTAAGGTTCTTTATTAATGTATTCTTAGTTTATCCAGCATATCGCTGAATATTTCCAAGGTAAATCATTGTGAATTCTCAGAGTTTGAATCTCTGTTGTCCTGTGATTCAAGGTCATTCATGGTGAATTCCAAGTGTTTATCCAGTGTTTTCCCATACATTCCGTCTCTTTAATCGTAATTACTACTTTAATCATTAGCCTAAGTATCATTGGGATTTCTAATAGTTTTGGATACTTTCTTCCTGTTATGTCCTCTCTATGAAAATGAAATAAATGTTTAACCCACTTTATTGCGAAAACGCCAACTCATTTAGACTGAATTATACATGTAACCACTATCCAACTCAATCCTCAGCTCATTGAACACAATTTCCCAGTGATAAAAAATAGTCCTAAAGATGTTAAGGTTCTTTATTAATGTATTCCTAGTTTATCAAGCATATTGCTGAATATTTCACCAGCGAGAATCATTGTGGATTCTCAGAGTTTGAATCTCTGTTGTCCTGTGATTCAATCTCATTCATGGTGAATTCCAAGTGTTTATCCAGCGTTTTCCCATGTATACCAGCTGTTTAAACGTGAATTATTACTACTTTAAAGACTCTCCTACCTTTCACAGCACGTTGAATTCAAATTCTCAGTATTTCAACAGGCAGTAGAGATGTTATAGTTCTACAACATTTTCCAAGGGTTTCAGAAACAGTCCTACACATTTCCCCGTTCTCTGTTTTTTCAGCTCTTATACTTTTAACCTTTTAATACAGGTATCGTACCAGCTCTTTAAAGGTACATTATTACTATTTTGAACACTAGCTGAACTATCATTTTATTTCTTAGAATTTTGAATACTTTCATAGCGTCATATCAGCTCTCTGAAAATTAATTTTTAAGTGTTTCACCGGCTTTCTTCCATAAACGCCAACTCATTTTGACTGAATTATAAATGTAAACAGTATGGCACTGACTTCTGAGCTCCTTGAACACGATTTCCAGGTGATCTTCACATATGAAGGCTCTATGTATTCTTACTGTTTCAATACATTCCTAAATATTTCCCTAGTTTCATTGTGAATTCCCAGAGTGTGAATCAGTGTTGTCCAGTGATTAAATCTCTATCATTGTGAATTCCAAGTATTTAAACAGCGTTTTTCCATATGTAACAGCTCTTTAAACGACAATTGTTACTACTTTAATCTTTAGCCTACCACCGGGATTTCTAATAGTTTTGAATTCTTTCCTCGTGTTATATCTGCTCTACGAAAATGAATTAAGTGTTTAAACCACTTTATTCCAAAATCACCAACTCATTCAGACTGAATTATAAATGTAACCAGTATCCAACTCAGTCCTCAGCTCTTTGAACAAGATTTCCCAGCGATTAAACATTGTCCTACAGATGTTAAGGTTCTTTATTAATGTATTCTTAGTTTATCCAGCATATCGCTGAATATTTCCAAGGTAAATCATTGTGAATTCTCAGAGTTTGAATCTCTGTTGTCCTGTGATTCAAGGTCATTCATGGTGAATTCCAAGTGTTTATCCAGTGTTTTCCCATACATTCCGTCTCTTTAATCATAATTACTACTTTAATCATTAGCCTAAGTATCATTGGGATTTCTAATAGTTTTGGATACTTTCTTCCTGTTATGTCCTCTCTATGAAAATGAAATAAATGTTTAACCCACTTTATTGCGAAAACGCCAACTCATTTAGACTGAATTATACATGTAACCACTATCCAACTCAATCCTCAGCTCATTGAACACAATTTCCCAGTGATAAAAAATAGTGCTAAAGATGTTAAGGTTCTTTATTAATGTATTCCTAGTTTATCAAGCATATTGCTGAATATTTCACCAGCGAGAATCATTGTGGATTCTCAGAGTTTGAATCTCTGTTGTCCTGTGATTCAATCTCATTCATGGTGAATTCCAAGTGTTTATCCAGCGTTTTCCCATGTATACCAGCTGTTTAAACGTGAATTATTACTACTTTAAAGACTCTCCTACCTTTCACAGCACGTTGAATTCAAATTCTCAGTATTTCAACAGGCAGTAGAGATGTTATAGTTCTACAACATTTTCCAAGGGTTTCAGAAACAGTCCTACACATTTCCCCGTTCTGTGTTTTTTCAGCTCTTATACTTTTAACCTTTTAATACAGGTATCGTACCAGCTCTTTAAAGGTACATTATTACTATTTTGAACACTAGCTGAACTATCATTTTATTTCTTAGAATTTTGAATACTTTCATAGCGTCATATCAGCTCTCTGAAAATTAATTTTTTAGTGTTTCACCGGCTTTCTTCCATAAACGCCAACTCATTTTGACTGAATTATAAATGTAAACAGTATGGCACTGACTTCTGAGCTCCTTGAAAACGATTTCCAGGTGATCTTCACATATGAAGGCTCTATGTATTCTTACTGTTTCAATACATTCCTAAATATTTCCCTAGTTTCATTGTGAATTCTCAGAGTGTGAATCAGTGTTGTCCAGTGATTAAATCTCTATCATTGTGAATTCCAAGTATTTAAACAGCGTTTTTCCATATGTAACAGCTCTTTAAACGACAATTGTTACTACTTTAATCTTTAGCCTACCACCGGGATTTCTAATAGTTTTGAATTCTTTCCTCGTGTTATATCTGCTCTACGAAAATGAATTAAGTGTTTAAACCACTTTATTCCAAAATCACCAACTCATTCAGACTGAATTATAAATGTAACCAGTATCCAACTCAGTCCTCAGCTCTTTGAACAAGATTTCCCAGCGATTAAACATTGTCCTACAGATGTTAAGGTTCTTTATTAATGTATTCTTAGTTTATCCAGCATATCGCTGAATATTTCCAAGGTAAATCATTGTGAATTCTCAGAGTTTGAATCTCTGTTGTCCTGTGATTCAAGGTCATTCATGGTGAATTCCAAGTGTTTATCCAGTGTTTTCCCATACATTCCGTCTCTTTAATCATAATTACTACTTTAATCATTAGCCTAAGTATCATTGGGATTTCTAATAGTTTTGGATACTTTCTTCCTGTTATGTCCTCTCTATGAAAATGAAATCAATGTTTAACCCACTTTATTGCAAAAACGCCAACTCATTTTGACTGAATTATAAATGTAAACAGTATGGCACTGACTTCTGAGCTCCTTGAACACGATTTCCAGGTGATCTTCACATATGAAGGCTCTATGTATTCTTACTGTTTCAATACATTCCTAAATATTTCCCTAGTTTCATTGTGAATTCTCAGAGTGTGAATCAGTGTTGTCCAGTGATTAAATCTCTATCATTGTGAATTCCAAGTATTTAAACAGCGTTTTTCCATATGTAACAGCTCTTTAAACGTCAATTGTTACTATTTTAATCTTTAGCCTACCACCGGGATTTCTAATAGTTTTGAATTCTTTCCTCGTGTTATATCTGCTCTACGAAAATGAATTAAGTGTTTAAACCACTTTATTCCAAAATCACCAACTCATTCAGACTGAATTATAAATGTAACCAGTATCCAACTCAGTCCTCAGCTCTTTGAACAAGATTTCCCAGCGATTAAACATTGTCCTACAGATGTTAAGGTTCTTTATTAATGTATTCTTAGTTTATCCAGCATATCGCTGAATATTTCCAAGGTAAATCATTGTGAATTCTCAGAGTTTGAATCTCTGTTGTCCTGTGATTCAAGGTCATTCATGGTGAATTCCAAGTGTTTATCCAGTGTTTTCCCATACATTCCGTCTCTTTAATCGTAATTACTACTTTAATCATTAGCCTAAGTATCATTGGGATTTCTAATAGTTTTGGATACTTTCTTCCTGTTATGTCCTCTCTATGAAAATGAAATAAATGTTTAACCCACTTTATTGCGAAAACGCCAACTCATTTAGACTGAATTATACATGTAACCACTATCCAACTCAATCCTCAGCTCATTGAACACAATTTCCCAGTGATAAAAAATAGTCCTAAAGATGTTAAGGTTCTTTATTAATGTATTCCTAGTTTATCAAGCATATTGCTGAATATTTCACCAGCGAGAATCATTGTGGATTCTCAGAGTTTGAATCTCTGTTGTCCTGTGATTCAATCTCATTCATGGTGAATTCCAAGTGTTTATCCAGCGTTTTCCCATGTATACCAGCTGTTTAAACGTGAATTATTACTACTTTAAAGACTCTCCTACCTTTCACAGCACGTTGAATTCAAATTCTCAGTATTTCAACAGGCAGTAGAGATGTTATAGTTCTACAACATTTTCCAAGGGTTTCAGAAACAGTCCTACACATTTCCCCGTTCTCTGTTTTTTCAGCTCTTATACTTTTAACCTTTTAATACAGGTATCGTACCAGCTCTTTAAAGGTACATTATTACTATTTTGAACACTAGCTGAACTATCATTTTATTTCTTAGAATTTTGAATACTTTCATAGCGTCATATCAGCTCTCTGAAAATTAATTTTTAAGTGTTTCACCGGCTTTCTTCCATAAACGCCAACTCATTTTGACTGAATTATAAATGTAAACAGTATGGCACTGACTTCTGAGCTCCTTGAACACGATTTCCAGGTGATCTTCACATATGAAGGCTCTATGTATTCTTACTGTTTCAATACATTCCTAAATATTTCCCTAGTTTCATTGTGAATTCCCAGAGTGTGAATCAGTGTTGTCCAGTGATTAAATCTCTATCATTGTGAATTCCAAGTATTTAAACAGCGTTTTTCCATATGTAACAGCTCTTTAAACGACAATTGTTACTACTTTAATCTTTAGCCTACCACCGGGATTTCTAATAGTTTTGAATTCTTTCCTCGTGTTATATCTGCTCTACGAAAATGAATTAAGTGTTTAAACCACTTTATTCCAAAATCACCAACTCATTCAGACTGAATTATAAATGTAACCAGTATCCAACTCAGTCCTCAGCTCTTTGAACAAGATTTCCCAGCGATTAAACATTGTCCTACAGATGTTAAGGTTCTTTATTAATGTATTCTTAGTTTATCCAGCATATCGCTGAATATTTCCAAGGTAAATCATTGTGAATTCTCAGAGTTTGAATCTCTGTTGTCCTGTGATTCAAGGTCATTCATGGTGAATTCCAAGTGTTTATCCAGTGTTTTCCCATACATTCCGTCTCTTTAATCATAATTACTACTTTAATCATTAGCCTAAGTATCATTGGGATTTCTAATAGTTTTGGATACTTTCTTCCTGTTATGTCCTCTCTATGAAAATGAAATAAATGTTTAACCCACTTTATTGCGAAAACGCCAACTCATTTAGACTGAATTATACATGTAACCACTATCCAACTCAATCCTCAGCTCATTGAACACAATTTCCCAGTGATAAAAAATAGTGCTAAAGATGTTAAGGTTCTTTATTAATGTATTCCTAGTTTATCAAGCATATTGCTGAATATTTCACCAGCGAGAATCATTGTGGATTCTCAGAGTTTGAATCTCTGTTGTCCTGTGATTCAATCTCATTCATGGTGAATTCCAAGTGTTTATCCAGCGTTTTCCCATGTATACCAGCTGTTTAAACGTGAATTATTACTACTTTAAAGACTCTCCTACCTTTCACAGCACGTTGAATTCAAATTCTCAGTATTTCAACAGGCAGTAGAGATGTTATAGTTCTACAACATTTTCCAAGGGTTTCAGAAACAGTCCTACACATTTCCCCGTTCTGTGTTTTTTCAGCTCTTATACTTTTAACCTTTTAATACAGGTATCGTACCAGCTCTTTAAAGGTACATTATTACTATTTTGAACACTAGCTGAACTATCATTTTATTTCTTAGAATTTTGAATACTTTCATAGCGTCATATCAGCTCTCTGAAAATTAATTTTTTAGTGTTTCACCGGCTTTCTTCCATAAACGCCAACTCATTTTGACTGAATTATAAATGTAAACAGTATGGCACTGACTTCTGAGCTCCTTGAAAACGATTTCCAGGTGATCTTCACATATGAAGGCTCTATGTATTCTTACTGTTTCAATACATTCCTAAATATTTCCCTAGTTTCATTGTGAATTCTCAGAGTGTGAATCAGTGTTGTCCAGTGATTAAATCTCTATCATTGTGAATTCCAAGTATTTAAACAGCGTTTTTCCATATGTAACAGCTCTTTAAACGACAATTGTTACTACTTTAATCTTTAGCCTACCACCGGGATTTCTAATAGTTTTGAATTCTTTCCTCGTGTTATATCTGCTCTACGAAAATGAATTAAGTGTTTAAACCACTTTATTCCAAAATCACCAACTCATTCAGACTGAATTATAAATGTAACCAGTATCCAACTCAGTCCTCAGCTCTTTGAACAAGATTTCCCAGCGATTAAACATTGTCCTACAGATGTTAAGGTTCTTTATTAATGTATTCTTAGTTTATCCAGCATATCGCTGAATATTTCCAAGGTAAATCATTGTGAATTCTCAGAGTTTGAATCTCTGTTGTCCTGTGATTCAAGGTCATTCATGGTGAATTCCAAGTGTTTATCCAGTGTTTTCCCATACATTCCGTCTCTTTAATCATAATTACTACTTTAATCATTAGCCTAAGTATCATTGGGATTTCTAATAGTTTTGGATACTTTCTTCCTGTTATGTCCTCTCTATGAAAATGAAATCAATGTTTAACCCACTTTATTGCAAAAACGCCAACTCATTTTGACTGAATTATAAATGTAAACAGTATGGCACTGACTTCTGAGCTCCTTGAACACGATTTCCAGGTGATCTTCACATATGAAGGCTCTATGTATTCTTACTGTTTCAATACATTCCTAAATATTTCCCTAGTTTCATTGTGAATTCTCAGAGTGTGAATCAGTGTTGTCCAGTGATTAAATCTCTATCATTGTGAATTCCAAGTATTTAAACAGCGTTTTTCCATATGTAACAGCTCTTTAAACGTCAATTGTTACTATTTTAATCTTTAGCCTACCACCGGGATTTCTAATAGTTTTGAATTCTTTCCTCGTGTTATATCTGCTCTACGAAAATGAATTAAGTGTTTAAACCACTTTATTCCAAAATCACCAACTCATTCAGACTGAATTATAAATGTAACCAGTATCCAACTCAGTCCTCAGCTCTTTGAACAAGATTTCCCAGCGATTAAACATTGTCCTACAGATGTTAAGGTTCTTTATTAATGTATTCTTAGTTTATCCAGCATATCACTGAATATTTCCAAGGTAAATCATTGTGAATTCTCAGAGTTTGAATCTCTGTTGTCCTGTGATTCAAGGTCATTCATGGTGAATTCCAAGTGTTTATCCAGTGTTTTCCCATACATTCCGTCTCTTTAATCATAATTACTACTTTAATCATTAGCCTAAGTATCATTGGGATTTCTAATAGTTTTGGATACTTTCTTCCTGTTATGTCCTCTCTATGAAAATGAAATAAATGTTTAACCCACTTTATTGCGAAAACGCCAACTCATTTAGACTGAATTATACATGTAACCACTATCCAACTCAATCCTCAGCTCATTGAACACAATTTCCCAGTGATAAAAAATAGTGCTAAAGATGTTAAGGTTCTTTATTAATGTATTCCTAGTTTATCAAGCATATTGCTGAATATTTCACCAGCGAGAATCATTGTGGATTCTCAGAGTTTGAATCTCTGTTGTCCTGTGATTCAATCTCATTCATGGTGAATTCCAAGTGTTTATCCAGCGTTTTCCCATGTATACCAGCTGTTTAAACGTGAATTATTACTACTTTAAAGACTCTCCTACCTTTCACAGCACGTTGAATTCAAATTCTCAGTATTTCAACAGGCAGTAGAGATGTTATAGTTCTACAACATTTTCCAAGGGTTTCAGAAACAGTCCTACACATTTCCCCGTTCTGTGTTTTTTCAGCTCTTATACTTTTAACCTTTTAATACAGGTATCGTACCAGCTCTTTAAAGGTACATTATTACTATTTTGAACACTAGCTGAACTATCATTTTATTTCTTAGAATTTTGAATACTTTCATAGCGTCATATCAGCTCTCTGAAAATTAATTTTTTAGTGTTTCACCGGCTTTCTTCCATAAACGCCAACTCATTTTGACTGAATTATAAATGTAAACAGTATGGCACTGACTTCTGAGCTCCTTGAAAACGATTTCCAGGTGATCTTCACATATGAAGGCTCTATGTATTCTTACTGTTTCAATACATTCCTAAATATTTCCCTAGTTTCATTGTGGATTCTCAGAGTGTGAATCAGTGTTGTCCAGTGATTAAATCTCTATCATTGTGAATTCCAAGTATTTAAACAGCGTTTTTCCATATGTAACAGCTCTTTAAACGACAATTGTTACTACTTTAATCTTTAGCCTACCACCGGGATTTCTAATAGTTTTGAATTCTTTCCTCGTGTTATATCTGCTCTACGAAAATGAATTAAGTGTTTAAACCACTTTATTCCAAAATCACCAACTCATTCAGACTGAATTATAAATGTAACCAGTATCCAACTCAGTCCTCAGCTCTTTGAACAAGATTTCCCAGCGATTAAACATTGTCCTACAGATGTTAAGGTTCTTTATTAATGTATTCTTAGTTTATCCAGCATATCGCTGAATATTTCCAAGGTAAATCATTGTGAATTCTCAGAGTTAGAATCTCTGTTGTCCTGTGATTCAAGGTCATTCATGGTGAATTCCAAGTGTTTATCCAGTGTTTTCCCATACATTCCGTCTCTTTAATCATAATTACTACTTTAATCATTAGCCTAAGTATCATTGGGATTTCTAATAGTTTTGGATACTTTCTTCCTGTTATGTCCTCTCTATGAAAATGAAATCAATGTTTAACCCACTTTATTGCAAAAACGCCAACTCATTTTGACTGAATTATAAATGTAAACAGTATGGCACTGACTTCTGAGCTCCTTGAACACGATTTCCAGGTGATCTTCACATATGAAGGCTCTATGTATTCTTACTGTTTCAATACATTCCTAAATATTTCCCTAGTTTCATTGTGAATTCTCAGTGTGAATCACTGTTGTCCAGTGATTAAATCTCTATCATTGTGAATTCCAAGTATTTAAACAGCGTTTTTCCATATGTAACAGCTCTTTAAACGTCAATTGTTACTATTTTAATCTTTAGCCTACCACCGGGATTTCTAATAGTTTTGAATTCTTTCCTCGTGTTATATCTGCTCTACGAAAATGAATTAAGTGTTTAAACCACTTTATTCCAAAATCACCAACTCATTCAGACTGAATTATAAATGTAACCAGTATCCAACTCAGTCCTCAGCTCTTTGAACAAGATTTCCCAGCGATTAAACATTGTCCTACAGATGTTAAGGTTCTTTATTAATGTATTCTTAGTTTATCCAGCATATCGCTGAATATTTCCAAGGTAAATCATTGTGAATTCTCAGAGTTTGAATCTCTGTTGTCCTGTGATTCAAGGTCATTCATGGTGAATTCCAAGTGTTTATCCAGTGTTTTCCCATACATTCCGTCTCTTTAATCGTAATTACTACTTTAATCATTAGCCTAAGTATCATTGGGATTTCTAATAGTTTTGGATACTTTCTTCCTGTTATGTCCTCTCTATGAAAATGAAATAAATGTTTAACCCACTTTATTGCGAAAACGCCAACTCATTTAGACTGAATTATACATGTAACCACTATCCAACTCAATCCTCAGCTCATTGAACACAATTTCCCAGTGATAAAAAATAGTCCTAAAGATGTTAAGGTTCTTTATTAATGTATTCCTAGTTTATCAAGCATATTGCTGAATATTTCACCAGCGAGAATCATTGTGGATTCTCAGAGTTTGAATCTCTGTTGTCCTGTGATTCAATCTCATTCATGGTGAATTCCAAGTGTTTATCCAGCGTTTTCCCATGTATACCAGCTGTTTAAACGTGAATTATTACTACTTTAAAGACTCTCCTACCTTTCACAGCACGTTGAATTCAAATTCTCAGTATTTCAACAGGCAGTAGAGATGTTATAGTTCTACAACATTTTCCAAGGGTTTCAGAAACAGTCCTACACATTTCCCCGTTCTCTGTTTTTTCAGCTCTTATACTTTTAACCTTTTAATACAGGTATCGTACCAGCTCTTTAAAGGTACATTATTACTATTTTGAACACTAGCTGAACTATCATTTTATTTCTTAGAATTTTGAATACTTTCATAGCGTCATATCAGCTCTCTGAAAATTAATTTTTTAGTGTTTCACCGGCTTTCTTCCATAAACGCCAACTCATTTTGACTGAATTATAAATGTAAACAGTATGGCACTGACTTCTGAGCTCCTTGAACACGATTTCCAGGTGATCTTCACATATGAAGGCTCTATGTATTCTTACTGTTTCAATACATTCCTAAATATTTCCCTAGTTTCATTGTGAATTCCCAGAGTGTGAATCAGTGTTGTCCAGTGATTAAATCTCTATCATTGTGAATTCCAAGTATTTAAACAGCGTTTTTCCATATGTAACAGCTCTTTAAACGACAATTGTTACTACTTTAATCTTTAGCCTACCACCGGGATTTCTAATAGTTTTGAATTCTTTCCTCGTGTTATATCTGCTCTACGAAAATGAATTAAGTGTTTAAACCACTTTATTCCAAAATCACCAACTCATTCAGACTGAATTATAAATGTAACCAGTATCCAACTCAGTCCTCAGCTCTTTGAACAAGATTTCCCAGCGATTAAACATTGTCCTACAGATGTTAAGGTTCTTTATTAATGTATTCTTAGTTTATCCAGCATATCGCTGAATATTTCCAAGGTAAATCATTGTGAATTCTCAGAGTTTGAATCTCTGTTGTCCTGTGATTCAAGGTCATTCATGGTGAATTCCAAGTGTTTATCCAGTGTTTTCCCATACATTCCGTCTCTTTAATCATAATTACTACTTTAATCATTAGCCTAAGTATCATTGGGATTTCTAATAGTTTTGGATACTTTCTTCCTGTTATGTCCTCTCTATGAAAATGAAATAAATGTTTAACCCACTTTATTGCGAAAACGCCAACTCATTTAGACTGAATTATACATGTAACCACTATCCAACTCAATCCTCAGCTCATTGAACACAATTTCCCAGTGATAAAAAATAGTGCTAAAGATGTTAAGGTTCTTTATTAATGTATTCCTAGTTTATCAAGCATATTGCTGAATATTTCACCAGCGAGAATCATTGTGGATTCTCAGAGTTTGAATCTCTGTTGTCCTGTGATTCAATCTCATTCATGGTGAATTCCAAGTGTTTATCCAGCGTTTTCCCATGTATACCAGCTGTTTAAACGTGAATTATTACTACTTTAAAGACTCTCCTACCTTTCACAGCACGTTGAATTCAAATTCTCAGTATTTCAACAGGCAGTAGAGATGTTATAGTTCTACAACATTTTCCAAGGGTTTCAGAAACAGTCCTACACATTTCCCCGTTCTGTGTTTTTTCAGCTCTTATACTTTTAACCTTTTAATACAGGTATCGTACCAGCTCTTTAAAGGTACATTATTACTATTTTGAACACTAGCTGAACTATCATTTTATTTCTTAGAATTTTGAATACTTTCATAGCGTCATATCAGCTCTCTGAAAATTAATTTTTTAGTGTTTCACCGGCTTTCTTCCATAAACGCCAACTCATTTTGACTGAATTATAAATGTAAACAGTATGGCACTGACTTCTGAGCTCCTTGAAAACGATTTCCAGGTGATCTTCACATATGAAGGCTCTATGTATTCTTACTGTTTCAATACATTCCTAAATATTTCCCTAGTTTCATTGTGAATTCTCAGAGTGTGAATCAGTGTTGTCCAGTGATTAAATCTCTATCATTGTGAATTCCAAGTATTTAAACAGCGTTTTTCCATATGTAACAGCTCTTTAAACGACAATTGTTACTACTTTAATCTTTAGCCTACCACCGGGATTTCTAATAGTTTTGAATTCTTTCCTCGTGTTATATCTGCTCTACGAAAATGAATTAAGTGTTTAAACCACTTTATTCCAAAATCACCAACTCATTCAGACTGAATTATAAATGTAACCAGTATCCAACTCAGTCCTCAGCTCTTTGAACAAGATTTCCCAGCGATTAAACATTGTCCTACAGATGTTAAGGTTCTTTATTAATGTATTCTTAGTTTATCCAGCATATCGCTGAATATTTCCAAGGTAAATCATTGTGAATTCTCAGAGTTTGAATCTCTGTTGTCCTGTGATTCAAGGTCATTCATGGTGAATTCCAAGTGTTTATCCAGTGTTTTCCCATACATTCCGTCTCTTTAATCATAATTACTACTTTAATCATTAGCCTAAGTATCATTGGGATTTCTAATAGTTTTGGATACTTTCTTCCTGTTATGTCCTCTCTATGAAAATGAAATAAATGTTTAACCCACTTTATTGCGAAAACGCCAACTCATTTAGACTGAATTATACATGTAACCACTATCCAACTCAATCCTCAGCTCATTGAACACAATTTCCCAGTGATAAAAAATAGTGCTAAAGATGTTAAGGTTCTTTATTAATGTATTCCTAGTTTATCAAGCATATTGCTGAATATTTCACCAGCGAGAATCATTGTGGATTCTCAGAGTTTGAATCTCTGTTGTCCTGTGATTCAATCTCATTCATGGTGAATTCCAAGTGTTTATCCAGCGTTTTCCCATGTATACCAGCTGTTTAAACGTGAATTATTACTACTTTAAAGACTCTCCTACCTTTCACAGCACGTTGAATTCAAATTCTCAGTATTTCAACAGGCAGTAGAGATGTTATAGTTCTACAACATTTTCCAAGGGTTTCAGAAACAGTCCTACACATTTCCCCGTTCTGTGTTTTTTCAGCTCTTATACTTTTAACCTTTTAATACAGGTATCGTACCAGCTCTTTAAAGGTACATTATTACTATTTTGAACACTAGCTGAACTATCATTTTATTTCTTAGAATTTTGAATACTTTCATAGCGTCATATCAGCTCTCTGAAAATTAATTTTTTAGTGTTTCACCGGCTTTCTTCCATAAACGCCAACTCATTTTGACTGAATTATAAATGTAAACAGTATGGCACTGACTTCTGAGCTCCTTGAAAACGATTTCCAGGTGATCTTCACATATGAAGGCTCTATGTATTCTTACTGTTTCAATACATTCCTAAATATTTCCCTAGTTTCATTGTGAATTCTCAGAGTGTGAATCAGTGTTGTCCAGTGATTAAATCTCTATCATTGTGAATTCCAAGTATTTAAACAGCGTTTTTCCATATGTAACAGCTCTTTAAACGACAATTGTTACTACTTTAATCTTTAGCCTACCACCGGGATTTCTAATAGTTTTGAATTCTTTCCTCGTGTTATATCTGCTCTACGAAAATGAATTAAGTGTTTAAACCACTTTATTCCAAAATCACCAACTCATTCAGACTGAATTATAAATGTAACCAGTATCCAACTCAGTCCTCAGCTCTTTGAACAAGATTTCCCAGCGATTAAACATTGTCCTACAGATGTTAAGGTTCTTTATTAATGTATTCTTAGTTTATCCAGCATATCGCTGAATATTTCCAAGGTAAATCATTGTGAATTCTCAGAGTTTGAATCTCTGTTGTCCTGTGATTCAAGGTCATTCATGGTGAATTCCAAGTGTTTATCCAGTGTTTTCCCATACATTCCGTCTCTTTAATCATAATTACTACTTTAATCATTAGCCTAAGTATCATTGGGATTTCTAATAGTTTTGGATACTTTCTTCCTGTTATGTCCTCTCTATGAAAATGAAATCAATGTTTAACCCACTTTATTGCAAAAACGCCAACTCATTTTGACTGAATTATAAATGTAAACAGTAGGCACTGACTTCTGAGCTCCTTGAACACGATTTCCAGGTGATCTTCACATATGAAGGCTCTATGTATTCTTACTGTTTCAATACATTCCTAAATATTTCCCTAGTTTCATTGTGAATTCCCAGAGTGTGAATCAGTGTTGTCCAGTGATTAAATCTCTATCATTGTGAATTCCAAGTATTTAAACAGCGTTTTTCCATATGTAACAGCTCTTTAAACGACAATTGTTACTACTTTAATCTTTAGCCTACCACCGGGATTTCTAATAGTTTTGAATTCTTTCCTCGTGTTATATCTGCTCTACGAAAATGAATTAAGTGTTTAAACCACTTTATTCCAAAATCACCAACTCATTCAGACTGAATTATAAATGTAACCAGTATCCAACTCAGTCCTCAGCTCTTTGAACAAGATTTCCCAGCGATTAAACATTGTCCTACAGATGTTAAGGTTCTTTATTAATGTATTCTTAGTTTATCCAGCATATCGCTGAATATTTCCAAGGTAAATCATTGTGAATTCTCAGAGTTTGAATCTCTGTTGTCCTGTGATTCAAGGTCATTCATGGTGAATTCCAAGTGTTTATCCAGTGTTTTCCCATACATTCCGTCTCTTTAATCGTAATTACTACTTTAATCATTAGCCTAAGTATCATTGGGATTTCTAATAGTTTTGGATACTTTCTTCCTGTTATGTCCTCTCTATGAAAATGAAATAAATGTTTAACCCACTTTATTGCGAAAACGCCAACTCATTTAGACTGAATTATACATGTAACCACTATCCAACTCAATCCTCAGCTCATTGAACACAATTTCCCAGTGATAAAAAATAGTCCTAAAGATGTTAAGGTTCTTTATTAATGTATTCCTAGTTTATCAAGCATATTGCTGAATATTTCACCAGCGAGAATCATTGTGGATTCTCAGAGTTTGAATCTCTGTTGTCCTGTGATTCAATCTCATTCATGGTGAATTCCAAGTGTTTATCCAGCGTTTTCCCATGTATACCAGCTGTTTAAACGTGAATTATTACTACTTTAAAGACTCTCCTACCTTTCACAGCACGTTGAATTCAAATTCTCAGTATTTCAACAGGCAGTAGAGATGTTATAGTTCTACAACATTTTCCAAGGGTTTCAGAAACAGTCCTACACATTTCCCCGTTCTCTGTTTTTTCAGCTCTTATACTTTTAACCTTTTAATACAGGTATCGTACCAGCTCTTTAAAGGTACATTATTACTATTTTGAACACTAGCTGAACTATCATTTTATTTCTTAGAATTTTGAATACTTTCATAGCGTCATATCAGCTCTCTGAAAATTAATTTTTTAGTGTTTCACCGGCTTTCTTCCATAAACGCCAACTCATTTTGACTGAATTATAAATGTAAACAGTATGGCACTGACTTCTGAGCTCCTTGAACACGATTTCCAGGTGATCTTCACATATGAAGGCTCTATGTATTCTTACTGTTTCAATACATTCCTAAATATTTCCCTAGTTTCATTGTGAATTCCCAGAGTGTGAATCAGTGTTGTCCAGTGATTAAATCTCTATCATTGTGAATTCCAAGTATTTAAACAGCGTTTTTCCATATGTAACAGCTCTTTAAACGACAATTGTTACTACTTTAATCTTTAGCCTACCACCGGGATTTCTAATAGTTTTGAATTCTTTCCTCGTGTTATATCTGCTCTACGAAAATGAATTAAGTGTTTAAACCACTTTATTCCAAAATCACCAACTCATTCAGACTGAATTATAAATGTAACCAGTATCCAACTCAGTCCTCAGCTCTTTGAACAAGATTTCCCAGCGATTAAACATTGTCCTACAGATGTTAAGGTTCTTTATTAATGTATTCTTAGTTTATCCAGCATATCGCTGAATATTTCCAAGGTAAATCATTGTGAATTCTCAGAGTTTGAATCTCTGTTGTCCTGTGATTCAAGGTCATTCATGGTGAATTCCAAGTGTTTATCCAGTGTTTTCCCATACATTCCGTCTCTTTAATCATAATTACTACTTTAATCATTAGCCTAAGTATCATTGGGATTTCTAATAGTTTTGGATACTTTCTTCCTGTTATGTCCTCTCTATGAAAATGAAATCAATGTTTAACCCACTTTATTGCAAAAACGCCAACTCATTTTGACTGAATTATAAATGTAAACAGTATGGCACTGACTTCTGAGCTCCTTGAACACGATTTCCAGGTGATCTTCACATATGAAGGCTCTATGTATTCTTACTGTTTCAATACATTCCTAAATATTTCCCTAGTTTCATTGTGAATTCTCAGAGTGTGAATCAGTGTTGTCCAGTGATTAAATCTCTATCATTGTGAATTCCAAGTATTTAAACAGCGTTTTTCCATATGTAACAGCTCTTTAAACGTCAATTGTTACTATTTTAATCTTTAGCCTACCACCGGGATTTCTAATAGTTTTGAATTCTTTCCTCGTGTTATATCTGCTCTACGAAAATGAATTAAGTGTTTAAACCACTTTATTCCAAAATCACCAACTCATTCAGACTGAATTATAAATGTAACCAGTATCCAACTCAGTCCTCAGCTCTTTGAACAAGATTTCCCAGCGATTAAACATTGTCCTACAGATGTTAAGGTTCTTTATTAATGTATTCTTAGTTTATCCAGCATATCGCTGAATATTTCCAAGGTAAATCATTGTGAATTCTCAGAGTTTGAATCTCTGTTGTCCTGTGATTCAAGGTCATTCATGGTGAATTCCAAGTGTTTATCCAGTGTTTTCCCATACATTCCGTCTCTTTAATCGTAATTACTACTTTAATCATTAGCCTAAGTATCATTGGGATTTCTAATAGTTTTGGATACTTTCTTCCTGTTATGTCCTCTCTATGAAAATGAAATAAATGTTTAACCCACTTTATTGCGAAAACGCCAACTCATTTAGACTGAATTATACATGTAACCACTATCCAACTCAATCCTCAGCTCATTGAACACAATTTCCCAGTGATAAAAAATAGTCCTAAAGATGTTAAGGTTCTTTATTAATGTATTCCTAGTTTATCAAGCATATTGCTGAATATTTCACCAGCGAGAATCATTGTGGATTCTCAGAGTTTGAATCTCTGTTGTCCTGTGATTCAATCTCATTCATGGTGAATTCCAAGTGTTTATCCAGCGTTTTCCCATGTATACCAGCTGTTTAAACGTGAATTATTACTACTTTAAAGACTCTCCTACCTTTCACAGCACGTTGAATTCAAATTCTCAGTATTTCAACAGGCAGTAGAGATGTTATAGTTCTACAACATTTTCCAAGGGTTTCAGAAACAGTCCTACACATTTCCCCGTTCTCTGTTTTTTCAGCTCTTATACTTTTAACCTTTTAATACAGGTATCGTACCAGCTCTTTAAAGGTACATTATTACTATTTTGAACACTAGCTGAACTATCATTTTATTTCTTAGAATTTTGAATACTTACATAGCGTCATATCAGCTCTCTGAAAATTAATTTTTAAGTGTTTCACCGGCTTTCTTCCATAAACGCCAACTCATTTTGACTGAATTATAAATGTAAACAGTATGGCACTGACTTCTGAGCTCCTTGAACACGATTTCCAGGTGATCTTCACATATGAAGGCTCTATGTATTCTTACTGTTTCAATACATTCCTAAATATTTCCCTAGTTTCATTGTGAATTCCCAGAGTGTGAATCAGTGTTGTCCAGTGATTAAATCTCTATCATTGTGAATTCCAAGTATTTAAACAGCGTTTTTCCATATGTAACAGCTCTTTAAACGACAATTGTTACTACTTTAATCTTTAGCCTACCACCGGGATTTCTAATAGTTTTGAATTCTTTCCTCGTGTTATATCTGCTCTACGAAAATGAATTAAGTGTTTAAACCACTTTATTCCAAAATCACCAACTCATTCAGACTGAATTATAAATGTAACCAGTATCCAACTCAGTCCTCAGCTCTTTGAACAAGATTTCCCAGCGATTAAACATTGTCCTACAGATGTTAAGGTTCTTTATTAATGTATTCTTAGTTTATCCAGCATATCGCTGAATATTTCCAAGGTAAATCATTGTGAATTCTCAGAGTTTGAATCTCTGTTGTCCTGTGATTCAAGGTCATTCATGGTGAATTCCAAGTGTTTATCCAGTGTTTTCCCATACATTCCGTCTCTTTAATCATAATTACTACTTTAATCATTAGCCTAAGTATCATTGGGATTTCTAATAGTTTTGGATACTTTCTTCCTGTTATGTCCTCTCTATGAAAATGAAATAAATGTTTAACCCACTTTATTGCGAAAACGCCAACTCATTTAGTCTGAATTATACATGTAACCACTATCCAACTCAATCCTCAGCTCATTGAACACAATTTCCCAGTGATAAAAAATAGTGCTAAAGATGTTAAGGTTCTTTATTAATGTATTCCTAGTTTATCAAGCATATTGCTGAATATTTCACCAGCGAGAATCATTGTGGATTCTCAGAGTTTGAATCTCTGTTGTCCTGTGATTCAATCTCATTCATGGTGAATTCCAAGTGTTTATCCAGCGTTTTCCCATGTATACCAGCTGTTTAAACGTGAATTATTACTACTTTAAAGACTCTCCTACCTTTCACAGCACGTTGAATTCAAATTCTCAGTATTTCAACAGGCAGTAGAGATGTTATAGTTCTACAACATTTTCCAAGGGTTTCAGAAACAGTCCTACACATTTCCCCGTTCTGTGTTTTTTCAGCTCTTATACTTTTAACCTTTTAATACAGGTATCGTACCAGCTCTTTAAAGGTACATTATTACTATTTTGAACACTAGCTGAACTATCATTTTATTTCTTAGAATTTTGAATACTTTCATAGCGTCATATCAGCTCTCTGAAAATTAATTTTTTAGTGTTTCACCGGCTTTCTTCCATAAACGCCAACTCATTTTGACTGAATTATAAATGTAAACAGTATGGCACTGACTTCTGAGCTCCTTGAAAACGATTTCCAGGTGATCTTCACATATGAAGGCTCTATGTATTCTTACTGTTTCAATACATTCCTAAATATTTCCCTAGTTTCATTGTGAATTCTCAGAGTGTGAATCACTGTTGTCCAGTGATTAAATCTCTATCATTGTGAATTCCAAGTATTTAAACAGCGTTTTTCCATATGTAACAGCTCTTTAAACGACAATTGTTACTACTTTAATCTTTAGCCTACCACCGGGATTTCTAATAGTTTTGAATTCTTTCCTCGTGTTATATCTGCTCTACGAAAATGAATTAAGTGTTTAAACCACTTTATTCCAAAATCACCAACTCATTCAGACTGAATTATAAATGTAACCAGTATCCAACTCAGTCCTCAGCTCTTTGAACAAGATTTCCCAGCGATTAAACATTGTCCTACAGATGTTAAGGTTCTTTATTAATGTATTCTTAGTTTATCCAGCATATCGCTGAATATTTCCAAGGTAAATCATTGTGAATTCTCAGAGTTTGAATCTCTGTTGTCCTGTGATTCAAGGTCATTCATGGTGAATTCCAAGTGTTTATCCAGTGTTTTCCCATACATTCCGTCTCTTTAATCATAATTACTACTTTAATCATTAGCCTAAGTATCATTGGGATTTCTAATAGTTTTGGATACTTTCTTCCTGTTATGTCCTCTCTATGAAAATGAAATCAATGTTTAACCCACTTTATTGCAAAAACGCCAACTCATTTTGACTGAATTATAAATGTAAACAGTATGGCACTGACTTCTGAGCTCCTTGAACACGATTTCCAGGTGATCTTCACATATGAAGGCTCTATGTATTCTTACTGTTTCAATACATTCCTAAATATTTCCCTAGTTCATTGTGAATTCCCAGAGTGTGAATCAGTGTTGTCCAGTGATTAAATCTCTATCATTGTGAATTCCAAGTATTTAAACAGCGTTTTTCCATATGTAACAGCTCTTTAAACGACAATTGTTACTACTTTAATCTTTAGCCTACCACCGGGATTTCTAATAGTTTTGAATTCTTTCCTCGTGTTATATCTGCTCTACGAAAATGAATTAAGTGTTTAAACCACTTTATTCCAAAATCACCAACTCATTCAGACTGAATTATAAATGTAACCAGTATCCAACTCAGTCCTCAGCTCTTTGAACAAGATTTCCCAGCGATTAAACATTGTCCTACAGATGTTAAGGTTCTTTATTAATGTATTCTTAGTTTATCCAGCATATCGCTGAATATTTCCAAGGTAAATCATTGTGAATTCTCAGAGTTTGAATCTCTGTTGTCCTGTGATTCAAGGTCATTCATGGTGAATTCCAAGTGTTTATCCAGTGTTTTCCCATACATTCCGTCTCTTTAATCATAATTACTACTTTAATCATTAGCCTAAGTATCATTGGGATTTCTAATAGTTTTGGATACTTTCTTCCTGTTATGCCCTCTCTATGAAAATGAAATCAATGTTTAACCCACTTTATTGCGAAAACGCCAACTCATTTAGACTGAATTATACATGTAACCGCTATCCAACTCAATCCTCAGCTCATTGAACACAATTTCCCAGTGATAAAAAATAGTGCTAAAGATGTTAAGGTTCTTTATTAATGTATTCCTAGTTTATCAAGCATATTGCTGAATATTTCACCAGCGAGAATCATTGTGGATTCTCAGAGTTTGAATCTCTGTTGTCCTGAGATTCAAGCTCATTCATGGTGAATTCCAAGTGTTTATCCAGCGTTTTCCCATATATACCAGCTGTTAAAACGTGAATTATTACTACTTTAAAGACTCTCCTACCTTTCACAGCACGTTGAATTCAAATTCTCAGTATTTCAACAGGCAGTAGTGATGTTATAGTTCTACAACATTTTCCAAGGGTTTCAGAAACAGTCCTACACATTTCCCCGTTCTGTTTTTTTTCAGCTCTGATACTTTTAACCTTTTAATACAGGTATCGTACCAGCTCTTTAAAGGTACATTATTACTATTTTGAACACTAGCTGAACTATCATTTTATTTCTTAGAATTTTGAATACTTCCGTAGCGTCATATCAGCTCTATGAAAATGAATTTTTAAGTGTTTCACCGGCTTTCTTCCAAAAACGCCAACTCATTTTGACTGAATTATAAATGTAAACAGTATGGCACTGACTTCTGAGCTCCTTGAACACGATTTCCAGGTGATCTTCACATATGAAGGCTCTATGTATTCTTACTGTTTCAATACATTCCTAAATATTTCCCTAGTTTCATTGTGAATTCTCAGAGTGTGAATCACTGTTGTCCAGTGATTAAATCTCTATCATTGTGAATTCCAAGTATTTAAACAGCGTTTTTCCATATGTAACAGCTCTTTAAACGACAATTGTTACTTCTTTAATCTTTAGCCTACCACCGGGATTTCTAATAGTTTTGAATTCCTTCCTCATTTTATATCCTCTCTACGAAAATGAATTAAGTGTTTAAACGACTTTATTCCAAAAACACCAACTCATTTAGACTGAATTATAAATGTAACCAGTATCCAACTCAGTCCTCAGCTCTTTGAACAAGATTTCCCAGCGATTAAACATTGTCCTACAGATGTTAAGGTTCTTTATTAATGTATTCCCAGTTTATCAAGCATATTGCTGATTATTTCACCAGCGAATCATGGTTCTTTCTCAGAGTTTGAATCTCTGTTGTCCTGTCATTCCAGCTCATTCATTGTGAATTCCAAGTGTTTAGCCAGCGTTTTCCCATATATACCAGCTCTTTAAATGTGAATTATTGCTATTTTAAAGACTCTCCTACCTTTCACAGCACATTGAATACAAAGTATTAGAATTTCAACATGCAGTGGAGATGATATAGATCTACAACATATTCCATGTGTTTAAGAAACACTCTTTCACATTTCCCCGGTCTGACTTTATTGAGGTTTTAGACGTTAACCTTTTAATACAGGTATCATACCAGCTCTTTAAAGGTACAATATTACTACTTTGAACACACGCCTAACTATATCATTTTGATTTCTTAAATTTTGAATACTTTCATACTGTTACATAAGCTCTCTGAAAATTAATTTTTTAGTGTTTCACCGGCTTTCTTCCATAAACGCCAACTCATTTTGACTGAATTATAAATGTAAACAGTATGGCACTGACTTCTGAGCTCCTTGAACACGATTTCCAGGTGATCTTCACATATGAAGGCTCTATGTATTCTTACTGTTTCAATACATTCCTAAATATTTCCCTAGTTTCATTGTGAATTCTCAGTGTGAATCACTGTTGTCCAGTGATTAAATCTCTATCATTGTGAATTCCAAGTATTTAAACAGCGTTTTTCCATATGTAACAGCTCTTTAAACGTCAATTGTTACTACTTTAATCTTCAGCCTACCACCGGGATTTCTAATAGTTTTGAATTCTTTCCTCGTGTTATATCTGCTCTACGAAAATGAATTAAGTGTTTAAACCACTTTATTCCAAAATCACCAACTCATTCAGACTGAATTATAAATGTAACCAGTATCCAACTCAGTCCTCAGCTCTTTGAACAAGATTTCCCAGCGATTAAACATTGTCCTACAGATGTTAAGGTTCTTTATTAATGTATTCTTAGTTTATCCAGCATATCGCTGAATATTTCCAAGGTAAATCATTGTGAATTCTCAGAGTTTGAATCTCTGTTGTCCTGTGATTCAAGGTCATTCATGGTGAATTCCAAGTGTTTATCCAGTGTTTTCCCATACATTCCGTCTCTTTAATCATAATTACTACTTTAATCATTAGCCTAAGTATCATTGGGATTTCTAATAGTTTTGGATACTTTCTTCCTGTTATGTCCTGTCTATGAAAATGAAATCAATGTTTAACCCACTTTATTGCAAAAACGCCAACTCATTTAGACTGAATTATACATGTAACCAATATCCAACTCAATCCTCAGCTCATTGAACACAATTTCCCAGTGATAAAAAATAGTGCTAAAGATGTTAAGGTTCTTTATTAATGTATTCCTAGTTTATCAAGCATATTGCTGAATATTACACCAGCGAGAATCATTGTGGATTCTCAGAGTTTGAATCTCTGTTGTCCTGAGATTCAAGCTCATTCATGGTGAATTCCAAGTGTTTATCCAGCGTTTTCCCATGTATACCAGCTGTTTAAACGTGAATTATTACTACTTTAAAGACTCTCCTACCTTTCACAGCACGTTGAATTCAAATTCTCAGTATTTCAACAGGCAGTAGAGATGTTATAGTTCTACAACATTTTCCAAGGGTTTCAGAAACAGTCCTACACATTTCCCCGTTCTGTGTTTTTTCAGCTCTGATACTTTTAACCTTTTAATACAGGTATCGTACCAGCTCTTTAAAGGTACATTATTACTATTTTGAACACTAGCTGAACTATCATTTTATTTCTTAGAATTTTGAATACTTCCATAGCGTCATATCAGCTCTCTGAAAATTAATTTTTTAGTGTTTCACCGGCTTTCTTCCATAAACGCCAACTCATTTTGACTGAATTATAAATGTAAACAGTATGGCACTGACTTCTGAGCTCCTTGAACACGATTTCCAGGTGATCTTCACATATGAAGGCTCTATGTATTCTTACTGTTTCAATACATTCCTAAATATTTCCCTAGTTTCATTGTGAATTCTCAGAGTGTGAATCAGTGTTGTCCAGTGATTAAATCTCTATCATTGTGAATTCCAAGTATTTAAACAGCGTTTTTCCATATGTAACAGCTCTTTAAACGACAATTGTTACTACTTTAATCTTTAGCCTACCACCGGGATTTCTAATAGTTTTGAATTCTTTCCTCGTGTTATATCTGCTCTACGAAAATGAATTAAGTGTTTAAACCACTTTATTCCAAAATCACCAACTCATTCAGACTGAATTATAAATGTAACCAGTATCCAACTCAGTCCTCAGCTCTTTGAACAAGATTTCCCAGCGATTAAACATTGTCCTACAGATGTTAAGGTTCTTTATTAATGTATTCTTAGTTTATCCAGCATATCGCTGAATATTTCCAAGGTAAATCATTGTGAATTCTCAGAGTTTGAATCTCTGTTGTCCTGTGATTCAAGGTCATTCATGGTGAATTCCAAGTGTTTATCCAGTGTTTTCCCATACATTCCGTCTCTTTAATCATAATTACTACTTTAATCATTAGCCTAAGTATCATTGGGATTTCTAATAGTTTTGGATACTTTCTTCCTGTTATGTCCTCTCTATGAAAATGAAATCAATGTTTAACCCACTTTATTGCAAAAACGCCAACTCATTTTGACTGAATTATAAATGTAAACAGTATGGCACTGACTTCTGAGCTCCTTGAACACGATTTCCAGGTGATCTTCACATATGAAGGCTCTATGTATTCTTACTGTTTCAATACATTCCTAAATATTTCCCTAGTTTCATTGTGAATTCTCAGAGTGTGAATCACTGTTGTCCAGTGATTAAATCTCTATCATTGTGAATTCCAAGTATTTAAACAGCGTTTTTCCATATGTAACAGCTCTTTAAACGACAATTGTTACTTCTTTAATCTTTAGCCTACCACCGGGATTTCTAATAGTTTTGAATTCCTTCCTCATTTTATATCCTCTCTACGAAAATGAATTAAGTGTTTAAACGACTTTATTCCAAAAACACCAACTCATTTAGACTGAATTATAAATGTAACCAGTATCCAACTCAGTCCTCAGCTCTTTGAACAAGATTTCCCAGCGATTAAACATTGTCCTACAGATGTTAAGGTTCTTTATTAATGTATTCCCAGTTTATCAAGCATATTGCTGATTATTTCACCAGCGAATCATGGTTCTTTCTCAGAGTTTGAATCTCTGTTGTCCTGTCATTCCAGCTCATTCATTGTGAATTCCAAGTGTTTAGCCAGCGTTTTCCCATATATACCAGCTCTTTAAATGTGAATTATTGCTATTTTAAAGACTCTCCTACCTTTCACAGCACATTGAATACAAAGTATTAGAATTTCAACATGCAGTGGAGATGATATAGATCTACAACATATTCCATGTGTTTAAGAAACACTCTTTCACATTTCCCCGGTCTGACTTTATTGAGGTTTTAGACGTTAACCTTTTAATACAGGTATCATACCAGCTCTTTAAAGGTACAATATTACTACTTTGAACACACGCCTAACTATATCATTTTGATTTCTTAAATTTTGAATACTTTCATACTGTTACATAAGCTCTATGAAAATGAATTTTTAAGTGTTTCACCGGCTTTCGTCCATAAACACCAACTCATTTTGACTGAATTATAAATGTAAACAGTATGGCACTGACTTCTGAGCTCCTTGAACACGATTTCCAGGTGATCTTCACATATGAAGGCTCTATGTATTCTTACTGTTTCAATACATTCCTAAATATTTCCCTAGTTTCATTGTGAATTCTCAGTGTGAATCACTGTTGTCCAGTGATTAAATCTCTATCATTGTGAATTCCAAGTATTTAAACAGCGTTTTTCCATATGTAACAGCTCTTTAAACGTCAATTGTTACTACTTTAATCTTCAGCCTACCACCGGGATTTCTAATAGTTTTGAATTCTTTCCTCGTGTTATATCTGCTCTACGAAAATGAATTAAGTGTTTAAACCACTTTATTCCAAAATCACCAACTCATTCAGACTGAATTATAAATGTAACCAGTATCCAACTCAGTCCTCAGCTCTTTGAACAAGATTTCCCAGCGATTAAACATTGTCCTACAGATGTTAAGGTTCTTTATTAATGTATTCTTAGTTTATCCAGCATATCGCTGAATATTTCCAAGGTAAATCATTGTGAATTCTCAGAGTTTGAATCTCTGTTGTCCTGTGATTCAAGGTCATTCATGGTGAATTCCAAGTGTTTATCCAGTGTTTTCCCATACATTCCGTCTCTTTAATCATAATTACTACTTTAATCATTAGCCTAAGTATCATTGGGATTTCTAATAGTTTTGGATACTTTCTTCCTGTTATGCCCTCTCTATGAAAATGAAATCAATGTTTAACCCACTTTATTGCGAAAACGCCAACTCATTTAGACTGAATTATACATGTAACCGCTATCCAACTCAATCCTCAGCTCATTGAACACAATTTCCCAGTGATAAAAAATAGTGCTAAAGATGTTAAGGTTCTTTATTAATGTATTCCTAGTTTATCAAGCATATTGCTGAATATTTCACCAGCGAGAATCATTGTGGATTCTCAGAGTTTGAATCTCTGTTGTCCTGAGATTCAAGCTCATTCATGGTGAATTCCAAGTGTTTATCCAGCGTTTTCCCATATATACCAGCTGTTAAAACGTGAATTATTACTACTTTAAAGACTCTCCTACCTTTCACAGCACGTTGAATTCAAATTCTCAGTATTTCAACAGGCAGTAGTGATGTTATAGTTCTACAACATTTTCCAAGGGTTTCAGAAACAGTCCTACACATTTCCCCGTTCTGTTTTTTTTCAGCTCTGATACTTTTAACCTTTTAATACAGGTATCGTACCAGCTCTTTAAAGGTACATTATTACTATTTTGAACACTAGCTGAACTATCATTTTATTTCTTAGAATTTTGAATACTTCCGTAGCGTCATATCAGCTCTATGAAAATGAATTTTTAAGTGTTTCACCGGCTTTCTTCCAAAAACGCCAACTCATTTTGACTGAATTATAAATGTAAACAGTATGGCACTGACTTCTGAGCTCCTTGAACACGATTTCCAGGTGATCTTCACATATGAAGGCTCTATGTATTCTTACTGTTTCAATACATTCCTAAATATTTCCCTAGTTTCATTGTGAATTCTCAGAGTGTGAATCAGTGTTGTCCAGTGATTAAATCTCTATCATTGTGAATTCCAAGTATTTAAACAGCGTTTTTCCATATGTAACAGCTCTTTAAACGACAATTGTTACTTCTTTAATCTTTAGCCTACCACCGGGATTTCTAATAGTTTTGAATTCCTTCCTCATTTTATATCCTCTCTACGAAAATGAATTAAGTGTTTAAACGACTTTATTCCAAAAACACCAACTCATTTAGACTGAATTATAAATGTAACCAGTATCCAACTCAGTCCTCAGCTCTTTGAACAAGATTTCCCAGCGATTAAACATTGTCCTACAGATGTTAAGGTTCTTTATTAATGTATTCCCAGTTTATCAAGCATATTGCTGATTATTTCACCAGCGAATCATGGTTCTTTCTCAGAGTTTGAATCTCTGTTGTCCTGTCATTCCAGCTCATTCATTGTGAATTCCAAGTGTTTAGCCAGCGTTTTCCCATATATACCAGCTCTTTAAATGTGAATTATTGCTATTTTAAAGACTCTCCTACCTTTCACAGCACATTGAATACAAAGTATTAGAATTTCAACATGCAGTGGAGATGATATAGATCTACAACATATTCCATGTGTTTAAGAAACACTCTTTCACATTTCCCCGGTCTGACTTTATTGAGGTTTTAGACGTTAACCTTTTAATACAGGTATCATACCAGCTCTTTAAAGGTACAATATTACTACTTTGAACACACGCCTAACTATATCATTTTGATTTCTTAAATTTTGAATACTTTCATACTGTTACATAAGCTCTATGAAAATGAATTTTTAAGTGTTTCACCGGCTTTCGTCCATAAACACCAACTCATTTTGACTGAATTATAAATGTAAACAGTATGGCACTGACTTCTGAGCTCCTTGAACACGATTTCCAGGTGATCTTCACATATGAAGGCTCTATGTATTCTTACTGTTTCAATACATTCCTAAATATTTCCCTAGTTTCATTGTGAATTCTCAGTGTGAATCACTGTTGTCCAGTGATTAAATCTCTATCATTGTGAATTCCAAGTATTTAAACAGCGTTTTTCCATATGTAACAGCTCTTTAAACGTCAATTGTTACTACTTTAATCTTCAGCCTACCACCGGGATTTCTAATAGTTTTGAATTCTTTCCTCGTGTTATATCTGCTCTACGAAAATGAATTAAGTGTTTAAACCACTTTATTCCAAAATCACCAACTCATTCAGACTGAATTATAAATGTAACCAGTATCCAACTCAGTCCTCAGCTCTTTGAACAAGATTTCCCAGCGATTAAACATTGTCCTACAGATGTTAAGGTTCTTTATTAATGTATTCTTAGTTTATCCAGCATATCGCTGAATATTTCCAAGGTAAATCATTGTGAATTCTCAGAGTTTGAATCTCTGTTGTCCTGTGATTCAAGGTCATTCATGGTGAATTCCAAGTGTTTATCCAGTGTTTTCCCATACATTCCGTCTCTTTAATCATAATTACTACTTTAATCATTAGCCTAAGTATCATTGGGATTTCTAATAGTTTTGGATACTTTCTTCCTGTTATGTCCTGTCTATGAAAATGAAATCAATGTTTAACCCACTTTATTGCAAAAACGCCAACTCATTTAGACTGAATTATACATGTAACCAATATCCAACTCAATCCTCAGCTCATTGAACACAATTTCCCAGTGATAAAAAATAGTGCTAAAGATGTTAAGGTTCTTTATTAATGTATTCCTAGTTTATCAAGCATATTGCTGAATATTACACCAGCGAGAATCATTGTGGATTCTCAGAGTTTGAATCTCTGTTGTCCTGAGATTCAAGCTCATTCATGGTGAATTCCAAGTGTTTATCCAGCGTTTTCCCATGTATACCAGCTGTTTAAACGTGAATTATTACTACTTTAAAGACTCTCCTACCTTTCACAGCACGTTGAATTCAAATTCTCAGTATTTCAACAGGCAGTAGAGATGTTATAGTTCTACAACATTTTCCAAGGGTTTCAGAAACAGTCCTACACATTTCCCCGTTCTGTGTTTTTTCAGCTCTGATACTTTTAACCTTTTAATACAGGTATCGTACCAGCTCTTTAAAGGTACATTATTACTATTTTGAACACTAGCTGAACTATCATTTTATTTCTTAGAATTTTGAATACTTCCATAGCGTCATATCAGCTCTCTGAAAATTAATTTTTTAGTGTTTCACCGGCTTTCTTCCATAAACGCCAACTCATTTTGACTGAATTATAAATGTAAACAGTATGGCACTGACTTCTGAGCTCCTTGAACACGATTTCCAGGTGATCTTCACATATGAAGGCTCTATGTATTCTTACTGTTTCAATACATTCCTAAATATTTCCCTAGTTTCATTGTGAATTCTCAGAGTGTGAATCAGTGTTGTCCAGTGATTAAATCTCTATCATTGTGAATTCCAAGTATTTAAACAGCGTTTTTCCATATGTAACAGCTCTTTAAACGACAATTGTTACTACTTTAATCTTTAGCCTACCACCGGGATTTCTAATAGTTTTGAATTCTTTCCTCGTGTTATATCTGCTCTACGAAAATGAATTAAGTGTTTAAACCACTTTATTCCAAAATCACCAACTCATTCAGACTGAATTATAAATGTAACCAGTATCCAACTCAGTCCTCAGCTCTTTGAACAAGATTTCCCAGCGATTAAACATTGTCCTACAGATGTTAAGGTTCTTTATTAATGTATTCTTAGTTTATCCAGCATATCGCTGAATATTTCCAAGGTAAATCATTGTGAATTCTCAGAGTTTGAATCTCTGTTGTCCTGTGATTCAAGGTCATTCATGGTGAATTCCAAGTGTTTATCCAGTGTTTTCCCATACATTCCGTCTCTTTAATCATAATTACTACTTTAATCATTAGCCTAAGTATCATTGGGATTTCTAATAGTTTTGGATACTTTCTTCCTGTTATGTCCTCTCTATGAAAATGAAATCAATGTTTAACCCACTTTATTGCAAAAACGCCAACTCATTTTGACTGAATTATAAATGTAAACAGTATGGCACTGACTTCTGAGCTCCTTGAACACGATTTCCAGGTGATCTTCACATATGAAGGCTCTATGTATTCTTACTGTTTCAATACATTCCTAAATATTTCCCTAGTTTCATTGTGAATTCTCAGAGTGTGAATCACTGTTGTCCAGTGATTAAATCTCTATCATTGTGAATTCCAAGTATTTAAACAGCGTTTTTCCATATGTAACAGCTCTTTAAACGACAATTGTTACTTCTTTAATCTTTAGCCTACCACCGGGATTTCTAATAGTTTTGAATTCCTTCCTCATTTTATATCCTCTCTACGAAAATGAATTAAGTGTTTAAACGACTTTATTCCAAAAACACCAACTCATTTAGACTGAATTATAAATGTAACCAGTATCCAACTCAGTCCTCAGCTCTTTGAACAAGATTTCCCAGCGATTAAACATTGTCCTACAGATGTTAAGGTTCTTTATTAATGTATTCCCAGTTTATCAAGCATATTGCTGATTATTTCACCAGCGAATCATGGTTCTTTCTCAGAGTTTGAATCTCTGTTGTCCTGTCATTCCAGCTCATTCATTGTGAATTCCAAGTGTTTAGCCAGCGTTTTCCCATATATACCAGCTCTTTAAATGTGAATTATTGCTATTTTAAAGACTCTCCTACCTTTCACAGCACATTGAATACAAAGTATTAGAATTTCAACATGCAGTGGAGATGATATAGATCTACAACATATTCCATGTGTTTAAGAAACACTCTTTCACATTTCCCCGGTCTGACTTTATTGAGGTTTTAGACGTTAACCTTTTAATACAGGTATCATACCAGCTCTTTAAAGGTACAATATTACTACTTTGAACACACGCCTAACTATATCATTTTGATTTCTTAAATTTTGAATACTTTCATACTGTTACATAAGCTCTATGAAAATGAATTTTTAAGTGTTTCACCGGCTTTCGTCCATAAACACCAACTCATTTTGACTGAATTATAAATGTAAACAGTATGGCACTGACTTCTGAGCTCCTTGAACACGATTTCCAGGTGATCTTCACATATGAAGGCTCTATGTATTCTTACTGTTTCAATACATTCCTAAATATTTCCCTAGTTTCATTGTGAATTCTCAGTGTGAATCACTGTTGTCCAGTGATTAAATCTCTATCATTGTGAATTCCAAGTATTTAAACAGCGTTTTTCCATATGTAACAGCTCTTTAAACGTCAATTGTTACTACTTTAATCTTCAGCCTACCACCGGGATTTCTAATAGTTTTGAATTCTTTCCTCGTGTTATATCTGCTCTACGAAAATGAATTAAGTGTTTAAACCACTTTATTCCAAAATCACCAACTCATTCAGACTGAATTATAAATGTAACCAGTATCCAACTCAGTCCTCAGCTCTTTGAACAAGATTTCCCAGCGATTAAACATTGTCCTACAGATGTTAAGGTTCTTTATTAATGTATTCTTAGTTTATCCAGCATATCGCTGAATATTTCCAAGGTAAATCATTGTGAATTCTCAGAGTTTGAATCTCTGTTGTCCTGTGATTCAAGGTCATTCATGGTGAATTCCAAGTGTTTATCCAGTGTTTTCCCATACATTCCGTCTCTTTAATCATAATTACTACTTTAATCATTAGCCTAAGTATCATTGGGATTTCTAATAGTTTTGGATACTTTCTTCCTGTTATGTCCTGTCTATGAAAATGAAATCAATGTTTAACCCACTTTATTGCAAAAACGCCAACTCATTTAGACTGAATTATACATGTAACCAATATCCAACTCAATCCTCAGCTCATTGAACACAATTTCCCAGTGATAAAAAATAGTGCTAAAGATGTTAAGGTTCTTTATTAATGTATTCCTAGTTTATCAAGCATATTGCTGAATATTACACCAGCGAGAATCATTGTGGATTCTCAGAGTTTGAATCTCTGTTGTCCTGAGATTCAAGCTCATTCATGGTGAATTCCAAGTGTTTATCCAGCGTTTTCCCATGTATACCAGCTGTTTAAACGTGAATTATTACTACTTTAAAGACTCTCCTACCTTTCACAGCACGTTGAATTCAAATTCTCAGTATTTCAACAGGCAGTAGAGATGTTATAGTTCTACAACATTTTCCAAGGGTTTCAGAAACAGTCCTACACATTTCCCCGTTCTGTGTTTTTTCAGCTCTGATACTTTTAACCTTTTAATACAGGTATCGTACCAGCTCTTTAAAGGTACATTATTACTATTTTGAACACTAGCTGAACTATCATTTTATTTCTTAGAATTTTGAATACTTCCATAGCGTCATATCAGCTCTCTGAAAATTAATTTTTTAGTGTTTCACCGGCTTTCTTCCATAAACGCCAACTCATTTTGACTGAATTATAAATGTAAACAGTATGGCACTGACTTCTGAGCTCCTTGAACACGATTTCCAGGTGATCTTCACATATGAAGGCTCTATGTATTCTTACTGTTTCAATACATTCCTAAATATTTCCCTAGTTTCATTGTGAATTCTCAGAGTGTGAATCAGTGTTGTCCAGTGATTAAATCTCTATCATTGTGAATTCCAAGTATTTAAACAGCGTTTTTCCATATGTAACAGCTCTTTAAACGACAATTGTTACTACTTTAATCTTTAGCCTACCACCGGGATTTCTAATAGTTTTGAATTCTTTCCTCGTGTTATATCTGCTCTACGAAAATGAATTAAGTGTTTAAACCACTTTATTCCAAAATCACCAACTCATTCAGACTGAATTATAAATGTAACCAGTATCCAACTCAGTCCTCAGCTCTTTGAACAAGATTTCCCAGCGATTAAACATTGTCCTACAGATGTTAAGGTTCTTTATTAATGTATTCTTAGTTTATCCAGCATATCGCTTAATATTTCCAAGGTAAATCATTGTGAATTCTCAGAGTTTGAATCTCTGTTGTCCTGTGATTCAAGGTCATTCATGGTGAATTCCAAGTGTTTATCCAGTGTTTTCCCATACATTCCGTCTCTTTAATCATAATTACTACTTTAATCATTAGCCTAAGTATCATTGGGATTTCTAATAGTTTTGGATACTTTCTTCCTGTTATGTCCTCTCTATGAAAATGAAATCAATGTTTAACCCACTTTATTGCAAAAACGCCAACTCATTTTGACTGAATTATAAATGTAAACAGTATGGCACTGACTTCTGAGCTCCTTGAACACGATTTCCAGGTGATCTTCACATATGAAGGCTCTATGTATTCTTACTGTTTCAATACATTCCTAAATATTTCCCTAGTTTCATTGTGAATTCTCAGAGTGTGAATCAGTGTTGTCCAGTGATTAAATCTCTATCATTGTGAATTCCAAGTATTTAAACAGCGTTTTTCCATATGTAACAGCTCTTTAAACGTCAATTGTTACTACTTTAATCTTCAGCCTACCACCGGGATTTCTTATAGTTTTGAATTCTTTCCTCGTGTTATATCTGCTCTACGAAAATGAATTAAGTGTTTAAACCACTTTATTCCAAAATCACCAACTCATTCAGACTGAATTATAAATGTAACCAGTATCCAACTCAGTCCTCAGCTCTTTGAACAAGATTTCCCAGCGATTAAACATTGTCCTACAGATGTTAAGGTTCTTTATTAATGTATTCTTAGTTTATCCAGCATATCGCTGAATATTTCCAAGGTAAATCATTGTGAATTCTCAGAGTTTGAATCTCTGTTGTCCTGTGATTCAAGGTCATTCATGGTGAATTCCAAGTGTTTATCCAGTGTTTTCCCATACATTCCGTCTCTTTAATCATAATTACTACTTTAATCATTAGCCTAAGTATCATTGGGATTTCTAATAGTTTTGGATACTTTCTTCCTGTTATGTCCTGTCTATGAAAATGAAATAAATGTTTAACCCACTTTATTGCAAAAATGCCAACTCATTTAGACTGAATTATACATGTAACCACAATCCAACTCAATCCTCAGCTCATTGAACACAATTTCCCAGTGATAAAAAATAGTCCTAAAGATGTTAAGGTTCTTTATTAATGTATTCCTAGTTTATCAAGCATATTGCTGAATATTTCACCAGCGAGAATCATTGTGGATTCTCAGAGTTTGAATCTCTGTTGTCCTGTGATTCAAGCTCATTCATGGTGAATTCCAAGTGTTTATCCAGGGTTTTCCCATATATACCAGCTGTTTAAACGTGAATTATTAGTACTTTAAAGACTCTCCTACCTTTCACAGCATGTTGAATTCAAATTCTCAGTATTTCAACAGGCAGTAGAGATGTTATAGTTCTACAACATTTTCCAAGTGTTTCAGGAACAGTCCTACACATTTCCCCGTTCTGTTTTTTTTCAGCTCTGATACTTTTAACCTTTTAATACAGGTATCGTACCAGCTCTTTAAAGGTACATTATTACTATTTTGAACACTAGCTGAACTATCATTTTATTTCTTAGAATTTTGAATACTTCCATAGCGTCATATCAGCTCTCTGAAAATTAATTTTTTAGTGTTTCACCGGCTTTCTTCCATAAACGCCAACTCATTTTGACTGAATTATAAATGTAAACAGTATGGCACTGACTTCTGAGCTCCTTGAACACGATTTCCAGGTGATCTTCACATATGAAGGCTCTATGTATTCTTACTGTTTCAATACATTCCTAAATATTTCCCTAGTTTCATTGTGAATTCTCAGAGTGTGAATCAGTGTTGTCCAGTGATTAAATCTCTATCATTGTGAATTCCAAGTATTTAAACAGCGTTTTTCCATATGTAACAGCTCTTTAAACGACAATTGTTACTACTTTAATCTTTAGCCTACCACCGGGATTTCTAATAGTTTTGAATTCTTTCCTCGTGTTATATCTGCTCTACGAAAATGAATTAAGTGTTTAAACCACTTTATTCCAAAATCACCAACTCATTCAGACTGAATTATAAATGTAACCAGTATCCAACTCAGTCCTCAGCTCTTTGAACAAGATTTCCCAGCGATTAAACATTGTCCTACAGATGTTAAGGTTCTTTATTAATGTATTCTTAGTTTATCCAGCATATCGCTGAATATTTCCAAGGTAAATCATTGTGAATTCTCAGAGTTTGAATCTCTGTTGTCCTGTGATTCAAGGTCATTCATGGTGAATTCCAAGTGTTTATCCAGTGTTTTCCCATACATTCCGTCTCTTTAATCATAATTACTACTTTAATCATTAGCCTAAGTATCATTGGGATTTCTAATAGTTTTGGATACTTTCTTCCTGTTATGTCCTCTCTATGAAAATGAAATAAATGTTTAACCCACTTTATTGCGAAAACGCCAACTCATTTAGACTGAATTATACATGTAACCACTATCCAACTCAATCCTCAGCTCATTGAACACAATTTCCCAGTGATAAAAAATAGTCCTAAAGATGTTAAGGTTCTTTATTAATGTATTCCTAGTTTATCAAGCATATTGCTGAATATTTCACCAGCGAGAATCATTGTGGATTCTCAGAGTTTGAATCTCTGTTGTCCTGTGATTCAATCTCATTCATGGTGAATTCCAAGTGTTTATCCAGCGTTTTCCCACGTATACCAGCTGTTTAAACGTGAATTATTACTACTTTAAAGACTCTCCTACCTTTCACAGCACGTTGAATTCAAATTCTCAGTATTTCAACAGGCAGTAGAGATGTTATAGTTCTACAACATTTTCCAAGGGTTTCAGAAACAGTCCTACACATTTCCCCGTTCTGTGTTTTTTCAGCTCTTATACTTTTAACCTTTTAATACAGGTATCGTACCAGCTCTTTAAAGGTACATTATTACTATTTTGAACACTAGCTGAACTATCATTTTATTTCTTAGAATTTTGAATACTTTCATAGCGTCATATCAGCTCTCTGAAAATTAATTTTTTAGTGTTTCACCGGCTTTCTTCCATAAACGCCAACTCATTTTGACTGAATTATAAATGTAAACAGTATGGCACTGACTTCTGAGCTCCTTGAACACGATTTCCAGGTGATCTTCACATATGAAGGCTCTATGGATTCTTACTGTTTCAATACATTCCTAAATATTTCCCTAGTTTCATTGTGAATTCCCAGAGTGTGAATCAGTGTTGTCCAGTGATTAAATCTCTATCATTGTGAATTCCAAGTATTTAAACAGCGTTTTTCCATATGTAACAGCTCTTTAAACGACAATTGTTACTACTTTAATCTTTAGCCTACCACCGGGATTTCTAATAGTTTTGAATTCTTTCCTCGTGTTATATCTGCTCTACGAAAATGAATTAAGTGTTTAAACCACTTTATTCCAAAATCACCAACTCATTCAGACTGAATTATAAATGTAACCAGTATCCAACTCAGTCCTCAGCTCTTTGAACAAGATTTCCCAGCGATTAAACATTGTCCTACAGATGTTAAGGTTCTTTATTAATGTATTCTTAGTTTATCCAGCATATCGCTGAATATTTCCAAGGTAAATCATTGTGAATTCTCAGAGTTTGAATCTCTGTTGTCCTGTGATTCAAGGTCATTCATGGTGAATTCCAAGTGTTTATCCAGTGTTTTCCCATACATTCCGTCTCTTTAATCATAATTACTACTTTAATCATTAGCCTAAGTATCATTGGGATTTCTAATAGTTTTGGATACTTTCTTCCTGTTATGCCCTCTCTATGAAAATGAAATCAATGTTTAACCCACTTTATTGCGAAAACGCCAACTCATTTAGACTGAATTATACATGTAACCACTATCCAACTCAATCCTCAGCTCATTGAACACAATTTCCCAGTGATAAAAAATAGTGCTAAAGATGTTAAGGTTCTTTATTAATGTATTCCTAGTTTATCAAGCATATTGCTGAATATTTCACCAGCGAGAATCATTGTGGATTCTCAGAGTTTGAATCTCTGTTGTCCTGAGATTCAAGCTCATTCATGGTGAATTCCAAGTGTTTATCCAGCGTTTTCCCATATATACCAGCTGTTTAAACGTGAATTATTACTACTTTAAAGACTCTCCTACCTTTCACAGCACGTTGAATTCAAATTCTCAGTATTTCAACAGGCAGTAGAGATGTTATAGTTCTACAACATTTTCCAAGGGTTTCAGAAACAGTCCTACACATTTCCCCGTTCTGTTTTTTTTCAGCTCTGATACTTTTAACCTTTTAATACAGGTATCGTACCAGCTCTTTAAAGGTACATTATTACTATTTTGAACACTAGCTGAACTATCATTTTATTTCTTAGAATTTTGAATACTTTCGTAGCGTCATATCAGCTCTATGAAAATGAATTTTTAAGTGTTTCACCGGCTTTCTTCCAAAAACGCCAACTCATTTTGACTGAATTATAAATGTAAACAGTATGGCACTGACTTCTGAGCTCCTTGAACACGATTTCCAGGTGATCTTCACATATGAAGGCTCTATGTATTCTTACTGTTTCAATACATTCCTAAATATTTCCCTAGTTTCATTGTGAATTCTCAGAGTGTGAATCAGTGTTGTCCAGTGATTAAATCTCTATCATTGTGAATTCCAAGTATTTAAACAGCGTTTTTCCATATGTAACAGCTCTTTAAACGACAATTGTTACTTCTTTAATCTTTAGCCTACCACCGGGATTTCTAATAGTTTTGAATTCCTTCCTCATTTTATATCCTCTCTACGAAAATGAATTAAGTGTTTAAACGACTTTATTCCAAAAACACCAACTCATTTAGACTGAATTATAAATGTAACCAGTATCCAACTCAGTCCTCAGCTCTTTGAACAAGATTTCCCAGCGATTAAGCATTGTCCTACAGATGTTAAGGTTCTTTATTAATGTATTCCCAGTTTATCAAGCATATTGCTGATTATTTCACCAGCGAATCATGGTTCTTTCTCAGAGTTTGAATCTCTGTTGTCCTGTCATTCCAGCTCATTCATTGTGAATTCCAAGTGTTTAGCCAGCGTTTTCCCATATATACCAGCTCTTTAAATGTGAATTATTGCTATTTTAAAGACTCTCCTACCTTTCACAGCACATTGAATACAAAGTATTAGAATTTCAACATGCAGTGGAGATGATATAGATCTACAACATATTCCATGTGTTTAAGAAACACTCTTTCACATTTCCCCGGTCTGACTTTATTGAGGTTTTAGACGTTAACCTTTTAATACAGGTATCATACCAGCTCTTTAAAGGTACAATATTACTACTTTGAACACACGCCTAACTATATCATTTTGATTTCTTAAATTTTGAATACTTTCATACTGTTACATAAGCTCTCTGAAAATTAATTTTTTAGTGTTTCACCGGCTTTCTTCCATAAACGCCAACTCATTTTGACTGAATTATAAATGTAAACAGTATGGCACTGACTTCTGAGCTCCTTGAACACGATTTCCAGGTGATCTTCACATATGAAGGCTCTATGTATTCTTACTGTTTCAATACATTCCTAAATATTTCCCTAGTTTCATTGTGAATTCTCAGAGTGTGAATCAGTGTTGTCCAGTGATTAAATCTCTATCATTGTGAATTCCAAGTATTTAAACAGCGTTTTTCCATATGTAACAGCTCTTTAAACGACAATTGTTACTACTTTAATCTTTAGCCTACCACCGGGATTTCTAATAGTTTTGAATTCTTTCCTCGTGTTATATCTGCTCTACGAAAATGAATTAAGTGTTTAAACCACTTTATTCCAAAATCACCAACTCATTCAGACTGAATTATAAATGTAACCAGTATCCAACTCAGTCCTCAGCTCTTTGAACAAGATTTCCCAGCGATTAAACATTGTCCTACAGATGTTAAGGTTCTTTATTAATGTATTCTTAGTTTATCCAGCATATCGCTGAATATTTCCAAGGTAAATCATTGTGAATTCTCAGAGTTTGAATCTCTGTTGTCCTGTGATTCAAGGTCATTCATGGTGAATTCCAAGTGTTTATCCAGTGTTTTCCCATACATTCCGTCTCTTTAATCATAATTACTACTTTAATCATTAGCCTAAGTATCATTGGGATTTCTAATAGTTTTGGATACTTTCTTCCTCTTATGTCCTCTCTATGAAAATGAAATAAATGTTTAACCCACTTTATTGCAAAAATGCCAACTCATTTAGACTGAATTATACATGTAACCACAATCCAACTCAATCCTCAGCTCATTGAACACAATTTCCCAGTGATAAAAAATAGTCCTAAAGATGTTAAGGTTCTTTATTAATGTATTCCTAGTTTATCAAGCATATTGCTGAATATTTCACCAGCGAGAATCATTGTGGATTCTCAGAGTTTGAATCTCTGTTGTCCTGTGATTCAAGCTCATTCATGGTGAATTCCAAGTGTTTATCCAGGGTTTTCCCATATATACCAGCTGTTTAAACGTGAATTATTAGTACTTTAAAGACTCTCCTACCTTTCACAGCATGTTGAATTCAAATTCTCAGTATTTCAACAGGCAGTAGAGATGTTATAGTTCTACAACATTTTCCAAGTGTTTCAGGAACAGTCCTACACATTTCCCCGTTCTGTTTTTTTTCAGCTCTGATACTTTTAACCTTTTAATACAGGTATCGTACCAGCTCTTTAAAGGTACATTATTACTATTTTGAACACTAGCTGAACTATCATTTTATTTCTTAGAATTTTGAATACTTCCATAGCGTCATATCAGCTCTCTGAAAATTAATTTTTTAGTGTTTCACCGGCTTTCTTCCATAAACGCCAACTCATTTTGACTGAATTATAAATGTAAACAGTATGGCACTGACTTCTGAGCTCCTTGAACACGATTTCCAGGTGATCTTCACATATGAAGGCTCTATGTATTCTTACTGTTTCAATACATTCCTAAATATTTCCCTAGTTTCATTGTGAATTCTCAGAGTGTGAATCAGTGTTGTCCAGTGATTAAATCTCTATCATTGTGAATTCCAAGTATTTAAACAGCGTTTTTCCATATGTAACAGCTCTTTAAACGACAATTGTTACTACTTTAATCTTTAGCCTACCACCGGGATTTCTAATAGTTTAGAATTCTTTCCTCGTGTTATATCTGCTCTACGAAAATGAATTAAGTGTTTAAACCACTTTATTCCAAAATCACCAACTCATTCAGACTGAATTATAAATGTAACCAGTATCCAACTCAGTCCTCAGCTCTTTGAACAAGATTTCCCAGCGATTAAACATTGTCCTACAGATGTTAAGGTTCTTTATTAATGTATTCTTAGTTTATCCAGCATATCGCTGAATATTTCCAAGGTAAATCATTGTGAATTCTCAGAGTTTGAATCTCTGTTGTCCTGTGATTCAAGGTCATTCATGGTGAATTCCAAGTGTTTATCCAGTGTTTTCCCATACATTCCGTCTCTTTAATCATAATTACTACTTTAATCATTAGCCTAAGTATCATTGGGATTTCTAATAGTTTTGGATACTTTCTTCCTGTTATGCCCTCTCTATGAAAATGAAATCAATGTTTAACCCACTTTATTGCGAAAACGCCAACTCATTTAGACTGAATTATACATGTAACCACTATCCAACTCAATCCTCAGCTCATTGAACACAATTTCCCAGTGATAAAAAATAGTGCTAAAGATGTTAAGGTTCTTTATTAATGTATTCCTAGTTTATCAAGCATATTGCTGAATATTTCACCAGCGAGAATCATTGTGGATTCTCAGAGTTTGAATCTCTGTTGTCCTGAGATTCAAGCTCATTCATGGTGAATTCCAAGTGTTTATCCAGCGTTTTCCCATATATACCAGCTGTTTAAACGTGAATTATTACTACTTTAAAGACTCTCCTACCTTTCACAGCACGTTGAATTCAAATTCTCAGTATTTCAACAGGCAGTAGAGATGTTATAGTTCTACAACATTTTCCAAGGGTTTCAGAAACAGTCCTACACATTTCCCCGTTCTGTTTTTTTTCAGCTCTGATACTTTTAACCTTTTAATACAGGTATCGTACCAGCTCTTTAAAGGTACATTATTACTATTTTGAACACTAGCTGAACTATCATTTTATTTCTTAGAATTTTGAATACTTTCGTAGCGTCATATCAGCTCTATGAAAATGAATTTTTAAGTGTTTCACCGGCTTTCTTCCAAAAACGCCAACTCATTTTGACTGAATTATAAATGTAAACAGTATGGCACTGACTTCTGAGCTCCTTGAACACGATTTCCAGGTGATCTTCACATATGAAGGCTCTATGTATTCTTACTGTTTCAATACATTCCTAAATATTTCCCTAGTTTCATTGTGAATTCTCAGAGTGTGAATCAGTGTTGTCCAGTGATTAAATCTCTATCATTGTGAATTCCAAGTATTTAAACAGCGTTTTTCCATATGTAACAGCTCTTTAAACGACAATTGTTACTTCTTTAATCTTTAGCCTACCACCGGGATTTCTAATAGTTTTGAATTCCTTCCTCATTTTATATCCTCTCTACGAAAATGAATTAAGTGTTTAAACGACTTTATTCCAAAAACACCAACTCATTTAGACTGAATTATAAATGTAACCAGTATCCAACTCAGTCCTCAGCTCTTTGAACAAGATTTCCCAGCGATTAAACATTGTCCTACAGATGTTAAGGTTCTTTATTAATGTATTCCCAGTTTATCAAGCATATTGCTGATTATTTCACCAGCGAATCATGGTTCTTTCTCAGAGTTTGAATCTCTGTTGTCCTGTCATTCCAGCTCATTCATTGTGAATTCCAAGTGTTTAGCCAGCGTTTTCCCATATATACCAGCTCTTTAAATGTGAATTATTGCTATTTTAAAGACTCTCCTACCTTTCACAGCACATTGAATACAAAGTATTAGAATTTCAACATGCAGTGGAGATGATATAGATCTACAACATATTCCATGTGTTTAAGAAACACTCTTTCACATTTCCCCGGTCTGACTTTATTGAGGTTTTAGACGTTAACCTTTTAATACAGGTATCATACCAGCTCTTTAAAGGTACAATATTACTACTTTGAACACACGCCTAACTATATCATTTTGATTTCTTAAATTTTGAATACTTTCATACTGTTACATAAGCTCTCTGAAAATTAATTTTTTAGTGTTTCACCGGCTTTCTTCCATAAACGCCAACTCATTTTGACTGAATTATAAATGTAAACAGTATGGCACTGACTTCTGAGCTCCTTGAACACGATTTCCAGGTGATCTTCACATATGAAGGCTCTATGTATTCTTACTGTTTCAATACATTCCTAAATATTTCCCTAGTTTCATTGTGAATTCTCAGAGTGTGAATCAGTGTTGTCCAGTGATTAAATCTCTATCATTGTGAATTCCAAGTATTTAAACAGCGTTTTTCCATATGTAACAGCTCTTTAAACGACAATTGTTACTACTTTAATCTTTAGCCTACCACCGGGATTTCTAATAGTTTTGAATTCTTTCCTCGTGTTATATCTGCTCTACGAAAATGAATTAAGTGTTTAAACCACTTTATTCCAAAATCACCAACTCATTCAGACTGAATTATAAATGTAACCAGTATCCAACTCAGTCCTCAGCTCTTTGAACAAGATTTCCCAGCGATTAAACATTGTCCTACAGATGTTAAGGTTCTTTATTAATGTATTCTTAGTTTATCCAGCATATCGCTGAATATTTCCAAGGTAAATCATTGTGAATTCTCAGAGTTTGAATCTCTGTTGTCCTGTGATTCAAGGTCATTCATGGTGAATTCCAAGTGTTTATCCAGTGTTTTCCCATACATTCCGTCTCTTTAATCATAATTACTACTTTAATCATTAGCCTAAGTATCATTGGGATTTCTAATAGTTTTGGATACTTTCTTCCTCTTATGTCCTCTCTATGAAAATGAAATAAATGTTTAACCCACTTTATTGCAAAAATGCCAACTCATTTAGACTGAATTATACATGTAACCACAATCCAACTCAATCCTCAGCTCATTGAACACAATTTCCCAGTGATAAAAAATAGTCCTAAAGATGTTAAGGTTCTTTATTAATGTATTCCTAGTTTATCAAGCATATTGCTGAATATTTCACCAGCGAGAATCATTGTGGATTCTCAGAGTTTGAATCTCTGTTGTCCTGTGATTCAAGCTCATTCATGGTGAATTCCAAGTGTTTATCCAGGGTTTTCCCATATATACCAGCTGTTTAAACGTGAATTATTAGTACTTTAAAGACTCTCCTACCTTTCACAGCATGTTGAATTCAAATTCTCAGTATTTCAACAGGCAGTAGAGATGTTATAGTTCTACAACATTTTCCAAGTGTTTCAGGAACAGTCCTACACATTTCCCCGTTCTGTTTTTTTTCAGCTCTGATACTTTTAACCTTTTAATACAGGTATCGTACCAGCTCTTTAAAGGTACATTATTACTATTTTGAACACTAGCTGAACTATCATTTTATTTCTTAGAATTTTGAATACTTCCATAGCGTCATATCAGCTCTCTGAAAATTAATTTTTTAGTGTTTCACCGGCTTTCTTCCATAAACGCCAACTCATTTTGACTGAATTATGAATGTAAACAGTATGGCACTGACTTCTGAGCTCCTTGAACACGATTTCCAGGTGATCTTCACATATGAAGGCTCTATGTATTCTTACTGTTTCAATACATTCCTAAATATTTCCCTAGTTTCATTGTGAATTCTCAGAGTGTGAATCACTGTTGTCCAGTGATTAAATCTCTATCATTGTGAATTCCAAGTATTTAAACAGCGTTTTTCCATATGTAACAGCTCTTTAAACGACAATTGTTACTTCTTTAATCTTTAGCCTACCACCGGGATTTCTAATAGTTTTGAATTCCTTCCTCATTTTATATCCTCTCTACGAAAATGAATTAAGTGTTTAAACGACTTTATTCCAAAAACACCAACTCATTTAGACTGAATTATAAATGTAACCAGTATCCAACTCAGTCCTCAGCTCTTTGAACAAGATTTCCCAGCGATTAAACATTGTCCTACAGATGTTAAGGTTCTTTATTAATGTATTCCCAGTTTATCAAGCATATTGCTGATTATTTCACCAGCGAATCATGGTTCTTTCTCAGAGTTTGAATCTCTGTTGTCCTGTCATTCCAGCTCATTCATTGTGAATTCCAAGTGTTTAGCCAGCGTTTTCCCATATATACCAGCTCTTTAAATGTGAATTATTGCTATTTTAAAGACTCTCCTACCTTTCACAGCACATTGAATACAAAGTATTAGAATTTCAACATGCAGTGGAGATGATATAGATCTACAACATATTCCATGTGTTTAAGAAACACTCTTTCACATTTCCCCGGTCTGACTTTATTGAGGTTTTAGACGTTAACCTTTTAATACAGGTATCATACCAGCTCTTTAAAGGTACAATATTACTACTTTGAACACACGCCTAACTATATCATTTTGATTTCTTAAATTTTGAATACTTTCATACTGTTACATAAGCTCTATGAAAATGAATTTTTAAGTGTTTCACCGGCTTTCGTCCATAAACACCAACTCATTTTGACTGAATTATAAATGTAAACAGTATGGCACTGACTTCTGAGCTCCTTGAACACGATTTCCAGGTGATCTTCACATATGAAGGCTCTATGTATTCTTACTGTTTCAATACATTCCTAAATATTTCCCTAGTTTCATTGTGAATTCTCAGTGTGAATCACTGTTGTCCAGTGATTAAATCTCTATCATTGTGAATTCCAAGTATTTAAACAGCGTTTTTCCATATGTAACAGCTCTTTAAACGTCAATTGTTACTACTTTAATCTTCAGCCTACCACCGGGATTTCTAATAGTTTTGAATTCTTTCCTCGTGTTATATCTGCTCTACGAAAATGAATTAAGTGTTTAAACCACTTTATTCCAAAATCACCAACTCATTCAGACTGAATTATAAATGTAACCAGTATCCAACTCAGTCCTCAGCTCTTTGAACAAGATTTCCCAGCGATTAAACATTGTCCTACAGATGTTAAGGTTCTTTATTAATGTATTCTTAGTTTATCCAGCATATCGCTGAATATTTCCAAGGTAAATCATTGTGAATTCTCAGAGTTTGAATCTCTGTTGTCCTGTGATTCAAGGTCATTCATGGTGAATTCCAAGTGTTTATCCAGTGTTTTCCCATACATTCCGTCTCTTTAATCATAATTACTACTTTAATCATTAGCCTAAGTATCATTGGGATTTCTAATAGTTTTGGATACTTTCTTCCTGTTATGTCCTGTCTATGAAAATGAAATAAATGTTTAACCCACTTTATTGCAAAAACGCCAACTCATTTAGACTGAATTATACATGTAACCAATATCCAACTCAATCCTCAGCTCATTGAACACAATTTCCCAGTGATAAAAAATAGTGCTAAAGATGTTAAGGTTCTTTATTAATGTATTCCTAGTTTATCAAGCATATTGCTGAATATTACACCAGCGAGAATCATTGTGGATTCTCAGAGTTTGAATCTCTGTTGTCCTGAGATTCAAGCTCATTCATGGTGAATTCCAAGTGTTTATCCAGCGTTTTCCCATATATACCAGCTGTTAAAACGTGAATTATTACTACTTTAAAGACTCTCCTATCTTTCACAGCACGTTGAATTCAAATTCTCAGTATTTCAACAGGCAGTAGAGATGTTATAGTTCTACAACATTTTCCAAGGGTTTCAGAAACAGTCCTACACATTTCCCCGTTCTGTTTTTTTTCAGCTCTGATACTTTTAACCTTTTAATACAGGTATCGTACCAGCTCTTTAAAGGTACATTATTACTATTTTGAACACTAGCTGAACTATCATTTTATTTCTTAGAATTTTGAATACTTCCATAGCGTCATATCAGCTCTCTGAAAATTAATTTTTTAGTGTTTCACCGGCTTTCTTCCATAAACGCCAACTCATTTTGACTGAATTATAAATGTAAACAGTATGGCACTGACTTCTGAGCTCCTTGAACACGATTTCCAGGTGATCTTCACATATGAAGGCTCTATGTATTCTTACTGTTTCAATACATTCCTAAATATTTCCCTAGTTTCATTGTGAATTCTCAGAGTGTGAATCAGTGTTGTCCAGTGATTAAATCTCTATCATTGTGAATTCCAAGTATTTAAACAGCGTTTTTCCATATGTAACAGCTCTTTAAACGACAATTGTTACTACTTTAATCTTTAGCCTACCACCGGGATTTCTAATAGTTTTGAATTCTTTCCTCGTGTTATATCTGCTCTACCGAAAATGAATTAAGTGTTTAAACCACTTTATTCCAAAATCACCAACTCATTCAGACTGAATTATAAATGTAACCAGTATCCAACTCAGTCCTCAGCTCTTTGAACAAGATTTCCCAGCGATTAAACATTGTCCTACAGATGTTAAGGTTCTTTATTAATGTATTCTTAGTTTATCCAGCATATCGCTGAATATTTCCAAGGTAAATCATTGTGAATTCTCAGAGTTTGAATCTCTGTTGTCCTGTGATTCAAGGTCATTCATGGTGAATTCCAAGTGTTTATCCAGTGTTTTCCCATACATTCCGTCTCTTTAATCATAATTACTACTTTAATCATTAGCCTAAGTATCATTGGGATTTCTAATAGTTTTGGATACTTTCTTCCTGTTATGTCCTCTCTATGAAAATGAAATAAATGTTTAACCCACTTTATTGCAAAAACGCCAACTCATTTTGACTGAATTATAAATGTAAACAGTATGGCACTGACTTCTGAGCTCCTTGAACACGATTTCCAGGTGATCTTCACATATGAAGGCTCTATGTATTCTTACTGTTTCAATACATTCCTAAATATTTCCCTAGTTTCATTGTGAATTCTCAGAGTGTGAATCAGTGTTGTCCAGTGATTAAATCTCTATCATTGTGAATTCCAAGTATTTAAACAGCGTTTTTCCATATGTAACAGCTCTTTAAACGTCAATTGTTACTATTTTAATCTTTAGCCTACCACCGGGATTTCTAATAGTTTTGAATTCTTTCCTCGTGTTATATCTGCTCTACGAAAATGAATTAAGTGTTTAAACCACTTTATTCCAAAATCACCAACTCATTCAGACTGAATTATAAATGTAACCAGTATCCAACTCAGTCCTCAGCTCTTTGAACAAGATTTCCCAGCGATTAAACATTGTCCTACAGATGTTAAGGTTCTTTATTAATGTATTCTTAGTTTATCCAGCATATCGCTGAATATTTCCAAGGTAAATCATTGTGAATTCTCAGAGTTTGAATCTCTGTTGTCCTGTGATTCAAGGTCATTCATGGTGAATTCCAAGTGTTTATCCAGTGTTTTCCCATACATTCCGTCTCTTTAATCATAATTACTACTTTAATCATTAGCCTAAGTATCATTGGGATTTCTAATAGTTTTGGATACTTTCTTCCTGTTATGTCCTCTCTATGAAAATGAAATAAATGTTTAACCCACTTTATTGCAAAAATGCCAACTCATTTAGACTGAATTATACATGTAACCACAATCCAACTCAATCCTCAGCTCATTGAACACAATTTCCCAGTGATAAAAAATAGTCCTAAAGATGTTAAGGTTCTTTATTAATGTATTCCTAGTTTATCAAGCATATTGCTGAATATTTCACCAGCGAGAATCATTGTGGATTCTCAGAGTTTGAATCTCTGTTGTCCTGTGATTCAAGCTCATTCATGGTGAATTCCAAGTGTTTATCCAGGGTTTTCCCATATATACCAGCTGTTTAAACGTGAATTATTAGTACTTTAAAGACTCTCCTACCTTTCACAGCATGTTGAATTCAAATTCTCAGTATTTCAACAGGCAGTAGAGATGTTATAGTTCTACAACATTTTCCAAGGGTTTCAGGAACAGTCCTACACATTTCCCCGTTCTGTTTTTTTTCAGCTCTGATACTTTTAACCTTTTAATACAGGTATCGTACCAGCTCTTTAAAGGTACATTATTACTATTTTGAACACTAGCTGAACTATCATTTTATTTCTTAGAATTTTGAATACTTTCGTAGCGTCATATCAGCTCTATGAAAATGAATTTTTAAGTGTTTCACCGGCTTTCTTCCAAAAACGCCAACTCATTTTGACTGAATTATAAATGTAAACAGTATGGCACTGACTTCTGAGCTCCTTGAACACGATTTCCAGGTGATCTTCACATATGAAGGCTCTATGTATTCTTACTGTTTCAATACATTCCTAAATATTTCCCTAGTTTCATTGTGAATTCTCAGAGTGTGAATCAGTGTTGTCCAGTGATTAAATCTCTATCATTGTGAATTCCAAGTATTTAAACTGTGTTTTTCCATATGTAACAGCTCTTTAAACGACAATTGTTACTTCTTTAATCTTTAGCCTACCACCGGGATTTCTAATAGTTTTGAATTCCTTCCTCATTTTATATCCTCTCTACGAAAATGAATTAAGTGTTTAAACGACTTTATTCCAAAAACACCAACTCATTTAGACTGAATTATAAATGTAACCAGTATCCAACTCAGTCCTCAGCTCTTTGAACAAGATTTCCCAGCGATTAAACATTGTCCTACAGATGTTAAGGTTCTTTATTAATGTATTCCCAGTTTATCAAGCATATTGCTGATTATTTCACCAGCGAATCATGGTTCTTTCTCAGAGTTTGAATCTCTGTTGTCCTGTCATTCCAGCTCATTCATTGTGAATTCCAAGTGTTTAGCCAGCGTTTTCCCATATATACCAGCTCTTTAAATGTGAATTATTGCTATTTTAAAGACTCTCCTACCTTTCACAGCACATTGAATACAAAGTATTAGAATTTCAACATGCAGTGGAGATGATATAGATCTACAACATATTCCATGTGTTTAAGAAACACTCTTTCACATTTCCCCGGTCTGACTTTATTGAGGTTTTAGACGTTAACCTTTTAATACAGGTATCATACCAGCTCTTTAAAGGTACAATATTACTACTTTGAACACACGCCTAACTATATCATTTTGATTTCTTAAATTTTGAATACTTTCATACTGTTACATAAGCTCTATGAAAATGAATTTTTAAGTGTTTCACCGGCTTTCGTCCATAAACACCAACTCATTTTGACTGAATTATAAATGTAAACAGTATGGCACTGACTTCTGAGCTCCTTGAACACGATTTCCAGGTGATCTTCACATATGAAGGCTCTATGTATTCTTACTGTTTCAATACATTCCTAAATATTTCCCTAGTTTCATTGTGAATTCTCAGTGTGAATCACTGTTGTCCAGTGATTAAATCTCTATCATTGTGAATTCCAAGTATTTAAACAGCGTTTTTCCATATGTAACAGCTCTTTAAACGTCAATTGTTACTACTTTAATCTTCAGCCTACCACCGGGATTTCTAATAGTTTTGAATTCTTTCCTCGTGTTATATCTGCTCTACGAAAATGAATTAAGTGTTTAAACCACTTTATTCCAAAATCACCAACTCATTCAGACTGAATTATAAATGTAACCAGTATCCAACTCAGTCCTCAGCTCTTTGAACAAGATTTCCCAGCGATTAAACATTGTCCTACAGATGTTAAGGTTCTTTATTAATGTATTCTTAGTTTATCCAGCATATCGCTGAATATTTCCAAGGTAAATCATTGTGAATTCTCAGAGTTTGAATCTCTGTTGTCCTGTGATTCAAGGTCATTCATGGTGAATTCCAAGTGTTTATCCAGTGTTTTCCCATACATTCCGTCTCTTTAATCATAATTACTACTTTAATCATTAGCCTAAGTATCATTGGGATTTCTAATAGTTTTGGATACTTTCTTCCTGTTATGTCCTGTCTATGAAAATGAAATAAATGTTTAACCCACTTTATTGCAAAAACGCCAACTCATTTAGACTGAATTATACATGTAACCAATATCCAACTCAATCCTCAGCTCATTGAACACAATTTCCCAGTGATAAAAAATAGTGCTAAAGATGTTAAGGTTCTTTATTAATGTATTCCTAGTTTATCAAGCATATTGCTGAATATTACACCAGCGAGAATCATTGTGGATTCTCAGAGTTTGAATCTCTGTTGTCCTGAGATTCAAGCTCATTCATGGTGAATTCCAAGTGTTTATCCAGCGTTTTCCCATGTATACCAGCTGTTTAAACGTGAATTATTACTACTTTAAAGACTCTCCTATCTTTCACAGCACGTTGAATTCAAATTCTCAGTATTTCAACAGGCAGTAGAGATGTTATAGTTCTACAACATTTTCCAAGGGTTTCAGAAACAGTCCTACACATTTCCCCGTTCTGTTTTTTTTCAGCTCTGATACTTTTAACCTTTTAATACAGGTATCGTACCAGCTCTTTAAAGGTACATTATTACTATTTTGAACACTAGCTGAACTATCATTTTATTTCTTAGAATTTTGAATACTTCCATAGCGTCATATCAGCTCTCTGAAAATTAATTTTTTAGTGTTTCACCGGCTTTCTTCCATAAACGCCAACTCATTTTGACTGAATTATAAATGTAAACAGTATGGCACTGACTTCTGAGCTCCTTGAACACGATTTCCAGGTGATCTTCACATATGAAGGCTCTATGTATTCTTACTGTTTCAATACATTCCTAAATATTTCCCTAGTTTCATTGTGAATTCTCAGAGTGTGAATCAGTGTTGTCCAGTGATTAAATCTCTATCATTGTGAATTCCAAGTATTTAAACAGCGTTTTTCCATATGTAACAGCTCTTTAAACGACAATTGTTACTACTTTAATCTTTAGCCTACCACCGGGATTTCTAATAGTTTTGAATTCTTTCCTCGTGTTATATCTGCTCTACCGAAAATGAATTAAGTGTTTAAACCACTTTATTCCAAAATCACCAACTCATTCAGACTGAATTATAAATGTAACCAGTATCCAACTCAGTCCTCAGCTCTTTGAACAAGATTTCCCAGCGATTAAACATTGTCCTACAGATGTTAAGGTTCTTTATTAATGTATTCTTAGTTTATCCAGCATATCGCTGAATATTTCCAAGGTAAATCATTGTGAATTCTCAGAGTTTGAATCTCTGTTGTCCTGTGATTCAAGGTCATTCATGGTGAATTCCAAGTGTTTATCCAGTGTTTTCCCATACATTCCGTCTCTTTAATCATAATTACTACTTTAATCATTAGCCTAAGTATCATTGGGATTTCTAATAGTTTTGGATACTTTCTTCCTGTTATGTCCTCTCTATGAAAATGAAATCAATGTTTAACCCACTTTATTGCAAAAACGCCAACTCATTTTGACTGAATTATAAATGTAAACAGTATGGCACTGACTTCTGAGCTCCTTGAACACGATTTCCAGGTGATCTTCACATATGAAGGCTCTATGTATTCTTACTGTTTCAATACATTCCTAAATATTTCCCTAGTTTCATTGTGAATTCTCAGAGTGTGAATCAGTGTTGTCCAGTGATTAAATCTCTATCATTGTGAATTCCAAGTATTTAAACAGCGTTTTTCCATATGTAACAGCTCTTTAAACGTCAATTGTTACTATTTTAATCTTTAGCCTACCACCGGGATTTCTAATAGTTTTGAATTCTTTCCTCGTGTTATATCTGCTCTACGAAAATGAATTAAGTGTTTAAACCACTTTATTCCAAAATCACCAACTCATTCAGACTGAATTATAAATGTAACCAGTATCCAACTCAGTCCTCAGCTCTTTGAACAAGATTTCCCAGCGATTAAACATTGTCCTACAGATGTTAAGGTTCTTTATTAATGTATTCTTAGTTTATCCAGCATATCGCTGAATATTTCCAAGGTAAATCATTGTGAATTCTCAGAGTTTGAATCTCTGTTGTCCTGTGATTCAAGGTCATTCATGGTGAATTCCAAGTGTTTATCCAGTGTTTTCCCATACATTCCGTCTCTTTAATCATAATTACTACTTTAATCATTAGCCTAAGTATCATTGGGATTTCTAATAGTTTTGGATACTTTCTTCCTGTTATGTCCTCTCTATGAAAATGAAATAAATGTTTAACCCACTTTATTGCAAAAATGCCAACTCATTTAGACTGAATTATACATGTAACCACAATCCAACTCAATCCTCAGCTCATTGAACACAATTTCCCAGTGATAAAAAATAGTCCTAAAGATGTTAAGGTTCTTTATTAATGTATTCCTAGTTTATCAAGCATATTGCTGAATATTTCACCAGCGAGAATCATTGTGGATTCTCAGAGTTTGAATCTCTGTTGTCCTGTGATTCAAGCTCATTCATGGTGAATTCCAAGTGTTTATCCAGGGTTTTCCCATATATACCAGCTGTTTAAACGTGAATTATTAGTACTTTAAAGACTCTCCTACCTTTCACAGCATGTTGAATTCAAATTCTCAGTATTTCAACAGGCAGTAGAGATGTTATAGTTCTACAACATTTTCCAAGTGTTTCAGGAACAGTCCTACACATTTCCCCGTTCTGTTTTTTTTCAGCTCTGATACTTTTAACCTTTTAATACAGGTATCGTACCAGCTCTTTAAAGGTACATTATTACTATTTTGAACACTAGCTGAACTATCATTTTATTTCTTAGAATTTTGAATACTTCCATAGCGTCATATCAGCTCTCTGAAAATTAATTTTTTAGTGTTTCACCGGCTTTCTTCCATAAACGCCAACTCATTTTGACTGAATTATAAATGTAAACAGTATGGCACTGACTTCTGAGCTCCTTGAACACGATTTCCAGGTGATCTTCACATATGAAGGCTCTATGTATTCTTACTGTTTCAATACATTCCTAAATATTTCCCTAGTTTCATTGTGAATTCTCAGAGTGTGAATCAGTGTTGTCCAGTGATTAAATCTCTATCATTGTGAATTCCAAGTATTTAAACAGCGTTTTTCCATATGTAACAGCTCTTTAAACGACAATTGTTACTACTTTAATCTTTAGCCTACCACCGGGATTTCTAATAGTTTTGAATTCATTCCTCGTGTTATATCTGCTCTACGAAAATGAATTAAGTGTTTAAACCACTTTATTCCAAAATCACCAACTCATTCAGACTGAATTATAAATGTAACCAGTATCCAACTCAGTCCTCAGCTCTTTGAACAAGATTTCCCAGCGATTAAACATTGTCCTACAGATGTTAAGGTTCTTTATTAATGTATTCTTAGTTTATCCAGCATATCGCTGAATATTTCCAAGGTAAATCATTGTGAATTCTCAGAGTTTGAATCTCTGTTGTCCTGTGATTCAAGGTCATTCATGGTGAATTCCAAGTGTTTATCCAGTGTTTTCCCATACATTCCGTCTCTTTAATCATAATTACTACTTTAATCATTAGCCTAAGTATCATTGGGATTTCTAATAGTTTTGGATACTTTCTTCCTGTTATGCCCTCTCTATGAAAATGAAATCAATGTTTAACCCACTTTATTGCGAAAACGCCAACTCATTTAGACTGAATTATACATGTAACCACTATCCAACTCAATCCTCAGCTCATTGAACACAATTTCCCAATGATAAAAAATAGTGCTAAAGATGTTAAGGTTCTTTATTAATGTATTCCTAGTTTATCAAGCATATTGCTGAATATTTCACCAGCGAGAATCATTGTGGATTCTCAGAGTTTGAATCTCTGTTGTCCTGAGATTCAAGCTCATTCATGGTGAATTCCAAGTGTTTATCCAGCGTTTTCCCATATATACCAGCTGTTTAAACGTGAATTATTACTACTTTAAAGACTCTCCTACCTTTCACAGCACGTTGAATTCAAATTCTCAGTATTTCAACAGGCAGTAGAGATGTTATAGTTCTACAACATTTTCCAAGGGTTTCAGAAACAGTCCTACACATTTCCCCGTTCTGTTTTTTTTCAGCTCTGATACTTTTAACCTTTTAATACAGGTATCGTACCAGCTCTTTAAAGGTACATTATTACTATTTTGAACACTAGCTGAACTATCATTTTATTTCTTAGAATTTTGAATACTTCCGTAGCGTCATATCAGCTCTCTGAAAATTAATTTTTTAGTGTTTCACCGGCTTTCTTCCATAAACGCCAACTCATTTTGACTGAATTATGAATGTAAACAGTATGGCACTGACTTCTGAGCTCCTTGAACACGATTTCCAGGTGATCTTCACATATGAAGGCTCTATGTATTCTTACTGTTTCAATACATTCCTAAATATTTCCCTAGTTTCATTGTGAATTCTCAGAGTGTGAATCACTGTTGTCCAGTGATTAAATCTCTATCATTGTGAATTCCAAGTATTTAAACAGCGTTTTTCCATATGTAACAGCTCTTTAAACGACAATTGTTACTTCTTTAATCTTTAGCCTACCACCGGGATTTCTAATAGTTTTGAATTCCTTCCTCATTTTATATCCTCTCTACGAAAATGAATTAAGTGTTTAAACGACTTTATTCCAAAAACACCAACTCATTTAGACTGAATTATAAATGTAACCAGTATCCAACTCAGTCCTCAGCTCTTTGAACAAGATTTCCCAGCGATTAAACATTGTCCTACAGATGTTAAGGTTCTTTATTAATGTATTCCCAGTTTATCAAGCATATTGCTGATTATTTCACCAGCGAATCATGGTTCTTTCTCAGAGTTTGAATCTCTGTTGTCCTGTCATTCCAGCTCATTCATTGTGAATTCCAAGTGTTTAGCCAGCGTTTTCCCATATATACCAGCTCTTTAAATGTGAATTATTGCTATTTTAAAGACTCTCCTACCTTTCACAGCACATTGAATACAAAGTATTAGAATTTCAACATGCAGTGGAGATGATATAGATCTACAACATATTCCATGTGTTTAAGAAACACTCTTTCACATTTCCCCGGTCTGACTTTATTGAGGTTTTAGACGTTAACCTTTTAATACAGGTATCATACCAGCTCTTTAAAGGTACAATATTACTACTTTGAACACACGCCTAACTATATCATTTTGATTTCTTAAATTTTGAATACTTTCATACTGTTACATAAGCTCTATGAAAATGAATTTTTAAGTGTTTCACCGGCTTTCGTCCATAAACACCAACTCATTTTGACTGAATTATAAATGTAAACAGTATGGCACTGACTTCTGAGCTCCTTGAACACGATTTCCAGGTGATCTTCACATATGAAGGCTCTATGTATTCTTACTGTTTCAATACATTCCTAAATATTTCCCTAGTTTCATTGTGAATTCTCAGTGTGAATCACTGTTGTCCAGTGATTAAATCTCTATCATTGTGAATTCCAAGTATTTAAACAGCGTTTTTCCATATGTAACAGCTCTTTAAACGTCAATTGTTACTACTTTAATCTTCAGCCTACCACCGGGATTTCTAATAGTTTTGAATTCTTTCCTCGTGTTATATCTGCTCTACGAAAATGAATTAAGTGTTTAAACCACTTTATTCCAAAATCACCAACTCATTCAGACTGAATTATAAATGTAACCAGTATCCAACTCAGTCCTCAGCTCTTTGAACAAGATTTCCCAGCGATTAAACATTGTCCTACAGATGTTAAGGTTCTTTATTAATGTATTCTTAGTTTATCCAGCATATCGCTGAATATTTCCAAGGTAAATCATTGTGAATTCTCAGAGTTTGAATCTCTGTTGTCCTGTGATTCAAGGTCATTCATGGTGAATTCCAAGTGTTTATCCAGTGTTTTCCCATACATTCCGTCTCTTTAATCATAATTACTACTTTAATCATTAGCCTAAGTATCATTGGGATTTCTAATAGTTTTGGATACTTTCTTCCTGTTATGTCCTGTCTATGAAAATGAAATAAATGTTTAACCCACTTTATTGCAAAAACGCCAACTCATTTAGACTGAATTATACATGTAACCAATATCCAACTCAATCCTCAGCTCATTGAACACAATTTCCCAGTGATAAAAAATAGTGCTAAAGATGTTAAGGTTCTTTATTAATGTATTCCTAGTTTATCAAGCATATTGCTGAATATTACACCAGCGAGAATCATTGTGGATTCTCAGAGTTTGAATCTCTGTTGTCCTGAGATTCAAGCTCATTCATGGTGAATTCCAAGTGTTTATCCAGCGTTTTCCCATGTATACCAGCTGTTTAAACGTGAATTATTACTACTTTAAAGACTCTCCTATCTTTCACAGCACGTTGAATTCAAATTCTCAGTATTTCAACAGGCAGTAGAGATGTTATAGTTCTACAACATTTTCCAAGGGTTTCAGAAACAGTCCTACACATTTCCCCGTTCTGTTTTTTTTCAGCTCTGATACTTTTAACCTTTTAATACAGGTATCGTACCAGCTCTTTAAAGGTACATTATTACTATTTTGAACACTAGCTGAACTATCATTTTATTTCTTAGAATTTTGAATACTTCCATAGCGTCATATCAGCTCTCTGAAAATTAATTTTTTAGTGTTTCACCGGCTTTCTTCCATAAACGCCAACTCATTTTGACTGAATTATAAATGTAAACAGTATGGCACTGACTTCTGAGCTCCTTGAACACGATTTCCAGGTGATCTTCACATATGAAGGCTCTATGTATTCTTACTGTTTCAATACATTCCTAAATATTTCCCTAGTTTCATTGTGAATTCTCAGAGTGTGAATCAGTGTTGTCCAGTGATTAAATCTCTATCATTGTGAATTCCAAGTATTTAAACAGCGTTTTTCCATATGTAACAGCTCTTTAAACGACAATTGTTACTACTTTAATCTTTAGCCTACCACCGGGATTTCTAATAGTTTTGAATTCTTTCCTCGTGTTATATCTGCTCTACCGAAAATGAATTAAGTGTTTAAACCACTTTATTCCAAAATCACCAACTCATTCAGACTGAATTATAAATGTAACCAGTATCCAACTCAGTCCTCAGCTCTTTGAACAAGATTTCCCAGCGATTAAACATTGTCCTACAGATGTTAAGGTTCTTTATTAATGTATTCTTAGTTTATCCAGCATATCGCTGAATATTTCCAAGGTAAATCATTGTGAATTCTCAGAGTTTGAATCTCTGTTGTCCTGTGATTCAAGGTCATTCATGGTGAATTCCAAGTGTTTATCCAGTGTTTTCCCATACATTCCGTCTCTTTAATCATAATTACTACTTTAATCATTAGCCTAAGTATCATTGGGATTTCTAATAGTTTTGGATACTTTCTTCCTGTTATGTCCTCTCTATGAAAATGAAATCAATGTTTAACCCACTTTATTGCAAAAACGCCAACTCATTTTGACTGAATTATAAATGTAAACAGTATGGCACTGACTTCTGAGCTCCTTGAACACGATTTCCAGGTGATCTTCACATATGAAGGCTCTATGTATTCTTACTGTTTCAATACATTCCTAAATATTTCCCTAGTTTCATTGTGAATTCTCAGAGTGTGAATCAGTGTTGTCCAGTGATTAAATCTCTATCATTGTGAATTCCAAGTATTTAAACAGCGTTTTTCCATATGTAACAGCTCTTTAAACGTCAATTGTTACTATTTTAATCTTTAGCCTACCACCGGGATTTCTAATAGTTTTGAATTCTTTCCTCGTGTTATATCTGCTCTACGAAAATGAATTAAGTGTTTAAACCACTTTATTCCAAAATCACCAACTCATTCAGACTGAATTATAAATGTAACCAGTATCCAACTCAGTCCTCAGCTCTTTGAACAAGATTTCCCAGCGATTAAACATTGTCCTACAGATGTTAAGGTTCTTTATTAATGTATTCTTAGTTTATCCAGCATATCGCTGAATATTTCCAAGGTAAATCATTGTGAATTCTCAGAGTTTGAATCTCTGTTGTCCTGTGATTCAAGGTCATTCATGGTGAATTCCAAGTGTTTATCCAGTGTTTTCCCATACATTCCGTCTCTTTAATCATAATTACTACTTTAATCATTAGCCTAAGTATCATTGGGATTTCTAATAGTTTTGGATACTTTCTTCCTGTTATGTCCTCTCTATGAAAATGAAATAAATGTTTAACCCACTTTATTGCAAAAATGCCAACTCATTTAGACTGAATTATACATGTAACCACAATCCAACTCAATCCTCAGCTCATTGAACACAATTTCCCAGTGATAAAAAATAGTCCTAAAGATGTTAAGGTTCTTTATTAATGTATTCCTAGTTTATCAAGCATATTGCTGAATATTTCACCAGCGAGAATCATTGTGGATTCTCAGAGTTTGAATCTCTGTTGTCCTGTGATTCAAGCTCATTCATGGTGAATTCCAAGTGTTTATCCAGGGTTTTCCCATATATACCAGCTGTTTAAACGTGAATTATTAGTACTTTAAAGACTCTCCTACCTTTCACAGCATGTTGAATTCAAATTCTCAGTATTTCAACAGGCAGTAGAGATGTTATAGTTCTACAACATTTTCCAAGTGTTTCAGGAACAGTCCTACACATTTCCCCGTTCTGTTTTTTTTCAGCTCTGATACTTTTAACCTTTTAATACAGGTATCGTACCAGCTCTTTAAAGGTACATTATTACTATTTTGAACACTAGCTGAACTATCATTTTATTTCTTAGAATTTTGAATACTTCCATAGCGTCATATCAGCTCTCTGAAAATTAATTTTTTAGTGTTTCACCGGCTTTCTTCCATAAACGCCAACTCATTTTGACTGAATTATAAATGTAAACAGTATGGCACTGACTTCTGAGCTCCTTGAACACGATTTCCAGGTGATCTTCACATATGAAGGCTCTATGTATTCTTACTGTTTCAATACATTCCTAAATATTTCCCTAGTTTCATTGTGAATTCTCAGAGTGTGAATCAGTGTTGTCCAGTGATTAAATCTCTATCATTGTGAATTCCAAGTATTTAAACAGCGTTTTTCCATATGTAACAGCTCTTTAAACGACAATTGTTACTACTTTAATCTTTAGCCTACCACCGGGATTTCTAATAGTTTTGAATTCATTCCTCGTGTTATATCTGCTCTACGAAAATGAATTAAGTGTTTAAACCACTTTATTCCAAAATCACCAACTCATTCAGACTGAATTATAAATGTAACCAGTATCCAACTCAGTCCTCAGCTCTTTGAACAAGATTTCCCAGCGATTAAACATTGTCCTACAGATGTTAAGGTTCTTTATTAATGTATTCTTAGTTTATCCAGCATATCGCTGAATATTTCCAAGGTAAATCATTGTGAATTCTCAGAGTTTGAATCTCTGTTGTCCTGTGATTCAAGGTCATTCATGGTGAATTCCAAGTGTTTATCCAGTGTTTTCCCATACATTCCGTCTCTTTAATCATAATTACTACTTTAATCATTAGCCTAAGTATCATTGGGATTTCTAATAGTTTTGGATACTTTCTTCCTGTTATGCCCTCTCTATGAAAATGAAATCAATGTTTAACCCACTTTATTGCGAAAACGCCAACTCATTTAGACTGAATTATACATGTAACCACTATCCAACTCAATCCTCAGCTCATTGAACACAATTTCCCAATGATAAAAAATAGTGCTAAAGATGTTAAGGTTCTTTATTAATGTATTCCTAGTTTATCAAGCATATTGCTGAATATTTCACCAGCGAGAATCATTGTGGATTCTCAGAGTTTGAATCTCTGTTGTCCTGAGATTCAAGCTCATTCATGGTGAATTCCAAGTGTTTATCCAGCGTTTTCCCATATATACCAGCTGTTTAAACGTGAATTATTACTACTTTAAAGACTCTCCTACCTTTCACAGCACGTTGAATTCAAATTCTCAGTATTTCAACAGGCAGTAGAGATGTTATAGTTCTACAACATTTTCCAAGGGTTTCAGAAACAGTCCTACACATTTCCCCGTTCTGTTTTTTTTCAGCTCTGATACTTTTAACCTTTTAATACAGGTATCGTACCAGCTCTTTAAAGGTACATTATTACTATTTTGAACACTAGCTGAACTATCATTTTATTTCTTAGAATTTTGAATACTTTCGTAGCGTCATATCAGCTCTATGAAAATGAATTTTTAAGTGTTTCACCGGCTTTCTTCCAAAAACGCCAACTCATTTTGACTGAATTATAAATGTAAACAGTATGGCACTGACTTCTGAGCTCCTTGAACACGATTTCCAGGTGATCTTCACATATGAAGGCTCTATGTATTCTTACTGTTTCAATACATTCCTAAATATTTCCCTAGTTTCATTGTGAATTCTCAGAGTGTGAATCAGTGTTGTCCAGTGATTAAATCTCTATCATTGTGAATTCCAAGTATTTAAACTGTGTTTTTCCATATGTAACAGCTCTTTAAACGACAATTGTTACTTCTTTAATCTTTAGCCTACCACCGGGATTTCTAATAGTTTTGAATTCCTTCCTCATTTTATATCCTCTCTACGAAAATGAATTAAGTGTTTAAACGACTTTATTCCAAAAACACCAACTCATTTAGACTGAATTATAAATGTAACCAGTATCCAACTCAGTCCTCAGCTCTTTGAACAAGATTTCCCAGCGATTAAGCATTGTCCTACAGATGTTAAGGTTCTTTATTAATGTATTCCCAGTTTATCAAGCATATTGCTGATTATTTCACCAGCGAATCATGGTTCTTTCTCAGAGTTTGAATCTCTGTTGTCCTGTCATTCCAGCTCATTCATTGTGAATTCCAAGTGTTTAGCCAGCGTTTTCCCATATATACCAGCTCTTTAAATGTGAATTATTGCTATTTTAAAGACTCTCCTACCTTTCACAGCACATTGAATACAAAGTATTAGAATTTCAACATGCAGTGGAGATGATATAGATCTACAACATATTCCATGTGTTTAAGAAACACTCTTTCACATTTCCCCGGTCTGACTTTATTGAGGTTTTAGACGTTAACCTTTTAATACAGGTATCATACCAGCTCTTTAAAGGTACAATATTACTACTTTGAACACACGCCTAACTATATCATTTTGATTTCTTAAATTTTGAATACTTTCATACTGTTACATAAGCTCTCTGAAAATTAATTTTTTAGTGTTTCACCGGCTTTCTTCCATAAACGCCAACTCATTTTGACTGAATTATAAATGTAAACAGTATGGCACTGACTTCTGAGCTCCTTGAACACGATTTCCAGGTGATCTTCACATATGAAGGCTCTATGTATTCTTACTGTTTCAATACATTCCTAAATATTTCCCTAGTTTCATTGTGAATTCTCAGAGTGTGAATCAGTGTTGTCCAGTGATTAAATCTCTATCATTGTGAATTCCAAGTATTTAAACAGCGTTTTTCCATATGTAACAGCTCTTTAAACGACAATTGTTACTACTTTAATCTTTAGCCTACCACCGGGATTTCTAATAGTTTTGAATTCTTTCCTCGTGTTATATCTGCTCTACGAAAATGAATTAAGTGTTTAAACCACTTTATTCCAAAATCACCAACTCATTCAGACTGAATTATAAATGTAACCAGTATCCAACTCAGTCCTCAGCTCTTTGAACAAGATTTCCCAGCGATTAAACATTGTCCTACAGATGTTAAGGTTCTTTATTAATGTATTCTTAGTTTATCCAGCATATCGCTGAATATTTCCAAGGTAAATCATTGTGAATTCTCAGAGTTTGAATCTCTGTTGTCCTGTGATTCAAGGTCATTCATGGTGAATTCCAAGTGTTTATCCAGTGTTTTCCCATACATTCCGTCTCTTTAATCATAATTACTACTTTAATCATTAGCCTAAGTATCATTGGGATTTCTAATAGTTTTGGATACTTTCTTCCTGTTATGCCCTCTCTATGAAAATGAAATCAATGTTTAACCCACTTTATTGCGAAAACGCCAACTCATTTAGACTGAATTATACATGTAACCACTATCCAACTCAATCCTCAGCTCATTGAACACAATTTCCCAATGATAAAAAATAGTGCTAAAGATGTTAAGGTTCTTTATTAATGTATTCCTAGTTTATCAAGCATATTGCTGAATATTTCACCAGCGAGAATCATTGTGGATTCTCAGAGTTTGAATCTCTGTTGTCCTGAGATTCAAGCTCATTCATGGTGAATTCCAAGTGTTTATCCAGCGTTTTCCCATATATACCAGCTGTTTAAACGTGAATTATTACTACTTTAAAGACTCTCCTACCTTTCACAGCACGTTGAATTCAAATTCTCAGTATTTCAACAGGCAGTAGAGATGTTATAGTTCTACAACATTTTCCAAGGGTTTCAGAAACAGTCCTACACATTTCCCCGTTCTGTTTTTTTTCAGCTCTGATACTTTTAACCTTTTAATACAGGTATCGTACCAGCTCTTTAAAGGTACATTATTACTATTTTGAACACTAGCTGAACTATCATTTTATTTCTTAGAATTTTGAATACTTCCGTAGCGTCATATCAGCTCTCTGAAAATTAATTTTTTAGTGTTTCACCGGCTTTCTTCCATAAACGCCAACTCATTTTGACTGAATTATGAATGTAAACAGTATGGCACTGACTTCTGAGCTCCTTGAACACGATTTCCAGGTGATCTTCACATATGAAGGCTCTATGTATTCTTACTGTTTCAATACATTCCTAAATATTTCCCTAGTTTCATTGTGAATTCTCAGAGTGTGAATCACTGTTGTCCAGTGATTAAATCTCTATCATTGTGAATTCCAAGTATTTAAACAGCGTTTTTCCATATGTAACAGCTCTTTAAACGACAATTGTTACTTCTTTAATCTTTAGCCTACCACCGGGATTTCTAATAGTTTTGAATTCCTTCCTCATTTTATATCCTCTCTACGAAAATGAATTAAGTGTTTAAACGACTTTATTCCAAAAACACCAACTCATTTAGACTGAATTATAAATGTAACCAGTATCCAACTCAGTCCTCAGCTCTTTGAACAAGATTTCCCAGCGATTAAACATTGTCCTACAGATGTTAAGGTTCTTTATTAATGTATTCCCAGTTTATCAAGCATATTGCTGATTATTTCACCAGCGAATCATGGTTCTTTCTCAGAGTTTGAATCTCTGTTGTCCTGTCATTCCAGCTCATTCATTGTGAATTCCAAGTGTTTAGCCAGCGTTTTCCCATATATACCAGCTCTTTAAATGTGAATTATTGCTATTTTAAAGACTCTCCTACCTTTCACAGCACATTGAATACAAAGTATTAGAATTTCAACATGCAGTGGAGATGATATAGATCTACAACATATTCCATGTGTTTAAGAAACACTCTTTCACATTTCCCCGGTCTGACTTTATTGAGGTTTTAGACGTTAACCTTTTAATACAGGTATCATACCAGCTCTTTAAAGGTACAATATTACTACTTTGAACACACGCCTAACTATATCATTTTGATTTCTTAAATTTTGAATACTTTCATACTGTTACATAAGCTCTATGAAAATGAATTTTTAAGTGTTTCACCGGCTTTCGTCCATAAACACCAACTCATTTTGACTGAATTATAAATGTAAACAGTATGGCACTGACTTCTGAGCTCCTTGAACACGATTTCCAGGTGATCTTCACATATGAAGGCTCTATGTATTCTTACTGTTTCAATACATTCCTAAATATTTCCCTAGTTTCATTGTGAATTCTCAGTGTGAATCACTGTTGTCCAGTGATTAAATCTCTATCATTGTGAATTCCAAGTATTTAAACAGCGTTTTTCCATATGTAACAGCTCTTTAAACGTCAATTGTTACTACTTTAATCTTCAGCCTACCACCGGGATTTCTAATAGTTTTGAATTCTTTCCTCGTGTTATATCTGCTCTACGAAAATGAATTAAGTGTTTAAACCACTTTATTCCAAAATCACCAACTCATTCAGACTGAATTATAAATGTAACCAGTATCCAACTCAGTCCTCAGCTCTTTGAACAAGATTTCCCAGCGATTAAACATTGTCCTACAGATGTTAAGGTTCTTTATTAATGTATTCTTAGTTTATCCAGCATATCGCTGAATATTTCCAAGGTAAATCATTGTGAATTCTCAGAGTTTGAATCTCTGTTGTCCTGTGATTCAAGGTCATTCATGGTGAATTCCAAGTGTTTATCCAGTGTTTTCCCATACATTCCGTCTCTTTAATCATAATTACTACTTTAATCATTAGCCTAAGTATCATTGGGATTTCTAATAGTTTTGGATACTTTCTTCCTGTTATGTCCTGTCTATGAAAATGAAATAAATGTTTAACCCACTTTATTGCAAAAACGCCAACTCATTTAGACTGAATTATACATGTAACCAATATCCAACTCAATCCTCAGCTCATTGAACACAATTTCCCAGTGATAAAAAATAGTGCTAAAGATGTTAAGGTTCTTTATTAATGTATTCCTAGTTTATCAAGCATATTGCTGAATATTACACCAGCGAGAATCATTGTGGATTCTCAGAGTTTGAATCTCTGTTGTCCTGAGATTCAAGCTCATTCATGGTGAATTCCAAGTGTTTATCCAGCGTTTTCCCATGTATACCAGCTGTTTAAACGTGAATTATTACTACTTTAAAGACTCTCCTATCTTTCACAGCACGTTGAATTCAAATTCTCAGTATTTCAACAGGCAGTAGAGATGTTATAGTTCTACAACATTTTCCAAGGGTTTCAGAAACAGTCCTACACATTTCCCCGTTCTGTTTTTTTTCAGCTCTGATACTTTTAACCTTTTAATACAGGTATCGTACCAGCTCTTTAAAGGTACATTATTACTATTTTGAACACTAGCTGAACTATCATTTTATTTCTTAGAATTTTGAATACTTCCATAGCGTCATATCAGCTCTCTGAAAATTAATTTTTTAGTGTTTCACCGGCTTTCTTCCATAAACGCCAACTCATTTTGACTGAATTATAAATGTAAACAGTATGGCACTGACTTCTGAGCTCCTTGAACACGATTTCCAGGTGATCTTCACATATGAAGGCTCTATGTATTCTTACTGTTTCAATACATTCCTAAATATTTCCCTAGTTTCATTGTGAATTCTCAGAGTGTGAATCAGTGTTGTCCAGTGATTAAATCTCTATCATTGTGAATTCCAAGTATTTAAACAGCGTTTTTCCATATGTAACAGCTCTTTAAACGACAATTGTTACTACTTTAATCTTTAGCCTACCACCGGGATTTCTAATAGTTTTGAATTCTTTCCTCGTGTTATATCTGCTCTACCGAAAATGAATTAAGTGTTTAAACCACTTTATTCCAAAATCACCAACTCATTCAGACTGAATTATAAATGTAACCAGTATCCAACTCAGTCCTCAGCTCTTTGAACAAGATTTCCCAGCGATTAAACATTGTCCTACAGATGTTAAGGTTCTTTATTAATGTATTCTTAGTTTATCCAGCATATCGCTGAATATTTCCAAGGTAAATCATTGTGAATTCTCAGAGTTTGAATCTCTGTTGTCCTGTGATTCAAGGTCATTCATGGTGAATTCCAAGTGTTTATCCAGTGTTTTCCCATACATTCCGTCTCTTTAATCATAATTACTACTTTAATCATTAGCCTAAGTATCATTGGGATTTCTAATAGTTTTGGATACTTTCTTCCTGTTATGTCCTCTCTATGAAAATGAAATCAATGTTTAACCCACTTTATTGCAAAAACGCCAACTCATTTTGACTGAATTATAAATGTAAACAGTATGGCACTGACTTCTGAGCTCCTTGAACACGATTTCCAGGTGATCTTCACATATGAAGGCTCTATGTATTCTTACTGTTTCAATACATTCCTAAATATTTCCCTAGTTTCATTGTGAATTCTCAGAGTGTGAATCAGTGTTGTCCAGTGATTAAATCTCTATCATTGTGAATTCCAAGTATTTAAACAGCGTTTTTCCATATGTAACAGCTCTTTAAACGTCAATTGTTACTATTTTAATCTTTAGCCTACCACCGGGATTTCTAATAGTTTTGAATTCTTTCCTCGTGTTATATCTGCTCTACGAAAATGAATTAAGTGTTTAAACCACTTTATTCCAAAATCACCAACTCATTCAGACTGAATTATAAATGTAACCAGTATCCAACTCAGTCCTCAGCTCTTTGAACAAGATTTCCCAGCGATTAAACATTGTCCTACAGATGTTAAGGTTCTTTATTAATGTATTCTTAGTTTATCCAGCATATCGCTGAATATTTCCAAGGTAAATCATTGTGAATTCTCAGAGTTTGAATCTCTGTTGTCCTGTGATTCAAGGTCATTCATGGTGAATTCCAAGTGTTTATCCAGTGTTTTCCCATACATTCCGTCTCTTTAATCATAATTACTACTTTAATCATTAGCCTAAGTATCATTGGGATTTCTAATAGTTTTGGATACTTTCTTCCTGTTATGTCCTCTCTATGAAAATGAAATAAATGTTTAACCCACTTTATTGCAAAAATGCCAACTCATTTAGACTGAATTATACATGTAACCACAATCCAACTCAATCCTCAGCTCATTGAACACAATTTCCCAGTGATAAAAAATAGTCCTAAAGATGTTAAGGTTCTTTATTAATGTATTCCTAGTTTATCAAGCATATTGCTGAATATTTCACCAGCGAGAATCATTGTGGATTCTCAGAGTTTGAATCTCTGTTGTCCTGTGATTCAAGCTCATTCATGGTGAATTCCAAGTGTTTATCCAGGGTTTTCCCATATATACCAGCTGTTTAAACGTGAATTATTAGTACTTTAAAGACTCTCCTACCTTTCACAGCATGTTGAATTCAAATTCTCAGTATTTCAACAGGCAGTAGAGATGTTATAGTTCTACAACATTTTCCAAGTGTTTCAGGAACAGTCCTACACATTTCCCCGTTCTGTTTTTTTTCAGCTCTGATACTTTTAACCTTTTAATACAGGTATCGTACCAGCTCTTTAAAGGTACATTATTACTATTTTGAACACTAGCTGAACTATCATTTTATTTCTTAGAATTTTGAATACTTCCATAGCGTCATATCAGCTCTCTGAAAATTAATTTTTTAGTGTTTCACCGGCTTTCTTCCATAAACGCCAACTCATTTTGACTGAATTATAAATGTAAACAGTATGGCACTGACTTCTGAGCTCCTTGAACACGATTTCCAGGTGATCTTCACATATGAAGGCTCTATGTATTCTTACTGTTTCAATACATTCCTAAATATTTCCCTAGTTTCATTGTGAATTCTCAGAGTGTGAATCAGTGTTGTCCAGTGATTAAATCTCTATCATTGTGAATTCCAAGTATTTAAACAGCGTTTTTCCATATGTAACAGCTCTTTAAACGACAATTGTTACTACTTTAATCTTTAGCCTACCACCGGGATTTCTAATAGTTTTGAATTCATTCCTCGTGTTATATCTGCTCTACGAAAATGAATTAAGTGTTTAAACCACTTTATTCCAAAATCACCAACTCATTCAGACTGAATTATAAATGTAACCAGTATCCAACTCAGTCCTCAGCTCTTTGAACAAGATTTCCCAGCGATTAAACATTGTCCTACAGATGTTAAGGTTCTTTATTAATGTATTCTTAGTTTATCCAGCATATCGCTGAATATTTCCAAGGTAAATCATTGTGAATTCTCAGAGTTTGAATCTCTGTTGTCCTGTGATTCAAGGTCATTCATGGTGAATTCCAAGTGTTTATCCAGTGTTTTCCCATACATTCCGTCTCTTTAATCATAATTACTACTTTAATCATTAGCCTAAGTATCATTGGGATTTCTAATAGTTTTGGATACTTTCTTCCTGTTATGCCCTCTCTATGAAAATGAAATCAATGTTTAACCCACTTTATTGCGAAAACGCCAACTCATTTAGACTGAATTATACATGTAACCACTATCCAACTCAATCCTCAGCTCATTGAACACAATTTCCCAATGATAAAAAATAGTGCTAAAGATGTTAAGGTTCTTTATTAATGTATTCCTAGTTTATCAAGCATATTGCTGAATATTTCACCAGCGAGAATCATTGTGGATTCTCAGAGTTTGAATCTCTGTTGTCCTGAGATTCAAGCTCATTCATGGTGAATTCCAAGTGTTTATCCAGCGTTTTCCCATATATACCAGCTGTTTAAACGTGAATTATTACTACTTTAAAGACTCTCCTACCTTTCACAGCACGTTGAATTCAAATTCTCAGTATTTCAACAGGCAGTAGAGATGTTATAGTTCTACAACATTTTCCAAGGGTTTCAGAAACAGTCCTACACATTTCCCCGTTCTGTTTTTTTTCAGCTCTGATACTTTTAACCTTTTAATACAGGTATCGTACCAGCTCTTTAAAGGTACATTATTACTATTTTGAACACTAGCTGAACTATCATTTTATTTCTTAGAATTTTGAATACTTTCGTAGCGTCATATCAGCTCTATGAAAATGAATTTTTAAGTGTTTCACCGGCTTTCTTCCAAAAACGCCAACTCATTTTGACTGAATTATAAATGTAAACAGTATGGCACTGACTTCTGAGCTCCTTGAACACGATTTCCAGGTGATCTTCACATATGAAGGCTCTATGTATTCTTACTGTTTCAATACATTCCTAAATATTTCCCTAGTTTCATTGTGAATTCTCAGAGTGTGAATCAGTGTTGTCCAGTGATTAAATCTCTATCATTGTGAATTCCAAGTATTTAAACTGTGTTTTTCCATATGTAACAGCTCTTTAAACGACAATTGTTACTTCTTTAATCTTTAGCCTACCACCGGGATTTCTAATAGTTTTGAATTCCTTCCTCATTTTATATCCTCTCTACGAAAATGAATTAAGTGTTTAAACGACTTTATTCCAAAAACACCAACTCATTTAGACTGAATTATAAATGTAACCAGTATCCAACTCAGTCCTCAGCTCTTTGAACAAGATTTCCCAGCGATTAAGCATTGTCCTACAGATGTTAAGGTTCTTTATTAATGTATTCCCAGTTTATCAAGCATATTGCTGATTATTTCACCAGCGAATCATGGTTCTTTCTCAGAGTTTGAATCTCTGTTGTCCTGTCATTCCAGCTCATTCATTGTGAATTCCAAGTGTTTAGCCAGCGTTTTCCCATATATACCAGCTCTTTAAATGTGAATTATTGCTATTTTAAAGACTCTCCTACCTTTCACAGCACATTGAATACAAAGTATTAGAATTTCAACATGCAGTGGAGATGATATAGATCTACAACATATTCCATGTGTTTAAGAAACACTCTTTCACATTTCCCCGGTCTGACTTTATTGAGGTTTTAGACGTTAACCTTTTAATACAGGTATCATACCAGCTCTTTAAAGGTACAATATTACTACTTTGAACACACGCCTAACTATATCATTTTGATTTCTTAAATTTTGAATACTTTCATACTGTTACATAAGCTCTCTGAAAATTAATTTTTTAGTGTTTCACCGGCTTTCTTCCATAAACGCCAACTCATTTTGACTGAATTATAAATGTAAACAGTATGGCACTGACTTCTGAGCTCCTTGAACACGATTTCCAGGTGATCTTCACATATGAAGGCTCTATGTATTCTTACTGTTTCAATACATTCCTAAATATTTCCCTAGTTTCATTGTGAATTCTCAGAGTGTGAATCAGTGTTGTCCAGTGATTAAATCTCTATCATTGTGAATTCCAAGTATTTAAACAGCGTTTTTCCATATGTAACAGCTCTTTAAACGACAATTGTTACTACTTTAATCTTTAGCCTACCACCGGGATTTCTAATAGTTTTGAATTCTTTCCTCGTGTTATATCTGCTCTACGAAAATGAATTAAGTGTTTAAACCACTTTATTCCAAAATCACCAACTCATTCAGACTGAATTATAAATGTAACCAGTATCCAACTCAGTCCTCAGCTCTTTGAACAAGATTTCCCAGCGATTAAACATTGTCCTACAGATGTTAAGGTTCTTTATTAATGTATTCTTAGTTTATCCAGCATATCGCTGAATATTTCCAAGGTAAATCATTGTGAATTCTCAGAGTTTGAATCTCTGTTGTCCTGTGATTCAAGGTCATTCATGGTGAATTCCAAGTGTTTATCCAGTGTTTTCCCATACATTCCGTCTCTTTAATCATAATTACTACTTTAATCATTAGCCTAAGTATCATTGGGATTTCTAATAGTTTTGGATACTTTCTTCCTCTTATGTCCTCTCTATGAAAATGAAATAAATGTTTAACCCACTTTATTGCAAAAATGCCAACTCATTTAGACTGAATTATACATGTAACCACAATCCAACTCAATCCTCAGCTCATTGAACACAATTTCCCAGTGATAAAAAATAGTCCTAAAGATGTTAAGGTTCTTTATTAATGTATTCCTAGTTTATCAAGCATATTGCTGAATATTTCACCAGCGAGAATCATTGTGGATTCTCAGAGTTTGAATCTCTGTTGTCCTGTGATTCAAGCTCATTCATGGTGAATTCCAAGTGTTTATCCAGGGTTTTCCCATATATACCAGCTGTTTAAACGTGAATTATTAGTACTTTAAAGACTCTCCTACCTTTCACAGCATGTTGAATTCAAATTCTCAGTATTTCAACAGGCAGTAGAGATGTTATAGTTCTACAACATTTTCCAAGTGTTTCAGGAACAGTCCTACACATTTCCCCGTTCTGTTTTTTTTCAGCTCTGATACTTTTAACCTTTTAATACAGGTATCGTACCAGCTCTTTAAAGGTACATTATTACTATTTTGAACACTAGCTGAACTATCATTTTATTTCTTAGAATTTTGAATACTTCCATAGCGTCATATCAGCTCTCTGAAAATTAATTTTTTAGTGTTTCACCGGCTTTCTTCCATAAACGCCAACTCATTTTGACTGAATTATAAATGTAAACAGTATGGCACTGACTTCTGAGCTCCTTGAACACGATTTCCAGGTGATCTTCACATATGAAGGCTCTATGTATTCTTACTGTTTCAATACATTCCTAAATATTTCCCTAGTTTCATTGTGAATTCTCAGAGTGTGAATCAGTGTTGTCCAGTGATTAAATCTCTATCATTGTGAATTCCAAGTATTTAAACAGCGTTTTTCCATATGTAACAGCTCTTTAAACGACAATTGTTACTACTTTAATCTTTAGCCTACCACCGGGATTTCTAATAGTTTAGAATTCTTTCCTCGTGTTATATCTGCTCTACGAAAATGAATTAAGTGTTTAAACCACTTTATTCCAAAATCACCAACTCATTCAGACTGAATTATAAATGTAACCAGTATCCAACTCAGTCCTCAGCTCTTTGAACAAGATTTCCCAGCGATTAAACATTGTCCTACAGATGTTAAGGTTCTTTATTAATGTATTCTTAGTTTATCCAGCATATCGCTGAATATTTCCAAGGTAAATCATTGTGAATTCTCAGAGTTTGAATCTCTGTTGTCCTGTGATTCAAGGTCATTCATGGTGAATTCCAAGTGTTTATCCAGTGTTTTCCCATACATTCCGTCTCTTTAATCATAATTACTACTTTAATCATTAGCCTAAGTATCATTGGGATTTCTAATAGTTTTGGATACTTTCTTCCTGTTATGCCCTCTCTATGAAAATGAAATCAATGTTTAACCCACTTTATTGCGAAAACGCCAACTCATTTAGACTGAATTATACATGTAACCACTATCCAACTCAATCCTCAGCTCATTGAACACAATTTCCCAGTGATAAAAAATAGTGCTAAAGATGTTAAGGTTCTTTATTAATGTATTCCTAGTTTATCAAGCATATTGCTGAATATTTCACCAGCGAGAATCATTGTGGATTCTCAGAGTTTGAATCTCTGTTGTCCTGAGATTCAAGCTCATTCATGGTGAATTCCAAGTGTTTATCCAGCGTTTTCCCATATATACCAGCTGTTTAAACGTGAATTATTACTACTTTAAAGACTCTCCTACCTTTCACAGCACGTTGAATTCAAATTCTCAGTATTTCAACAGGCAGTAGAGATGTTATAGTTCTACAACATTTTCCAAGGGTTTCAGAAACAGTCCTACACATTTCCCCGTTCTGTTTTTTTTCAGCTCTGATACTTTTAACCTTTTAATACAGGTATCGTACCAGCTCTTTAAAGGTACATTATTACTATTTTGAACACTAGCTGAACTATCATTTTATTTCTTAGAATTTTGAATACTTTCGTAGCGTCATATCAGCTCTATGAAAATGAATTTTTAAGTGTTTCACCGGCTTTCTTCCAAAAACGCCAACTCATTTTGACTGAATTATAAATGTAAACAGTATGGCACTGACTTCTGAGCTCCTTGAACACGATTTCCAGGTGATCTTCACATATGAAGGCTCTATGTATTCTTACTGTTTCAATACATTCCTAAATATTTCCCTAGTTTCATTGTGAATTCTCAGAGTGTGAATCAGTGTTGTCCAGTGATTAAATCTCTATCATTGTGAATTCCAAGTATTTAAACAGCGTTTTTCCATATGTAACAGCTCTTTAAACGACAATTGTTACTTCTTTAATCTTTAGCCTACCACCGGGATTTCTAATAGTTTTGAATTCCTTCCTCATTTTATATCCTCTCTACGAAAATGAATTAAGTGTTTAAACGACTTTATTCCAAAAACACCAACTCATTTAGACTGAATTATAAATGTAACCAGTATCCAACTCAGTCCTCAGCTCTTTGAACAAGATTTCCCAGCGATTAAACATTGTCCTACAGATGTTAAGGTTCTTTATTAATGTATTCCCAGTTTATCAAGCATATTGCTGATTATTTCACCAGCGAATCATGGTTCTTTCTCAGAGTTTGAATCTCTGTTGTCCTGTCATTCCAGCTCATTCATTGTGAATTCCAAGTGTTTAGCCAGCGTTTTCCCATATATACCAGCTCTTTAAATGTGAATTATTGCTATTTTAAAGACTCTCCTACCTTTCACAGCACATTGAATACAAAGTATTAGAATTTCAACATGCAGTGGAGATGATATAGATCTACAACATATTCCATGTGTTTAAGAAACACTCTTTCACATTTCCCCGGTCTGACTTTATTGAGGTTTTAGACGTTAACCTTTTAATACAGGTATCATACCAGCTCTTTAAAGGTACAATATTACTACTTTGAACACACGCCTAACTATATCATTTTGATTTCTTAAATTTTGAATACTTTCATACTGTTACATAAGCTCTCTGAAAATTAATTTTTTAGTGTTTCACCGGCTTTCTTCCATAAACGCCAACTCATTTTGACTGAATTATAAATGTAAACAGTATGGCACTGACTTCTGAGCTCCTTGAACACGATTTCCAGGTGATCTTCACATATGAAGGCTCTATGTATTCTTACTGTTTCAATACATTCCTAAATATTTCCCTAGTTTCATTGTGAATTCTCAGAGTGTGAATCAGTGTTGTCCAGTGATTAAATCTCTATCATTGTGAATTCCAAGTATTTAAACAGCGTTTTTCCATATGTAACAGCTCTTTAAACGACAATTGTTACTACTTTAATCTTTAGCCTACCACCGGGATTTCTAATAGTTTTGAATTCTTTCCTCGTGTTATATCTGCTCTACGAAAATGAATTAAGTGTTTAAACCACTTTATTCCAAAATCACCAACTCATTCAGACTGAATTATAAATGTAACCAGTATCCAACTCAGTCCTCAGCTCTTTGAACAAGATTTCCCAGCGATTAAACATTGTCCTACAGATGTTAAGGTTCTTTATTAATGTATTCTTAGTTTATCCAGCATATCGCTGAATATTTCCAAGGTAAATCATTGTGAATTCTCAGAGTTTGAATCTCTGTTGTCCTGTGATTCAAGGTCATTCATGGTGAATTCCAAGTGTTTATCCAGTGTTTTCCCATACATTCCGTCTCTTTAATCATAATTACTACTTTAATCATTAGCCTAAGTATCATTGGGATTTCTAATAGTTTTGGATACTTTCTTCCTCTTATGTCCTCTCTATGAAAATGAAATAAATGTTTAACCCACTTTATTGCAAAAATGCCAACTCATTTAGACTGAATTATACATGTAACCACAATCCAACTCAATCCTCAGCTCATTGAACACAATTTCCCAGTGATAAAAAATAGTCCTAAAGATGTTAAGGTTCTTTATTAATGTATTCCTAGTTTATCAAGCATATTGCTGAATATTTCACCAGCGAGAATCATTGTGGATTCTCAGAGTTTGAATCTCTGTTGTCCTGTGATTCAAGCTCATTCATGGTGAATTCCAAGTGTTTATCCAGGGTTTTCCCATATATACCAGCTGTTTAAACGTGAATTATTAGTACTTTAAAGACTCTCCTACCTTTCACAGCATGTTGAATTCAAATTCTCAGTATTTCAACAGGCAGTAGAGATGTTATAGTTCTACAACATTTTCCAAGTGTTTCAGGAACAGTCCTACACATTTCCCCGTTCTGTTTTTTTTCAGCTCTGATACTTTTAACCTTTTAATACAGGTATCGTACCAGCTCTTTAAAGGTACATTATTACTATTTTGAACACTAGCTGAACTATCATTTTATTTCTTAGAATTTTGAATACTTCCATAGCGTCATATCAGCTCTCTGAAAATTAATTTTTTAGTGTTTCACCGGCTTTCTTCCATAAACGCCAACTCATTTTGACTGAATTATGAATGTAAACAGTATGGCACTGACTTCTGAGCTCCTTGAACACGATTTCCAGGTGATCTTCACATATGAAGGCTCTATGTATTCTTACTGTTTCAATACATTCCTAAATATTTCCCTAGTTTCATTGTGAATTCTCAGAGTGTGAATCACTGTTGTCCAGTGATTAAATCTCTATCATTGTGAATTCCAAGTATTTAAACAGCGTTTTTCCATATGTAACAGCTCTTTAAACGACAATTGTTACTTCTTTAATCTTTAGCCTACCACCGGGATTTCTAATAGTTTTGAATTCCTTCCTCATTTTATATCCTCTCTACGAAAATGAATTAAGTGTTTAAACGACTTTATTCCAAAAACACCAACTCATTTAGACTGAATTATAAATGTAACCAGTATCCAACTCAGTCCTCAGCTCTTTGAACAAGATTTCCCAGCGATTAAACATTGTCCTACAGATGTTAAGGTTCTTTATTAATGTATTCCCAGTTTATCAAGCATATTGCTGATTATTTCACCAGCGAATCATGGTTCTTTCTCAGAGTTTGAATCTCTGTTGTCCTGTCATTCCAGCTCATTCATTGTGAATTCCAAGTGTTTAGCCAGCGTTTTCCCATATATACCAGCTCTTTAAATGTGAATTATTGCTATTTTAAAGACTCTCCTACCTTTCACAGCACATTGAATACAAAGTATTAGAATTTCAACATGCAGTGGAGATGATATAGATCTACAACATATTCCATGTGTTTAAGAAACACTCTTTCACATTTCCCCGGTCTGACTTTATTGAGGTTTTAGACGTTAACCTTTTAATACAGGTATCATACCAGCTCTTTAAAGGTACAATATTACTACTTTGAACACACGCCTAACTATATCATTTTGATTTCTTAAATTTTGAATACTTTCATACTGTTACATAAGCTCTATGAAAATGAATTTTTAAGTGTTTCACCGGCTTTCGTCCATAAACACCAACTCATTTTGACTGAATTATAAATGTAAACAGTATGGCACTGACTTCTGAGCTCCTTGAACACGATTTCCAGGTGATCTTCACATATGAAGGCTCTATGTATTCTTACTGTTTCAATACATTCCTAAATATTTCCCTAGTTTCATTGTGAATTCTCAGTGTGAATCACTGTTGTCCAGTGATTAAATCTCTATCATTGTGAATTCCAAGTATTTAAACAGCGTTTTTCCATATGTAACAGCTCTTTAAACGTCAATTGTTACTACTTTAATCTTCAGCCTACCACCGGGATTTCTAATAGTTTTGAATTCTTTCCTCGTGTTATATCTGCTCTACGAAAATGAATTAAGTGTTTAAACCACTTTATTCCAAAATCACCAACTCATTCAGACTGAATTATAAATGTAACCAGTATCCAACTCAGTCCTCAGCTCTTTGAACAAGATTTCCCAGCGATTAAACATTGTCCTACAGATGTTAAGGTTCTTTATTAATGTATTCTTAGTTTATCCAGCATATCGCTGAATATTTCCAAGGTAAATCATTGTGAATTCTCAGAGTTTGAATCTCTGTTGTCCTGTGATTCAAGGTCATTCATGGTGAATTCCAAGTGTTTATCCAGTGTTTTCCCATACATTCCGTCTCTTTAATCATAATTACTACTTTAATCATTAGCCTAAGTATCATTGGGATTTCTAATAGTTTTGGATACTTTCTTCCTGTTATGTCCTGTCTATGAAAATGAAATAAATGTTTAACCCACTTTATTGCAAAAACGCCAACTCATTTAGACTGAATTATACATGTAACCAATATCCAACTCAATCCTCAGCTCATTGAACACAATTTCCCAGTGATAAAAAATAGTGCTAAAGATGTTAAGGTTCTTTATTAATGTATTCCTAGTTTATCAAGCATATTGCTGAATATTACACCAGCGAGAATCATTGTGGATTCTCAGAGTTTGAATCTCTGTTGTCCTGAGATTCAAGCTCATTCATGGTGAATTCCAAGTGTTTATCCAGCGTTTTCCCATGTATACCAGCTGTTTAAACGTGAATTATTACTACTTTAAAGACTCTCCTATCTTTCACAGCACGTTGAATTCAAATTCTCAGTATTTCAACAGGCAGTAGAGATGTTATAGTTCTACAACATTTTCCAAGGGTTTCAGAAACAGTCCTACACATTTCCCCGTTCTGTTTTTTTTCAGCTCTGATACTTTTAACCTTTTAATACAGGTATCGTACCAGCTCTTTAAAGGTACATTATTACTATTTTGAACACTAGCTGAACTATCATTTTATTTCTTAGAATTTTGAATACTTCCATAGCGTCATATCAGCTCTCTGAAAATTAATTTTTTAGTGTTTCACCGGCTTTCTTCCATAAACGCCAACTCATTTTGACTGAATTATAAATGTAAACAGTATGGCACTGACTTCTGAGCTCCTTGAACACGATTTCCAGGTGATCTTCACATATGAAGGCTCTATGTATTCTTACTGTTTCAATACATTCCTAAATATTTCCCTAGTTTCATTGTGAATTCTCAGAGTGTGAATCAGTGTTGTCCAGTGATTAAATCTCTATCATTGTGAATTCCAAGTATTTAAACAGCGTTTTTCCATATGTAACAGCTCTTTAAACGACAATTGTTACTACTTTAATCTTTAGCCTACCACCGGGATTTCTAATAGTTTTGAATTCTTTCCTCGTGTTATATCTGCTCTACCGAAAATGAATTAAGTGTTTAAACCACTTTATTCCAAAATCACCAACTCATTCAGACTGAATTATAAATGTAACCAGTATCCAACTCAGTCCTCAGCTCTTTGAACAAGATTTCCCAGCGATTAAACATTGTCCTACAGATGTTAAGGTTCTTTATTAATGTATTCTTAGTTTATCCAGCATATCGCTGAATATTTCCAAGGTAAATCATTGTGAATTCTCAGAGTTTGAATCTCTGTTGTCCTGTGATTCAAGGTCATTCATGGTGAATTCCAAGTGTTTATCCAGTGTTTTCCCATACATTCCGTCTCTTTAATCATAATTACTACTTTAATCATTAGCCTAAGTATCATTGGGATTTCTAATAGTTTTGGATACTTTCTTCCTGTTATGTCCTCTCTATGAAAATGAAATCAATGTTTAACCCACTTTATTGCAAAAACGCCAACTCATTTTGACTGAATTATAAATGTAAACAGTATGGCACTGACTTCTGAGCTCCTTGAACACGATTTCCAGGTGATCTTCACATATGAAGGCTCTATGTATTCTTACTGTTTCAATACATTCCTAAATATTTCCCTAGTTTCATTGTGAATTCTCAGAGTGTGAATCAGTGTTGTCCAGTGATTAAATCTCTATCATTGTGAATTCCAAGTATTTAAACAGCGTTTTTCCATATGTAACAGCTCTTTAAACGTCAATTGTTACTATTTTAATCTTTAGCCTACCACCGGGATTTCTAATAGTTTTGAATTCTTTCCTCGTGTTATATCTGCTCTACGAAAATGAATTAAGTGTTTAAACCACTTTATTCCAAAATCACCAACTCATTCAGACTGAATTATAAATGTAACCAGTATCCAACTCAGTCCTCAGCTCTTTGAACAAGATTTCCCAGCGATTAAACATTGTCCTACAGATGTTAAGGTTCTTTATTAATGTATTCTTAGTTTATCCAGCATATCGCTGAATATTTCCAAGGTAAATCATTGTGAATTCTCAGAGTTTGAATCTCTGTTGTCCTGTGATTCAAGGTCATTCATGGTGAATTCCAAGTGTTTATCCAGTGTTTTCCCATACATTCCGTCTCTTTAATCATAATTACTACTTTAATCATTAGCCTAAGTATCATTGGGATTTCTAATAGTTTTGGATACTTTCTTCCTGTTATGTCCTCTCTATGAAAATGAAATAAATGTTTAACCCACTTTATTGCAAAAATGCCAACTCATTTAGACTGAATTATACATGTAACCACAATCCAACTCAATCCTCAGCTCATTGAACACAATTTCCCAGTGATAAAAAATAGTCCTAAAGATGTTAAGGTTCTTTATTAATGTATTCCTAGTTTATCAAGCATATTGCTGAATATTTCACCAGCGAGAATCATTGTGGATTCTCAGAGTTTGAATCTCTGTTGTCCTGTGATTCAAGCTCATTCATGGTGAATTCCAAGTGTTTATCCAGGGTTTTCCCATATATACCAGCTGTTTAAACGTGAATTATTAGTACTTTAAAGACTCTCCTACCTTTCACAGCATGTTGAATTCAAATTCTCAGTATTTCAACAGGCAGTAGAGATGTTATAGTTCTACAACATTTTCCAAGTGTTTCAGGAACAGTCCTACACATTTCCCCGTTCTGTTTTTTTTCAGCTCTGATACTTTTAACCTTTTAATACAGGTATCGTACCAGCTCTTTAAAGGTACATTATTACTATTTTGAACACTAGCTGAACTATCATTTTATTTCTTAGAATTTTGAATACTTCCATAGCGTCATATCAGCTCTCTGAAAATTAATTTTTTAGTGTTTCACCGGCTTTCTTCCATAAACGCCAACTCATTTTGACTGAATTATAAATGTAAACAGTATGGCACTGACTTCTGAGCTCCTTGAACACGATTTCCAGGTGATCTTCACATATGAAGGCTCTATGTATTCTTACTGTTTCAATACATTCCTAAATATTTCCCTAGTTTCATTGTGAATTCTCAGAGTGTGAATCAGTGTTGTCCAGTGATTAAATCTCTATCATTGTGAATTCCAAGTATTTAAACAGCGTTTTTCCATATGTAACAGCTCTTTAAACGACAATTGTTACTACTTTAATCTTTAGCCTACCACCGGGATTTCTAATAGTTTTGAATTCATTCCTCGTGTTATATCTGCTCTACGAAAATGAATTAAGTGTTTAAACCACTTTATTCCAAAATCACCAACTCATTCAGACTGAATTATAAATGTAACCAGTATCCAACTCAGTCCTCAGCTCTTTGAACAAGATTTCCCAGCGATTAAACATTGTCCTACAGATGTTAAGGTTCTTTATTAATGTATTCTTAGTTTATCCAGCATATCGCTGAATATTTCCAAGGTAAATCATTGTGAATTCTCAGAGTTTGAATCTCTGTTGTCCTGTGATTCAAGGTCATTCATGGTGAATTCCAAGTGTTTATCCAGTGTTTTCCCATACATTCCGTCTCTTTAATCATAATTACTACTTTAATCATTAGCCTAAGTATCATTGGGATTTCTAATAGTTTTGGATACTTTCTTCCTGTTATGCCCTCTCTATGAAAATGAAATCAATGTTTAACCCACTTTATTGCGAAAACGCCAACTCATTTAGACTGAATTATACATGTAACCACTATCCAACTCAATCCTCAGCTCATTGAACACAATTTCCCAATGATAAAAAATAGTGCTAAAGATGTTAAGGTTCTTTATTAATGTATTCCTAGTTTATCAAGCATATTGCTGAATATTTCACCAGCGAGAATCATTGTGGATTCTCAGAGTTTGAATCTCTGTTGTCCTGAGATTCAAGCTCATTCATGGTGAATTCCAAGTGTTTATCCAGCGTTTTCCCATATATACCAGCTGTTTAAACGTGAATTATTACTACTTTAAAGACTCTCCTACCTTTCACAGCACGTTGAATTCAAATTCTCAGTATTTCAACAGGCAGTAGAGATGTTATAGTTCTACAACATTTTCCAAGGGTTTCAGAAACAGTCCTACACATTTCCCCGTTCTGTTTTTTTTCAGCTCTGATACTTTTAACCTTTTAATACAGGTATCGTACCAGCTCTTTAAAGGTACATTATTACTATTTTGAACACTAGCTGAACTATCATTTTATTTCTTAGAATTTTGAATACTTTCGTAGCGTCATATCAGCTCTATGAAAATGAATTTTTAAGTGTTTCACCGGCTTTCTTCCAAAAACGCCAACTCATTTTGACTGAATTATAAATGTAAACAGTATGGCACTGACTTCTGAGCTCCTTGAACACGATTTCCAGGTGATCTTCACATATGAAGGCTCTATGTATTCTTACTGTTTCAATACATTCCTAAATATTTCCCTAGTTTCATTGTGAATTCTCAGAGTGTGAATCAGTGTTGTCCAGTGATTAAATCTCTATCATTGTGAATTCCAAGTATTTAAACTGTGTTTTTCCATATGTAACAGCTCTTTAAACGACAATTGTTACTTCTTTAATCTTTAGCCTACCACCGGGATTTCTAATAGTTTTGAATTCCTTCCTCATTTTATATCCTCTCTACGAAAATGAATTAAGTGTTTAAACGACTTTATTCCAAAAACACCAACTCATTTAGACTGAATTATAAATGTAACCAGTATCCAACTCAGTCCTCAGCTCTTTGAACAAGATTTCCCAGCGATTAAACATTGTCCTACAGATGTTAAGGTTCTTTATTAATGTATTCCCAGTTTATCAAGCATATTGCTGATTATTTCACCAGCGAATCATGGTTCTTTCTCAGAGTTTGAATCTCTGTTGTCCTGTCATTCCAGCTCATTCATTGTGAATTCCAAGTGTTTAGCCAGCGTTTTCCCATATATACCAGCTCTTTAAATGTGAATTATTGCTATTTTAAAGACTCTCCTACCTTTCACAGCACATTGAATACAAAGTATTAGAATTTCAACATGCAGTGGAGATGATATAGATCTACAACATATTCCATGTGTTTAAGAAACACTCTTTCACATTTCCCCGGTCTGACTTTATTGAGGTTTTAGACGTTAACCTTTTAATACAGGTATCATACCAGCTCTTTAAAGGTACAATATTACTACTTTGAACACACGCCTAACTATATCATTTTGATTTCTTAAATTTTGAATACTTTCATACTGTTACATAAGCTCTCTGAAAATTAATTTTTTAGTGTTTCACCGGCTTTCTTCCATAAACGCCAACTCATTTTGACTGAATTATAAATGTAAACAGTATGGCACTGACTTCTGAGCTCCTTGAACACGATTTCCAGGTGATCTTCACATATGAAGGCTCTATGTATTCTTACTGTTTCAATACATTCCTAAATATTTCCCTAGTTTCATTGTGAATTCTCAGAGTGTGAATCAGTGTTGTCCAGTGATTAAATCTCTATCATTGTGAATTCCAAGTATTTAAACAGCGTTTTTCCATATGTAACAGCTCTTTAAACGACAATTGTTACTACTTTAATCTTTAGCCTACCACCGGGATTTCTAATAGTTTTGAATTCTTTCCTCGTGTTATATCTGCTCTACGAAAATGAATTAAGTGTTTAAACCACTTTATTCCAAAATCACCAACTCATTCAGACTGAATTATAAATGTAACCAGTATCCAACTCAGTCCTCAGCTCTTTGAACAAGATTTCCCAGCGATTAAACATTGTCCTACAGATGTTAAGGTTCTTTATTAATGTATTCTTAGTTTATCCAGCATATCGCTGAATATTTCCAAGGTAAATCATTGTGAATTCTCAGAGTTTGAATCTCTGTTGTCCTGTGATTCAAGGTCATTCATGGTGAATTCCAAGTGTTTATCCAGTGTTTTCCCATACATTCCGTCTCTTTAATCATAATTACTACTTTAATCATTAGCCTAAGTATCATTGGGATTTCTAATAGTTTTGGATACTTTCTTCCTCTTATGTCCTCTCTATGAAAATGAAATAAATGTTTAACCCACTTTATTGCAAAAATGCCAACTCATTTAGACTGAATTATACATGTAACCACAATCCAACTCAATCCTCAGCTCATTGAACACAATTTCCCAGTGATAAAAAATAGTCCTAAAGATGTTAAGGTTCTTTATTAATGTATTCCTAGTTTATCAAGCATATTGCTGAATATTTCACCAGCGAGAATCATTGTGGATTCTCAGAGTTTGAATCTCTGTTGTCCTGTGATTCAAGCTCATTCATGGTGAATTCCAAGTGTTTATCCAGGGTTTTCCCATATATACCAGCTGTTTAAACGTGAATTATTAGTACTTTAAAGACTCTCCTACCTTTCACAGCATGTTGAATTCAAATTCTCAGTATTTCAACAGGCAGTAGAGATGTTATAGTTCTACAACATTTTCCAAGTGTTTCAGGAACAGTCCTACACATTTCCCCGTTCTGTTTTTTTTCAGCTCTGATACTTTTAACCTTTTAATACAGGTATCGTACCAGCTCTTTAAAGGTACATTATTACTATTTTGAACACTAGCTGAACTATCATTTTATTTCTTAGAATTTTGAATACTTCCATAGCGTCATATCAGCTCTCTGAAAATTAATTTTTTAGTGTTTCACCGGCTTTCTTCCATAAACGCCAACTCATTTTGACTGAATTATGAATGTAAACAGTATGGCACTGACTTCTGAGCTCCTTGAACACGATTTCCAGGTGATCTTCACATATGAAGGCTCTATGTATTCTTACTGTTTCAATACATTCCTAAATATTTCCCTAGTTTCATTGTGAATTCTCAGAGTGTGAATCACTGTTGTCCAGTGATTAAATCTCTATCATTGTGAATTCCAAGTATTTAAACAGCGTTTTTCCATATGTAACAGCTCTTTAAACGACAATTGTTACTTCTTTAATCTTTAGCCTACCACCGGGATTTCTAATAGTTTTGAATTCCTTCCTCATTTTATATCCTCTCTACGAAAATGAATTAAGTGTTTAAACGACTTTATTCCAAAAACACCAACTCATTTAGACTGAATTATAAATGTAACCAGTATCCAACTCAGTCCTCAGCTCTTTGAACAAGATTTCCCAGCGATTAAACATTGTCCTACAGATGTTAAGGTTCTTTATTAATGTATTCCCAGTTTATCAAGCATATTGCTGATTATTTCACCAGCGAATCATGGTTCTTTCTCAGAGTTTGAATCTCTGTTGTCCTGTCATTCCAGCTCATTCATTGTGAATTCCAAGTGTTTAGCCAGCGTTTTCCCATATATACCAGCTCTTTAAATGTGAATTATTGCTATTTTAAAGACTCTCCTACCTTTCACAGCACATTGAATACAAAGTATTAGAATTTCAACATGCAGTGGAGATGATATAGATCTACAACATATTCCATGTGTTTAAGAAACACTCTTTCACATTTCCCCGGTCTGACTTTATTGAGGTTTTAGACGTTAACCTTTTAATACAGGTATCATACCAGCTCTTTAAAGGTACAATATTACTACTTTGAACACACGCCTAACTATATCATTTTGATTTCTTAAATTTTGAATACTTTCATACTGTTACATAAGCTCTATGAAAATGAATTTTTAAGTGTTTCACCGGCTTTCGTCCATAAACACCAACTCATTTTGACTGAATTATAAATGTAAACAGTATGGCACTGACTTCTGAGCTCCTTGAACACGATTTCCAGGTGATCTTCACATATGAAGGCTCTATGTATTCTTACTGTTTCAATACATTCCTAAATATTTCCCTAGTTTCATTGTGAATTCTCAGTGTGAATCACTGTTGTCCAGTGATTAAATCTCTATCATTGTGAATTCCAAGTATTTAAACAGCGTTTTTCCATATGTAACAGCTCTTTAAACGTCAATTGTTACTACTTTAATCTTCAGCCTACCACCGGGATTTCTAATAGTTTTGAATTCTTTCCTCGTGTTATATCTGCTCTACGAAAATGAATTAAGTGTTTAAACCACTTTATTCCAAAATCACCAACTCATTCAGACTGAATTATAAATGTAACCAGTATCCAACTCAGTCCTCAGCTCTTTGAACAAGATTTCCCAGCGATTAAACATTGTCCTACAGATGTTAAGGTTCTTTATTAATGTATTCTTAGTTTATCCAGCATATCGCTGAATATTTCCAAGGTAAATCATTGTGAATTCTCAGAGTTTGAATCTCTGTTGTCCTGTGATTCAAGGTCATTCATGGTGAATTCCAAGTGTTTATCCAGTGTTTTCCCATACATTCCGTCTCTTTAATCATAATTACTACTTTAATCATTAGCCTAAGTATCATTGGGATTTCTAATAGTTTTGGATACTTTCTTCCTGTTATGTCCTGTCTATGAAAATGAAATAAATGTTTAACCCACTTTATTGCAAAAACGCCAACTCATTTAGACTGAATTATACATGTAACCAATATCCAACTCAATCCTCAGCTCATTGAACACAATTTCCCAGTGATAAAAAATAGTGCTAAAGATGTTAAGGTTCTTTATTAATGTATTCCTAGTTTATCAAGCATATTGCTGAATATTACACCAGCGAGAATCATTGTGGATTCTCAGAGTTTGAATCTCTGTTGTCCTGAGATTCAAGCTCATTCATGGTGAATTCCAAGTGTTTATCCAGCGTTTTCCCATGTATACCAGCTGTTTAAACGTGAATTATTACTACTTTAAAGACTCTCCTATCTTTCACAGCACGTTGAATTCAAATTCTCAGTATTTCAACAGGCAGTAGAGATGTTATAGTTCTACAACATTTTCCAAGGGTTTCAGAAACAGTCCTACACATTTCCCCGTTCTGTTTTTTTTCAGCTCTGATACTTTTAACCTTTTAATACAGGTATCGTACCAGCTCTTTAAAGGTACATTATTACTATTTTGAACACTAGCTGAACTATCATTTTATTTCTTAGAATTTTGAATACTTCCATAGCGTCATATCAGCTCTCTGAAAATTAATTTTTTAGTGTTTCACCGGCTTTCTTCCATAAACGCCAACTCATTTTGACTGAATTATAAATGTAAACAGTATGGCACTGACTTCTGAGCTCCTTGAACACGATTTCCAGGTGATCTTCACATATGAAGGCTCTATGTATTCTTACTGTTTCAATACATTCCTAAATATTTCCCTAGTTTCATTGTGAATTCCCAGAGTGTGAATCAGTGTTGTCCAGTGATTAAATCTCTATCATTGTGAATTCCAAGTATTTAAACAGCGTTTTTCCATATGTAACAGCTCTTTAAACGACAATTGTTACTACTTTAATCTTTAGCCTACCACCGGGATTTCTAATAGTTTTGAATTCTTTCCTCGTGTTATATCTGCTCTACCGAAAATGAATTAAGTGTTTAAACCACTTTATTCCAAAATCACCAACTCATTCAGACTGAATTATAAATGTAACCAGTATCCAACTCAGTCCTCAGCTCTTTGAACAAGATTTCCCAGCGATTAAACATTGTCCTACAGATGTTAAGGTTCTTTATTAATGTATTCTTAGTTTATCCAGCATATCGCTGAATATTTCCAAGGTAAATCATTGTGAATTCTCAGAGTTTGAATCTCTGTTGTCCTGTGATTCAAGGTCATTCATGGTGAATTCCAAGTGTTTATCCAGTGTTTTCCCATACATTCCGTCTCTTTAATCATAATTACTACTTTAATCATTAGCCTAAGTATCATTGGGATTTCTAATAGTTTTGGATACTTTCTTCCTGTTATGTCCTCTCTATGAAAATGAAATCAATGTTTAACCCACTTTATTGCAAAAACGCCAACTCATTTTGACTGAATTATAAATGTAAACAGTATGGCACTGACTTCTGAGCTCCTTGAACACGATTTCCAGGTGATCTTCACATATGAAGGCTCTATGTATTCTTACTGTTTCAATACATTCCTAAATATTTCCCTAGTTTCATTGTGAATTCTCAGAGTGTGAATCAGTGTTGTCCAGTGATTAAATCTCTATCATTGTGAATTCCAAGTATTTAAACAGCGTTTTTCCATATGTAACAGCTCTTTAAACGTCAATTGTTACTATTTTAATCTTTAGCCTACCACCGGGATTTCTAATAGTTTTGAATTCTTTCCTCGTGTTATATCTGCTCTACGAAAATGAATTAAGTGTTTAAACCACTTTATTCCAAAATCACCAACTCATTCAGACTGAATTATAAATGTAACCAGTATCCAACTCAGTCCTCAGCTCTTTGAACAAGATTTCCCAGCGATTAAACATTGTCCTACAGATGTTAAGGTTCTTTATTAATGTATTCTTAGTTTATCCAGCATATCGCTGAATATTTCCAAGGTAAATCATTGTGAATTCTCAGAGTTTGAATCTCTGTTGTCCTGTGATTCAAGGTCATTCATGGTGAATTCCAAGTGTTTATCCAGTGTTTTCCCATACATTCCGTCTCTTTAATCATAATTACTACTTTAATCATTAGCCTAAGTATCATTGGGATTTCTAATAGTTTTGGATACTTTCTTCCTGTTATGTCCTCTCTATGAAAATGAAATAAATGTTTAACCCACTTTATTGCAAAAATGCCAACTCATTTAGACTGAATTATACATGTAACCACAATCCAACTCAATCCTCAGCTCATTGAACACAATTTCCCAGTGATAAAAAATAGTCCTAAAGATGTTAAGGTTCTTTATTAATGTATTCCTAGTTTATCAAGCATATTGCTGAATATTTCACCAGCGAGAATCATTGTGGATTCTCAGAGTTTGAATCTCTGTTGTCCTGTGATTCAAGCTCATTCATGGTGAATTCCAAGTGTTTATCCAGGGTTTTCCCATATATACCAGCTGTTTAAACGTGAATTATTAGTACTTTAAAGACTCTCCTACCTTTCACAGCATGTTGAATTCAAATTCTCAGTATTTCAACAGGCAGTAGAGATGTTATAGTTCTACAACATTTTCCAAGTGTTTCAGGAACAGTCCTACACATTTCCCCGTTCTGTTTTTTTTCAGCTCTGATACTTTTAACCTTTTAATACAGGTATCGTACCAGCTCTTTAAAGGTACATTATTACTATTTTGAACACTAGCTGAACTATCATTTTATTTCTTAGAATTTTGAATACTTCCATAGCGTCATATCAGCTCTCTGAAAATTAATTTTTTAGTGTTTCACCGGCTTTCTTCCATAAACGCCAACTCATTTTGACTGAATTATAAATGTAAACAGTATGGCACTGACTTCTGAGCTCCTTGAACACGATTTCCAGGTGATCTTCACATATGAAGGCTCTATGTATTCTTACTGTTTCAATACATTCCTAAATATTTCCCTAGTTTCATTGTGAATTCTCAGAGTGTGAATCAGTGTTGTCCAGTGATTAAATCTCTATCATTGTGAATTCCAAGTATTTAAACAGCGTTTTTCCATATGTAACAGCTCTTTAAACGACAATTGTTACTACTTTAATCTTTAGCCTACCACCGGGATTTCTAATAGTTTTGAATTCATTCCTCGTGTTATATCTGCTCTACGAAAATGAATTAAGTGTTTAAACCACTTTATTCCAAAATCACCAACTCATTCAGACTGAATTATAAATGTAACCAGTATCCAACTCAGTCCTCAGCTCTTTGAACAAGATTTCCCAGCGATTAAACATTGTCCTACAGATGTTAAGGTTCTTTATTAATGTATTCTTAGTTTATCCAGCATATCGCTGAATATTTCCAAGGTAAATCATTGTGAATTCTCAGAGTTTGAATCTCTGTTGTCCTGTGATTCAAGGTCATTCATGGTGAATTCCAAGTGTTTATCCAGTGTTTTCCCATACATTCCGTCTCTTTAATCATAATTACTACTTTAATCATTAGCCTAAGTATCATTGGGATTTCTAATAGTTTTGGATACTTTCTTCCTGTTATGCCCTCTCTATGAAAATGAAATCAATGTTTAACCCACTTTATTGCGAAAACGCCAACTCATTTAGACTGAATTATACATGTAACCACTATCCAACTCAATCCTCAGCTCATTGAACACAATTTCCCAATGATAAAAAATAGTGCTAAAGATGTTAAGGTTCTTTATTAATGTATTCCTAGTTTATCAAGCATATTGCTGAATATTTCACCAGCGAGAATCATTGTGGATTCTCAGAGTTTGAATCTCTGTTGTCCTGAGATTCAAGCTCATTCATGGTGAATTCCAAGTGTTTATCCAGCGTTTTCCCATATATACCAGCTGTTTAAACGTGAATTATTACTACTTTAAAGACTCTCCTACCTTTCACAGCACGTTGAATTCAAATTCTCAGTATTTCAACAGGCAGTAGAGATGTTATAGTTCTACAACATTTTCCAAGTGTTTCAGAAACAGTCCTACACATTTCCCCGTTCTGTTTTTTTTCAGCTCTGATACTTTTAACCTTTTAATACAGGTATCGTACCAGCTCTTTAAAGGTACATTATTACTATTTTGAACACTAGCTGAACTATCATTTTATTTCTTAGAATTTTGAATACTTCCATAGCGTCATATCAGCTCTCTGAAAATTAATTTTTTAGTGTTTCACCGGCTTTCTTCCATAAACGCCAACTCATTTTGACTGAATTATGAATGTAAACAGTATGGCACTGACTTCTGAGCTCCTTGAACACGATTTCCAGGTGATCTTCACATATGAAGGCTCTATGTATTCTTACTGTTTCAATACATTCCTAAATATTTCCCTAGTTTCATTGTGAATTCTCAGAGTGTGAATCACTGTTGTCCAGTGATTAAATCTCTATCATTGTGAATTCCAAGTATTTAAACAGCGTTTTTCCATATGTAACAGCTCTTTAAACGACAATTGTTACTTCTTTAATCTTTAGCCTACCACCGGGATTTCTAATAGTTTTGAATTCCTTCCTCATTTTATATCCTCTCTACGAAAATGAATTAAGTGTTTAAACGACTTTATTCCAAAAACACCAACTCATTTAGACTGAATTATAAATGTAACCAGTATCCAACTCAGTCCTCAGCTCTTTGAACAAGATTTCCCAGCGATTAAACATTGTCCTACAGATGTTAAGGTTCTTTATTAATGTATTCCCAGTTTATCAAGCATATTGCTGATTATTTCACCAGCGAATCATGGTTCTTTCTCAGAGTTTGAATCTCTGTTGTCCTGTCATTCCAGCTCATTCATTGTGAATTCCAAGTGTTTAGCCAGCGTTTTCCCATATATACCAGCTCTTTAAATGTGAATTATTGCTATTTTAAAGACTCTCCTACCTTTCACAGCACATTGAATACAAAGTATTAGAATTTCAACATGCAGTGGAGATGATATAGATCTACAACATATTCCATGTGTTTAAGAAACACTCTTTCACATTTACCCGGTCTGACTTTATTGAGGTTTTAGACGTTAACCTTTTAATACAGGTATCATACCAGCTCTTTAAAAGTACAATATTACTACTTTGAACACACGCCTAACTATATCATTTTGATTTCTTAAATTTTGAATACTTTCATACTGTTACATAAGCTCTATGAAAATGAATTTTTAAGTGTTTCACCGGCTTTCGTCCATAAACACCAACTCATTTCGACTGAATTATAAATGTAAACAGTATGGCACTGACTTCTGAGCTCCTTGAACACGATTTCCAGGTGATCTTCACATATGAAGGCTCTATGTATTCTTACTGTTTCAATACATTCCTAAATATTTCCCTAGTTTCATTGTGAATTCTCAGTGTGAATCACTGTTGTCCAGTGATTAAATCTCTATCATTGTGAATTCCAAGTATTTAAACAGCGTTTTTCCATATGTAACAGCTCTTTAAACGTCAATTGTTACTACTTTAATCTTCAGCCTACCACCGGGATTTCTAATAGTTTTGAATTCTTTCCTCGTGTTATATCTGCTCTACGAAAATGAATTAAGTGTTTAAACCACTTTATTCCAAAATCACCAACTCATTCAGACTGAATTATAAATGTAACCAGTATCCAACTCAGTCCTCAGCTCTTTGAACAAGATTTCCCAGCGATTAAACATTGTCCTACAGATGTTAAGGTTCTTTATTAATGTATTCTTAGTTTATCCAGCATATCGCTGAATATTTCCAAGGTAAATCATTGTGAATTCTCAGAGTTTGAATCTCTGTTGTCCTGTGATTCAAGGTCATTCATGGTGAATTCCAAGTGTTTATCCAGTGTTTTCCCATACATTCCGTCTCTTTAATCATAATTACTACTTTAATCATTAGCCTAAGTATCATTGGGATTTCTAATAGTTTTGGATACTTTCTTCCTGTTATGTCCTGTCTATGAAAATGAAATAAATGTTTAACCCACTTTATTGCAAAAACGCCAACTCATTTAGACTGAATTATACATGTAACCAATATCCAACTCAATCCTCAGCTCATTGAACACAATTTCCCAGTGATAAAAAATAGTGCTAAAGATGTTAAGGTTCTTTATTAATGTATTCCTAGTTTATCAAGCATATTGCTGAATATTACACCAGCGAGAATCATTGTGGATTCTCAGAGTTTGAATCTCTGTTGTCCTGAGATTCAAGCTCATTCATGGTGAATTCCAAGTGTTTATCCAGCGTTTTCCCATGTATACCAGCTGTTTAAACGTGAATTATTACTACTTTAAAGACTCTCCTATCTTTCACAGCACGTTGAATTCAAATTCTCAGTATTTCAACAGGCAGTAGAGATGTTATAGTTCTACAACATTTTCCAAGGGTTTCAGAAACAGTCCTACACATTTCCCCGTTCTGTTTTTTTTCAGCTCTGATACTTTTAACCTTTTAATACAGGTATCGTACCAGCTCTTTAAAGGTACATTATTACTATTTTGAACACTAGCTGAACTATCATTTTATTTCTTAGAATTTTGAATACTTCCATAGCGTCATATCAGCTCTCTGAAAATTAATTTTTTAGTGTTTCACCGGCTTTCTTCCATAAACGCCAACTCATTTTGACTGAATTATAAATGTAAACAGTATGGCACTGACTTCTGAGCTCCTTGAACACGATTTCCAGGTGATCTTCACATATGAAGGCTCTATGTATTCTTACTGTTTCAATACATTCCTAAATATTTCCCTAGTTTCATTGTGAATTCTCAGAGTGTGAATCAGTGTTGTCCAGTGATTAAATCTCTATCATTGTGAATTCCAAGTATTTAAACAGCGTTTTTCCATATGTAACAGCTCTTTAAACGACAATTGTTACTACTTTAATCTTTAGCCTACCACCGGGATTTCTAATAGTTTTGAATTCTTTCCTCGTGTTATATCTGCTCTACCGAAAATGAATTAAGTGTTTAAACCACTTTATTCCAAAATCACCAACTCATTCAGACTGAATTATAAATGTAACCAGTATCCAACTCAGTCCTCAGCTCTTTGAACAAGATTTCCCAGCGATTAAACATTGTCCTACAGATGTTAAGGTTCTTTATTAATGTATTCTTAGTTTATCCAGCATATCGCTGAATATTTCCAAGGTAAATCATTGTGAATTCTCAGAGTTTGAATCTCTGTTGTCCTGTGATTCAAGGTCATTCATGGTGAATTCCAAGTGTTTATCCAGTGTTTTCCCATACATTCCGTCTCTTTAATCATAATTACTACTTTAATCATTAGCCTAAGTATCATTGGGATTTCTAATAGTTTTGGATACTTTCTTCCTGTTATGTCCTCTCTATGAAAATGAAATCAATGTTTAACCCACTTTATTGCAAAAACGCCAACTCATTTTGACTGAATTATAAATGTAAACAGTATGGCACTGACTTCTGAGCTCCTTGAACACGATTTCCAGGTGATCTTCACATATGAAGGCTCTATGTATTCTTACTGTTTCAATACATTCCTAAATATTTCCCTAGTTTCATTGTGAATTCTCAGTGTGAATCAGTGTTGTCCAGTGATTAAATCTCTATCATTGTGAATTCCAAGTATTTAAACAGCGTTTTTCCATATGTAACAGCTCTTTACACGTCAATTGTTACTATTTTAATCTTTAGCCTACCACCGGGATTTCTAATAGTTTTGAATTCTTTCCTCGTGTTATATCTGCTCTACGAAAATGAATTAAGTGTTTAAACCACTTTATTCCAAAATCACCAACTCATTCAGACTGAATTATAAATGTAACCAGTATCCAACTCAGTCCTCAGCTCTTTGAACAAGATTTCCCAGCGATTAAACATTGTCCTACAGATGTTAAGGTTCTTTATTAATGTATTCTTAGTTTATCCAGCATATCGCTGAATATTTCCAAGGTAAATCATTGTGAATTCTCAGAGTTTGAATCTCTGTTGTCCTGTGATTCAAGGTCATTCATGGTGAATTCCAAGTGTTTATCCAGTGTTTTCCCATACATTCCGTCTCTTTAATCATAATTACTACTTTAATCATTAGCCTAAGTATCATTGGGATTTCTAATAGTTTTGGATACTTTCTTCCTGTTATGTCCTCTCTATGAAAATGAAATAAATGTTTAACCCACTTTATTGCAAAAATGCCAACTCATTTAGACTGAATTATACATGTAACCACAATCCAACTCAATCCTCAGCTCATTGAACACAATTTCCCAGTGATAAAAAATAGTCCTAAAGATGTTAAGGTTCTTTATTAATGTATTCCTAGTTTATCAAGCATATTGCTGAATATTTCACCAGCGAGAATCATTGTGGATTCTCAGAGTTTGAATCTCTGTTGTCCTGTGATTCAAGCTCATTCATGGTGAATTCCAAGTGTTTATCCAGGGTTTTCCCATATATACCAGCTGTTTAAACGTGAATTATTAGTACTTTAAAGACTCTCCTACCTTTCACAGCATGTTGAATTCAAATTCTCAGTATTTCAACAGGCAGTAGAGATGTTATAGTTCTACAACATTTTCCAAGTGTTTCAGGAACAGTCCTACACATTTCCCCGTTCTGTTTTTTTTCAGCTCTGATACTTTTAACCTTTTAATACAGGTATCGTACCAGCTCTTTAAAGGTACATTATTACTATTTTGAACACTAGCTGAACTATCATTTTATTTCTTAGAATTTTGAATACTTCCATAGCGTCATATCAGCTCTCTGAAAATTAATTTTTTAGTGTTTCACCGGCTTTCTTCCATAAACGCCAACTCATTTTGACTGAATTATAAATGTAAACAGTATGGCACTGACTTCTGAGCTCCTTGAACACGATTTCCAGGTGATCTTCACATATGAAGGCTCTATGTATTCTTACTGTTTCAATACATTCCTAAATATTTCCCTAGTTTCATTGTGAATTCTCAGAGTGTGAATCAGTGTTGTCCAGTGATTAAATCTCTATCATTGTGAATTCCAAGTATTTAAACAGCGTTTTTCCATATGTAACAGCTCTTTAAACGACAATTGTTACTACTTTAATCTTTAGCCTACCACCGGGATTTCTAATAGTTTTGAATTCATTCCTCGTGTTATATCTGCTCTACGAAAATGAATTAAGTGTTTAAACCACTTTATTCCAAAATCACCAACTCATTCAGACTGAATTATAAATGTAACCAGTATCCAACTCAGTCCTCAGCTCTTTGAACAAGATTTCCCAGCGATTAAACATTGTCCTACAGATGTTAAGGTTCTTTATTAATGTATTCTTAGTTTATCCAGCATATCGCTGAATATTTCCAAGGTAAATCATTGTGAATTCTCAGAGTTTGAATCTCTGTTGTCCTGTGATTCAAGGTCATTCATGGTGAATTCCAAGTGTTTATCCAGTGTTTTCCCATACATTCCGTCTCTTTAATCATAATTACTACTTTAATCATTAGCCTAAGTATCATTGGGATTTCTAATAGTTTTGGATACTTTCTTCCTGTTATGTCCTCTCTATGAAAATGAAATCAATGTTTAACCCACTTTATTGCAAAAACGCCAACTCATTTTGACTGAATTATAAATGTAAACAGTATGGCACTGACTTCTGAGCTCCTTGAACACGATTTCCAGGTGATCTTCACATATGAAGGCTCTATGTATTCTTACTGTTTCAATACATTCCTAAATATTTCCCTAGTTTCATTGTGAATTCTCAGAGTGTGAATCAGTGTTGTCCAGTGATTAAATCTCTATCATTGTGAATTCCAAGTATTTAAACAGCGTTTTTCCATATGTAACAGCTCTTTACACGTCAATTGTTACTATTTTAATCTTTAGCCTACCACCGGGATTTCTAATAGTTTTGAATTCTTTCCTCGTGTTATATCTGCTCTACGAAAATGAATTAAGTGTTTAAACCACTTTATTCCAAAATCACCAACTCATTCAGACTGAATTATAAATGTAACCAGTATCCAACTCAGTCCTCAGCTCTTTGAACAAGATTTCCCAGCGATTAAACATTGTCCTACAGATGTTAAGGTTCTTTATTAATGTATTCTTAGTTTATCCAGCATATCGCTGAATATTTCCAAGGTAAATCATTGTGAATTCTCAGAGTTTGAATCTCTGTTGTCCTGTGATTCAAGGTCATTCATGGTGAATTCCAAGTGTTTATCCAGTGTTTTCCCATACATTCCGTCTCTTTAATCATAATTACTACTTTAATCATTAGCCTAAGTATCATTGGGATTTCTAATAGTTTTGGATACTTTCTTCCTGTTATGTCCTCTCTATGAAAATGAAATAAATGTTTAACCCACTTTATTGCAAAAATGCCAACTCATTTAGACTGAATTATACATGTAACCACAATCCAACTCAATCCTCAGCTCATTGAACACAATTTCCCAGTGATAAAAAATAGTCCTAAAGATGTTAAGGTTCTTTATTAATGTATTCCTAGTTTATCAAGCATATTGCTGAATATTTCACCAGCGAGAATCATTGTGGATTCTCAGAGTTTGAATCTCTGTGGTCCTGTGATTCAAGCTCATTCATGGTGAATTCCAAGTGTTTATCCAGGGTTTTCCCATATATACCAGCTGTTTAAACGTGAATTATTAGTACTTTAAAGACTCTCCTACCTTTCACAGCATGTTGAATTCAAATTCTCAGTATTTCAACAGGCAGTAGAGATGTTATAGTTCTACAACATTTTCCAAGTGTTTCAGGAACAGTCCTACACATTTCCCCGTTCTGTTTTTTTTCAGCTCTGATACTTTTAACCTTTTAATACAGGTATCGTACCAGCTCTTTAAAGGTACATTATTACTATTTTGAACACTAGCTGAACTATCATTTTATTTCTTAGAATTTTGAATACTTCCATAGCGTCATATCAGCTCTCTGAAAATTAATTTTTTAGTGTTTCACCGGCTTTCTTCCATAAACGCCAACTCATTTTGACTGAATTATAAATGTAAACAGTATGGCACTGACTTCTGAGCTCCTTGAACACGATTTCCAGGTGATCTTCACATATGAAGGCTCTATGTATTCTTACTGTTTCAATACATTCCTAAATATTTCCCTAGTTTCATTGTGAATTCCCAGAGTGTGAATCAGTGTTGTCCAGTGATTAAATCTCTATCATTGTGAATTCCAAGTATTTAAACAGCGTTTTTCCATATGTAACAGCTCTTTAAACGACAATTGTTACTACTTTAATCTTTAGCCTACCACCGGGATTTCTAATAGTTTTGAATTCTTTCCTCGTGTTATATCTGCTCTACCGAAAATGAATTAAGTGTTTAAACCACTTTATTCCAAAATCACCAACTCATTCAGACTGAATTATAAATGTAACCAGTATCCAACTCAGTCCTCAGCTCTTTGAACAAGATTTCCCAGCGATTAAACATTGTCCTACAGATGTTAAGGTTCTTTATTAATGTATTCTTAGTTTATCCAGCATATCGCTGAATATTTCCAAGGTAAATCATTGTGAATTCTCAGAGTTTGAATCTCTGTTGTCCTGTGATTCAAGGTCATTCATGGTGAATTCCAAGTGTTTATCCAGTGTTTTCCCATACATTCCGTCTCTTTAATCATAATTACTACTTTAATCATTAGCCTAAGTATCATTGGGATTTCTAATAGTTTTGGATACTTTCTTCCTGTTATGTCCTCTCTATGAAAATGAAATCAATGTTTAACCCACTTTATTGCAAAAACGCCAACTCATTTTGACTGAATTATAAATGTAAACAGTATGGCACTGACTTCTGAGCTCCTTGAACACGATTTCCAGGTGATCTTCACATATGAAGGCTCTATGTATTCTTACTGTTTCAATACATTCCTAAATATTTCCCTAGTTTCATTGTGAATTCTCAGAGTGTGAATCAGTGTTGTCCAGTGATTAAATCTCTATCATTGTGAATTCCAAGTATTTAAACAGCGTTTTTCCATATGTAACAGCTCTTTAAACGTCAATTGTTACTATTTTAATCTTTAGCCTACCACCGGGATTTCTAATAGTTTTGAATTCTTTCCTCGTGTTATATCTGCTCTACGAAAATGAATTAAGTGTTTAAACCACTTTATTCCAAAATCACCAACTCATTCAGACTGAATTATAAATGTAACCAGTATCCAACTCAGTCCTCAGCTCTTTGAACAAGATTTCCCAGCGATTAAACATTGTCCTACAGATGTTAAGGTTCTTTATTAATGTATTCTTAGTTTATCCAGCATATCGCTGAATATTTCCAAGGTAAATCATTGTGAATTCTCAGAGTTTGAATCTCTGTTGTCCTGTGATTCAAGGTCATTCATGGTGAATTCCAAGTGTTTATCCAGTGTTTTCCCATACATTCCGTCTCTTTAATCATAATTACTACTTTAATCATTAGCCTAAGTATCATTGGGATTTCTAATAGTTTTGGATACTTTCTTCCTGTTATGTCCTCTCTATGAAAATGAAATAAATGTTTAACCCACTTTATTGCAAAAATGCCAACTCATTTAGACTGAATTATACATGTAACCACAATCCAACTCAATCCTCAGCTCATTGAACACAATTTCCCAGTGATAAAAAATAGTCCTAAAGATGTTAAGGTTCTTTATTAATGTATTCCTAGTTTATCAAGCATATTGCTGAATATTTCACCAGCGAGAATCATTGTGGATTCTCAGAGTTTGAATCTCTGTTGTCCTGTGATTCAAGCTCATTCATGGTGAATTCCAAGTGTTTATCCAGGGTTTTCCCATATATACCAGCTGTTTAAACGTGAATTATTAGTACTTTAAAGACTCTCCTACCTTTCACAGCATGTTGAATTCAAATTCTCAGTATTTCAACAGGCAGTAGAGATGTTATAGTTCTACAACATTTTCCAAGTGTTTCAGGAACAGTCCTACACATTTCCCCGTTCTGTTTTTTTTCAGCTCTGATACTTTTAACCTTTTAATACAGGTATCGTACCAGCTCTTTAAAGGTACATTATTACTATTTTGAACACTAGCTGAACTATCATTTTATTTCTTAGAATTTTGAATACTTCCATAGCGTCATATCAGCTCTCTGAAAATTAATTTTTTAGTGTTTCACCGGCTTTCTTCCATAAACGCCAACTCATTTTGACTGAATTATAAATGTAAACAGTATGGCACTGACTTCTGAGCTCCTTGAACACGATTTCCAGGTGATCTTCACATATGAAGGCTCTATGTATTCTTACTGTTTCAATACATTCCTAAATATTTCCCTAGTTTCATTGTGAATTCTCAGAGTGTGAATCAGTGTTGTCCAGTGATTAAATCTCTATCATTGTGAATTCCAAGTATTTAAACAGCGTTTTTCCATATGTAACAGCTCTTTAAACGACAATTGTTACTACTTTAATCTTTAGCCTACCACCGGGATTTCTAATAGTTTTGAATTCATTCCTCGTGTTATATCTGCTCTACGAAAATGAATTAAGTGTTTAAACCACTTTATTCCAAAATCACCAACTCATTCAGACTGAATTATAAATGTAACCAGTATCCAACTCAGTCCTCAGCTCTTTGAACAAGATTTCCCAGCGATTAAACATTGTCCTACAGATGTTAAGGTTCTTTATTAATGTATTCTTAGTTTATCCAGCATATCGCTGAATATTTCCAAGGTAAATCATTGTGAATTCTCAGAGTTTGAATCTCTGTTGTCCTGTGATTCAAGGTCATTCATGGTGAATTCCAAGTGTTTATCCAGTGTTTTCCCATACATTCCGTCTCTTTAATCATAATTACTACTTTAATCATTAGCCTAAGTATCATTGGGATTTCTAATAGTTTTGGATACTTTCTTCCTGTTATGCCCTCTCTATGAAAATGAAATCAATGTTTAACCCACTTTATTGCGAAAACGCCAACTCATTTAGACTGAATTATACATGTAACCACTATCCAACTCAATCCTCAGCTCATTGAACACAATTTCCCAATGATAAAAAATAGTGCTAAAGATGTTAAGGTTCTTTATTAATGTATTCCTAGTTTATCAAGCATATTGCTGAATATTTCACCAGCGAGAATCATTGTGGATTCTCAGAGTTTGAATCTCTGTTGTCCTGAGATTCAAGCTCATTCATGGTGAATTCCAAGTGTTTATCCAGCGTTTTCCCATATATACCAGCTGTTTAAACGTGAATTATTACTACTTTAAAGACTCTCCTACCTTTCACAGCACGTTGAATTCAAATTCTCAGTATTTCAACAGGCAGTAGAGATGTTATAGTTCTACAACATTTTCCAAGTGTTTCAGAAACAGTCCTACACATTTCCCCGTTCTGTTTTTTTTCAGCTCTGATACTTTTAACCTTTTAATACAGGTATCGTACCAGCTCTTTAAAGGTACATTATTACTATTTTGAACACTAGCTGAACTATCATTTTATTTCTTAGAATTTTGAATACTTCCATAGCGTCATATCAGCTCTCTGAAAATTAATTTTTTAGTGTTTCACCGGCTTTCTTCCATAAACGCCAACTCATTTTGACTGAATTATGAATGTAAACAGTATGGCACTGACTTCTGAGCTCCTTGAACACGATTTCCAGGTGATCTTCACATATGAAGGCTCTATGTATTCTTACTGTTTCAATACATTCCTAAATATTTCCCTAGTTTCATTGTGAATTCTCAGAGTGTGAATCACTGTTGTCCAGTGATTAAATCTCTATCATTGTGAATTCCAAGTATTTAAACAGCGTTTTTCCATATGTAACAGCTCTTTAAACGACAATTGTTACTTCTTTAATCTTTAGCCTACCACCGGGATTTCTAATAGTTTTGAATTCCTTCCTCATTTTATATCCTCTCTACGAAAATGAATTAAGTGTTTAAACGACTTTATTCCAAAAACACCAACTCATTTAGACTGAATTATAAATGTAACCAGTATCCAACTCAGTCCTCAGCTCTTTGAACAAGATTTCCCAGCGATTAAACATTGTCCTACAGATGTTAAGGTTCTTTATTAATGTATTCCCAGTTTATCAAGCATATTGCTGATTATTTCACCAGCGAATCATGGTTCTTTCTCAGAGTTTGAATCTCTGTTGTCCTGTCATTCCAGCTCATTCATTGTGAATTCCAAGTGTTTAGCCAGCGTTTTCCCATATATACCAGCTCTTTAAATGTGAATTATTGCTATTTTAAAGACTCTCCTACCTTTCACAGCACATTGAATACAAAGTATTAGAATTTCAACATGCAGTGGAGATGATATAGATCTACAACATATTCCATGTGTTTAAGAAACACTCTTTCACATTTACCCGGTCTGACTTTATTGAGGTTTTAGACGTTAACCTTTTAATACAGGTATCATACCAGCTCTTTAAAAGTACAATATTACTACTTTGAACACACGCCTAACTATATCATTTTGATTTCTTAAATTTTGAATACTTTCATACTGTTACATAAGCTCTATGAAAATGAATTTTTAAGTGTTTCACCGGCTTTCGTCCATAAACACCAACTCATTTCGACTGAATTATAAATGTAAACAGTATGGCACTGACTTCTGAGCTCCTTGAACACGATTTCCAGGTGATCTTCACATATGAAGGCTCTATGTATTCTTACTGTTTCAATACATTCCTAAATATTTCCCTAGTTTCATTGTGAATTCTCAGTGTGAATCACTGTTGTCCAGTGATTAAATCTCTATCATTGTGAATTCCAAGTATTTAAACAGCGTTTTTCCATATGTAACAGCTCTTTAAACGTCAATTGTTACTACTTTAATCTTCAGCCTACCACCGGGATTTCTAATAGTTTTGAATTCTTTCCTCGTGTTATATCTGCTCTACGAAAATGAATTAAGTGTTTAAACCACTTTATTCCAAAATCACCAACTCATTCAGACTGAATTATAAATGTAACCAGTATCCAACTCAGTCCTCAGCTCTTTGAACAAGATTTCCCAGCGATTAAACATTGTCCTACAGATGTTAAGGTTCTTTATTAATGTATTCTTAGTTTATCCAGCATATCGCTGAATATTTCCAAGGTAAATCATTGTGAATTCTCAGAGTTTGAATCTCTGTTGTCCTGTGATTCAAGGTCATTCATGGTGAATTCCAAGTGTTTATCCAGTGTTTTCCCATACATTCCGTCTCTTTAATCATAATTACTACTTTAATCATTAGCCTAAGTATCATTGGGATTTCTAATAGTTTTGGATACTTTCTTCCTGTTATGTCCTGTCTATGAAAATGAAATAAATGTTTAACCCACTTTATTGCAAAAACGCCAACTCATTTAGACTGAATTATACATGTAACCAATATCCAACTCAATCCTCAGCTCATTGAACACAATTTCCCAGTGATAAAAAATAGTGCTAAAGATGTTAAGGTTCTTTATTAATGTATTCCTAGTTTATCAAGCATATTGCTGAATATTACACCAGCGAGAATCATTGTGGATTCTCAGAGTTTGAATCTCTGTTGTCCTGAGATTCAAGCTCATTCATGGTGAATTCCAAGTGTTTATCCAGCGTTTTCCCATGTATACCAGCTGTTTAAACGTGAATTATTACTACTTTAAAGACTCTCCTATCTTTCACAGCACGTTGAATTCAAATTCTCAGTATTTCAACAGGCAGTAGAGATGTTATAGTTCTACAACATTTTCCAAGGGTTTCAGAAACAGTCCTACACATTTCCCCGTTCTGTTTTTTTTCAGCTCTGATACTTTTAACCTTTTAATACAGGTATCGTACCAGCTCTTTAAAGGTACATTATTACTATTTTGAACACTAGCTGAACTATCATTTTATTTCTTAGAATTTTGAATACTTCCATAGCGTCATATCAGCTCTCTGAAAATTAATTTTTTAGTGTTTCACCGGCTTTCTTCCATAAACGCCAACTCATTTTGACTGAATTATAAATGTAAACAGTATGGCACTGACTTCTGAGCTCCTTGAACACGATTTCCAGGTGATCTTCACATATGAAGGCTCTATGTATTCTTACTGTTTCAATACATTCCTAAATATTTCCCTAGTTTCATTGTGAATTCTCAGAGTGTGAATCAGTGTTGTCCAGTGATTAAATCTCTATCATTGTGAATTCCAAGTATTTAAACAGCGTTTTTCCATATGTAACAGCTCTTTAAACGACAATTGTTACTACTTTAATCTTTAGCCTACCACCGGGATTTCTAATAGTTTTGAATTCTTTCCTCGTGTTATATCTGCTCTACCGAAAATGAATTAAGTGTTTAAACCACTTTATTCCAAAATCACCAACTCATTCAGACTGAATTATAAATGTAACCAGTATCCAACTCAGTCCTCAGCTCTTTGAACAAGATTTCCCAGCGATTAAACATTGTCCTACAGATGTTAAGGTTCTTTATTAATGTATTCTTAGTTTATCCAGCATATCGCTGAATATTTCCAAGGTAAATCATTGTGAATTCTCAGAGTTTGAATCTCTGTTGTCCTGTGATTCAAGGTCATTCATGGTGAATTCCAAGTGTTTATCCAGTGTTTTCCCATACATTCCGTCTCTTTAATCATAATTACTACTTTAATCATTAGCCTAAGTATCATTGGGATTTCTAATAGTTTTGGATACTTTCTTCCTGTTATGTCCTCTCTATGAAAATGAAATCAATGTTTAACCCACTTTATTGCAAAAACGCCAACTCATTTTGACTGAATTATAAATGTAAACAGTATGGCACTGACTTCTGAGCTCCTTGAACACGATTTCCAGGTGATCTTCACATATGAAGGCTCTATGTATTCTTACTGTTTCAATACATTCCTAAATATTTCCCTAGTTTCATTGTGAATTCTCAGTGTGAATCAGTGTTGTCCAGTGATTAAATCTCTATCATTGTGAATTCCAAGTATTTAAACAGCGTTTTTCCATATGTAACAGCTCTTTACACGTCAATTGTTACTATTTTAATCTTTAGCCTACCACCGGGATTTCTAATAGTTTTGAATTCTTTCCTCGTGTTATATCTGCTCTACGAAAATGAATTAAGTGTTTAAACCACTTTATTCCAAAATCACCAACTCATTCAGACTGAATTATAAATGTAACCAGTATCCAACTCAGTCCTCAGCTCTTTGAACAAGATTTCCCAGCGATTAAACATTGTCCTACAGATGTTAAGGTTCTTTATTAATGTATTCTTAGTTTATCCAGCATATCGCTGAATATTTCCAAGGTAAATCATTGTGAATTCTCAGAGTTTGAATCTCTGTTGTCCTGTGATTCAAGGTCATTCATGGTGAATTCCAAGTGTTTATCCAGTGTTTTCCCATACATTCCGTCTCTTTAATCATAATTACTACTTTAATCATTAGCCTAAGTATCATTGGGATTTCTAATAGTTTTGGATACTTTCTTCCTGTTATGTCCTCTCTATGAAAATGAAATAAATGTTTAACCCACTTTATTGCAAAAATGCCAACTCATTTAGACTGAATTATACATGTAACCACAATCCAACTCAATCCTCAGCTCATTGAACACAATTTCCCAGTGATAAAAAATAGTCCTAAAGATGTTAAGGTTCTTTATTAATGTATTCCTAGTTTATCAAGCATATTGCTGAATATTTCACCAGCGAGAATCATTGTGGATTCTCAGAGTTTGAATCTCTGTTGTCCTGTGATTCAAGCTCATTCATGGTGAATTCCAAGTGTTTATCCAGGGTTTTCCCATATATACCAGCTGTTTAAACGTGAATTATTAGTACTTTAAAGACTCTCCTACCTTTCACAGCATGTTGAATTCAAATTCTCAGTATTTCAACAGGCAGTAGAGATGTTATAGTTCTACAACATTTTCCAAGTGTTTCAGGAACAGTCCTACACATTTCCCCGTTCTGTTTTTTTTCAGCTCTGATACTTTTAACCTTTTAATACAGGTATCGTACCAGCTCTTTAAAGGTACATTATTACTATTTTGAACACTAGCTGAACTATCATTTTATTTCTTAGAATTTTGAATACTTCCATAGCGTCATATCAGCTCTCTGAAAATTAATTTTTTAGTGTTTCACCGGCTTTCTTCCATAAACGCCAACTCATTTTGACTGAATTATAAATGTAAACAGTATGGCACTGACTTCTGAGCTCCTTGAACACGATTTCCAGGTGATCTTCACATATGAAGGCTCTATGTATTCTTACTGTTTCAATACATTCCTAAATATTTCCCTAGTTTCATTGTGAATTCTCAGAGTGTGAATCAGTGTTGTCCAGTGATTAAATCTCTATCATTGTGAATTCCAAGTATTTAAACAGCGTTTTTCCATATGTAACAGCTCTTTAAACGACAATTGTTACTACTTTAATCTTTAGCCTACCACCGGGATTTCTAATAGTTTTGAATTCATTCCTCGTGTTATATCTGCTCTACGAAAATGAATTAAGTGTTTAAACCACTTTATTCCAAAATCACCAACTCATTCAGACTGAATTATAAATGTAACCAGTATCCAACTCAGTCCTCAGCTCTTTGAACAAGATTTCCCAGCGATTAAACATTGTCCTACAGATGTTAAGGTTCTTTATTAATGTATTCTTAGTTTATCCAGCATATCGCTGAATATTTCCAAGGTAAATCATTGTGAATTCTCAGAGTTTGAATCTCTGTTGTCCTGTGATTCAAGGTCATTCATGGTGAATTCCAAGTGTTTATCCAGTGTTTTCCCATACATTCCGTCTCTTTAATCATAATTACTACTTTAATCATTAGCCTAAGTATCATTGGGATTTCTAATAGTTTTGGATACTTTCTTCCTGTTATGTCCTCTCTATGAAAATGAAATCAATGTTTAACCCACTTTATTGCAAAAACGCCAACTCATTTTGACTGAATTATAAATGTAAACAGTATGGCACTGACTTCTGAGCTCCTTGAACACGATTTCCAGGTGATCTTCACATATGAAGGCTCTATGTATTCTTACTGTTTCAATACATTCCTAAATATTTCCCTAGTTTCATTGTGAATTCTCAGAGTGTGAATCAGTGTTGTCCAGTGATTAAATCTCTATCATTGTGAATTCCAAGTATTTAAACAGCGTTTTTCCATATGTAACAGCTCTTTACACGTCAATTGTTACTATTTTAATCTTTAGCCTACCACCGGGATTTCTAATAGTTTTGAATTCTTTCCTCGTGTTATATCTGCTCTACGAAAATGAATTAAGTGTTTAAACCACTTTATTCCAAAATCACCAACTCATTCAGACTGAATTATAAATGTAACCAGTATCCAACTCAGTCCTCAGCTCTTTGAACAAGATTTCCCAGCGATTAAACATTGTCCTACAGATGTTAAGGTTCTTTATTAATGTATTCTTAGTTTATCCAGCATATCGCTGAATATTTCCAAGGTAAATCATTGTGAATTCTCAGAGTTTGAATCTCTGTTGTCCTGTGATTCAAGGTCATTCATGGTGAATTCCAAGTGTTTATCCAGTGTTTTCCCATACATTCCGTCTCTTTAATCATAATTACTACTTTAATCATTAGCCTAAGTATCATTGGGATTTCTAATAGTTTTGGATACTTTCTTCCTGTTATGTCCTCTCTATGAAAATGAAATAAATGTTTAACCCACTTTATTGCAAAAATGCCAACTCATTTAGACTGAATTATACATGTAACCACAATCCAACTCAATCCTCAGCTCATTGAACACAATTTCCCAGTGATAAAAAATAGTCCTAAAGATGTTAAGGTTCTTTATTAATGTATTCCTAGTTTATCAAGCATATTGCTGAATATTTCACCAGCGAGAATCATTGTGGATTCTCAGAGTTTGAATCTCTGTTGTCCTGTGATTCAAGCTCATTCATGGTGAATTCCAAGTGTTTATCCAGGGTTTTCCCATATATACCAGCTGTTTAAACGTGAATTATTAGTACTTTAAAGACTCTCCTACCTTTCACAGCATGTTGAATTCAAATTCTCAGTATTTCAACAGGCAGTAGAGATGTTATAGTTCTACAACATTTTCCAAGTGTTTCAGGAACAGTCCTACACATTTCCCCGTTCTGTTTTTTTTCAGCTCTGATACTTTTAACCTTTTAATACAGGTATCGTACCAGCTCTTTAAAGGTACATTATTACTATTTTGAACACTAGCTGAACTATCATTTTATTTCTTAGAATTTTGAATACTTCCATAGCGTCATATCAGCTCTCTGAAAATTAATTTTTTAGTGTTTCACCGGCTTTCTTCCATAAACGCCAACTCATTTTGACTGAATTATAAATGTAAACAGTATGGCACTGACTTCTGAGCTCCTTGAACACGATTTCCAGGTGATCTTCACATATGAAGGCTCTATGTATTCTTACTGTTTCAATACATTCCTAAATATTTCCCTAGTTTCATTGTGAATTCTCAGAGTGTGAATCAGTGTTGTCCAGTGATTAAATCTCTATCATTGTGAATTCCAAGTATTTAAACAGCGTTTTTCCATATGTAACAGCTCTTTAAACGACAATTGTTACTACTTTAATCTTTAGCCTACCACCGGGATTTCTAATAGTTTTGAATTCATTCCTCGTGTTATATCTGCTCTACGAAAATGAATTAAGTGTTTAAACCACTTTATTCCAAAATCACCAACTCATTCAGACTGAATTATAAATGTAACCAGTATCCAACTCAGTCCTCAGCTCTTTGAACAAGATTTCCCAGCGATTAAACATTGTCCTACAGATGTTAAGGTTCTTTATTAATGTATTCTTAGTTTATCCAGCATATCGCTGAATATTTCCAAGGTAAATCATTGTGAATTCTCAGAGTTTGAATCTCTGTTGTCCTGTGATTCAAGGTCATTCATGGTGAATTCCAAGTGTTTATCCAGTGTTTTCCCATACATTCCGTCTCTTTAATCATAATTACTACTTTAATCATTAGCCTAAGTATCATTGGGATTTCTAATAGTTTTGGATACTTTCTTCCTGTTATGCCCTCTCTATGAAAATGAAATCAATGTTTAACCCACTTTATTGCGAAAACGCCAACTCATTTAGACTGAATTATACATGTAACCACTATCCAACTCAATCCTCAGCTCATTGAACACAATTTCCCAATGATAAAAAATAGTGCTAAAGATGTTAAGGTTCTTTATTAATGTATTCCTAGTTTATCAAGCATATTGCTGAATATTTCACCAGCGAGAATCATTGTGGATTCTCAGAGTTTGAATCTCTGTTGTCCTGAGATTCAAGCTCATTCATGGTGAATTCCAAGTGTTTATCCAGCGTTTTCCCATATATACCAGCTGTTTAAACGTGAATTATTACTACTTTAAAGACTCTCCTACCTTTCACAGCACGTTGAATTCAAATTCTCAGTATTTCAACAGGCAGTAGAGATGTTATAGTTCTACAACATTTTCCAAGGGTTTCAGAAACAGTCCTACACATTTCCCCGTTCTGTTTTTTTTCAGCTCTGATACTTTTAACCTTTTAATACAGGTATCGTACCAGCTCTTTAAAGGTACATTATTACTATTTTGAACACTAGCTGAACTATCATTTTATTTCTTAGAATTTTGAATACTTTCGTAGCGTCATATCAGCTCTATGAAAATGAATTTTTAAGTGTTTCACCGGCTTTCTTCCAAAACGCCAACTCATTTTGACTGAATTATAAATGTAAACAGTATGGCACTGACTTCTGAGCTCCTTGAACACGATTTCCAGGTGATCTTCACATATGAAGGCTCTATGTATTCTTACTGTTTCAATACATTCCTAAATATTTCCCTAGTTTCATTGTGAATTCTCAGAGTGTGAATCAGTGTTGTCCAGTGATTAAATCTCTATCATTGTGAATTCCAAGTATTTAAACTGTGTTTTTCCATATGTAACAGCTCTTTAAACGACAATTGTTACTTCTTTAATCTTTAGCCTACCACCGGGATTTCTAATAGTTTTGAATTCCTTCCTCATTTTATATCCTCTCTACGAAAATGAATTAAGTGTTTAAACGACTTTATTCCAAAAACACCAACTCATTTAGACTGAATTATAAATGTAACCAGTATCCAACTCAGTCCTCAGCTCTTTGAACAAGATTTCCCAGCGATTAAACATTGTCCTACAGATGTTAAGGTTCTTTATTAATGTATTCCCAGTTTATCAAGCATATTGCTGATTATTTCACCAGCGAATCATGGTTCTTTCTCAGAGTTTGAATCTCTGTTGTCCTGTCATTCCAGCTCATTCATTGTGAATTCCAAGTGTTTAGCCAGCGTTTTCCCATATATACCAGCTCTTTAAATGTGAATTATTGCTATTTTAAAGACTCTCCTACCTTTCACAGCACATTGAATACAAAGTATTAGAATTTCAACATGCAATGGAGATGATATAGATCTACAACATATTCCATGTGTTTAAGAAACACTCTTTCACATTTCCCCGGTCTGACTTTATTGAGGTTTTAGACGTTAACCTTTTAATACAGGTATCATACCAGCTCTTTAAAGGTACAATATTACTACTTTGAACACACGCCTAACTATATCATTTTGATTTCTTAAATTTTGAATACTTTCATACTGTTACATAAGCTCTCTGAAAATTAATTTTTTAGTGTTTCACCGGCTTTCTTCCATAAACGCCAACTCATTTTGACTGAATTATAAATGTAAACAGTATGGCACTGACTTCTGAGCTCCTTGAACACGATTTCCAGGTGATCTTCACATATGAAGGCTCTATGTATTCTTACTGTTTCAATACATACCTAAATATTTCCCTAGTTTCATTGTGAATTCTCAGAGTGTGAATCAGTGTTGTCCAGTGATTAAATCTCTATCATTGTGAATTCCAAGTATTTAAACAGCGTTTTTCCATATGTAACAGCTCTTTAAACGACAATTGTTACTACTTTAATCTTTAGCCTACCACCGGGATTTCTAATAGTTTTGAATTCTTTCCTCGTGTTATATCTGCTCTACGAAAATGAATTAAGTGTTTAAACCACTTTATTCCAAAATCACCAACTCATTCAGACTGAATTATAAATGTAACCAGTATCCAACTCAGTCCTCAGCTCTTTGAACAAGATTTCCCAGCGATTAAACATTGTCCTACAGATGTTAAGGTTCTTTATTAATGTATTCTTAGTTTATCCAGCATATCGCTGAATATTTCCAAGGTAAATCATTGTGAATTCTCAGAGTTTGAATCTCTGTTGTCCTGTGATTCAAGGTCATTCATGGTGAATTCCAAGTGTTTATCCAGTGTTTTCCCATACATTCCGTCTCTTTAATCATAATTACTACTTTAATCATTAGCCTAAGTATCATTGGGATTTCTAATAGTTTTGGATACTTTCTTCCTCTTATGTCCTCTCTATGAAAATGAAATAAATGTTTAACCCACTTTATTGCAAAAATGCCAACTCATTTAGACTGAATTATACATGTAACCACAATCCAACTCAATCCTCAGCTCATTGAACACAATTTCCCAGTGATAAAAAATACTCCTAAAGATGTTAAGGTTCTTTATTAATGTATTCCTAGTTTATCAAGCATATTGCTGAATATTTCACCAGCGAGAATCATTGTGGATTCTCAGAGTTTGAATCTCTGTTGTCCTGTGATTCAAGCTCATTCATGGTGAATTCCAAGTGTTTATCCAGGGTTTTCCCATATATACCAGCTGTTTAAACGTGAATTATTAGTACTTTAAAGACTCTCCTACCTTTCACAGCATGTTGAATTCAAATTCTCAGTATTTCAACAGGCAGTAGAGATGTTATAGTTCTACAACATTTTCCAAGTGTTTCAGGAACAGTCCTACACATTTCCCCGTTCTGTTTTTTTTCAGCTCTGATACTTTTAACCTTTTAATACAGGTATCGTACCAGCTCTTTAAAGGTACATTATTACTATTTTGAACACTAGCTGAACTATCATTTTATTTCTTAGAATTTTGAATACTTCCATAGCGTCATATCAGCTCTCTGAAAATTAATTTTTTAGTGTTTCACCGGCTTTCTTCCATAAACGCCAACTCATTTTGACTGAATTATAAATGTAAACAGTATGGCACTGACTTCTGAGCTCCTTGAACACGATTTCCAGGTGATCTTCACATATGAAGGCTCTATGTATTCTTACTGTTTCAATACATTCCTAAATATTTCCCTAGTTTCATTGTGAATTCTCAGAGTGTGAATCAGTGTTGTCCAGTGATTAAATCTCTATCATTGTGAATTCCAAGTATTTAAACAGCGTTTTTCCATATGTAACAGCTCTTTAAACGACAATTGTTACTACTTTAATCTTTAGCCTACCACCGGGATTTCTAATAGTTTTGAATTCATTCCTCGTGTTATATCTGCTCTACGAAAATGAATTAAGTGTTTAAACCACTTTATTCCAAAATCACCAACTCATTCAGACTGAATTATAAATGTAACCAGTATCCAACTCAGTCCTCAGCTCTTTGAACAAGATTTCCCAGCGATTAAACATTGTCCTACAGATGTTAAGGTTCTTTATTAATGTATTCTTAGTTTATCCAGCATATCGCTGAATATTTCCAAGGTAAATCATTGTGAATTCTCAGAGTTTGAATCTCTGTTGTCCTGTGATTCAAGGTCATTCATGGTGAATTCCAAGTGTTTATCCAGTGTTTTCCCATACATTCCGTCTCTTTAATCATAATTACTACTTTAATCATTAGCCTAAGTATCATTGGGATTTCTAATAGTTTTGGATACTTTCTTCCTGTTATGTCCTCTCTATGAAAATGAAATCAATGTTTAACCCACTTTATTGCAAAAACGCCAACTCATTTTGACTGAATTATAAATGTAAACAGTATGGCACTGACTTCTGAGCTCCTTGAACACGATTTCCAGGTGATCTTCACATATGAAGGCTCTATGTATTCTTACTGTTTCAATACATTCCTAAATATTTCCCTAGTTTCATTGTGAATTCTCAGAGTGTGAATCAGTGTTGTCCAGTGATTAAATCTCTATCATTGTGAATTCCAAGTATTTAAACAGCGTTTTTCCATATGTAACAGCTCTTTACACGTCAATTGTTACTATTTTAATCTTTAGCCTACCACCGGGATTTCTAATAGTTTTGAATTCTTTCCTCGTGTTATATCTGCTCTACGAAAATGAATTAAGTGTTTAAACCACTTTATTCCAAAATCACCAACTCATTCAGACTGAATTATAAATGTAACCAGTATCCAACTCAGTCCTCAGCTCTTTGAACAAGATTTCCCAGCGATTAAACATTGTCCTACAGATGTTAAGGTTCTTTATTAATGTATTCTTAGTTTATCCAGCATATCGCTGAATATTTCCAAGGTAAATCATTGTGAATTCTCAGAGTTTGAATCTCTGTTGTCCTGTGATTCAAGGTCATTCATGGTGAATTCCAAGTGTTTATCCAGTGTTTTCCCATACATTACGTCTCTTTAATCGTAATTACTACTTTAATCATTAGCCTAAGTATCATTGGGATTTCTAATAGTTTTGGATACTTTCTTCCTGTTATGTCCTCTCTATGAAAATGAAATAAATGTTTAACCCACTTTATTGCGAAAACGCCAACTCATTTAGACTGAATTATACATGTAACCAATATCCAACTCAATCCTCAGCTCATTGAACACAATTTCCCAGTGATAAAAAATAGTCCTAAAGATGTTAAGGTTCTTTATTAATGTATTCCTAGTTTATCAAGCATATTGCTGAATATTTCACCAGCGAGAATCATTGTGGATTCTCAGAGTTTGAATCTCTGTTGTCCTGTGATTCAAGCTCATTCATGGTGAATTCCAAGTGTTTATCCAGCGTTTTCCCATGTATACCAGCTGTTTAAACGTGAATTATTACTACTTTAAAGACTCTCCTACCTTTCACAGCACGTTGAATTCAAATTCTCAGTATTTCAACAGGCAGTAGAGATGTTATAGTTCTACAACATTTTCCAAGGGTTTCAGAAACAGTCCTACACATTTCCCCGTTCTGTTTTTTTTCAGCTCTGATACTTTTAACCTTTTAATACAGGTATCGTACCAGCTCTTTAAAGGTACATTATTACTATTTTGAACACTAGCTGAACTATCATTTTATTTCTTAGAATTTTGAATACTTTCGTAGCGTCATATCAGCTCTATGAAAATGAATTTTTAAGTGTTTCACCGGCTTTCTTCCAAAAACGCCAACTCATTTTGACTGAATTATAAATGTAAACAGTATGGCACTGACTTCTGAGCTCCTTGAACACGATTTCCAGGTGATCTTCACATATGAAGGCTCTATGTATTCTTACTGTTTCAATACATTCCTAAATATTTCCCTAGTTTCATTGTGAATTCTCAGAGTGTGAATCACTGTTGTCCAGTGATTAAATCTCTATCATTGTGAATTCCAAGTATTTAAACAGCGTTTTTCCATATGTAACAGCTCTTTAAACGACAATTGTTACTTCTTTAATCTTTAGCCTACCACCGGGATTTCTAATAGTTTTGAATTCCTTCCTCATTTTATATCCTCTCTACGAAAATGAATTAAGTGTTTAAACGACTTTATTCCAAAAACACCAACTCATTTAGACTGAATTATAAATGTAACCAGTATCCAACTCAGTCCTCAGCTCTTTGAACAAGATTTCCCAGCGATTAAACATTGTCCTACAGATGTTAAGGTTCTTTATTAATGTATTCCCAGTTTATCAAGCATATTGCTGATTATTTCACCAGCGAATCATGGTTCTTTCTCAGAGTTTGAATCTCTGTTGTCCTGTCATTCCAGCTCATTCATTGTGAATTCCAAGTGTTTAGCCAGCGTTTTCCCATATATACCAGCTCTTTAAATGTGAATTATTGCTATTTTAAAGACTCTCCTACCTTTCACAGCACATTGAATACAAAGTATTAGAATTTCAACATGCAGTGGAGATGATATAGATCTACAACATATTCCATGTGTTTAAGAAACACTCTTTCACATTTCCCCGGTCTGACTTTATTGAGGTTTTAGACGTTAACCTTTTAATACAGGTATCATACCAGCTCTTTAAAGGTACAATATTACTACTTTGAACACACGCCTAACTCTATCATTTTGATTTCTTAAATTTTGAATACTTTCATACTGTTACATAAGCTCTATGAAAATGAATTTTTAAGTGTTTCACCGGCTTTCGTCCATAAACACCAACTCATTTTGACTGAATTATAAATGTAAACAGTATGGCACTGACTTCTGAGCTCCTTGAACACGATTTCCAGGTGATCTTCACATATGAAGGCTCTATGTATTCTTACTGTTTCAATACATTCCTAAATATTTCCCTAGTTTCATTGTGAATTCTCAGTGTGAATCACTGTTGTCCAGTGATTAAATCTCTATCATTGTGAATTCCAAGTATTTAAACAGCGTTTTTCCATATGTAACAGCTCTTTAAACGTCAATTGTTACTACTTTAATCTTCAGCCTACCACCGGGATTTCTAATAGTTTTGAATTCTTTCCTCGTGTTATATCTACTCTACGAAAATGAATTAAGTGTTTAAACCACTTTATTCCAAAATCAACAACTCATTTAGACTGAATTATAAATGTAACCAGTATCCAAATCAGTCCTCAGCTCTTTGAACAAGATTTCCCAGCGATTAAACATTGTCCTACAGATGTTAAGGTTCTTTATTAATGTATTCTTAGTTTATCCAGCATATCGCTGAATATTTCCAAGGTAAATCATTGTGAATTCTCAGAGTTTGAATCTCTGTTGTCCTGTGATTCAAGGTCATTCATGGTGAATTCCAAGTGTTTATCCAGTGTTTTCCCATACATTCCGTCTCTTTAATCATAATTACTACTTTAATCATTAGCCTAAGTATCATTGGGATTTCTAATAGTTTTGGATACTTTCTTCCTCTTATGTCCTCTCTATGAAAATGAAATAAATGTTTAACCCACTTTATTGCAAAAATGCCAACTCATTTAGACTGAATTATACATGTAACCACAATCCAACTCAATCCTCAGCTCATTGAACACAATTTCCCAGTGATAAAAAATACTCCTAAAGATGTTAAGGTTCTTTATTAATGTATTCCTAGTTTATCAAGCATATTGCTGAATATTTCACCAGCGAGAATCATTGTGGATTCTCAGAGTTTGAATCTCTGTTGTCCTGTGATTCAAGCTCATTCATGGTGAATTCCAAGTGTTTATCCAGGGTTTTCCCATATATACCAGCTGTTTAAACGTGAATTATTAGTACTTTAAAGACTCTCCTACCTTTCACAGCATGTTGAATTCAAATTCTCAGTATTTCAACAGGCAGTAGAGATGTTATAGTTCTACAACATTTTCCAAGTGTTTCAGGAACAGTCCTACACATTTCCCCGTTCTGTTTTTTTTCAGCTCTGATACTTTTAACCTTTTAATACAGGTATCGTACCAGCTCTTTAAAGGTACATTATTACTATTTTGAACACTAGCTGAACTATCATTTTATTTCTTAGAATTTTGAATACTTCCATAGCGTCATATCAGCTCTCTGAAAATTAATTTTTTAGTGTTTCACCGGCTTTCTTCCATAAACGCCAACTCATTTTGACTGAATTATAAATGTAAACAGTATGGCACTGACTTCTGAGCTCCTTGAACACGATTTCCAGGTGATCTTCACATATGAAGGCTCTATGTATTCTTACTGTTTCAATACATTCCTAAATATTTCCCTAGTTTCATTGTGAATTCTCAGAGTGTGAATCAGTGTTGTCCAGTGATTAAATCTCTATCATTGTGAATTCCAAGTATTTAAACAGCGTTTTTCCATATGTAACAGCTCTTTAAACGACAATTGTTACTACTTTAATCTTTAGCCTACCACCGGGATTTCTAATAGTTTTGAATTCATTCCTCGTGTTATATCTGCTCTACGAAAATGAATTAAGTGTTTAAACCACTTTATTCCAAAATCACCAACTCATTCAGACTGAATTATAAATGTAACCAGTATCCAACTCAGTCCTCAGCTCTTTGAACAAGATTTCCCAGCGATTAAACATTGTCCTACAGATGTTAAGGTTCTTTATTAATGTATTCTTAGTTTATCCAGCATATCGCTGAATATTTCCAAGGTAAATCATTGTGAATTCTCAGAGTTTGAATCTCTGTTGTCCTGTGATTCAAGGTCATTCATGGTGAATTCCAAGTGTTTATCCAGTGTTTTCCCATACATTCCGTCTCTTTAATCATAATTACTACTTTAATCATTAGCCTAAGTATCATTGGGATTTCTAATAGTTTTGGATACTTTCTTCCTGTTATGTCCTCTCTATGAAAATGAAATCAATGTTTAACCCACTTTATTGCAAAAACGCCAACTCATTTTGACTGAATTATAAATGTAACCAGTATGGCACTGACTTCTGAGCTCCTTGAACACGATTTCCAGGTGATCTTCACATATGAAGGCTCTATGTATTCTTACTGTTTCAATACATTCCTAAATATTTCCCTAGTTTCATTGTGAATTCTCAGAGTGTGAATCAGTGTTGTCCAGTGATTAAATCTCTATCATTGTGAATTCCAAGTATTTAAACAGCGTTTTTCCATATGTAACAGCTCTTTACACGTCAATTGTTACTATTTTAATCTTTAGCCTACCACCGGGATTTCTAATAGTTTTGAATTCTTTCCTCGTGTTATATCTGCTCTACGAAAATGAATTAAGTGTTTAAACCACTTTATTCCAAAATCACCAACTCATTCAGACTGAATTATAAATGTAACCAGTATCCAACTCAGTCCTCAGCTCTTTGAACAAGATTTCCCAGCGATTAAACATTGTCCTACAGATGTTAAGGTTCTTTATTAATGTATTCTTAGTTTATCCAGCATATCGCTGAATATTTCCAAGGTAAATCATTGTGAATTCTCAGAGTTTGAATCTCTGTTGTCCTGTGATTCAAGGTCATTCATGGTGAATTCCAAGTGTTTATCCAGTGTTTTCCCATACATTACGTCTCTTTAATCGTAATTACTACTTTAATCATTAGCCTAAGTATCATTGGGATTTCTAATAGTTTTGGATACTTTCTTCCTGTTATGTCCTCTCTATGAAAATGAAATAAATGTTTAACCCACTTTATTGCGAAAACGCCAACTCATTTAGACTGAATTATACATGTAACCAATATCCAACTCAATCCTCAGCTCATTGAACACAATTTCCCAGTGATAAAAAATAGTCCTAAAGATGTTAAGGTTCTTTATTAATGTATTCCTAGTTTATCAAGCATATTGCTGAATATTTCACCAGCGAGAATCATTGTGGATTCTCAGAGTTTGAATCTCTGTTGTCCTGTGATTCAAGCTCATTCATGGTGAATTCCAAGTGTTTATCCAGCGTTTTCCCATGTATACCAGCTGTTTAAACGTGAATTATTACTACTTTAAAGACTCTCCTACCTTTCACAGCACGTTGAATTCAAATTCTCAGTATTTCAACAGGCAGTAGAGATGTTATAGTTCTACAACATTTTCCAAGGGTTTCAGAAACAGTCCTACACATTTCCCCGTTCTGTTTTTTTTCAGCTCTGATACTTTTAACCTTTTAATACAGGTATCGTACCAGCTCTTTAAAGGTACATTATTACTATTTTGAACACTAGCTGAACTATCATTTTATTTCTTAGAATTTTGAATACTTTCGTAGCGTCATATCAGCTCTATGAAAATGAATTTTTAAGTGTTTCACCGGCTTTCTTCCAAAAACGCCAACTCATTTTGACTGAATTATAAATGTAAACAGTATGGCACTGACTTCTGAGCTCCTTGAACACGATTTCCAGGTGATCTTCACATATGAAGGCTCTATGTATTCTTACTGTTTCAATACATTCCTAAATATTTCCCTAGTTTCATTGTGAATTCTCAGAGTGTGAATCACTGTTGTCCAGTGATTAAATCTCTATCATTGTGAATTCCAAGTATTTAAACAGCGTTTTTCCATATGTAACAGCTCTTTAAACGACAATTGTTACTTCTTTAATCTTTAGCCTACCACCGGGATTTCTAATAGTTTTGAATTCCTTCCTCATTTTATATCCTCTCTACGAAAATGAATTAAGTGTTTAAACGACTTTATTCCAAAAACACCAACTCATTTAGACTGAATTATAAATGTAACCAGTATCCAACTCAGTCCTCAGCTCTTTGAACAAGATTTCCCAGCGATTAAACATTGTCCTACAGATGTTAAGGTTCTTTATTAATGTATTCCCAGTTTATCAAGCATATTGCTGATTATTTCACCAGCGAATCATGGTTCTTTCTCAGAGTTTGAATCTCTGTTGTCCTGTCATTCCAGCTCATTCATTGTGAATTCCAAGTGTTTAGCCAGCGTTTTCCCATATATACCAGCTCTTTAAATGTGAATTATTGCTATTTTAAAGACTCTCCTACCTTTCACAGCACATTGAATACAAAGTATTAGAATTTCAACATGCAGTGGAGATGATATAGATCTACAACATATTCCATGTGTTTAAGAAACACTCTTTCACATTTCCCCGGTCTGACTTTATTGAGGTTTTAGACGTTAACCTTTTAATACAGGTATCATACCAGCTCTTTAAAGGTACAATATTACTACTTTGAACACACGCCTAACTCTATCATTTTGATTTCTTAAATTTTGAATACTTTCATACTGTTACATAAGCTCTATGAAAATGAATTTTTAAGTGTTTCACCGGCTTTCGTCCATAAACACCAACTCATTTTGACTGAATTATAAATGTAAACAGTATGGCACTGACTTCTGAGCTCCTTGAACACGATTTCCAGGTGATCTTCACATATGAAGGCTCTATGTATTCTTACTGTTTCAATACATTCCTAAATATTTCCCTAGTTTCATTGTGAATTCTCAGTGTGAATCACTGTTGTCCAGTGATTAAATCTCTATCATTGTGAATTCCAAGTATTTAAACAGCGTTTTTCCATATGTAACAGCTCTTTAAACGTCAATTGTTACTACTTTAATCTTCAGCCTACCACCGGGATTTCTAATAGTTTTGAATTCTTTCCTCGTGTTATATCTACTCTACGAAAATGAATTAAGTGTTTAAACCACTTTATTCCAAAATCACCAACTCATTTAGACTGAATTATAAATGTAACCAGTATCCAACTCAGTCCTCAGCTCTTTGAACAAGATTTCCCAGCGATTAAACATTGTCCTACAGATGTTAAGGTTCTTTATTAATGTATTCTTAGTTTATCCAGCATATCGCTGAATATTTCCAAGGTAAATCATTGTGAATTCTCAGAGTTTGAATCTCTGTTGTTCTGTGATTCAAGGTCATTAATGGTGAATTCCAAGTGTTTATCCAGTGTTTTCCCATACATTCCGTCTCTTTAATCATAATTACTACTTTAATCATTAGCCTAAGTATCATTGGGATTTCTAATAGTTTTGGATACTTTCTTCCTGATATGTCCTGTCTATGAAAATGAAATAAATGTTTAACCCACTTTATTGCAAAAACGCCAACTCATTTAGACTGAATTATACATGTAACCAATATCCAACTCAATCCTCAGCTCATTGAACACAATTTCCCAGTGATAAAAAATAGTGCTAAAGATGTTAAGGTTCTTTATTAATGTATTCCTAGTTTATCAAGCATATTGCTGAATATTACACCAGCGAGAATCATTGTGGATTCTCATAGTTTGAATCTCTGTTGTCCTGAGATTCAAGCTCATTCATGGTGAATTCCAAGTGTTTATCCAGCGTTTTCCCATATATACCAGCTGTTTAAACGTGAATTATTACTACTTTAAAGACTCTCCTACCTTTCACAGCACGTTGAATTCAAATTCTCAGTATTTCAACAGGCAGTAGAGATGTTATAGTTCTACAACATTTTCCAAGGGTTTCAGAAACAGTCCTACACATTTCCCCGTTCTGTTTTTTTTCAGCTCTGATACTTTTAACCTTTTAATACAGGTATCGTACCAGCTCTTTAAAGGTACATTATTACTATTTTGATCACTAGCTGAACTATCATTTTATTTCTTAGAATTTTGAATACTTTCGTAGCGTCATATCAGCTCTATGAAAATGAATTTTTAAGTGTTTCACCGGCTTTCTTCCAAAAACGCCAACTCATTTTGACTGAATTATAAATGTAAACAGTATGGCACTGACTTCTGAGCTCCTTGAACACGATTTCCAGGTGATCTTTACATATGAAGGCTCTATGTATTCTTACTGTTTCAATACATTCCTAAATATTTCCCTAGTTTCATTGTGAATTCTCAGAGTGTGAATCACTGTTTTCCAGTGATTAAATCTCTATCATTGTGAATTCCAAATATTTAAACAGCGTTTTTCCATATGTAACAGCTCTTTAAACGACAATTGTTACTTCTTTAATCTTTAGCCTACCACCGGGATTTCTAATAGTTTTGAATTCCTTCCTCATTTTATATCCTCTCTACGAAAATGAATTAAGTGTTTAAACGACTTTATTCCAAAAACACCAACTCATTTAGACTGAATTATAAATGTAACCAGTATCCAACTCAGTCCTCAGCTCTTTGAACAAGATTTCCCAGCGATTAAACATTGTCCTACAGATGTTAAGGTTCTTTATTAATGTATTCCCAGTTTATCAAGCATATTGCTGATTATTTCACCAGCGAATCATGGTTCATTCTCAGAGTTTGAATCTCTGTTGTCCTGTCATTCCAGCTCATTCATTGTGAATTCCAAGTGTTTAGCCAGCGTTTTCCCATATATACCAGCTCTTTAAATGTGAATTATTGCTATTTTAAAGACTCTCCTACCTTTCACAGCACATTGAATACAAAGTATTAGAATTTCAACATGCAGTGGAGATGATATAGATCTACAACATATTCCATGTGTTTAAGAAACACTCTTTCACATTTCCCCGGTCTGACTTTATTGAGGTTTTAGACGTTAACCTTTTAATACAGGTATCATACCAGCTCTTTAAAGGTACAATATTACTACTTTGAACACACGCCTAACTCTATCATTTTGATTTCTTAAATTTTGAATACTTTCATACTGTTACATAAGCTCTATGAAAATGAATTTTTAAGTGTTTCACCGGCTTTCGTCCATAAACACCAACTCATTTTGACTGAATTATAAATGTAAACAGTATGGCACTGACTTCTGAGCTCCTTGAACACGATTTCCAGGTGATCTTCACATATGAAGGCTCTATGTATTCTTACTGTTTCAATACATTCCTAAATATTTCCCTAGTTTCATTGTGAATTCTCAGAGTGTGAATCAGTGTTGTCCAGTGATTAAATCTCTATCATTGTGAATTCCAAGTATTTAAACAGCGTTTTCCCATATGTAACAGCTCTTTAAACGACAATTGTTACTACTTTAATCTTTAGCCTACCACCGGGATTTCTAATAGTTTTGAATTCTTTCCTCGTGTTATATCTGCTCTACGAAAATGAATTAAGTGTTTAAACCACTTTATTCCAAAATCACCAACTCATTCAGACTGAATTATAAATGTAACCAGTATCCAACTCAGTCCTCAGCTCTTTGAACAAGATTTCCCAGCGATTAAACATTGTCCTACAGATGTTAAGGTTCTTTATTAATGTATTCTTAGTTTATCCAGCATATCGCTGAATATTTCCAAGGTAAATCATTGTGAATTCTCAGAGTTTGAATCTCTGTTGTCCTGTGATTCAAGGTCATTCATGGTGAATTCCAAGTGTTTATCCAGTGTTTTCCCATACATTCCGTCTCTTTAATCATAATTACTACTTTAATCATTAGCCTAAGTATCATTGGGATTTCTAATAGTTTTGGATACTTTCTTCCTGTTATGTCCTCTCTATGAAAATGAAATCAATGTTTAACCCACTTTATTGCAAAAACGCCAACTCATTTTGACTGAATTATAAATGTAAACAGTATGGCACTGACTTCTGAGCTCCTTGAACACGATTTCCAGGTGATCTTCACATATGAAGGCTCTATGTATTCTTACTGTTTCAATACATTCCTAAATATTTCCCTAGTTTCATTGTGAATTCTCAGAGTGTGAATCAGTGTTGTCCAGTGATTAAATCTCTATCATTGTGAATTCTAAGTATTTAAACAGCGTTTTTCCATATGTAACAGCTCTTTACACGACAATTGTTACTACTTTAATCTTTAGCCTACCACCGGGATTTCTAATAGTTTTGAATTCTTTCCTCGTGTTATATCTGCTCTACGAAAATGAATTAAGTGTTTAAACCACTTTATTCCAAAATCACCAACTCATTCAGACTGAATTATAAATGTAACCAGTATCCAACTCAGTCCTCAGCTCTTTGAACAAGATTTCCCAGCGATTAAACATTGTCCTACAGATGTTAAGGTTCTTTATTAATGTATTCTTAGTTTATCCAGCATATCGCTGAATATTTCCAAGGTAAATCATTGTGAATTCTCAGAGTTTGAATCTCTGTTGTCCTGTGATTCAAGGTCATTCATGGTGAATTCCAAGTGTTTATCCAGTGTTTTCCCATACATTCCGTCTCTTTAATCATAATTACTACTTTAATCATTAGCCTAAGTATCATTGGGATTTCTAATAGTTTTGGATACTTTCTTCCTGTTATGTCCTCTCTATGAAAATGAAATCAATGTTTAACCCACTTTATTGCAAAAACGCCAACTCATTTTGACTGAATTATAAATGTAAACAGTATGGCACTGACTTCTGAGCTCCTTGAACACGATTTCCAGGTGATCTTCACATATGAAGGCTCTATGTATTCTTACTGTTTCAATACATTCCTAAATATTTCCCTAGTTTCATTGTGAATTCTCAGAGTGTGAATCAGTGTTGTCCAGTGATTAAATCTCTATCATTGTGAATTCCAAGTATTTAAACAGCGTTTTTCCATATGTAACAGCTCTTTACACGTCAATTGTTACTATTTTAATCTTTAGCCTACCACCGGGATTTCTAATAGTTTTGAATTCTTTCCTCGTGTTATATCTGCTCTACGAAAATGAATTAAGTGTTTAAACCACTTTATTCCAAAATCACCAACTCATTCAGACTGAATTATAAATGTAACCAGTATCCAACTCAGTCCTCAGCTCTTTGAACAAGATTTCCCAGCGATTAAACATTGTCCTACAGATGTTAAGGTTCTTTATTAATGTATTCTTAGTTTATCCAGCATATCGCTGAATATTTCCAAGGTAAATCATTGTGAATTCTCAGAGTTTGAATCTCTGTTGTCCTGTGATTCAAGGTCATTCATGGTGAATTCCAAGTGTTTATCCAGTGTTTTCCCATACATTCCGTCTCTTTAATCGTAATTACTACTTTAATCATTAGCCTAAGTATCATTGGGATTTCTAATAGTTTTGGATACTTTCTTCCTGTTATGTCCTCTCTATGAAAATGAAATAAATGTTTAACCCACTTTATTGCGAAAACGCCAACTCATTTAGACTGAATTATACATGTAACCAATATCCAACTCAATCCTCAGCTCATTGAACACAATTTCCCAGTGATAAAAAATAGTCCTAAAGATGTTAAGGTTCTTTATTAATGTATTCCTAGTTTATCAAGCATATTGCTGAATATTTCACCAGCGAGAATCATTGTGGATTCTCAGAGTTTGAATCTCTGTTGTCCTGTGATTCAAGCTCAATCATGGTGAATTCCAAGTGTTTATCCAGCGTTTTCCCATGTATACCAGCTGTTTAAACGTGAATTATTACTACTTTAAAGACTCTCCTACCTTTCACAGCACGTTGAATTCAAATTCTCAGTATTTCAACAGGCAGTAGAGATGTTATAGTTCTACAACATTTTCCAAGGGTTTCAGAAACAGTCCTACACATTTCCCCGTTCTGTTTTTTTTCAGCTCTGATACTTTTAACCTTTTAATACAGGTATCGTACCAGCTCTTTAAAGGTACATTATTACTATTTTGAACACTAGCTGAACTATCATTTTATTTCTTAGAATTTTGAATACTTTCGTAGCGTCATATCAGCTCTATGAAAATGAATTTTTAAGTGTTTCACCGGCTTTCTTCCAAAAACGCCAACTCATTTTGACTGAATTATAAATGTAAACAGTATGGCACTGACTTCTGAGCTCCTTGAACACGATTTCCAGGTGATCTTCACATATGAAGGCTCTATGTATTCTTACTGTTTCAATACATTCCTAAATATTTCCCTAGTTTCATTGTGAATTCTCAGAGTGTGAATCACTGTTGTCCAGTGATTAAATCTCTATCATTGTGAATTCCAAGTATTTAAACAGCGTTTTTCCATATGTAACAGCTCTTTAAACGACAATTGTTACTTCTTTAATCTTTAGCCTACCACCGGGATTTCTAATAGTTTTGAATTCCTTCCTCATTTTATATCCTCTCTACGAAAATGAATTAAGTGTTTAAACGACTTTATTCCAAAAACACCAACTCATTTAGACTGAATTATAAATGTAACCAGTATCCAACTCAGTCCTCAGCTCTTTGAACAAGATTTCCCAGCGATTAAACATTGTCCTACAGATGTTAAGGTTCTTTATTAATGTATTCCCAGTTTATCAAGCATATTGCTGATTATTTCACCAGCGAATCATGGTTCTTTCTCAGAGTTTGAATCTCTGTTGTCCTGTCATTCCAGCTCATTCATTGTGAATTCCAAGTGTTTAGCCAGCGTTTTCCCATATATACCAGCTCTTTAAATGTGAATTATTGCTATTTTAAAGACTCTCCTACCTTTCACAGCACATTGAATACAAAGTATTAGAATTTCAACATGCAGTGGAGATGATATAGATCTACAACATATTCCATGTGTTTAAGAAACACTCTTTCACATTTCCCCGGTCTGACTTTATTGAGGTTTTAGACGTTAACCTTTTAATACAGGTATCATACCAGCTCTTTAAAGGTACAATATTACTACTTTGAACACACGCCTAACTCTATCATTTTGATTTCTTAAATTTTGAATACTTTCATACTGTTACATAAGCTCTATGAAAATGAATTTTTAAGTGTTTCACCGGCTTTCGTCCATAAACACCAACTCATTTTGACTGAATTATAAATGTAAACAGTATGGCACTGACTTCTGAGCTCCTTGAACATGATTTCCAGGTGATCTTCACATATGAAGGCTCTATGTATTCTTACTGTTTCAATACATTCCTAAATATTTCCCTAGTTTCATTGTGAATTCTCAGTGTGAATCACTGTTGTCCAGTGATTAAATCTCTATCATTGTGAATTCCAAGTATTTAAACAGCGTTTTTCCATATGTAACAGCTCTTTAAACGTCAATTGTTACTACTTTAATCTTCAGCCTACCACCGGGATTTCTAATAGTTTTGAATTCTTTCCTCGTGTTATATCTACTCTACGAAAATGAATTAAGTGTTTAAACCACTTTATTCCAAAATCACCAACTCATTTAGACTGAATTATAAATGTAACCAGTATCCAACTCAGTCCTCAGCTCTTTGAACAAGATTTCCCAGCGATTAAACATTGTCCTACAGATGTTAAGGTTCTTTATTAATGTATTCTTAGTTTATCCAGCATATCGCTGAATATTTCCAAGGTAAATCATTGTGAATTCTCAGAGTTTGAATCTCTGTTGTTCTGTGATTCAAGGTCATTAATGGTGAATTCCAAGTGTTTATCCAGTGTTTTCCCATACATTCCGTCTCTTTAATCATAATTACTACTTTAATCATTAGCCTAAGTATCATTGGGATTTCTAATAGTTTTGGATACTTTCTTCCTGATATGTCCTGTCTATGAAAATGAAATAAATGTTTAACCCACTTTATTGCAAAAACGCCAACTCATTTAGACTGAATTATACATGTAACCAATATCCAACTCAATCCTCAGCTCATTGAACACAATTTCCCAGTGATAAAAAATAGTGCTAAAGATGTTAAGGTTCTTTATTAATGTATTCCTAGTTTATCAAGCATATTGCTGAATATTACACCAGCGAGAATCATTGTGGATTCTCATAGTTTGAATCTCTGTTGTCCTGAGATTCAAGCTCATTCATGGTGAATTCCAAGTGTTTATCCAGCGTTTTCCCATATATACCAGCTGTTTAAACGTGAATTATTACTACTTTAAAGACTCTCCTACCTTTCACAGCACGTTGAATTCAAATTCTCAGTATTTCAACAGGCAGTAGAGATGTTATAGTTCTACAACATTTTCCAAGGGTTTCAGAAACAGTCCTACACATTTCCCCGTTCTGTTTTTTTTCAGCTCTGATACTTTTAACCTTTTAATACAGGTATCGTACCAGCTCTTTAAAGGTACATTATTACTATTTTGATCACTAGCTGAACTATCATTTTATTTCTTAGAATTTTGAATACTTTCGTAGCGTCATATCAGCTCTATGAAAATGAATTTTTAAGTGTTTCACCGGCTTTCTTCCAAAAACGCCAACTCATTTTGACTGAATTATAAATGTAAACAGTATGGCACTGACTTCTGAGCTCCTTGAACACGATTTCCAGGTGATCTTCACATATGAAGGCTCTATGTATTCTTACTGTTTCAATACATTCCTAAATATTTCCCTAGTTTCATTGTGAATTCTCAGAGTGTGAATCACTGTTTTCCAGTGATTAAATCTCTATCATTGTGAATTCCAAATATTTAAACAGCGTTTTTCCATATGTAACAGCTCTTTAAACGACAATTGTTACTTCTTTAATCTTTAGCCTACCACCGGGATTTCTAATAGTTTTGAATTCCTTCCTCATTTTATATCCTCTCTACGAAAATGAATTAAGTGTTTAAACGACTTTATTCCAAAAACACCAACTCATTTAGACTGAATTATAAATGTAACCAGTATCCAACTCAGTCCTCAGCTCTTTGAACAAGATTTCCCAGCGATTAAACATTGTCCTACAGATGTTAAGGTTCTTTATTAATGTATTCCCAGTTTATCAAGCATATTGCTGATTATTTCACCAGCGAATCATGGTTCATTCTCAGAGTTTGAATCTCTGTTGTCCTGTCATTCCAGCTCATTCATTGTGAATTCCAAGTGTTTAGCCAGCGTTTTCCCATATATACCAGCTCTTTAAATGTGAATTATTGCTATTTTAAAGACTCTCCTACCTTTCACAGCACATTGAATACAAAGTATTAGAATTTCAACATGCAGTGGAGATGATATAGATCTACAACATATTCCATGTGTTTAAGAAACACTCTTTCACATTTCCCCGGTCTGACTTTATTGAGGTTTTAGACGTTAACCTTTTAATACAGGTATCATACCAGCTCTTTAAAGGTACAATATTACTACTTTGAACACACGCCTAACTCTATCATTTTGATTTCTTAAATTTTGAATACTTTCATACTGTTACATAAGCTCTATGAAAATGAATTTTTAAGTGTTTCACCGGCTTTCGTCCATAAACACCAACTCATTTTGACTGAATTATAAATGTAAACAGTATGGCACTGACTTCTGAGCTCCTTGAACACGATTTCCAGGTGATCTTCACATATGAAGGCTCTATGTATTCTTACTGTTTCAATACATTCCTAAATATTTCCCTAGTTTCATTGTGAATTCTCAGAGTGTGAATCAGTGTTGTCCAGTGATTAAATCTCTATCATTGTGAATTCCAAGTATTTAAACAGCGTTTTTCCATATGTAACAGCTCTTTAAACGACAATTGTTACTACTTTAATCTTTAGCCTACCACCGGGATTTCTAATAGTTTTGAATTCTTTCCTCGTGTTATATCTGCTCTACGAAAATGAATTAAGTGTTTAAACCACTTTATTCCAAAATCACCAACTCATTCAGACTGAATTATAAATGTAACCAGTATCCAACTCAGTCCTCAGCTCTTTGAACAAGATTTCCCAGCGATTAAACATTGTCCTACAGATGTTAAGGTTCTTTATTAATGTATTCTTAGTTTATCCAGCATATCGCTGAATATTTCCAAGGTAAATCATTGTGAATTCTCAGAGTTTGAATCTCTGTTGTCCTGTGATTCAAGGTCATTCATGGTGAATTCCAAGTGTTTATCCAGTGTTTTCCCATACATTCCGTCTCTTTAATCATAATTACTACTTTAATCATTAGCCTAAGTATCATTGGGATTTCTAATAGTTTTGGATACTTTCTTCCTGTTATGTCCTCTCTATGAAAATGAAATCAATGTTTAACCCACTTTATTGCAAAAACGCCAACTCATTTTGACTGAATTATAAATGTAAACAGTATGGCACTGACTTCTGAGCTCCTTGAACACGATTTCCAGGTGATCTTCACATATGAAGGCTCTATGTATTCTTACTGTTTCAATACATTCCTAAATATTTCCCTAGTTTCATTGTGAATTCTCAGAGTGTGAATCAGTGTTGTCCAGTGATTAAATCTCTATCATTGTGAATTCTAAGTATTTAAACAGCGTTTTTCCATATGTAACAGCTCTTTACACGACAATTGTTACTACTTTAATCTTTAGCCTACCACCGGGATTTCTAATAGTTTTGAATTCTTTCCTCGTGTTATATCTGCTCTACGAAAATGAATTAAGTGTTTAAACCACTTTATTCCAAAATCACCAACTCATTCAGACTGAATTATAAATGTAACCAGTATCCAACTCAGTCCTCAGCTCTTTGAACAAGATTTCCCAGCGATTAAACATTGTCCTACAGATGTTAAGGTTCTTTATTAATGTATTCTTAGTTTATCCAGCATATCGCTGAATATTTCCAAGGTAAATCATTGTGAATTCTCAGAGTTTGAATCTCTGTTGTCCTGTGATTCAAGGTCATTCATGGTGAATTCCAAGTGTTTATCCAGTGTTTTCCCATACATTCCGTCTCTTTAATCATAATTACTACTTTAATCATTAGCCTAAGTATCATTGGGATTTCTAATAGTTTTGGATACTTTCTTCCTGTTATGTCCTCTCTATGAAAATGAAATCAATGTTTAACCCACTTTATTGCAAAAACGCCAACTCATTTTGACTGAATTATAAATGTAAACAGTATGGCACTGACTTCTGAGCTCCTTGAACACGATTTCCAGGTGATCTTCACATATGAAGGCTCTATGTATTCTTACTGTTTCAATACATTCCTAAATATTTCCCTAGTTTCATTGTGAATTCTCAGAGTGTGAATCAGTGTTGTCCAGTGATTAAATCTCTATCATTGTGAATTCCAAGTATTTAAACAGCGTTTTTCCATATGTAACAGCTCTTTACACGTCAATTGTTACTATTTTAATCTTTAGCCTACCACCGGGATTTCTAATAGTTTTGAATTCTTTCCTCGTGTTATATCTGCTCTACGAAAATGAATTAAGTGTTTAAACCTCTTTATTCCAAAATCACCAACTCATTCAGACTGAATTATAAATGTAACCAGTATCCAACTCAGTCCTCAGCTCTTTGAACAAGATTTCCCAGCGATTAAACATTGTCCTACAGATGTTAAGGTTCTTTATTAATGTATTCTTAGTTTATCCAGCATATCGCTGAATATTTCCAAGGTAAATCATTGTGAATTCTCAGAGTTTGAATCTCTGTTGTCCTGTGATTCAAGGTCATTCATGGTGAATTCCAAGTGTTTATCCAGTGTTTTCCCATACATTCCGTCTCTTTAATCGTAATTACTACTTTAATCATTAGCCTAAGTATCATTGGGATTTCTAATAGTTTTGGATACTTTCTTCCTGTTATGTCCTCTCTATGAAAATGAAATAAATGTTTAACCCACTTTATTGCAAAAACGCCAACTCATTTAGACTGAATTATACATGTAACCAATATCCAACTCAATCCTCAGCTCATTGAACACAATTTCCCAGTGATAAAAAATAGTCCTAAAGATGTTAAGGTTCTTTATTAATGTATTCCTAGTTTATCAAGCATATTGCTGAATATTTCACCAGCGAGAATCATTGTGGATTCTCAGAGTTTGAATCTCTGTTGTCCTGTGATTCAAGCTCATTCATGGTGAATTCCAAGTGTTTATCCAGCGTTTTCCCATGTATACCAGCTGTTTAAACGTGAATTATTACTACTTTAAAGACTCTCCTACCTTTCACAGCACGTTGAATTCAAATTCTCAGTATTTCAACAGGCAGTAGAGATGTTATAGTTCTACAACATTTTCCAAGGGTTTCAGAAACAGTCCTACACATTTCCCCGTTCTGTTTTTTTTCAGCTCTGATACTTTTAACCTTTTAATACAGGTATCGTACCAGCTCTTTAAAGGTACATTATTACTATTTTGAACACTAGCTGAACTATCATTTTATTTCTTAGAATTTTGAATACTTTCGTAGCGTCATATCAGCTCTATGAAAATGAATTTTTAAGTGTTTCACCGGCTTTCTTCCAAAAACGCCAACTCATTTTGACTGAATTATAAATGTAAACAGTATGGCACTGACTTCTGAGCTCCTTGAACACGATTTCCAGGTGATCTTCACATATGAAGGCTCTATGTATTCTTACTGTTTCAATACATTCCTAAATATTTCCCTAGTTTCATTGTGAATTCTCAGAGTGTGAATCAGTGTTGTCCAGTGATTAAATCTCTATCATTGTGAATTCCAAGTATTTAAACAGCGTTTTTCCATATGTAACAGCTCTTTAAACGACAATTGTTACTTCTTTAATCTTTAGCCTACCACCGGGATTTCTAATAGTTTTGAATTCCTTCCTCATTTTATATCCTCTCTACGAAAATGAATTAAGTGTTTAAACGACTTTATTCCAAAAACACCAACTCATTTAGACTGAATTATAAATGTAACCAGTATCCAACTCAGTCCTCAGCTCTTTGAACAAGATTTCCCAGCGATTAAACATTGTCCTACAGATGTTAAGGTTCTTTATTAATGTATTCCCAGTTTATCAAGCATATTGCTGATTATTTCACCAGCGAATCATGGTTCATTCTCAGAATTTGAATCTCTGTTGTCCTGTCATTCCAGCTCATTCATTGTGAATTCCAAGTGTTTAGCCAGCGTTTTCCCATATATACCAGCTCTTTAAATGTGAATTATTGCTATTTTAAAGACTCTCCTACCTTTCACAGCACATTGAATACAAAGTATTAGAATTTCAACATGCAGTGGAGATGATATAGATCTACAACATATTCCATGTGTTTAAGAAACACTCTTTCACATTTCCCCGGTCTGACTTTATTGAGGTTTTAGACGTTAACCTTTTAATACAGGTATCATACCAGCTCTTTAAAGGTACAATATTACTACTTTGAACACACGCCTAACTATATCATTTTGATTTCTTAAATTTTGAATACTTTCATACTGTTACATAAGCTCTATGAAAATGAATTTTTAAGTGTTTCACCGGCTTTCGTCCATAAACACCAACTCATTTTGACTGAATTATAAATGTAAACAGTATGGCACTGACTTCTGAGCTCCTTGAACACGATTTCCAGGTGATCTTCACATATGAAGGCTCTATGTATTCTTACTGTTTCAATACATTCCTAAATATTTCCCTAGTTTCATTGTGAATTCTCAGTGTGAATCACTGTTGTCCAGTGATTAAATCTCTATCATTGTGAATTCCAAGTATTTAAACAGCGTTTTTCCATATGTAACAGCTCTTTAAACGTCAATTGTTACTACTTTAATCTTCAGCCTACCACCGGGATTTCTAATAGTTTTGAATTCTTTCCTCGTGTTATATCTACTCTACGAAAATGAATTAAGTGTTTAAACCACTTTATTCCAAAATCACCAACTCATTTAGACTGAATTATAAATGTAACCAGTATCCAAATCAGTCCTCAGCTCTTTGAACAAGATTTCCCAGCGATTAAACATTGTCCTACAGATGTTAAGGTTCTTTATTAATGTATTCTTAGTTTATCCAGCATATCGCTGAATATTTCCAAGGTAAATCATTGTGAATTCTCAGAGTTTGAATCTCTGTTGTTCTGTGATTCAAGGTCATTCATGGTGAATTCCAAGTGTTTATCCAGTGTTTTCCCATACATTCCGTCTCTTTAATCATAATTACTACTTTAATCATTAGCCTAAGTATCATTGGGATTTCTAATAGTTTTGGATACTTTCTTCCTGTTATGTCCTGTCTATGAAAATGAAATAAATGTTTAACCCACTTTATTGCAAAAACGCCAACTCATTTAGACTGAATTATACATGTAACCAATATCCAACTCAATCCTCAGCTCATTGAACACAATTTCCCAGTGATAAAAAATAGTGCTAAAGATGTTAAGGTTCTTTATTAATGTATTCCTAGTTTATCAAGCATATTGCTGAATATTACACCAGCGAGAATCATTGTGGATTCTCATAGTTTGAATCTCTGTTGTCCTGAGATTCAAGCTCATTCATGGTGAATTCCAAGTGTTTATCCAGCGTTTTCCCATATATACCAGCTGTTTAAACGTGAATTATTACTACTTTAAAGACTCTCCTACCTTTCACAGCACGTTGAATTCAAATTCTCAGTATTTCAACAGGCAGTAGAGATGTTATAGTTCTACAACATTTTCCAAGGGTTTCAGAAACAGTCCTACACATTTCCCCGTTCTGTTTTTTTTCAGCTCTGATACTTTTAACCTTTTAATACAGGTATCGTACCAGCTCTTTAAAGGTACATTATTACTATTTTGAACACTAGCTGAACTATCATTTTATTTCTTAAATTTTGAATACTTTCGTAGCATCATATCAGCTCTATGAAAATGAATTTTTAAGTGTTTCACCGGCTTTCTTCCATAAACGCCAACTCATTTTGACTGAATTATAAATGTAAACAGTATGGCACTGACTTCTGAGCTCCTTGAACACGATTTCCAGGTGATCTTCACATATGAAGGCTCTATGTATTCTTACTGTTTCAATACATTCCTAAATATTTCCCTAGTTTCATTGTGAATTCTCAGAGTGTGAATCAGTGTTGTCCAGTGATTAAATCTCTATCATTGTGAATTCCAAGTATTTAAACAGCGTTTTTCCATATGTAACAGCTCTTTAAACGTCAATTGTTACTATTTTAATCTTTAGCCTACCACCGGGATTTCTAATAGTTTTGAATTCTTTCCTCGTGTTATATCTGCTCTACGAAAATGAATTAAGTGTTTAAACCACTTTATTCCAAAATCACCAACTCATTCAGACTGAATTATAAATGTAACCAGTATCCAACTCAGTCCTCAGCTCTTTGAACAAGATTTCCCAGCGATTAAACATTGTCCTACAGATGTTAAGGTTCTTTATTAATGTATTCTTAGTTTATCCAGCATATCGCTGAATATTTCCAAGGTAAATCATTGTGAATTCTCAGAGTTTGAATCTCTGTTGTTCTGTGATTCAAGGTCATTCATGGTGAATTCCAAGTGTTTATCCAGTGTTTTCCCATACATTCCGTCTCTTTAATCATAATTACTACTTTAATCATTAGCCTAAGTATCATTGGGATTTCTAATAGTTTTGGATACTTTCTTCCTGTTATGTCCTGTCTATGAAAATGAAATAAATGTTTAACCCACTTTATTGCAAAAACGCCAACTCATTTAGACTGAATTATACATGTAACCAATATCCAACTCAATCCTCAGCTCATTGAACACAATTTCCCAGTGATAAAAAATAGTGCTAAAGATGTTAAGGTTCTTTATTAATGTATTCCTAGTTTATCAAGCATATTGCTGAATATTACACCAGCGAGAATCATTGTGGATTCTCAGAGTTTGAATCTCTGTTGTCCTGAGATTCAAGCTCATTCATGGTGAATTCCAAGTGTTTATCCAGCGTTTTCCCATATATACCAGCTGTTTAAACGTGAATTATTACTACTTTAAAGACTCTCCTACCTTTCACAGCACGTTGAATTCAAATTCTCAGTATTTCAACAGGCAGTAGAGATGTTATAGTTCTACAACATTTTCCAAGGGTTTCAGAAACAGTCCTACACATTTCCCCGTTCTGTTTTTCTTCAGCTCTGATACTTTTAACCTTTTAATACAGGTATCGTACCAGCTCTTTAAAGGTACATTATTACTATTTTGAACACTAGCTGAACTATCATTTTATTTCTTAAATTTTGAATACTTTCGTAGCATCATATCAGCTCTATGAAAATGAATTTTTAAGTGTTTCACCGGCTTTCTTCCATAAACGCCAACTCATTTTGACTGAATTATAAATGTAAACAGTATGGCACTGACTTCTGAGCTCCTTGAACACGATTTCCAGGTGATCTTCACATATGAAGGCTCTATGTATTCTTACTGTTTCAATACATTCCTAAATATTTCCCTAGTTTCATTGTGAATTCTCAGAGTGTGAATCAGTGTTGTCCAGTGATTAAATCTCTATCATTGTGAATTCCAAGTATTTAAACAGCGTTTTTCCATATGTAACAGCTCTTTAAACGACAATTGTTACTTCTTTAATCTTTAGCCTACCACTGGGATTTCTAATAGTTTTGAATTCCTTCCACATTTTATATCCTCTCTACGAAAATGAATTAAGTGTTTAAACGACTTTATTCCAAAAACACCAACTCATTTAGACTGAATTATAAATGTAACCAGTATCCAACTCAGTCCTCAGCTCTTTGAACAAGATTTCCCAGCGATTAAACATTGTCCTACAGATGTTAAGGTTCTTTATTAATGTATTCCCAGTTTATCAAGCATATTGCTGATTATTTCACCAGCGAATCATGGTTCATTCTCAGAATTTGAATCTCTGTTGTCCTGTCATTCCAGCTCATTCATTGTGAATTCCAAGTGTTTAGCCAGCGTTTTCCCATATATACCAGCTCTTTAAATGTGAATTATTGCTATTTTAAAGACTCTGCTACCTTTCACAGCACATTGAATACAAAGTATTAGAATTTCAACATGCAGTGGAGATGATATAGATCTACAACATATTCCATGTGTTTAAGAAACACTCTTTCACATTTCCCCGGTCTGACTTTATTGAGGTTTTAGACGTTAACCTTTTAATACAGGTATCATACCAGCTCTTTAAAGGTACAATATTACTACTTTGAACACACGCCTAACTATATCATTTTGATTTCTTAAATTTTGAATACTTTCATACTGTTACATAAGCTCTATGAAAATGAATTTTTAAGTGTTTCACCGGCTTTCGTCCATAAACACCAACTCATTTTGACTGAATTATAAATGTAAACAGTATGGCACTGACTTCTGAGCTCCTTGAACACGATTTCCAGGTGATCTTCACATATGAAGGCTCTATGTATTCTTACTGTTTCAATACATTCCTAAATATTTCCCTAGTTTCATTGTGAATTCTCAGTGTGAATCACTGTTGTCCAGTGATTAAATCTCTATCATTGTGAATTCCAAGTATTTAAACAGCGTTTTTCCATATGTAACAGCTCTTTAAACGTCAATTGTTACTACTTTAATCTTCAGCCTACCACCGGGATTTCTAATAGTTTTGAATTCTTTCCTCGTGTTATATCTACTCTACGAAAATGAATTAAGTGTTTAAACCACTTTATTCCAAAATCACCAACTCATTTAGACTGAATTATAAATGTAACCAGTATCCAACTCAGTCCTCAGCTCTTTGAACAAGATTTCCCAGCGATTAAACATTGTCCTACAGATGTTAAGGTTCTTTATTAATGTATTCTTAGTTTATCCAGCATATCGCTGAATATTTCCAAGGTAAATCATTGTGAATTCTCAGAGTTTGAATCTCTGTTGTTCTGTGATTCAAGGTCATTCATGGTGAATTCCAAGTGTTTATCCAGTGTTTTCCCATACATTCCGTCTCTTTAATCATAATTACTACTTTAATCATTAGCCTAAGTATCATTGGGATTTCTAATAGTTTTGGATACTTTCTTCCTGTTATGTCCTGTCTATGAAAATGAAATAAATGTTTAACCCACTTTATTGCAAAAACGCCAACTCATTTAGACTGAATTATACATGTAACCAATATCCAACTCAATCCTCAGCTCATTGAACACCATTTCCCAGTGATAAAAAATAGTGCTAAAGATGTTAAGGTTCTTTATTAATGTATTCCTAGTTTATCAAGCATATTGCTGAATATTACACCAGCGAGAATCATTGTGGATTCTCAGAGTTTGAATCTCTGTTGTCCTGAGATTCAAGCTCATTCATGGTGAATTCCAAGTGTTTATCCAGCGTTTTCCCATATATACCAGCTGTTTAAACGTGAATTATTACTACTTTAAAGACTCTCCTACCTTTCACAGCACGTTGAATTCAAATTCTCAGTATTTCAACAGGCAGTAGAGATGTTATAGTTCTACAACATTTTCCAAGGGTTTCAGAAACAGTCCTACACATTTCCCCGTTCTGTTTTTTTTCAGCTCTGATACTTTTAACCTTTTAATACAGGTATCGTACCAGCTCTTTAAAGGTACATTATTACTATTTTGAACACTAGCTGAACTATCATTTTATTTCTTAAATTTTGAATACTTTCGTAGCATCATATCAGCTCTATGAAAATGAATTTTTAAGTGTTTCACCGGCTTTCTTCCATAAACGCCAACTCATTTTGACTGAATTATAAATGTAAACAGTATGGCACTGACTTCTGAGCTCCTTGAACACGATTTCCAGGTGATCTTCACATATGAAGGCTCTATGTATTCTTACTGTTTCAATACATTCCTAAATATTTCCCTAGTTTCATTGTGAATTCTCAGAGTGTGAATCAGTGTTGTCCAGTGATTAAATCTCTATCATTGTGAATTCCAAGTATTTAAACAGCGTTTTTCCATATGTAACAGCTCTTTAAACGTCAATTGTTACTATTTTAATCTTTAGCCTACCACCGGGATTTCTAATAGTTTTGAATTCTTTCCTCGTGTTATATCTGCTCTACGAAAATGAATTAAGTGTTTAAACCACTTTATTCCAAAATCACCAACTCATTCAGACTGAATTATAAATGTAACCAGTATCCAACTCAGTCCTCAGCTCTTTGAACAAGATTTCCCAGCGATTAAACATTGTCCTACAGATGTTAAGGTTCTTTATTAATGTATTCTTAGTTTATCCAGCATATCGCTGAATATTTCCAAGGTAAATCATTGTGAATTCTCAGAGTTTGAATCTCTGTTGTTCTGTGATTCAAGGTCATTCATGGTGAATTCCAAGTGTTTATCCAGTGTTTTCCCATACATTCCGTCTCTTTAATCATAATTACTACTTTAATCATTAGCCTAAGTATCATTGGGATTTCTAATAGTTTTGGATACTTTCTTCCTGTTATGTCCTGTCTATGAAAATGAAATAAATGTTTAACCCACTTTATTGCAAAAACGCCAACTCATTTAGACTGAATTATACATGTAACCAATATCCAACTCAATCCTCAGCTCATTGAACACAATTTCCCAGTGATAAAAAATAGTGCTAAAGATGTTAAGGTTCTTTATTAATGTATTCCTAGTTTATCAAGCATATTGCTGAATATTACACCAGCGAGAATCATTGTGGATTCTCAGAGTTTGAATCTCTGTTGTCCTGAGATTCAAGCTCATTCATGGTGAATTCCAAGTGTTTATCCAGCGTTTTCCCATATATACCAGCTGTTTAAACGTGAATTATTACTACTTTAAAGACTCTCCTACCTTTCACAGCACGTTGAATTCAAATTCTCAGTATTTCAACAGGCAGTAGAGATGTTATAGTTCTACAACATTTTCCAAGGGTTTCAGAAACAGTCCTACACATTTCCCCGTTCTGTTTTTCTTCAGCTCTGATACTTTTAACCTTTTAATACAGGTATCGTACCAGCTCTTTAAAGGTACATTATTACTATTTTGAACACTAGCTGAACTATCATTTTATTTCTTAAATTTTGAATACTTTCGTAGCATCATATCAGCTCTATGAAAATGAATTTTTAAGTGTTTCACCGGCTTTCTTCCATAAACGCCAACTCATTTTGACTGAATTATAAATGTAAACAGTATGGCACTGACTTCTGAGCTCCTTGAACACGATTTCCAGGTGATCTTCACATATGAAGGCTCTATGTATTCTTACTGTTTCAATACATTCCTAAATATTTCCCTAGTTTCATTGTGAATTCTCAGAGTGTGAATCAGTGTTGTCCAGTGATTAAATCTCTATCATTGTGAATTCCAAGTATTTAAACAGCGTTTTTCCATATGTAACAGCTCTTTAAACGACAATTGTTACTTCTTTAATCTTTAGCCTACCACTGGGATTTCTAATAGTTTTGAATTCCTTCCACATTTTATATCCTCTCTACGAAAATGAATTAAGTGTTTAAACGACTTTATTCCAAAAACACCAACTCATTTAGACTGAATTATAAATGTAACCAGTATCCAACTCAGTCCTCAGCTCTTTGAACAAGATTTCCCAGCGATTAAACATTGTCCTACAGATGTTAAGGTTCTTTATTAATGTATTCCCAGTTTATCAAGCATATTGCTGATTATTTCACCAGCGAATCATGGTTCATTCTCAGAATTTGAATCTCTGTTGTCCTGTCATTCCAGCTCATTCATTGTGAATTCCAAGTGTTTAGCCAGCGTTTTCCCATATATACCAGCTCTTTAAATGTGAATTATTGCTATTTTAAAGACTCTGCTACCTTTCACAGCACATTGAATACAAAGTATTAGAATTTCAACATGCAGTGGAGATGATATAGATCTACAACATATTCCATGTGTTTAAGAAACACTCTTTCACATTTCCCCGGTCTGACTTTATTGAGGTTTTAGACGTTAACCTTTTAATACAGGTATCATACCAGCTCTTTAAAGGTACAATATTACTACTTTGAACACACGCCTAACTATATCATTTTGATTTCTTAAATTTTGAATACTTTCATACTGTTACATAAGCTCTATGAAAATGAATTTTTAAGTGTTTCACCGGCTTTCGTCCATAAACACCAACTCATTTTGACTGAATTATAAATGTAAACAGTATGGCACTGACTTCTGAGCTCCTTGAACACGATTTCCAGGTGATCTTCACATATGAAGGCTCTATGTATTCTTACTGTTTCAATACATTCCTAAATATTTCCCTAGTTTCATTGTGAATTCTCAGTGTGAATCACTGTTGTCCAGTGATTAAATCTCTATCATTGTGAATTCCAAGTATTTAAACAGCGTTTTTCCATATGTAACAGCTCTTTAAACGTCAATTGTTACTACTTTAATCTTCAGCCTACCACCGGGATTTCTAATAGTTTTGAATTCTTTCCTCGTGTTATATCTACTCTACGAAAATGAATTAAGTGTTTAAACCACTTTATTCCAAAATCACCAACTCATTTAGACTGAATTATAAATGTAACCAGTATCCAACTCAGTCCTCAGCTCTTTGAACAAGATTTCCCAGCGATTAAACATTGTCCTACAGATGTTAAGGTTCTTTATTAATGTATTCTTAGTTTATCCAGCATATCGCTGAATATTTCCAAGGTAAATCATTGTGAATTCTCAGAGTTTGAATCTCTGTTGTTCTGTGATTCAAGGTCATTCATGGTGAATTCCAAGTGTTTATCCAGTGTTTTCCCATACATTCCGTCTCTTTAATCATAATTACTACTTTAATCATTAGCCTAAGTATCATTGGGATTTCTAATAGTTTTGGATACTTTCTTCCTGTTATGTCCTGTCTATGAAAATGAAATAAATGTTTAACCCACTTTATTGCAAAAACGCCAACTCATTTAGACTGAATTATACATGTAACCAATATCCAACTCAATCCTCAGCTCATTGAACACCATTTCCCAGTGATAAAAAATAGTGCTAAAGATGTTAAGGTTCTTTATTAATGTATTCCTAGTTTATCAAGCATATTGCTGAATATTACACCAGCGAGAATCATTGTGGATTCTCAGAGTTTGAATCTCTGTTGTCCTGAGATTCAAGCTCATTCATGGTGAATTCCAAGTGTTTATCCAGCGTTTTCCCATATATACCAGCTGTTTAAACGTGAATTATTACTACTTTAAAGACTCTCCTACCTTTCACAGCACGTTGAATTCAAATTCTCAGTATTTCAACAGGCAGTAGAGATGTTATAGTTCTACAACATTTTCCAAGGGTTTCAGAAACAGTCCTACACATTTCCCCGTTCTGTTTTTCTTCAGCTCTGATACTTTTAACCTTTTAATACAGGTATCGTACCAGCTCTTTAAAGGTACATTATTACTATTTTGAACACTAGCTGAACTATCATTTTATTTCTTAAATTTTGAATACTTTCGTAGCATCATATCAGCTCTATGAAAATGAATTTTTAAGTGTTTCACCGGCTTTCTTCCATAAACGCCAACTCATTTTGACTGAATTATAAATGTAAACAGTATGGCACTGACTTCTGAGCTCCTTGAACACGATTTCCAGGTGATCTTCACATATGAAGGCTCTATGTATTCTTACTGTTTCAATACATTCCTAAATATTTCCCTAGTTTCATTGTGAATTCTCAGAGTGTGAATCAGTGTTGTCCAGTGATTAAATCTCTATCATTGTGAATTCCAAGTATTTAAACAGCGTTTTTCCATATGTAACAGCTCTTTAAACGTCAATTGTTACTATTTTAATCTTTAGCCTACCACCGGGATTTCTAATAGTTTTGAATTCTTTCCTCGTGTTATATCTGCTCTACGAAAATGAATTAAGTGTTTAAACCACTTTATTCCAAAATCACCAACTCATTCAGACTGAATTATAAATGTAACCAGTATCCAACTCAGTCCTCAGCTCTTTGAACAAGATTTCCCAGCGATTAAACATTGTCCTACAGATGTTAAGGTTCTTTATTAATGTATTCTTAGTTTATCCAGCATATCGCTGAATATTTCCAAGGTAAATCATTGTGAATTCTCAGAGTTTGAATCTCTGTTGTCCTGTGATTCAAGGTCATTCATGGTGAATTCCAAGTGTTTATCCAGTGTTTTCCCATACATTCCGTCTCTTTAATCGTAATTACTACTTTAATCATTAGCCTAAGTATCATTGGGATTTCTAATAGTTTTGGATACTTTCTTCCTGTTATGTCCTCTCTATGAAAATGAAATCAATGTTTAACCCACTTTATTGCGAAAACGCCAACTCATTTAGACTGAATTATACATGTAACCACTATCCAACTCAATCCTCAGCTCATTGAACACAATTTCCCAGTGATAAAAAATAGTCCTAAAGATGTTAAGGTTCTTTATTAATGTATTCCTAGTTTATCAAGCATATTGCTGAATATTTCACCAGCGAGAATCATTGTGGATTCTCAGAGTTTGAATCTCTGTTGTCCTGTGATTCAAGCTCATTCATGGTGAATTCCAAGTGTTTATCCAGCGTTTTCCCATGTATACCAGCTGTTTAAACGTGAATTATTACTACTTTAAAGACTCTCCTACCTTTCACAGCACGTTGAATTCAAATTCTCAGTATTTCAACAGGCAGTAGAGATGTTATAGTTCTACAACATTTTCCAAGGGTTTCAGAAACAGTCCTACACATTTCCCCGTTCTGTTTTTTTTCAGCTCTGATACTTTTAACCTTTTAATACAGGTATCGTACCAGCTCTTTAAAGGTACATTATTACTATTTTGATCACTAGCTGAACTATCATTTTATTTCTTAAATTTTGAATACTTTCGTAGCATCATATCAGCTCTATGAAAATGAATTTTTAAGTGTTTCACCGGCTTTCTTCCAAAAACGCCAACTCATTTTGACTGAATTATAAATGTAAACAGTATGGCACTGACTTCTGAGCTCCTTGAACACGATTTCCAGGTGATCTTCACATATGAAGGCTCTATGTATTCTTACTGTTTCAATACATTCCTAAATATTTCCCTAGTTTCATTGTGAATTCTCAGAGTGTGAATCAGTGTTGTCCAGTGATTAAATCTCTATCATTGTGAATTCCAAGTATTTAAACAGCGTTTTTCCATATGTAACAGCTCTTTAAACGACAATTGTTACTTCTTTAATCTTTAGCCTAGCACTGGGATTTCTAATAGTTTTGAATTCCTTCCACATTTTATATCCTCTCTACGAAAATGAATTAAGTGTTTAAACGACTTTATTCCAAAAACACCAACTCATTTAGACTGAATTATAAATGTAACCAGTATCCAACTCAGTCCTCAGCTCTTTGAACAAGATTTCCCAGCGATTAAACATTGTCCTACAGATGTTAAGGTTCTTTATTAATGTATTCCCAGTTTATCAAGCATATTGCTGATTATTTCACCAGCGAATCATGGTTCATTCTCAGAATTTGAATCTCTGTTGTCCTGTCATTCCAGCTCATTCATTGTGAATTCCAAGTGTTTAGCCAGCGTTTTCCCATATATACCAGCTCTTTAAATGTGAATTATTGCTATTTTAAAGACTCTCCTACCTTTCACAGCACGTTGAATACAAAGTATTAGAATTTCAACATGCAGTGGAGATGATATAGATCTACAACATATTCCATGTGTTTAAGAAACACTCTTTCACATTTCCCCGGTCTGACTTTATTGAGGTTTTAGACGTTAACCTTTTAATACAGGTATCATACCAGCTCTTTAAAGGTACAATATTACTACTTTGAACACACGCCTAACTCTATCATTTTGATTTCTTAAATTTTGAATACTTTCATACTGTTACATAAGCTCTATGAAAATGAATTTTTAAGTGTTTCACCGGCTTTCGTCCATAAACACCAACTCATTTTGACTGAATTATAAATGTAAACAGTATGGCACTGACTTCTGAGCTCCTTGAACACGATTTCCAGGTGATCTTCACATATGAAGGCTCTATGTATTCTTACTGTTTCAATACATTCCTAAATATTTCCCTAGTTTCATTGTGAATTCTCAGTGTGAATCACTGTTGTCCAGTGATTAAATCTCTATCATTGTGAATTCCAAGTATTTAAACAGCGTTTTTCCATATGTAACAGCTCTTTAAACGTCAATTGTTACTACTTTAATCTTCAGCCTACCACCGGGATTTCTAATAGTTTTGAATTCTTTCCTCGTGTTATATCTACTCTACGAAAATGAATTAAGTGTTTAAACCACTTTATTCCAAAATCACCAACTCATTTAGACTGAATTATAAATGTAACCAGTATCCAACTCAGTCCTCAGCTCTTTGAAAAAGATTTCCCAGCGATTAAACATTGTCCTACAGATGTTAAGGTTCTTTATTAATGTATTCTTAGTTTATCCAGCATATCGCTGAATATTTCCAAGGTAAATCATTGTGAATTCTCAGAGTTTGAATCTGTGTTGTTCTGTGATTCAAGGTCATTCATGGTGAATTCCAAGTGTTTATCCAGTGTTTTCCCATACATTCCGTCTCTTTAATCATAATTACTACTTTAATCATTAGCCTAAGTATCATTGGGATTTCTAATAGTTTTGGATACTTTCTTCCTGTTATGTCCTGTCTATGAAAATGAAATAAATGTTTAACCCACTTTATTGCAAAAACGCCAACTCATTTAGACTGAATTATACATGTAACCAATATCCAACTCAATCCTCAGCTCATTGAACACAATTTCCCAGTGATGAAAAATAGTGCTAAAGATGTTAAGGTTCTTTATTAATGTATTCCTAGTTTATCAAGCATATTGCTGAATATTACACCAGCGAGAATCATTGTGGATTCTCAGAGTTTGAATCTCTGTTGTCCTGAGATTCAAGCTCATTCATGGTGAATTCCAAGTGTTTATCCAGCGTTTTCCCATATATACCAGCTGTTTAAAGGTGAATTATTACTACTTTAAAGACTCTCCTACCTTTCACAGCACGTTGAATTCAAATTCTCAGTATTTCAACAGGCAGTAGAGATGTTACAGTTCTACAACATTTTCCAAGGGTTTCAGAAACAGTCCTACACATTTCCCCGTTCTGTTTTTCTTCAGCTCTGATACTTTTAACCTTTTAATACAGGTATCGTACCAGCTCTTTAAAGGTACATTATTACTATTTTGAACACTAGCTGAACTATCATTTTATTTCTTAAATTTTGAATACTTTCGTAGCATCATATCAGCTCTATGAAAATGAATTTTTAAGTGTTTCACCGGCTTTCTTCCATAAACGCCAACTCATTTTGACTGAATTATAAATGTAAACAGTATGGCACTGACTTCTGAGCTCCTTGAACACGATTTCCAGGTGATCTTCACATATGAAGGCTCTATGTATTCTTACTGTTTCAATACATTCCTAAATATTTCCCTAGTTTCATTGTGAATTCTCAGAGTGTGAATCAGTGTTGTCCAGTGATTAAATCTCTATCATTGTGAATTCCAAGTATTTAAACAGCGTTTTTCCATATGTAACAGCTCTTTAAACGTCAATTGTTACTATTTTAATCTTTAGCCTACCACCGGGATTTCTAATAGTTTTGAATTCTTTCCTCGTGTTATATCTGCTCTACGAAAATGAATTAAGTGTTTAAACCACTTTATTCCAAAATCACCAACTCATTCAGACTGAATTATAAATGTAACCAGTATCCAACTCAGTCCTCAGCTCTTTGAACAAGATTTCCCAGCGATTAAACATTGTCCTACAGATGTTAAGGTTCTTTATTAATGTATTCTTAGTTTATCCAGCATATCGCTGAATATTTCCAAGGTAAATCATTGTGAATTCTCAGAGTTTGAATCTCTGTTGTCCTGTGATTCAAGGTCATTCATGGTGAATTCCAAGTGTTTATCCAGTGTTTTCCCATACATTCCGTCTCTTTAATCATAATTACTACTTTAATCATTAGCCTAAGTATCATTGGGATTTCTAATAGTTTTGGATACTTTCTTCCTGTTATGTCCTGTCTATGAAAATGAAATAAATGTTTAACCCACTTTATTGCAAAAACGCCAACTCATTTAGACTGAATTATACATGTAACCAATATCCAACTCAATCCTCAGCTCATTGAACACAATTTCCCAGTGATAAAAAATAGTGCTAAAGATGTTAAGGTTCTTTATTAATGTATTCCTAGTTTATCAAGCATATTGCTGAATATTACACCAGCGAGAATCATTGTGGATTCTCAGAGTTTGAATCTCTGTTGTCATGAGATTCAAGCTCATTCATGGTGAATTCCAAGTGTTTATCCAGCGTTTTCCCATATATACCAGCTGTTTAAACGTGAATTATTACTACTTTAAAGACTCTCCTACCTTTCACAGCACGTTGAATTCAAATTCTCATTATTTCAACAGGCAGTAGAGATGTTATAGTTCTACAACATTTTCCAAGGGTTTCAGAAACAGTCCTACACATTTCCCCGTTCTGTTTTTTTTCAGCTCTGATACTTTTAACCTTTTAATACAGGTATCGTACCAGCTCTTTAAAGGTACATTATTACTATTTTGAACACTAGCTGAACTATCATTTTATTTCTTAAATTTTGAATACTTTCGTAGCATCATATCAGCTCTATGAAAATGAATTTTTAAGTGTTTCACCGGCTTTCTTCCATAAACGCCAACTCATTTTGACTGAATTATAAATGTAAACAGTATGGCACTGACTTCTGAGCTCCTTGAACACGATTTCCAGGTGATCTTCACATATGAAGGCTCTATGTATTCTTACTGTTTCAATACATTCCTAAATATTTCCCTAGTTTCATTGTGAATTCTCAGAGTGTGAATCAGTGTTGTCCAGTGATTAAATCTCTATCATTGTGAATTCCAAGTATTTAAACAGCGTTTTTCCATATGTAACAGCTCTTTACACGTCAATTGTTACTATTTTAATCTTTAGCCTACCACCGGGATTTCTAATAGTTTTGAATTCTTTCCTCGTGTTATATCTGCTCTACGAAAATGAATTAAGTGTTTAAACCACTTTATTCCAAAATCACCAACTCATTCAGACTGAATTATAAATGTAACCAGTATCCAACTCAGTCCTCAGCTCTTTGAACAAGATTTCCCAGCGATTAAACATTGTCCTACAGATGTTAAGGTTCTTTATTAATGTATTCTTAGTTTATCCAGCATATCGCTGAGTATTTCCAAGGTAAATCATTGTGAATTCTCAGAGTTTGAATCTCTGTTGTTCTGTGATTCAAGGTCATTCATGGTGAATTCCAAGTGTTTATCCAGTGTTTTCCCATACATTCCGTCTCTTTAATCATAATTACTACTTTAATCATTAGCCTAAGTATCATTGGGATTTCTAATAGTTTTGGATACTTTCTTCCTGTTATGTCCTGTCTATGAAAATGAAATAAATGTTTAACCCACTTTATTGCAAAAACGCCAACTCATTTAGACTGAATTATACATGTAACCAATATCCAACTCAATCCTCAGCTCATTGAACACAATTTCCCAGTGATAAAAAATAGTGCTAAAGATGTTAAGGTTCTTTATTAATGTATTCCTAGTTTATCAAGCATATTGCTGAATATTACACCAGCGAGAATCATTGTGGATTCTCAGAGTTTGAATCTCTGTTGTCCTGAGATTCAAGCTCATTCATTGTGAATTCCAAGTGTTTATCCAGCGTTTTCCCATATATACCAGCTGTTTAAACGTGAATTATTACTACTTTAAAGACTCTCCTACCTTTCACAGCACGTTGAATTCAAATTCTCAGTATTTCAACAGGCAGTAGAGATGTTATAGTTCTACAACATTTTCCAAGGGTTTCAGAAACAGTCCTACACATTTCCCCGTTCTGTTTTTCTTCAGCTCTGATACTTTTAACCTTTTAATACAGGTATCGTACCAGCTCTTTAAAGGTACATTATTACTATTTTGAACACTAGCTGAACTATCATTTTATTTCTTAAATTTTGAATACTTTCGTAGCATCATATCAGCTCTATGAAAATGAATTTTTAAGTGTTTCACCGGCTTTCTTCCATAAACGCCAACTCATTTTGACTGAATTATAAATGTAAACAGTATGGCACTGACTTCTGAGCTCCTTGAACACGATTTCCAGGTGATCTTCACATATGAAGGCTCTATGTATTCTTACTGTTTCAATACATTCCTAAATATTTCCCTAGTTTCATTGTGAATTCTCAGAGTGTGAATCAGTGTTGTCCAGTGATTAAATCTCTATCATTGTGAATTCCAAGTATTTAAACAGCGTTTTTCCATATGTAACAGCTCTTTAAACGACAATTGTTACTATTTTAATCTTTAGCTTACCACCGGGATTTCTAATAGTTTTGAATTCTTTCCTCGTGTTATATCTGCTCTCCGAAAATGAATTAAGTGTTTAAACCACTTTATTCCAAAATCACCAACTCATTCAGACTGAATTATAAATGTAACCAGTATCCAACTCAGTCCTCAGCTCTTTGAACAAGATTTCCCAGCGATTAAACATAGTCCTACAGATGTTAAGGTTCTTTATTAATGTATTCTTAGTTTATCCAGCATATCGCTGAATATTTCCAAGGTAAATCATTGTGAATTCTCAGAGTTTGAATCTCTGTTGTCCTGTGATTCAAGGTCATTCATGGTGAATTCCAAGTGTTTATCCAGTGTTTTCCCATACATTCCGTCTCTTTAATCGTAATTACTACTTTAATCATTAGCCTAAGTATCATTGGGATTTCTAATAGTTTTGGATACTTTCTTCCTGTTATGTCCTCTCTATGAAAATGAAATCAATGTTTAACCCACTTTATTGCGAAAACGCCAACTCATTTAGACTGAATTATACATGTAACCACTATCCAACTCAATCCTCAGCTCATTGAACACAATTTCCCAGTGATAAAAAATAGTGCTAAAGATGTTAAGGTTCTTTATTAATGTATTCCCAGTTTATCAAGCATATTGCTGATTATTTCACCAGCGAATCATGGTTCATTCTCAGAGTTTGAATCTCTGTTGTCTTGTCATTCCAGCTCATTCATTGTGAATTCCAAGTGTTTAGCCAGCGTTTTCCCATATATACCAGCTCTTTAAATGTGAATTATTGCTATTTTAAAGACTCTCCTACCTTTCACAGCACATTGAATACAAAGTATTAGAATTTCAACATGCAGTGGAGATGATATAGATCTACAACATATTCCATGTGTTTAAGACACACTCTTTCACATTTCCCCGGTCTGACTTTATTGAGGTTTTAGACGTTAACCTTTTAATACAGGTATCATACCAGCTCTTTAAAGGTACAATATTACTACTTTGAACACACGCCTAACTATATCATTTTGATTTCTTAAATTTTGAATACTTTCATACTGTTACATAAGCTCTATGAAAATGAATTTTTAAGTGTTTCACCGGCTTTCGTCCATAAACACCAACTCATTTTGACTGAATTATAAATGTAAACAGTATGGCACTGACTTCTGAGCTCCTTGAACACGATTTCCAGGTGATCTTCACATATGAAGGCTCTATGTATTCTTACTGTTTCAATACATTCCTAAATATTTCCCTAGTTTCATTGTGAATTCTCAGTGTGAATCACTGTTGTCCAGTGATTAAATCTCTATCATTGTGAATTCCAAGTATTTAAACAGCGTTTTTCCATATGTAACAGCTCTTTAAACGTCAATTGTTACTACTTTAATCTTCAGCCTACCACCGGGATTTCTAATAGTTTTGAATTCTTTCCTCGTGTTATATCTGCTCTACGAAAATGAATTAAGTGTTTAAACCACTTTATTCCAAAATCACCAACTCATTCAGACTGAATTATAAATGTAACCAGTATCCAACTCAGTCCTCAGCTCTTTGAACAAGATTTCCCAGCGATTAAACATTGTCCTACAGATGTTAAGGTTCTTTATTAATGTATTCTTAGTTTATCCAGCATATCGCTGAATATTTCCAAGGTAAATCATTGTGAATTCTCAGAGTTTGAATCTCTGTTGTTCTGTGATTCAAGGTCATTCATGGTGAATTCCAAGTGTTTATCCAGTGTTTTCCCATACATTCCGTCTCTTTAATCATAATTACTACTTTAATCATTAGCCTAAGTATCATTGGGATTTCTAATAGTTTTGGATACTTTCTTCCTGTTATGTCCTGTCTATGAAAATGAAATAAATGTTTAACCCACTTTATTGCAAAAACGCCAACTCATTTAGACTGAATTATACATGTAACCAATATCCAACTCAATCCTCAGCTCATTGAACACAATTTCCCAGTGATAAAAAATAGTGCTAAAGATGTTAAGGTTCTTTATTAATGTATTCCCAGTTTATCAAGCATATTGCTGATTATTTCACCAGCGAATCATGGTTCATTCTCAGAGTTTGAATCTCTGTTGTCCTGTCATTCCAGCTCATTCATTGTGAATTCCAAGTGTTTAGCCAGCGTTTTCCCATATATACCAGCTCTTTAAATGTGAATTATTGCTATTTTAAAGACTCTCCTACCTTTCACAGCACGTTGAATGCAAAGTATTAGAATTTCAACATGCAGTGGAGATGTTATAGATCTACAACATATTCCATGTGTTTAAGAAACACTCTTTCACATTTCCCCGGTCTGACTTTATTGAGGTTTTAGACGTTAACCTTTTAATACAGGTATCATACCAGCTCTTTAAAGGTACAATATTACTACTTTGAACACACGCCTAACTATATCATTTTGATTTCTTAAATTTTGAATACTTTCATACTGTTATATAAGCTCTATGAAAATGAATTTTTAAGTGTTTCACCGGCTTTCATCCATAAACGCCAACTCATTTTGACTGAATTATAAATGTAAACAGTATGGCACTGACTTCTGAGCTCCTTGAACACGATTTCCAGGTGATCTTCACATATGAAGGCTCTATGTATTCTTACTGTTTCAATACATTCCTAAATATTTCCCTAGTTTCATTGTGAATTCTCAGTGTGAATCAGTGTTGTCCAGTGATTAAATCTCTATCATTGTGAATTCCAAGTATTTAAACAGCGTTTTCCCATATGTAACAGCTCTTTAAACGACAATTGTTACTACTTTAATCTTTAGCCTACCACCGGGATTTCTAATAGTTTTGAATTCTTTCCTCGTGTTATATCTGCTCTACGAAAATGAATTAAGTGTTTAAACCACTTTATTCCAAAATCACCAACTCATTCAGACTGAATTATAAATGTAACCAGTATCCAACTCAGTCCTCAGCTCTTTGAACAAGATTTCCCAGCGATTAAACATTGTCCTACAGATGTTAAGGTTCTTTATTAATGTATTCTTAGTTTATCCAGCATATCGCTGAATATTTCCAAGGTAAATCATTGTGAATTCTCAGAGTTTGAATCTCTGTTGTCCTGTGATTCAAGGTCATTCATGGTGAATTCCAAGTGTTTATCCAGTGTTTTCCCATACATTCCGTCTCTTTAATCGTAATTACTACTTTAATCATTAGCCTAAGTATCATTGGGATTTCTAATAGTTTTGGATACTTTCTTCCTGTTATGTCCTCTCTATGAAAATGAAATAAATGTTTAACCCACTTTATTGCGAAAACGCCAACTCATTTAGACTGAATTATACATGTAACCACTATCCAACTCAATCCTCAGCTCATTGAACACAATTTATCAGTGATAAAAAATAGTCCTAAAGATGTTAAGGTTCTTTATTAATGTATTCCTAGTTTATCAAGCATATTGCTGAATATTTCACCAGCGAGAATCATTGTGGATTCTCAGAGTTTGAATCTCTGTTGTCCTGTGATTCAAGCTCATTCATGGTGAATTCCAAGTGTTTATCCAGCGTTTTCCCATGTATACCAGCTGTTTAAACGTGAATTATTACTACTTTAAAGACTCTCCTACCTTTCACAGCACGTTGAATTCAAATTCTCAGTATTTCAACAGGCAGTAGAGATGTTATAGTTCTACAACATTTTCCAAGGGTTTCAGAAACAGTCCTACACATTTCCCCGTTCTGTTTTTTTTCAGCTCTGATACTTTTAACCTTTTAATACAGGTATCGTACCAGCTCTTTAAAGGTACATTATTACTATTTTGAACACTAGCTGAACTATCATTTTATTTCTTAGAATTTTGAATACTTTCGTAGCGTCATATCAGCTCTATGAAAATGAATTTTTAAGTGTTTCACCGGCTTTCTTCCAAAAACGCCAACTCATTTTGACTGAATTATAAATGTAAACAGTATGGCACTGACTTCTGAGCTCCTTGAACACGATTTCCAGGTGATCTTCACATATGAAGGCTCTATGTATTCTTACTGTTTCAATACATTCCTAAATATTTCCCTAGTTTCATTGTGAATTCTCAGAGTGTGAATCACTGTTGTCCAGTGATTAAATCTCTATCATTGTGAATTCCAAGTATTTAAACAGCGTTTTTCCATATGTAACAGCTCTTTAAACGTCAATTGTTACTATTTTAATCTTTAGCCTACCACCGGGATTTCTAATAGTTTTGAATTCTTTCCTCGTGTTATATCTGCTCTACGAAAATGAATTAAGTGTTTAAACCACTTTATTCCAAAATCACCAACTCATTCAGACTGAATTATAAATGTAACCAGTATCCAACTCAGTCCTCAGCTCTTTGAACAAGATTTCCCAGCGATTAAACATTGTCCTACAGATGTTAAGGTTCTTTATTAATGTATTCTTAGTTTATCCAGCATATCGCTGAATATTTCCAAGGTAAATCATTGTGAATTCTCAGAGTTTGAATCTCTGTTGTTCTGTGATTCAAGGTCATTCATGGTGAATTCCAAGTGTTTATCCAGTGTTTTCCCATACATTCCGTCTCTTTAATCATAATTACTACTTTAATCATTAGCCTAAGTATCTTTGGGATTTCTAATAGTTTTGGATACTTTCTTCCTGTTATGTCCTGTCTATGAAAATGAAATAAATGTTTAACCCACTTTATTGCAAAAACGCCAACTCATTTAGACTGAATTATACATGTAACCAATATCCAACTCAATCCTCAGCTCATTGAACACAATTTCCCAGTGATAAAAAATAGTGCTAAAGATGTTAAGGTTCTTTATTAATGTATTCCCAGTTTATCAAGCATATTGCTGATTATTTCACCAGCGAATCATGGTTCATTCTCAGAGTTTGAATCTCTGTTGTCCTGTCATTCCAGCTCATTCATTGTGAATTCCAAGTGTTTAGCCAGCGTTTTCCCATATATACCAGCTCTTTAAATGTGAATTATTGCTATTTTAAAGACTCTCCTACCTTTCACAGCACGTTGAATGCAAAGTATTAGAATTTCAACATGCAGTGGAGATGTTATAGATCTACAACATATTCCATGTGTTTAAGAAACACTCTTTCACATTTCCCCGGTCTGACTTTATTGAGGTTTTAGACGTTAACCTTTTAATACAGGTATCATACCAGCTCTTTAAACGTACAATATTACTACTTTGAACACACGCCTAACTATATCATTTTGATTTCTTAAATTTTGAATACTTTCATACTGTTATATAAGCTCTATGAAAATGAATTTTTAAGTGTTTCACCGGCTTTCATCCATAAACGCCAACTCATTTTGACTGAATTATAAATGTAAACAGTATGGCACTGACTTCTGAGCTCCTTGAACACGATTTCCAGGTGATCTTCACATATGAAGGCTCTATGTATTCTTACTGTTTCAATACATTCCTAAATATTTCCCTAGTTTCATTGTGAATTCTCAGTGTGAATCAGTGTTGTCCAGTGATTAAATCTCTATCATTGTGAATTCCAAGTATTTAAACAGCGTTTTCCCATATGTAACAGCTCTTTAAACGACAATTGTTACTACTTTAATCTTTAGCCTACCACCGGGATTTCTAATAGTTTTGAATTCTTTCCTCGTGTTATATCTGCTCTAGGAAAATGAATTAAGTGTTTAAACCACTTTATTCCAAAATCACCAACTCATTCAGACTGAATTATAAATGTAACCAGTATCCAACTCAGTCCTCAGCTCTTTGAACAAGATTTCCCAGCGATTAAACATTGTCCTACAGATGTTAAGGTTCTTTATTAATGTATTCTTAGTTTATCCAGCATATCGCTGAATATTTCCAAGGTAAATCATTGTGAATTCTCAGAGTTTGAATCTCTGTTGTCCTGTGATTCAAGGTCATTCATGGTGAATTCCAAGTGTTTATCCAGTGTTTTCCCATACATTCCGTCTCTTTAATCGTAATTACTACTTTAATCATTAGCCTAAGTATCATTGGGATTTCTAATAGTTTTGGATACTTTCTTCCTGTTATGTCCTCTCTATGAAAATGAAATAAATGTTTAACCCACTTTATTGCGAAAACGCCAACTCATTTAGACTGAATTATACATGTAACCACTATCCAACTCAATCCTCAGCTCATTGAACACAATTTATCAGTGATAAAAAATAGTCCTAAAGATGTTAAGGTTCTTTATTAATGTATTCCTAGTTTATCAAGCATATTGCTGAATATTTCACCAGCGAGAATCATTGTGGATTCTCAGAGTTTGAATCTCTGTTGTCCTGTGATTCAAGCTCATTCATGGTGAATTCCAAGTGTTTATCCAGCGTTTTCCCATGTATACCAGCTGTTTAAACGTGAATTATTACTACTTTAAAGACTCTCCTACCTTTCACAGCACGTTGAATTCAAATTCTCAGTATTTCAACAGGCAGTAGAGATGTTATAGTTCTACAACATTTTCCAAGGGTTTCAGAAACAGTCCTACACATTTCCCCGTTCTGTTTTTTTTCAGCTCTGATACTTTTAACCTTTTAATACAGGTATCGTACCAGCTCTTTAAAGGTACATTATTACTATTTTGAACACTAGCTGAACTATCATTTTATTTCTTAGAATTTTGAATACTTTCGTAGCGTCATATCAGCTCTATGAAAATGAATTTTTAAGTGTTTCACCGGCTTTCTTCCAAAAACGCCAACTCATTTTGACTGAATTATAAATGTAAACAGTATGGCACTGACTTCTGAGCTCCTTGAACACGATTTCCAGGTGATCTTCACATATGAAGGCTCTATGTATTCTTACTGTTTCAATACATTCCTAAATATTTCCCTAGTTTCATTGTGAATTCTCAGAGTGTGAATCACTGTTGTCCAGTGATTAAATCTCTATCATTGTGAATTCCAAGTATTTAAACAGCGTTTTTCCATATGTAACAGCTCTTTAAACGTCAATTGTTACTATTTTAATCTTTAGCCTACCACCGGGATTTCTAATAGTTTTGAATTCTTTCCTCGTGTTATATCTGCTCTACGAAAATGAATTAAGTGTTTAAACCACTTTATTCCAAAATCACCAACTCATTCAGACTGAATTATAAATGTAACCAGTATCCAACTCAGTCCTCAGCTCTTTGAACAAGATTTCCCAGCGATTAAACATTGTCCTACAGATGTTAAGGTTCTTTTTTAATGTATTCTTAGTTTATCCAGCATATCGCTGAATATTTCCAAGGTAAATCATTGTGAATTCTCAGAGTTTGAATCTCTGTTGTTCTGTGATTCAAGGTCATTCATGGTGAATTCCAAGTGTTTATCCAGTGTTTTCCCATACATTCCGTCTCTTTAATCATAATTACTACTTTAATCATTAGCCTAAGTATCTTTGGGATTTCTAATAGTTTTGGATACTTTCTTCCTGTTATGTCCTGTCTATGAAAATGAAATAAATGTTTAACCCACTTTATTGCAAAAACGCCAACTCATTTAGACTGAATTATACATGTAACCAATATCCAACTCAATCCTCAGCTCATTGAACACAATTTCCCAGTGATAAAAAATAGTGCTAAAGATGTTAAGGTTCTTTATTAATGTATTCCTAGTTTATCAAGCATATTGCTGAATATTTCACCAGCGAGAATCATTGTGGATTCTCAGAGTTTGAATCTCTGTTGTCCTGTGATTCAAGCTCATTCATGGTGAATTCCAAGTGTTTATCCAGCGTTTTCCCATGTATACCAGCTGTTTAAACGTGAATTATTACTACTTTAAAGACTCTCCTACCTTTCACAGCACGTTGAATTCAAATTCTCAGTATTTCAACAGGCAGTAGAGATGTTATAGTTCTACAACATTTTCCAAGGGTTTCAGAAACAGTCCTACACATTTCCCCGTTCTGTTTTTTTTCAGCTCTGATACTTTTAACCTTTTAATACAGGTATCGTAGCAGCTCTTTAAAGGTACATTATTACTATTTTGAACACTAGCTGAACTATCATTTTATTTCTTAAATTTTGAATACTTTCGTAGCATCATATCAGCTCTATGAAAATGAATTTTTAAGTGTTTCACCGGCTTTCTTCCATAAACGCCAACTCATTTTGACTGAATTATAAATGTAAACAGTATGGCACTGACTTCTGAGCTCCTTGAACACGATTTCCAGGTGATCTTCACATATGAAGGCTCTATGTATTCTTACTGTTTCAATACATTCCTAAATATTTCCCTAGTTTCATTGTGAATTCTCAGAGTGTGAATCAGTGTTGTCCAGTGATTAAATCTCTATCATTGTGAATTCCAATTATTTAAACAGCGTTTTTCCATATGTAACAGCTCTTTAAACGACAATTGTTACTTCTTTAATCTTTACCCTACCACCGGGATTTCTAATAGTTTTGAATTCTTTCCTCATTTTATATCCTCTCTACGAAAATGAATTAAGTGTTTAAACCACATTATTCCAAAAACACCAACTCATTTAGACTGAATTATAAATGTAACCAGTATCCAACTCAGTCCTCAGCTCTTTGAACAAGATTTCCAGCGATTAAACATTGTCCTACAGATGTTAAGGTTCTTTATTAATGTATTCCCAGTTTATCAAGCTCATTGCTGATTATTTCACCAGCGAATCATGGTTCATTCTCAGAGTTTGAATCTCTGTTGTCCTGTCATTCCAGCTCATTCACTGTGAATTCCAAGTGTTTAGCCAGCGTTTTCCCATATATACCAGCTCTTTAAATGTGAATTATTGCTATTTTAAAGACTCTCCTACCTTTCACAGCACGTTGAATACAAAGTATTAGAATTTCAACATGCAGTGGAGATGTTATAGATCTACAACATATTCCATGTGTTTAAGAAATACTCTTTCACATTTCCCCGGTCTGACTTTATTGAGGTTTTAGACGTTAACCTTTTAATACAGGTATCATACCAGCTCTTTAAAGGTACAATATTACTACTTTGAATACATGCCTAACTATCATTTTGATTTCTTAAATTTTGAATACTTTCATACTGTTATATAAGCTCTATGAAAATGAATTTTTAAGTGTTTCACCGGCTTTCATCCATAAACACCAACTCATTTTGACTGAATTATAAATGTAAACAGTATGGCACTGACTTCTGAGCTCATTGAACACGATTTCCAGGTGATCTTCACATATGAAGGCTCTATGTATTCTTACTGTTTCAATACATTCCTAAATATTTCCCTAGTTTCATTGTGAATTCTCAGAGTGTGAATCAGTGTTGTCCAGTGATTAAATCTCTATCATTGTGAATTCCAAGTATTTAAACAGCGTTTTTCCATGTGTAACAGCTCTTTAAACGACAATTGTTACTACTTTAATCTTTAGCCTACCACCGGGATTTCTAATAGTTTTGAATTCTTTCCTCGTGTTATATCTGCTCTACGAAAATGAATTAAGTGTTTAAACCACTTTATTCCAAAATCACCAACTCATTCAGACTGAATTATAAATGTAACCAGTATCCAACTCAGTCCTCAGCTCTTTGAACAAGATTTCCAGCCATTAAACATTGTCCTACAGATGTTAAGGTTCTTTATTAATGTATTCTTAGTTTATCCAGCATATCGCTGAATATTTCCAAGGTAAATCATTGTGAATTCTCAGAGTTTGAATCTCTGTTGTCCTGTGATTCAAGGTCATTCATGGTGAATTCCAAGTGTTTATCCAGTGTTTTCCCATATATTCCGTCTCTTTAATCATAATTACTACTTTAATCATTAGCCTAAGTATCATTGGGATTTCTAATAGTTTTGGATACTTTCTTCCTGTTATGTCCTGTCTATGAAAATGAAATAAATGTTTAACCCACTTTATTGCAAAAACGCCAACTCATTTAGACTGAATTATACATGTAACCACTATCCAACTCAATCCTCAGCTCATTGAACACAATTTCCCAGTGATAAAAAATAGTGCTAAAGATGTTAAGGTTCTTTATTAATGTATTCCTAGTTTATCAAGCATATTGCTGAATATTTCACCAGCGAGAATCATTGTGGATTCTCAGAGTTTGAATCTCTGTTGTCCTGAGATTCAAGCTCATTCATGGTGAATTCCAAGTGTTTATCCAGCGTTTTCCCATATATACCAGCTGTTTAAACGTGAATTATTACTACTTTAAAGACTCTCCTACCTTTCACAGCACGTTGAATTCAAATTCTCAGTATTTCAACAGGCAGTAGAGATGTTATAGTTCTACAACATTTTCCAAGGGTTTCAGAAACAGTCCTACACATTTCCCCGGTCTGTTTTTTTTCAGCTCTGATACTTTTAACCTTTTAATACAGGTATCGTACCAGCTCTTTAAAGGTACATTATTACTATTTTGAACACTAGCTGAACTATCATTTTATTTCTTAGAATTTTGAATACTTCCATAGCGTCATATCAGCTCTATGAAAATGAATTTTTAAGTGTTTCAGCGGCTTTCTTCCATAAACGCCAACTCATTTTGACTGAATTATAAATGTAAACAGTATGGCACTGACTTCTGAGCTCCTTGAACACGATTTCCAGGTGATCTTCACATATGAAGGCTGTATGTATTCTTACTGTTTCAATACATTCCTAAATATTTCCCTAGTTTCATTGTGAATTCTCAGAGTGTGAATCAGTGTTGTCCAGTGATTAAATCTCTATCATTGTGAATTCCAAGTATTTAAACAGCGTTTTTCCATATGTAACAGCTCTTTAAACGACAATTGTTACTTCTTTAATCTTTAGCCTACCACCGGGATTTCTAATAGTTTTGAATTCTTTCCTCATTTTATATCCTCTCTACGAAAATGAATTAAGTGTTTAAACCACTTTATTCCAAAAACACCAACTCATTTAGACTGAATTATAAATGTAACCAGTATCCAACTCAGTCCTCAGCTCTTTGAACAAGATTTCCAGCGATTAAACATTGTCCTACAGATGTTAAGGTTCTTTATTAATGTATTCCCAGTTTATCAAGCACATTGCTGATTATTTCACCAGCGAATCATGGTTCATTCTCAGAATTTGAATCTCTGTTGTCCTGTCATTCCAGCTCATTCACTGTGAATTCCAAGTGTTTAGCCAGCGTTTTCCCATATATACCAGCTCTTTAAATGTGAATTATTGCTATTTTAAAGACTCTCCTACCTTTCACAGCACGTTGAATACAAAGTATTAGAATTTCAACATGCAGTGGAGATGTTATAGATCTACAACATATTCCATGTGTTTAAGAAATACTCTTTCACATTTCCCCGGTCTGACTTTATTGAGGTTTTAGACGTTAACCTTTTAATACAGGTATCATACCAGCTCTTTAAAGGTACAATATTACTACTTTGAATACACGCCTAACTATCATTTTGATTTCTTAAATTTTGAATACTTTCATACTGTTATATAAGCTCTATGAAAATGAATTTTTAAGTGTTTCACCGGCTTTCATCCATAAACACCAACTCATTTTGACTGAATTATAAATGTAAACAGTATGGCACTGACTTCTGAGCTCATTGAACACGATTTCCAGGTGATCTTCACATATGAAGGCTCTATGTATTCTTACTGTTTCAATACATTCCTAAATATTTCCCTAGTTTCATTGTGAATTCTCAGAGTGTGAATCAGTGTTGTCCAGTGATTAAATCTCTATCATTGTGAATTCCAAGTATTTAAACAACGTTTTTCCATATGTAACAGCTCTTTAAACGACAATTGTTACTACTTTAATCTTTAGCCTACCACCGGGATTTCTAATAGTTTTGAATTCTTTCCTCGTGTTATATCTGCTCTACGAAAATGAATTAAGTGTTTAAACCACTTTATTCCAAAATCACCAACTCATTCAGACTGAATTATAAATGTAACCAGTATCCAACTCAGTCCTCAGCTCTTTGAACAAGATTTCCAGCCATTAAACATTGTCCTACAGATGTTAAGGTTCTTTATTAATGTATTCTTAGTTTATCCAGCATATCGCTGAATATTTCCAAGGTAAATCATTGTGAATTCTCAGAGTTTGAATCTCTGTTGTCCTGTGATTCAAGGTCATTCATGGTGAATTCCAAGTGTTTATCCAGTGTTTTCCCATACATTCCGTCTCTTTAATCATAATTACTACTTTAATCATTAGCCTAAGTATCATTGGGATTTCTAATAGTTTTGGATACTTTCTTCCTGTTATGTCCTGTCTATGAAAATGAAATAAATATTTAACCCACTTTATTGCAAAAACGCCAACTCATTTAGACTGAATTATACATGTAACCACTATCCAACTCAATCCTCAGCTCATTGAACACAATTTCCCAGTGATAAAAAATAGTGCTAAAGATGTTAAGGTTCTTTATTAATGTATTCCTAGTTTATCAAGCATATTGCTGAATATTTCACCAGCGAGAATCATTGTGGATTCTCAGAGTTTGAATCTCTGTTGTCCTGTGATTCAAGCTCATTCATGGTGAATTCCAAGTGTTTATCCAGCGTTTTCCCATGTATACCAGCTGTTTAAACGTGAATTATTACTACTTTAAAGACTCTCCTACCTTTCACAGCACGTTGAATTCAAATTCTCAGTATTTCAACAGGCAGTAGAGATGTTATAGTTCTACAACATTTTCCAAGGGTTTCAGAAACAGTCCTACACATTTCCCCGTTCTGTTTTTTTTCAGCTCTGATACTTTTAACCTTTTAATACAGGTATCGTACCAGCTCTTTAAAGGTACATTATTACTATTTTGAACACTAGCTGAACTATCATTTTATTTCTTAAATTTTGAATACTTTCGTAGCATCATATCAGCTCTATGAAAATGAATTTTTAAGTGTTTCACCGGCTTTCTTCCATAAACGCCAACTCATTTTGACTGAATTATAAATGTAAACAGTATGGCACTGACTTCTGAGCTCCTTGAACACGATTTCCAGGTGATCTTCACATATGAAGGCTCTATGTATTCTTACTGTTTCAATACATTCCTAAATATTTCCCTAGTTTCATTGTGAATTCTCAGAGTGTGAATCAGTGTTGTCCAGTGATTAAATCTCTATCATTGTGAATTCCAATTATTTAAACAGCGTTTTTCCATATGTAACAGCTCTTTAAACGACAATTGTTACTTCTTTAATCTTTACCCTACCACCGGGATTTCTAATAGTTTTGAATTCTTTCCTCATTTTATATCCTCTCTACGAAAATGAATTAAGTGTTTAAACCACATTATTCCAAAAACACCAACTCATTTAGACTGAATTATAAATGTAACCAGTATCCAACTCAGTCCTCAGCTCTTTGAACAAGATTTCCAGCGATTAAACATTGTCCTACAGATGTTAAGGTTCTTTATTAATGTATTCCCAGTTTATCAAGCACATTGCTGATTATTTCACCAGCGAATCATGGTTCATTCTCAGAGTTTGAATCTCTGTTGTCCTGTCATTCCAGCTCATTCACTGTGAATTCCAAGTGTTTAGCCAGCGTTTTCCCATATATACCAGCTCTTTAAATGTGAATTATTGCTATTTTAAAGACTCTCCTACCTTTCACAGCACGTTGAATACAAAGTATTAGAATTTCAACATGCAGTGGAGATGTTATAGATCTACAACATATTCCATGTGTTTAAGAAATACTCTTTCACATTTCCCCGGTCTGACTTTATTGAGGTTTTAGACGTTAACCTTTTAATACAGGTATCATACCAGCTCTTTAAAGGTACAATATTACTACTTTGAATACATGCCTAACTATCATTTTGATTTCTTAAATTTTGAATACTTTCATACTGTTATATAAGCTCTATGAAAATGAATTTTTAAGTGTTTCACCGGCTTTCATCCATAAACACCAACTCATTTTGACTGAATTATAAATGTAAACAGTATGGCACTGACTTCTGAGCTCATTGAACACGATTTCCAGGTGATCTTCACATATGAAGGCTCTATGTATTCTTACTGTTTCAATACATTCCTAAATATTTCCCTAGTTTCATTGTGAATTCTCAGAGTGTGAATCAGTGTTGTCCAGTGATTAAATCTCTATCATTGTGAATTCCAAGTATTTAAACAGCGTTTTTCCATGTGTAACAGCTCTTTAAACGACAATTGTTACTACTTTAATCTTTAGCCTACCACCGGGATTTCTAATAGTTTTGAATTCTTTCCTCGTGTTATATCTGCTCTACGAAAATGAATTAAGTGTTTAAACCACTTTATTCCAAAATCACCAACTCATTCAGACTGAATTATAAATGTAACCAGTATCCAACTCAGTCCTCAGCTCTTTGAACAAGATTTCCAGCCATTAAACATTGTCCTACAGATGTTAAGGTTCTTTATTAATGTATTCTTAGTTTATCCAGCATATCGCTGAATATTTCCAAGGTAAATCATTGTGAATTCTCAGAGTTTGAATCTCTGTTGTCCTGTGATTCAAGGTCATTCATGGTGAATTCCAAGTGTTTATCCAGTGTTTTCCCATATATTCCGTCTCTTTAATCATAATTACTACTTTAATCATTAGCCTAAGTATCATTGGGATTTCTAATAGTTTTGGATACTTTCTTCCTGTTATGTCCTGTCTATGAAAATGAAATAAATGTTTAACCCACTTTATTGCAAAAACGCCAACTCATTTAGACTGAATTATACATGTAACCACTATCCAACTCAATCCTCAGCTCATTGAACACAATTTCCCAGTGATAAAAAATAGTGCTAAAGATGTTAAGGTTCTTTATTAATGTATTCCTAGTTTATCAAGCATATTGCTGAATATTTCACCAGCGAGAATCATTGTGGATTCTCAGAGTTTGAATCTCTGTTGTCCTGAGATTCAAGCTCATTCATGGTGAATTCCAAGTGTTTATCCAGCGTTTTCCCATATATACCAGCTGTTTAAACGTGAATTATTACTACTTTAAAGACTCTCCTACCTTTCACAGCACGTTGAATTCAAATTCTCAGTATTTCAACAGACAGTAGAGATGTTATAGTTCTACAACATTTTCCAAGGGTTTCAGAAACAGTCCTACACATTTCCCCGTTCTGTTTTTTTTCAGCTCTGATACTTTTAACCTTTTAATACAGGTATCGTACCAGCTCTTTAAAGGTACATTATTACTATTTTGAACACTAGCTGAACTATCATTTTATTTCTTAGAATTTTGAATACTTCCATAGCGTCATATCAGCTCTATGAAAATGAATTTTTAAGTGTTTCACCGGCTTTCTTCCATAAACGCCAACTCATTTTGACTGAATCATAAATGTAAACAGTATGGCACTGACTTCTGAGCTCCTTGAACACGATTTCCAGGTGATCTTCACATATGAAGGCTCTATGTATTCTTACTGTTTCAATACATTCCTAAATATTTCCCTAGTTTCATTGTGAATTCTCAGAGTGTGAATCAGTGTTGTCCAGTGATTAAATCTCTATCATTGTGAATTCCAATTATTTAAACAGCGTTTTTCCATATGTAACAGCTCTTTAAACGACAATTGTTACTTCTTTAATCTTTACCCTACCACCGGGATTTCTAATAGTTTTGAATTCTTTCCTCATTTTATATCCTCTCTACGAAAATGAATTAAGTGTTTAAACCACTTTATTCCAAAAACACCAACTCATTTAGACTGAATTATAAATGTAACCAGTATCCAACTCAGTCCTCAGCTCTTTGAACAAGATTTCCAGCGATTAAACATTGTCCTACAGATGTTAAGGTTCTTTATTAATGTATTCCCAGTTTATCAAGCACATTGCTGATTATTTCACCAGCGAATCATGGTTCATTCTCAGAGTTTGAATCTCTGTTGTCCTGTCATTCCAGCTCATTCACTGTGAATTCCAAGTGTTTAGCCAGCGTTTTCCCATATATACCAGCTCTTTAAATGTGAATTATTGCTATTTTAAAGACTCTCCTACCTTTCACAGCACGTTGAATACAAAGTATTAGAATTTCAACATGCAGTGGAGATGTTATAGATCTACAACATATTCCATGTGTTTAAGAAATACTCTTTCACATTTCCCCGATCTGACTTTATTGAGGTTTTAGACGTTAACCTTTTAATACAGGTATCATACCAGCTCTTTAAAGGTACAATATTACTACTTTGAATACACGCCTAACTATCATTTTGATTTCTTAAATTTTGAATACTTTCATACTGTTATATAAGCTCTATGAAAATGAATTTTTAAGTGTTTCACCGGCTTTCATCCATAAACACCAACTCATTTTGACTGAATTATAAATGTAACCAGTATCCAACTCAGTCCTCAGCTCTTTGAACAAGATTTCCAGCCATTAAACATTGTCCTACAGATGTTAAGGTTCTTTATTAATGTATTCTTAGTTTATCCAGCATATCGCTGAATATTTCCAAGGTAAATCATTGTGAATTCTCAGAGTTTGAATCTCTGTTGTCCTGTGATTCAAGGTCATTCATGGTGAATTCCAAGTGTTTATCCAGTGTTTTCCCATACATTCCGTCTCTTTAATCATAATTACTACTTTAATCATTAGCCTAAGTATCATTGGGATTTCTAATAGTTTTGGATACTTTCTTCCTGTTATGTCCTGTCTATGAAAATGAAATAAATGTTTAACCCACTTTATTGCAAAAACGCCAACTCATTTAGACTGAATTATACATGTAACCACTATCCAACTCAATCCTCAGCTCATTGAACACAATTTCCCAGTGATAAAAAATAGTGCTAAAGATGTTAAGGTTCTTTATTAATGTATTCCTAGTTTATCAAGCATATTGCTGAATATTTCACCAGCGAGAATCATTGTGGATTCTCAGAGTTTGAATCTCTGTTGTCCTGTGATTCAAGCTCATTCATGGTGAATTCCAAGTGTTTATCCAGCGTTTTCCCATATATACCAGCTGTTTAAAAGTGAATTATTACTACTTTAAAGACTCTCCTACCTTTCACAGCACGTTGAATTCAAATTCTCAGTATTTCAACAGGCAGTAGAGATGTTATAGTTCTACAACATTTTCCAAGGGTTTCAGAAACAGTCCTACACATTTCCCCGGTCTGTTTTTTTTCAGCTCTGATACTTTTAACCTTTTAATACAGGTATCGTACCAGCTCTTTAAAGGTACATTATTACTATTTTGAACACTAGCTGAACTATCATTTTATTTCTTAGAATTTTGAATACTTTCATAGCGTCATATCAGCTGTATGAAAATGAATTTTTAAGTGTTTCACCGGCTTTCTTCCATAAACGCCAACTCATTTTGACTGAATTATAAATGTAAACAGTATGGCACTGACTTCTGAGCTCCTTGAACACGATTTCCAGGTGATCTTCACATATGAAGGCTCTATGTATTCTTACTGTTTCAATACATTCCTAAATATTTCCCTAGTTTCATTGTGAATTCTCAGAGTGTGAATCAGTGTTGTCCAGTGATTAAATCTCTATCATTGTGAATTCCAAGTATTTAAACAGCGTTTTTCCATATGTAACAGCTCTTTAAACGACAATTGTTACTACTTTAATCTTTAGCCTACCACCGGGATTTCTAATGGTTTTGAATTCTTTCCTCGTGTTATATCTGCTCTACGAAAATGAATTAAGTGTTTAAACCACTTTATTCCAAAATCACCAACTCATTCAGACTGAATTATAAATGTAACCAGTATCCAACTCAGTCCTCAGCTCTTTGAACAAGATTTCCAGCCATTAAACATTGTCCTACAGATGTTAAGGTTCTTTATTAATGTATTCTTAGTTTATCCAGCATATCGCTGAATATTTCCAAGGTAAATCATTGTGAATTCTCAGAGTTTGAATCTCTGTTGTCCTGTGATTCAAGGTCATTCATGGTGAATTCCAAGTGTTTATCCAGTGTTTTCCCATACATTCCGTCTCTTTAATCATAATTACTACTTTAATCATTAGCCTAAGTATCATTGGGATTTCTAATAGTTTTGGATACTTTCTTCCTGTTATGTCCTGTCTATGAAAATGAAATAAATATTTAACCCACTTTATTGCAAAAACGCCAACTCATTTAGACTGAATTATACATGTAACCACTATCCAACTCAATCCTCAGCTCATTGAACACAATTTCCCAGTGATAAAAAATAGTGCTAAAGATGTTAAGGTTCTTTATTAATGTATTCCTAGTTTATCAAGCATATTGCTGAATATTTCACCAGCGAGAATCATTGTGGATTCTCAGAGTTTGAATCTCTGTTGTCCTGTGATTCAAGCTCATTCATGGTGAATTCCAAGTGTTTATCCAGCGTTTTCCCATATATACCAGCTGTTTAAACGTGAATTATTACTACTTTAAAGACTCTCCTACCTTTCACAGCACGTTGAATTCAAATTCTCAGTATTTCAACAGGCAGTAGAGATGTTATAGTTCTACAACATTTTCCAAGGGTTTCAGAAACAGTCCTACACATTTCCCCGGTCTGTTTTTTTTCAGCTCTGATACTTTTAACCTTTTAATACAGGTATCGTACCAGCTCTTTAAAGGTACATTATTACTATTTTGAACACTAGCTGAACTATCATTTTATTTCTTAGAATTTTGAATACTTCCATAGCGTCATATCAGCTCTATGAAAATGAATTTTTAAGTGTTTCACCGGCTTTCTTCCATAAACGCCAACTCATTTTGACTGAATTATAAATGTAAACAGTATGGCACTGACTTCTGAGCTCCTTGAACACGATTTCCAGGTGATCTTCACATATGAAGGCTCTATGTATTCTTACTGTTTCAATACATTCCTAAATATTTCCCTAGTTTCATTGTGAATTCTCAGAGTGTGAATCAGTGTTGTCCAGTGATTAAATCTCTATCATTGTGAATTCCAAGTATTTAAACAGCGTTTTTCCATATGTAACAGCTCTTTAAACGACAATTGTTACTTCTTTAATCTTTAGCCTACCACCGGGATTTCTAATAGTTTTGAATTCTTTCCTCATTTTATATCCTCTCTACGAAAATGAATTAAGTGTTTAAACCACTTTATTCCAAAAACACCAACTCATTTAGACTGAATTATAAATGTAACCAGTATCCAACTCAGTCCTCAGCTCTTTGAACAAGATTTCCAGCGATTAAACATTGTCCTACAGATGTTAAGGTTCTTTATTAATGTATTCCCAGTTTATCAAGCACATTGCTGATTATTTCACCAGCGAATCATGGTTCATTCTCAGAGTTTGAATCTCTGTTGTCCTGTCATTCCAGCTCATTCACTGTGAATTCCAAGTGTTTAGCCAGCGTTTTCCCATATATACCAGCTCTTTAAATGTGAATTATTGCTATTTTAAAGACTCTCCTACCTTTCACAGCACGTTGAATACAAAGTATTAGAATTTCAACATGCAGTGGAGATGTTATAGATCTACAACATATTCCATGTGTTTAAGAAATACTCTTTCACATTTCCCCGGTCTGACTTTATTGAGGTTTTAGACGTTAACCTTTTAATACAGGTATCATACCAGCTCTTTAAAGGTACAATATTACTACTTTGAATACACGCCTATCATTTTGATTTCTTAAATTTTGAATACTTACATACTGTTATATAAGCTCTATGAAAATGAATTTTTAAGTGTTTCACCGGCTTTCATCCATAAACACCAACCCATTTTGACTGAATTATAAATGTAAACAGTATGGCACTGACTTCTGAGCTCATTGAACACGATTTCCAAGTGATCTTCACATATGAAGGCTCTATGTATTCTTACTGTTTCAATACATTCCTAAATATTTCCCTAGTTTCATTGTGAATTCTCAGAGTGTGAATCAGTGTTGTCCAGTGATTAAATCTCTATCATTGTGAATTCCAAGTATTTAAACAACGTTTTTCCATATGTAACAGCTCTTTAAACGACAATTGTTACTACTTTAATCTTTAGCCTACCACCGGGATTTCTAATAGTTTTGAATTCTTTCCTCGTGTTATATCTGCTCTACGAAAATGAATTAAGTGTTTAAACCACTTTATTCCAAAATCACCAACTCATTCAGACTGAATTATAAATGTAACCAGTATCCAACTCAGTCCTCAGCTCTTTGAACAAGATTTCCAGCCATTAAACATTGTCCTATAGATGTTAAGGTTCTTTATTAATGTATTCTTAGTTTATCCAGCATATCGCTGAATATTTCCAAGGTAAATCATTGTGAATTCTCAGAGTTTGAATCTCTGTTGTCCTGTGATTCAAGGTCATTCATGGTGAATTCCAAGTGTTTATCCAGTGTTTTCCCATACATTCCGTCTCTTTAATCATAATTACTACTTTAATCATTAGCCTAAGTATCATTGGGATTTCTAATAGTTTTGGATACTTTCTTCCTGTTATGTCCTGTCTATGAAAATGAAATAAATGTTTAACCCACTTTATTGCAAAAACGCCAACTCATTTAGACTGAATTATACATGTAACCACTATCCAACTCAATCCTCAGCTCATTGAACACAATTTCCCAGTGATAAAAAATAGTGCTAAAGATGTTAAGGTTCTTTATTAATGTATTCCTAGTTTATCAAGCATATTGCTGAATATTTCACCAGCGAGAATCATTGTGGATTCTCAGAGTTTGAATCTCTGTTGTCCTGTGATTCAAGCTCATTCATGGTGAATTCCAAGTGTTTATCCAGCGTTTTCCCATATATACCAGCTGTTTAAAAGTGAATTATTACTACTTTAAAGACTCTCCTACCTTTCACAGCACGTTGAATTCAAATTCTCAGTATTTCAACAGGCAGTAGAGATGTTATAGTTCTACAACATTTTCCAAGGGTTTCAGAAACAGTCCTACACATTTCCCCGGTCTGTTTTTTTTCAGCTCTGATACTTTTAACCTTTTAATACAGGTATCGTACCAGCTCTTTAAAGGTACATTATTACTATTTTGAACACTAGCTGAACTATCATTTTATTTCTTAGAATTTTGAATACTTTCATAGCGTCATATCAGCTGTATGAAAATGAATTTTTAAGTGTTTCACCGGCTTTCTTCCATAAACGCCAACTCATTTTGACTGAATTATAAATGTAAACAGTATGGCACTGACTTCTGAGCTCCTTGAACACGATTTCCAGGTGATCTTCACATATGAAGGCTCTATGTATTCTTACTGTTTCAATACATTCCTAAATATTTCCCTAGTTTCATTGTGAATTCTCAGAGTGTGAATCAGTGTTGTCCAGTGATTAAATCTCTATCATTGTGAATTCCAAGTATTTAAACAGCGTTTTTCCATATGTAACAGCTCTTTAAACGACAATTGTTACTACTTTAATCTTTAGCCTACCACCGGGATTTCTAATAGTTTTGAATTCTTTCCTCGTGTTATATCTGCTCTACGAAAATGAATTAAGTGTTTAAACCACTTTATTCCAAAATCACCAACTCATTCAGACTGAATTATAAATGTAACCAGTATCCAACTCAGTCCTCAGCTCTTTGAACAAGATTTCCAGCCATTAAACATTGTCCTACAGATGTTAAGGTTCTTTATTAATGTATTCTTAGTTTATCCAGCATATCGCTGAATATTTCCAAGGTAAATCATTGTGAATTCTCACAGTTTGAATCTCTGTTGTCCTGTGATTCAAGGTCATTCATGGTGAATTCCAAGTGTTTATCCAGTGTTTTCCCATACATTCCGTCTCTTTAATCATAATTACTACTTTAATCATTAGCCTAAGTATCATTGGGATTTCTAATAGTTTTGGATACTTTCTTCCTGTTATGTCCTGTCTATGAAAATGAAATAAATATTTAACCCACTCTATTGCAAAAACGCCAACTCATTTAGACTGAATTATACATGTAACCACTATCCAACTCAATCCTCAGCTCATTGAACACAATTTCCCAGTGATAAAAAATAGTGCTAAAGATGTTAAGGTTCTTTATTAATGTATTCCTAGTTTATCAAGCATATTGCTGAATATTTCACCAGCGAGAATCATTGTGGATTCTCAGAGTTTGAATCTCTGTTGTCCTGTGATTCAAGCTCATTCATGGTGAATTCCAAGTGTTTATCCAGCGTTTTCCCATATATACCAGCTGTTTAAACGTGAATTATTACTACTTTAAAGACTCTCCTACCTTTCACAGCACGTTGAATTCAAATTCTCAGTATTTCAACAGGCAGTAGAGATGTTATAGTTCTACAACATTTTCCAAGGGTTTCAGAAACAGTCCTACACATTTCCCCGGTCTGTTTTTTTTCAGCTCTGATACTTTAAACCTTTTAATACAGGTATCGTACCAGCTCTTTAAAGGTACATTATTACTATTTTGAACACTAGCTGAACTATCATTTTATTTCTTAGAATTTTGAATACTTTCATAGCGTCATATCAGCTCTATGAAAATGAATTTTTAAGTGTTTCACCGGCTTTCTTCCATAAACGCCAACTCATTTTGACTGAATTATAAATGTAAACAGTATGGCACTGACTTCTGAGCTCCTTGAACACGATTTCCAGGTGATCTTCACATATGAAGGCTCTATGTATTCTTACTGTTTCAATACATTCCTAAATATTTCCCTAGTTTCATTGTGAATTCTCAGAGTGTGAATCAGTGTTGTCCAGTGATTAAATCTCTATCATTGTGAATTCCAAGTATTTAAACAGCGTTTTTCCATATGTAACAGCTCTTTAAACGACAATTGTTACTTCTTTAATCTTTAGCCTACCACCGGGATTTCTAATAGTTTTGAATTCTTTCCTCATTTTATATCCTCTCTACGAAAATGAATTAAGTGTTTAAACCACTTTATTCCAAAAACACCAACTCATTTAGACTGAATTATAAATGTAACCAGTATCCAACTCAGTCCTCAGCTCTTTGAACAAGATTTCCAGCGATTAAACATTGTCCTACAGATGTTAAGGTTCTTTATTAATGTATTCCCAGTTTATCAAGCACATTGCTGATTATTTCACCAGCGAATCATGGTTCATTCTCAAAGTTTGAATCTCTGTTGTCCTGTCATTCCAGCTCATTCACTGTGAATTCCAAGTGTTTAGCCAGCGTTTTCCCATATATACCAGCTCTTTAAATGTGAATTATTGCTATTTTAAAGACTCTCCTACCTTTCACAGCACGTTGAATACAAAGTATTAGAATTTCAACATGCAGTGGAGATGTTATAGATCTACAACATATTCCATGTGTTTAAGAAATACTCTTTCACATTTCCCCGGTCTGACTTTATTGAGGTTTTAGACGTTAACCTTTTAATACAGGTATCATACCAGCTCTTTAAAGGTACAATATTACTACTTTGAATACACGCCTATCATTTTGATTTCTTAAATTTTGAATACTTACATACTGTTATATAAGCTCTATGAAAATGAATTTTTAAGTGTTTCACCGGCTTTCATCCATAAACACCAACTCATTTTGACTGAATTATAAATGTAAACAGTATGGCACTGACTTCTGAGCTCATTGAACACGATTTCCAGGTGATCTTCACATATGAAGGCTCTATGTATTCTTACTGTTTCAATACATTCCTAAATATTTCCCTAGTTTCATTGTGAATTCTCAGTGTGAATCAGTGTTGTCCAGTGATTAAATCTCTATCATTGTGAATTCCAAGTATTTAAACAGCGTTTTCCCATATGTAACAGCTCTTTAAACGACAATTGTTACTACTTTAATCTTTAGCCTACCACCGGGATTTCTAATAGTTTTGAATTCTTTCCTCGTGTTATATCTGCTCTACGAAAATGAATTAAGTGTTTAAACCACTTTATTCCAAAATCACCAACTCATTCAGACTGAATTATAAATGTAACCAGTATCCAACTCAGTCCTCAGCTCTTTGAACAAGATTTCCAGCCATTAAACATTGTCCTACAGATGTTAAGGTTCTTTATTAATGTATTCTTAGTTTATCCAGCATATCGCTGAATATTTCCAAGGTAAATCATTGTGAATTCTCAGAGTTTGAATCTCTGTTGTCCTGTGATTCAAGGTCATTCATGGTGAATTCCAAGTGTTTATCCAGTGTTTTCCCATACATTCCGTCTCTTTAATCATAATTACTACTTTAATCATTAGCCTAAGTATCATTGGGATTTCTAATAGTTTTGGATACTTTCTTCCTGTTATGTCCTGTCTATGAAAATGAAATAAATGTTTAACCCACTTTATTGCAAAAACGCCAACTCATTTAGACTGAATTATACATGTAACCACTATCCAACTCAATCCTCAGCTCATTGAACACAATTTCCCAGTGATAAAAAATAGTCCTAAAGATGTTAAGGTTCTTTATTAATGTATTCCTAGTTTATCAAGCATATTGCTGAATATTTCACCAGCGAGAATCATTGTGGATTCTCAGAGTTTGAATCTCTGTTGTCCTGTGATTCAAGCTCATTCATGGTGAATTCCAAGTGTTTATCCAGCGTTTTCCCATATATACCAGCTGTTTAAAAGTGAATTATTACTACTTTAAAGACTCTCCTACCTTTCACAGCACGTTGAATTCAAATTCTCAGTATTTCAACAGGCAGTAGAGATGTTATAGTTCTACAACATTTTCCAAGGGTTTCAGAAACAGTCCTACACATTTCCCCGGTCTGTTTTTTTTCAGCTCTGATACTTTTAACCTTTTAATACAGGTATCGTACCAGCTCTTTAAAGGTACATTATTACTATTTTGAACACTAGCTGAACTATCATTTTATTTCTTAGAATTTTGAATACTTTCATAGCGTCATATCAGCTGTATGAAAATGAATTTTTAAGTGTTTCACCGGCTTTCTTCCATAAACGCCAACTCATTTTGACTGAATTATAAATGTAAACAGTATGGCACTGACTTCTGAGCTCCTTGAACACGATTTCCAGGTGATCTTCACATATGAAGGCTCTATGTATTCTTACTGTTTCAATACATTCCTAAATATTTCCCTAGTTTCATTGTGAATTCTCAGAGTGTGAATCAGTTTTGTCCAGTGATTAAATCTCTATCATTGTGAATTCCAAGTATTTAAACAGCGTTTTTCCATATGTAACAGCTCTTTAAACGACAATTGTTACTACTTTAATCTTTAGCCTACCACCGGGATTTCTAATAGTTTTGAATTCTTTCCTCGTGTTATATCTGCTCTACGAAAATGAATTAAGTGTTTAAACCACTTTATTCCAAAATCACCAACTCATTCAGACTGAATTATAAATGTAACCAGTATCCAACTCAGTCCTCAGCTCTTTGAACAAGATTTCCAGCCATTAAACATTGTCCTACAGATGTTAAGGTACTTTATTAATGTATTCTTAGTTTATCCAGCATATCGCTGAATATTTCCAAGGTAAATCATTGTGAATTCTCAGAGTTTGAATCTCTGTTGTCCTGTGATTCAAGGTCATTCATGGTGAATTCCAAGTGTTTATCCAGTGTTTTCCCATACATTCCGTCTCTTTAATCATAATTACTACTTTAATCATTAGCCTAAGTATCATTGGGATTTCTAATAGTTTTGGATACTTTCTTCCTGTTATGTCCTGTCTATGAAAATGAAATAAATGTTTAACCCACTTTATTGCAAAAACGCCAACTCATTTAGACTGAATTATACATGTAACCACTATCCAACTCAATCCTCAGCTCATTGAACACAATTTCCCAGTGATAAAAAATAGTCCTAAAGATGTTAAGGTTCTTTATTAATGTATTCCTAGTTTATCAAGCATATTGCTGAATATTTCACCAGCGAGAATCATTGTGGATTCTCAGAGTTTGAATCTCTGTTGTCCTGTGATTCAAGCTCATTCATGGTGAATTCCAAGTGTTTATCCAGCGTTTTCCCATATATACCAGCTGTTTAAAAGTGAATTATTACTACTTTAAAGACTCTCCTACCTTTCACAGCACTTTGAATTCAAATTCTCAGTATTTCAACAGGCAGTAGAGATGTTATAGTTCTACAACATTTTCCAAGGGTTTCAGAAACAGTCCTACACATTTCCCCGGTCTGTTTTTTTTCAGCTCTGATACTTTTAACCTTTTAATACAGGTATCGTACCAGCTCTTTAAAGGTACATTATTACTATTTTGAACACTAGCTGAACTATCATTTTATTTCTTAGAATTTTGAATACTTTCATAGCGTCATATCAGCTGTATGAAAATGAATTTTTAAGTGTTTCACCGGCTTTCTTCCATAAACGCCAACTCATTTTGACTGAATTATAAATGTAAACAGTATGGCACTGACTTCTGAGCTCCTTGAACACGATTTCCAGGTGATCTTCACATATGAAGGCTCTATGTATTCTTACTGTTTCAATACATTCCTAAATATTTCCCTAGTTTCATTGTGAATTCTCAGAGTGTGAATCAGTGTTGTCCAGTGATTAAATCTCTATCATTGTGAATTCCAAGTATTTAAACAGCGTTTTTCCATATGTAACAGCTCTTTAAACGACAATTGTTACTACTTTAATCTTTAGCCTACCACCGGGATTTCTAATAGTTTTGAATTCTTTCCTCGTGTTATATCTGCTCTACGAAAATGAATTAAGTGTTTAAACCACTTTATTCCAAAATCACCAACTCATTCAGACTGAATTATAAATGTAACCAGTATCCAACTCAGTCCTCAGCTCTTTGAACAAGATTTCCAGCCATTAAACATTGTCCTACAGATGTTAAGGTTCTTTATTAATGTATTCTTAGTTTATCCAGCATATCGCTGAATATTTCCAAGGTAAATCATTGTGAATTCTCACAGTTTGAATCTCTGTTGTCCTGTGATTCAAGGTCATTCATGGTGAATTCCAAGTGTTTATCCAGTGTTTTCCCATACATTCCGTCTCTTTAATCATAATTACTACTTTAATCATTAGCCTAAGTATCATTGGGATTTCTAATAGTTTTGGATACTTTCTTCCTGTTATGTCCTGTCTATGAAAATGAAATAAATGTTTAACCCACTTTATTGCAAAAACGCCAACTCATTTAAACTGAATTATACATGTAACCACTATCCAACTCAATCCTCAGCTCATTGAACACAATTTCTCAGTGATAAAAAATAGTGCTAAAGATGTTAAGGTTCTTTATTAATGTATTCCTAGTTTATCAAGCATATTGCTGAATATTTCACCAGCGAGAATCATTGTGGATTCTCAGAGTTTGAATCTCTGTTGTCCTGTGATTCAAGCTCATTCATGGTGAATTCCAAGTGTTTATCCAGCGTTTTCCCATATATACCAGCTGTTTAAACGTGAATTATTACTACTTTAAAGACTCTCCTACCTTTCACAGCACGTTGAATTCAAATTCTCAGTATTTCAACAGGCAGTAGAGATGTTATAGTTCTACAACATTTTCCAAGGGTTTCAGAAACAGTCCTACACATTTACCCGGTCTGTTTTTTTTCAGCTCTGATACTTTAAACCTTTTAATACAGGTATCGTACCAGCTCTTTAAAGGTACATTATTACTATTTTGAACACTAGCTGAACTATCATTTTATTTCTTAGAATTTTGAATACTTTCATAGCGTCATATCAGCTCTATGAAAATGAATTTTTAAGTGTTTCACCGGCTTTCTTCCATAAACGCCAACTCATTTTGACTGAATTATAAATGTAAACAGTATGGCACTGACTTCTGAGCTCCTTGAACACGATTTCCAGGTGATCTTCACATATGAAGGCTCTATGTATTCTTACTGTTTCAATACATTCCTAAATATTTCCCTAGTTTCATTGTGAATTCTCAGAGTGTGAATCAGTGTTGTCCAGTGATTAAATCTCTATCATTGTGAATTCCAAGTATTTAAACAGCGTTTTTCCATATGTAACAGCTCTTTAAACGACAATTGTTACTACTTTAATCTTTAGCCTACCACCGGGATTTCTAATAGTTTTGAATTCTTTTCTCGTGTTATATCTGCTCTACGAAAATGAATTAAGTGTTTAAACCACTTTATTCCAAAATCACCAACTCATTCAGACTGAATTATAAATGTAACCAGTATCCAACTCAGTCCTCAGCTCTTTGAACAAGATTTCCAGTGATTAAACATTGTCCTACAGATGTTAAGGTTCTTTATTAATGTATTTTAGTTTATCCAGCATATCGCTGAATATTTCCAAGGTAAATCATTGTGAATTCTCAGAGTTTGAATCTCTGTTGTCCTGTGATTCAAGGTCATTCATGGTGAATTCCAAGTGTTTATCCAGTGTTTTCCCATACATTCCGTCTCTTTAATCATAATTACTACTTTAATCATTAGCCTAAGTATCATTGGGATTTCTAATAGTTTTGGATACTTTCTTCCTGTTATGTCCTGTCTATGAAAATGAAATAAATTTTTAACCCACTTTATTGCAAAAACGCCAACTCATTTAGACTGAATTATACATGTAACCACTATCCAACTCAATCCTCAGCTCATTGAACACAATTTCCCAGTGATAAAAAATAGTGCTAAAGATGTTAAGGTTCTTTATTAATGTATTCCTAGTTTATCAAGCATATTGCTGAATATTTCACCAGCGAGAATCATTGTGGATTCTCAGAGTTTGAATCTCTGTTGTCCTGTGATTCTAGCTCATTCATGGTGAATTCCAAGTGTTTATCCAGCGTTTTCCCAAATATACCAGCTGTTTAAACGTGAATTATTACTACTTTAAAGACTCTCCTACCTTTCACAGCACGTTGAATTCAAATTCTCAGTATTTCAACAGGCAGTAGAGATGTTATAGTTCTACAACATTTTCCAAGGGTTTCAGAAACAGTCCTACACATTTCCCCGGTCTGTTTTTTTTCAGCTCTGATACTTTTAACCTTTTAATACAGGTATCGTACCAGCTCTTTAAAGGTACATTATTACTATTTTGAACACTAGCTGAACTATCATTTTATTTCTTAGAATTTTGAATACTTCCATAGCGTCATATCAGCTCTATGAAAATGAATTTTTAAGTGTTTCACCGGCTTTCTTCCATAAACGCCAACTCATTTTGACTGAATTATAAATGTAAACAGTATGGCACTGACTTCTGAGCTCCTTGAACACGATTTCCAGGTGATCTTCGCATATGAAGGCTCTATGTATTCTTACTGTTTCAATACATTCCTAAATATTTCCCTAGTTTCATTGTGAATTCTCAGAGTGTGAATCAGTGTTGTCCAGTGATTAAATCTCTATCATTGTGAATTCCAAGTATTTAAACAGCGTTTTCCCATATGTAACAGCTCTTTAAACGACAATTGTTACTACTTTAATCTTTAGCCTACCACCGGGATTTTTAATAGTTTTGAATTCTTTCCTCGTGTTATATCTGCTCTCCGAAAATGAATTAAGTGTTTAAACCACTTTATTCCAAAATCACCAACTCATTCAGACTGAATTATAAATGTAACCAGTATCCAACTCAGTCCTCAGCTCTTTGAACAAGATTTCCCAGCGATTAAACATTGTCCTACAGATGTTAAGGTTCTTTATTAATGTATTCTTAGTTTATCCAGCATATCGCTGAATATTTCCAAGGTAAATCATTGTGAATTCTCAGAGTTTGAATCTCTGCTGTCATGTGATTCAAGGTCATTCATGGTGAATTCCAAGTGTTTATCCAGTGTTTTCCCATACATTCCGTCTCTTTAATCATAATTACTACTTTAATCATTAGCCTAAGTATCATTGGGATTTCTAATAGTTTTGGATACTTTCTTCCTGTTATGTCCTGTCTATGAAAATGAAATCAATGTTTAACCCACTTTATTGCAAAAACGCCAACTCATTTAGACTGAATTATACATGTAACCACTATCCAACTCAATCCTCAGCTCATTGAACACAATTTCCCAGTGATAAAAAATAGTGCTAAAGATGTTAAGGTTCTTTATTAATGTATTCCTAGTTTATCAAGCATATTGCTGAATATTTCACCAGGGAGAATCATTGTGGATTCTCAGAGTTTGAATCTCTGTTGTCCTGTGATTCAAGCTCATTTTTGGTGAATTCCAAGTGTTTATCCAGCGTTTTCCCATATATACCAGCTGTTTAAATGTGAATTATTACTACTTTAAAGACTCTCCTACCTTTCACAGCACGTTGAATTCAAATTCTCAGTATTTCAACAGGCAGTAGAGATGTTATAGTTCTACAACATTTTCCAAGGGTTTCAGAAACAGTCCTACACATTTCCCCGGTCTGTTTTTTTTCAGCTCTGATACTTTTAACCTTTTAATACAGGTATCGTACCAGCTCTTTAAAGGTACATTATTACTATTTTGAACACTAGCTGAACTATCATTTTATTTCTTAGAATTTTGAATACTTCCATAGCGTCATATCAGCTCTATGAAAATGAATTTTTAAGTGTTTCACCGGCTTTCTTCCATAAACGCCAACTCATTTTGACTGAATTATAAATGTAAACAGTATGGCACTGACTTCTGAGCTCCTTGAACACGATTTCCAGGTGATCTTCACATATGAAGGCTCTATGTATTCTTACTGTTTCAATACATTCCTAAATATTTCCCTAGTTTCATTGTGAATTCTCAGAGTGTGAATCAGTGTTGTCCAGTGATTTAATCTCTATTATTGTGAATTCCAAGTATTTAAACAGCGTTTTCCCATATGTAACAGCTCTTTAAACGACAATTGTTACTACTTTAATCTTTAGCCTACCACCGGGATTTCTAATAGTTTTGAATTCTTTCCTCATTTTATATCCTCTCTACGAAAATGAATTAAGTGTTTAAACCACTTTATTCCAAAAACACCAACTCATTTTGACTGAATTATAAATGTAACCAGTATCCAACTCAGTCCTCAGCTCTTTGAACAAGATATCCAGCGATTAAACATTGTCCTACAGATGTTAAGGTTCTTTATTAATGTATTCCCAGTTTATCAAGCATATTGTTGATTATTTCACCAGCGAATCATGGTTCATTCTCAGAGTTTGAATCTCTGTTGTCCTGTCATTCCAGCTCATTCATTGTGAATTCCAAGTGTTTAGCCAGCGTTTTCCCATATATACCAGCTCTTTAAATGTGAATTATTGCTATTTTAAAGACTCTCCTACCTTTCACAGCACGTTGAATACAAAGTATTAGAATTTCAACATGCAGTGGAGATGTTATAGATCTACAACATATTCCATGTGTTTAAGAAACACTCTTTCACATTTCCCCGGTCTGACTTTATTGAGGTTTTAGACGTTAACCTTTTAATACAGGTATCATACCAGCTCTTTAAAGGTACAATATTACTACTTTGAACACACGTCTAACTATCATTTTGATTTCTTAAATTTTGAATACTTTCATACTGTTATATAAGCTCTATGAAAATGAATTTTTAAGTGTTTCACCGGCTTTCGTCCATAAACACCAACTCATTTTGACTGAATTATATATGTAAACAGTATGGCACTGACTTCTGAGCTCCTTGAACACGATTTCCAGGTGATCTTCACATATGAAGGCTCTATGTATTCTTACTGTTTAAATACATTCCTAAATATTTCCCTAGTTTCATTGTGAATTCTCAGAGTGTGAATCAGTGTTGTCCAGTGATTAAATCTCTATCATTGTGAATTCCAAGTATTTAAACAGCATTTTTCCATATGTAACAGCTCTTTCAACGACAATTGTTACTACTTTAATCTTTAGCCTACCACCGGGATTTCTAATAGTTTTGAATTTTTTCCTCGTGTTATATCTGCTCTACGAAAATGAATTAAGTGTTTAAACCACTTTATTCCAAAATCACCAACTCATTCAGACTGAATTATAAATGTAACCAGTATCCAACTCAGTCCTCTGCTCTTTGAAGATTTCCCAGCGATTAAACATTGTCTTACAGATGTTAAGGTTCTTTATTAATGTATTCTTAGTTTATCAAACATATTGCTGGATATTTCCCCAATCATTGTGAATTCTTAGAGTTTGAATCTTTGTTTTCCAGTGATTCAAGTTCATTCATTGAAAATTCCAAGTGTTTATAGAGCGTTTTTCTATATATACCATCTCTGTAAACGTGAATTATTACTATTTTAAAGACTCTCTTACCTTTCACAGCACGTTGAATACAGTTTCTTAGTATTTCAACATGCAGTAGAGATTTTATAGTTCTACAACAAATTCCACGTGTTTAAGAAACACTCTTACACATTTCCCCGGTCTGTTTTTTTGAGCTTTGACACTAACCTTTTAATACACGTATCATACCAGCTCTTTAAAGGTACATTATTACTACTTTGAATACGAGCCTATCATTTTGATTTCTTAGAATTTTGAAAAAATTCATATTGTTTTATCAGCTCTATGAAAATGAATTAATTGTTTCATCAGCTTTCTTTGAAAAACGTCGTCATTTTTACTGAATTATAAACAGTATCGCACTCACTTCTGAGCTCTTTGAGCATGATTTCTTAGTGATTAAAGAGTGTCCTTCAGGCTCTATTCTTAGTGTTTTAATCACATTCCTAAATATTTCCCAAGTCTCATTGTGAATATTCAGAGTTTGAATACATGTTGTCCAGTGATTAAAACTCATTCATTTTGAATTCTAAATGTTTATACAGTGTTTTTTCATATATTACAGCTCTTTAAATGTAAATTATTACTCTTTTAATCCTTAGTCTCATTGAGTTTTCTAATCGTTTTCAATACTTTCCTCCTGTTATGTCCACTCTATGAAAATAAATTAAATGTTTAACCCACTTTATTCCAAAAACGTCAACTCATTTAGACTGATAAATGTTACACGTATCTAACTCAGTACTCAAATTTTTGTTCATGATTTTCCAGTAATTAAACATTGTCCTACATATTTTAAGGTTCTTTATTAATCTATTCCTAGTTTTTCAAGCACATTGCTAAACATTTCCTCTGTCAAACAAAGGAGGCAAGAACACACAATGTAGTAGATACTGTGTCTTCAATATATGGATTGGGAAAACTGGACAGGTAAATGCAAAAAATAAAAAATAAAAGTAGACCACCAACTTACACCATACACAAGAATAAACTCAAAATGGATAAAAGACCAAAATGTACATTGTGAAACCATAAAAATCTTAGAAGAAATGATAGGCAGGAAATCACAAGACATCTCTTGTAACAATATGTTTACTGCTACATCTCCTAGGGCAAAAGAAACTAAGGAGAAAATAAACAAATGGAACTATGTCAAAATAAAAAGCCTATGCACAGCAAAAGTAACCATCAATGATATGAAAAGGGAGTTCACCGCATTGGAGAACATATTTACCAATGATAAATCTGATAAGGGGTTAATTTCAAAAATATATAAGAAACTCATACAACTTAATAAAAGGAAGACAAACAACCCAATTTAAAAATGGGCAAAGGACTTAAACAAAGTAGACATACAAAAGGCCAAGAGACATGTGAAAAAGTGCTCAAAGTCACTAATCATCTAAGAGATGCAAATTAAAATGACAATGAGGTGTCACCTCAAACCTGTCAGAATAGCTACCACTAACAAATCAACAAATAACAAGTGCTGGCGAAGATATGGAGAAAAGGGAACACTGCTGGTGGGAATGCATACTGGTGCAGCTACTGTGCAAAATAGTATGGAGTGTCCTCAGAAAATTAATATGGAACTGCCATATGAGCCAGCGATCCCATTTCTAGGAATATATTCTAAGAAACCCGAAATACCAATAAGAAAGCTTAAACCTACAACCCTATGTTCATGGCAGCGCAATTTATAATGGCTAAGATTTGGAAACAGCCTATGTGCCTATGAGTGGATTAAAAACTGTGATACATCTACAGAATGTAGTACTACACAGCTGTAAAAAAGAAAGAACTCTTACCATTTGCAGCAGCATGGATGGACCTGGAGAGCATTATGCTGAGAGACATAAAGCAGTCAGAGAAAGGTAAGTATCACATGATCTCACTCATGTGGAATCTAATGAACAAAATAAACTGATGAATAAAAATAGGTCTGGAGACAAAGCAACATCAAACAGACTGTTAAAACTCAGAGGGAAGGCAGGGGAGGATGGGTGGGTGTGAAGAGATCAACCAAAGAACTTGTATGCATTATATGCCTAACCCATGGACACAGACCATAGGGTGATGAAGGCCTGGTGTGGGGGGTGGGGGAGGGCTGGGAGAGGCCAATGGGGGAAAAAGGGAACATATGTAATACTTTCAACAATAGTGATTTAAAAAACAAATAAATAGTGGAGTTCAGCCTCTCTTTGAGAATATTAGTGAAGCTCAAAGGATTAGCAGGCAAGTCCCTTGGACTCTCTTTTAGAGAGTCCGAGCAAGGCATAAGACCGAGGCAGCCTTAGCCCTGGGCCTTTCTCTTACAGAGTTTGAGTAAAGCAAGAAGTAACCCTAGAAGCTAAGCTCTATAGAGACCCTGGCTCCCCAAAGAACTGGGGGAGGCACCATTTCCAGTCTCTGATTGAGGTCCATCTGGGCATCACTGGTAGCTTCCATCCCCTCTTTAGACCAAAGCAGCACTAGCTAAGATGAGCTAATATTTATGGTATGGGCCTGTAATTGCCGTGAAGATAGGCTCTAATTGGTCACAAAGAATTATCTCAGGTGCTTAACCATGGGCTATCAAGTTACCATGCAACCTGAACTATGCATAATGACCTAGGTGTGATGTATACCATGGGGGTCACAAAGAGGTCATGTACAAGAAGACAACATCAGCTTAAAGTAGCCCATACAAGATCGAACCTGGGGGGATCAAAGCAGTTATATTAGAGGTGGTCCAAATTCCCACCAGCCCTACTGCCAACAATGAATCCTTCTCTCAAGCCTAGACCTGTGGACTCATGGAAGGCTCAATATGACCTTTTGGCAGAGGAAGGAACGTCGAGGCCTGGGTACCAATGATTTTGCAGAATTTGAGGACCCAACAGAAAGTGCGCTGCTGCCGCATCGCCGACCCTCTCTGGACATTCGTGAAGGATCGTGGGCAATGAAACCTTTACAACAGGCGGATTTGGGGGCTATTCATCTCCACATTCACTTTGCAGGGATGACAAAAGACCAGATGTGTAAGGAGATACTGATTCATGGTGCTGGCCATTATTTTGCAAAAATAGGGACATGAAGGAAACATGATTGGAAGATCCTTCACAATGACATTGGGCATAAGTTTGTTGGACAGTTCTCACTTAATCAGCAAAACTATACAAGGATATTTGTGTCTCCTATACTATTCCTCACAATAAATTCTCACAATTGAGTATTTCATTAATCAAGAAGATAGAGTGGCACATTCTATATTTTTCCTCATCTATGGAATATAAAACCACACACAAAAGAAAGAAACAAACAAATAAAATATCTTCTATACAGCCCAAATCATGGTGGTTACAAGAAAAGGAAAAGCCTGAGAAAGGATAAGGACCGTCTTGAAGAAGACAGAGGAGACCACACTTTCCTGGTGAGCACATAACACGGTGTGCCATGTTGTACCATAAATTCAAACAACTGAAATTTATATAATCATGTTAACCATGTTATCCCCCAAATTGTAATAATGAAGTTACATTTAAAGCAACTCTCTTAGTCCCACATGCGCTTAAGAAAAGAGGAGATACTTTTTTCAGGTTTTGAATAATATAAATATATTTTTATTTACCTACCCTTTGTTCAACAAGGGTCAGATAAGTCATCTGTTGAGACTGAACAGTAGAAGATGTGCTGTAGGGTGTCGGCCATCAGATAATTATGGTGGAATCGTGTCTAAGAAAAGAAAAAAGAACAAATAGCTAAGGGTTACCAAGCCCAGCTCTGATCCCAGACTCCTACCAAGCAAGGCAGTTTTTAAGTCCTGGGCTACAGCATCGGTAGGTGGGGAGTGTGGAGCACTATAGTTGCCCCTGGTTCTATGCATGACTGAAATAGCCAGGACGCCAGAATGATCTCCCATAATCATTACTGCTGAGTGAGGGCTACTATGAGAGAGTCTAATCAGAAGCCATTAGAACTGCCTGTAACTAGGTAAGCAGTAAATGAAAAGCTGTACCACATACCTGGATGAATAGAAGAGATTTGTGCCACCAGGAAAGTTTTCAAAGATGCAGGAAGTGCCGATTGCAACACACTCTCAGTAAGCTTTTGATTTGGCTTGTGCAAAAGGAGAAAGAAAAATGAGGAGAAGGAAGAAGAGTGGGAAAGGGAGGAGAAGGAGAAAAATAGAGGAAACAACATAGAAAAGGGTTGTTCATTCACCCAGACTGTAAGTACAGGTGACCTGAGCTGCTGCTGCTGGACCAATGTGGTTACAGTGCAGGCAAAGCCTCCTCCTTGTGTTTCATGGTTCAATCGAAGTTGCCTTCCCTCCGCTGGCAAGGCCAGCCTAAACCTTCATTATCTCACTTCTGGGGTGAGTCAGCTTACAGCTTTATGCTCTTTGCAGAGGTCTTGAATGTCTTTTCCATGCACAGGATGTACTTCCTGTTGGTCCATTACATAGATGACATTAGGCTCACTGGACCTAGTGAGTGGGAAACAACTCTAGACGTGCTAGACTTTTAGAGAGAGAAGTTAAAGAAGAAATCTGACTAAAATTCAGAATTCCTCTCAATCGGTGAAATATTTTTGTGTCCAGTGGTATTCAGCAGGAGAAGTAACTGTTTTGAGGTAGAAAATAATTGCTGCCGCCTGGCCAGCACGGCTTCATGGTTGAACATTGGCCTGCGAACCAGAGGGTCATGGTTCGATTCCTAGTCAGGGCACATGCCCAGGTTGTGGGCTGGATCTTCAGTGTGGGGCATGCAGAAGGCAGCCAATTGAAGATTCTCTCCCATCATTGATGCTTCTCTCTCTCTCTCTCTCTCTCCCTTTTTCTCTGAGATCAGTGAAAATATAATAAGAAAAAATAATTGCTGTCATCCAGCCCCCGCAGAGACAATGATGCAGGCACAGTGCCCAGTACGCCTCTGGATTTTAGAGGCAGTAGATTCCTCAGTGGAGTATGTGACTCTAGCAAATTTATGGAGAGACGATAAGGTCTGCTCCATTCCAGTTGGACCTGAAAAAACACAGGGCACTGAAACAGGCCCAGGCTGCTGTGCAAGCTGTTCTGTGACCGGGTCCATATACCCAGCAGACATGATGGTCCTGTGAGTATCTCTGGCAGATAGCGATTCTGTCTGGGATCTTAGAAAGACCTGTGGGTGAAAAAAAGTCTAAATGCTCAAACTTTACAACCAAGGTCTTGAAATCATCAAAATAACTATTGTTCTTTTGAGGAACCACTGTGGCCTCCTTTGTGTCAAATTGGGCAAATAAAGTTCTTTTTTTAAAAAATATATTTTTATTGATTTCAGAGAGGAAAGGAGAGGGGAGGGAGAAAGAAACATCAATGATGAGAGAGAATCATTGATTGGCTGCCTCCTGCATGCCCCCTGCTGGGGATCGAGCATGTGCCCTTGACTGGAATTGAACCTGGGACCCTTCAGTCACAAGCTGATGCTCTATCCACTGAGCAAAACCAGATAGGGCTAAAGTTCTTTCTTAATTAGGAAGCCACATGCTTAGACCATCATTCATCATGCAAAATCTTTTCCAACCAGTAAAACAGCATTTAAGAGTTCCTTCTTTTGTCACTTTAGTGTCCAGAATGAGAAAACTAAAGAAGACAACACAGGGCAGCAGAAGCCCTCCACTATATTCCCACCTCCTGAGCCCCAGAGAAACAGCAGGAACTGAGTCAGAAGCTGGCAAACCAGAGCCCCATGTTGCACTGTGCTGCGCAGTGCTTGGGAGAAGTAACCCCAGATGCCATGGTCCTTCAGGGGCCTTTAAGTGTCAAGGGAAACATTCCCTTTCTCAGTTCCATGAGCACTACCCAGATGGTTTCCAAACGCCCTTCAGCCCAAAGTCACCCTGGTATGAGGGGCAAAGAGGCAGGGGATGGGCCTGTTGCCCCTCAAAAGGCACTGAGGTTTTTCTCAAAGGGTTTCTTTGGTTTCGAAGAGGAAAAGTCTAAACATAAGACTCCAAGTGACCAGGCAACCCAGCTGTCCATTATGACATGGGTAAGATGGAACCCATGGAGCCAAAAGGTTGGTGACACACAGAATGACTACACATTCATCTAAAGAGGTTCATACGTGATCTCACCTGGGAGGACTCAGGAAGCTCAGGGAAGTCATGTAAGTGCTGGCCCAATTGTCCTTGATCCCGCTTGCAGCCGAGCTTTGGACTCATGAGAAACTCCCGAAGACTTGTTGACAAGGGGAGAAATGATGTGGCCTGGCTTAGCAATAAGCTAGCGTGATCTTGATGACCAAGCAGAGAGCAAGCAGCTGCAGCCCGACAGAGCCCTGCAGACATTCCTGAAGGGCAGGGCCAGGTAACCCATCCCAGGGGCCACAGTTCCCAGCAGGTCACTGTCACTCACTCTGCTTGAACAACAAATGATCTGAGATGAAAGTACATGTTGATTCATGGCTCTGGCCAAACTGTCTACCATAGAGATAGGCAGAAAAGAAGCATGAATGGGAAATTATTCACATTAGAATATGGCAGAGGCGTGAGGACAGTTTTCACTCAATGGGTACGATATAAGAGATTTTGGTGAATAACTGCAGAGTGCATAGCTGCAGCATGAAAGAGCCCCTGAAAATGTCCTTGAACAACAGGGGTGAGGAAACTATCACAGTGGGCAGCTTCCTGCAGGTCACCTGATCACTCACTGTGCTTGAAGGTCAAATGATCTGACATGACAGCATATGCTGATTCATGGATCTGCCACTATTTCCCATCAACAGCGAGGGACAGAGGTGTGAGGATAGCTTTCACTCAATGGGCAAAAATATAAAAAGCTATTTGTGCCTCCTATGATGCTTATCACAAAATGTCCTTAGAGTGGAGGACTTAATCCAGGGGGTATGTTGGCACATTCTGTATTTTCCCTCATCTATGGAATGTAAAAGCCAGAAGCAAAACAATGCTACAAATAAAATCACTTTTTAGTTTTGGCATAACATGAGTATATTTTTGTTTACTTTCCTTTTGGGAACTAAGGATCAGGTGAAGTCTCTGCTACAACTGAGCAGCAGCAGGTGTACTGTAGGGGGCTAACCATCAGATATTTAAAGAGGAACATTTTCTAAGAAAATCCTTCATTATGAGTTAATACCAAGTTGAGATTCTGGAGTCAAGCCATATAAGACAATTTCTAATATGTGGTCATAGCATCACTAGATGGAGGAGTGAGGACCACTGTAGCAATCCAATGTGCTTTTTCATTTCTAGTTTCCATGTCTGTGGTGATGACATCAACGTTCTGAAAGTTTTCTGAGTGGTCTGCAACAGCACACATGGATTGCTTATTTGCTTTACACCCAAGGTCCCAGGTTCAGCTTGAAGATCTTCAGGACATGAGCAGATACTTGTCTAAATGGTTCCAAAACAGATGTGATAGATAAATTGGAAAGATTCATGGTAGAAATCTGGCAACTGATCTCATGATTCCCTGGGTTGGAGAGAGCTGGGCTAGAAGCAACCCTGGAGGCCAAGCTGCATAGGTGTCCTGGCTCCCAGACCTGTAGGGCAAAAATGATCGCAGTCTCAGGCTGATGTCCACCTGGGCATCACTGATGGCTTCTATCCCTTCTTTAGCCCAAAGTAGTCTTAGCCAGGAGGGGCAAATATTCAGGGCAATGAGCTGTCATCACACTGAAAATGGACTGAGATTTGTCCCAAAGTGTTTCCTTGGTTTGAAAGAAGGAGTGTTTAAAGATGGGTATCCAAGTTTCCATGCTACCTGAATTGTCCGTTATGACCTGGGGTGGTGTCAAGCATGATCAAACCTGGGAGGACCAAAGCAGTAATATAACCTGTGACCCAATTTACTTCAGTACCAACTTCTATACAATGAATCTTTCAGCCTAGACCTATGGATTCCTGGAAAATGTCCTATGACCTCAATACAAAGGAAGTAAAGTTGTGGCCTGGATTACTAATGATTATGCATGGTATTGATGGCTAACCAGAAAGTGGACAGCTGCAGCACGACAGACCATCTCTGGACATCAGTGAAGGACAGTGGGTAACAAAACCTTCACATTGGGCAGAGGTTGGGGCAGTTCACCTTATCATTCACTCTGTCCAGCTATGGAAGGAGATAGTGATTCATGGCTCTGTTTAGTATTTTGCAACATTAGGCAGAGACATTGAAAAGGGCATAATTAGAAAATTCTTCACAAACATTTTGAGCAAAAGTTTATTGGATGTTCTCACTCAGTGGTCATGAAGCATCCATCTTATATAAATACTGCTATTTGAAATTTTAGCCCTGCTATTTGGCTTCTGTAAATTCTTGCTTGCTAAGACTACTCCCACTTCAGAGAGGCCATTAAACCTTCCCCAGACAAGGTTATCAGTGCTGGCGCCAGGCCAGGCCTCTGGTTGAGGTCTCAAGGCCCCAGCACATACAGGTTCTTTAAGAACTTGCAAAAGGGGCCAGAAACACCCCATATTTGGGAGACAAAGAAGGTAAAAACATATAAATAGGGAAAATTCCTGCATGTTGGGGCCAGAATTTGAGAGACATTCTCCTCTGGACCCGCGCGTAATAAATGTAACTCCATCTCTCTAAGTATTGCTTTGTTCTTCTTTGGTTTTCTGTAACTTTATTGGTTCCCTGAACCGAGGAACAACTGTGCTTGGCCTTTATGGCCTCTGGTGAATGGGCCGGGTTTGGGGCCGGGGAAGCCGGATAGGCCTCTGGCAGGTGCCGCTCTGCTGATTTAGCAGAATTGAACCGGGGGACTCCGGGCACTCCCGGACCTCAGCCCAGGACCCGGCCGGCATCTGGAGAGAGTGGAAGGACACTTCTGGACCTGTCAACAGAATCTGTAAGGTAGGGGCCCCGTCAGTTCAGCCCACTCCAAGTGAGTGGAAGGGGGAGCTTGATCACCTCCCCGGAAGCCATACAGCTTCCTCAGGAAAATCAATCAGGAGTCAGGAATCAGGTGATTGTTTAAACTCTCGGTAAATATCTGGTAGAAGTCAAAAACTCGGACTAGCTAGTATATAAATGTGGGACTCTGGAGGTGAATGAAGGAATTATGAGTTCACTTTGCTGTTTGTTTGTGTGGGACTAGCCAATTTGCTACTGAGTAGGGGGACTGGACGCAGCATTAACTCCTCCGGTAGGATCTCACCAAGACTTTGGTTGAGAATTCTGTTCTGGGGCATGGGTGCCGGGAGTGCCCTCATGCCCATCTGGGGATTTGGGCATTGTTTTGTTTATCTGCTCAGCTCCAATCTGGGCTAGTCTACTGAGAGAGTGTGAGTATGGATGTTTGTCTGTCTTGGCATAATTATCTGCTCATTAACTGGTCTGTGTGAAGCAAAAGCCACTTTGTGCATTCTGGTTGTACACATGAGAGTATTTGTTATCTCTTTCTATTGTTTAATTTGTTTAAAGATAGGGTGGACCTGTTGTGATGGTCTGCAAACATCTTAAGCAGCACTGATGAGTTATTTTTCTCAGAGATGTTTGCTCTCTATCACAGTGGGAGGGAATCAGCCCATTTAGCTAATAAAAATTTTTCTCTCTGTATAAGTAAGGGTACCAGTTTGCTCTGATTTGTGAATTTGCTATATTAAAGTGAAATGTTAAAGTCCTAGTGTTAATTTAAAGGTATAAATTTGTGATATTTCAAAGAGCAAAGAACTTTTATTTTTGGCTTTCTTACCTCTTTTGGTGGTTGGAGACTTCAAGGGGCAGGGCTTACAGCTCCGCAGGGCTGTGAGATTTACAGGCCCTGTCCCTGCCTGTGACATCATAGTCCAACATTTGTTTGACTTGCTGTTTTCAGTTATTAGGATCCTCATAGAGGACATAACCTGGGTTTCCCTTCCTCTCTCATCCTGATTCTAATAGCATCTGTAACTGGATTAAAGATCTTTTCTTTCAGGAGGCCACCCAGGCTTTCAGTTTGCAAGAAATCTCCCTACACACCCTTATCTTCCTCCTCCCTATCTTTCCAGGCTAAGAGTCATTTTTCTCCACAGGTCGGACCTCAGCCTTTGAAAGGGAGGACTACTACAGTGGTAGTCTGTAGTTTTCTCTGAAACTCCCACTGTTTCTATTTCTCCCCTCTATAGGAATTGTCTTCCTCTGACTCACAATCAGAAAGAGAGACAAGCAACTGGACTGGGGGACGGGACGGGGGAAGTGGGGGTTGTCCACAGTTAATTATGAAGCAGGGAGAGATAGGTTTTTGTTGATTTTTACTGGCTGCAGACCGCTCTGGTGGCGTAGGGGTCTGGTCCAGGTGTCTTATCAGAACTTCACTAGATTCAAGGTCGCAAGTTTTCTGCAAGCATAATTAATACATTAAAAAACTAAACTCCCAGGAGCCAAGCGGAGGAGAAACGGAGCTGAAGTCCGTAGCTGCCCTGGTGATTTAAAACTGGGTGCTAGGCAGACTCATCACCCAAGAGCCAGATGAAAGAAGGGGGTGAAGGGGGTTGGATGCCTGAGCTGCCTGCAGTGGCCCTGGAAGAAGCCTCAGCAGCAGCGAGAAAAGCAGGGGACAGCAGACATTTACCTGACACTAGAGCTGCCCCGCTGCTGCCCAGTGAGTAATGAGTGTTTTACAACAAGCAATACAAGACTTAGGCCTTTGGCTTGCTGGCTGCAGCAATTAAACCAGAAGCCAGTGACTGCTACTAGTCTCCCTGCAGCCCCAGAAATAGAGCAGCAGGCCTGGGGTCTGTAAAAGCAACAGATAGAGCTAGTGAAAGCTCCCTGTTTGCAAATGTACTGAAAGGGTTCAGTACCTGTTGCTGCTGGAAGAGGAGGGGCTGAGAGCCCCTTCCAGTGCACTCCCTTGGGAGAGGCCTGGTCGCTGCTCTGCCACAAAGGGGACTGGCAGGAAGACAAGGGGTCTAATACCCAAGACACTGCCACAGAAGCACTTTGCAATATGCAAAGCTGTTTCTAACTGCAACTCTGGCTGTTTTGGACTGGCAGCTTAAAGTCAAAGAGCAAAGGAAAGGCACTCTCCCTGGACCAGGGAGCCTTCAGGACTTTGTGATTCTCCAAGAGAGGAGGAGTCTGACTGAGGGATGGCAGAGACCCGGTTGGGTTGGAAGGACCTAAGGCCACATGTTAAACTTATAAATTACAGCTTTCTAGGCAGATGTCCAAGCCCAGTTATGTAGGGGTTAAGCTGCCTGTTTACAGCAAAATAACTTTCTCCCATGCCAGAATAAATTTTAGGGAAATTAGACAAGCTATGTTTGTGGCTAGAAAGAAGAACTGGCCACCATGCACAGCCCTGACAGTGGCCTGCAGAAAACTATATAATAGACTTAGATGATGCCTGCATCTTTATGGACATGACTCCAGAAAGACAAGGACAATTTTGCTTTGTATGGGAAGGTCAAGAATAGACCTTAGTCACCTCCCTAAGATATTTGTATAGCCCTACCATATGTCATATATGGTAGCAGAAGATTTGGTTACCTAAGGTGGCCACAGTGCCAATATTGTACTTCATTGTGTTAATAATATTGCATTAACCTTATAGATTTGAATGCAGTTGCCAAAAGGGCAAGTACCCAAATGGGCAAGGAAAATACCCATCTGGTTTTGGTCTCTATTGAAAGACAGTTGGCAGCCTGTATACTGTCTTGCACGCCTGTGTGGCCATATCCATGTCAGGTGTGGCACAAACTTCAACTTTAGAAAACTGGAGAAGGCCTGTTTGGAACAGAGGGAAGTAGTGAGTACCAGCCCTTTGTTATAGGAATTACAGACCCCGTGAGGTCCTGTGATATGTGAGACCCTATAAAGGAATAAAGCTCTCTTAGTCCTTTCTGAGAGGGCATGTCATCCCCCCAGAGACCATATGAAATTTTAAGGACAAGTTAAGTAGGGGGAACCCTACTACAAGGACAGCTATAATTGTCTACTTGAATATAGACACATTTTGAATTTCTCCTTGTCATTTGAAGACAGTTATATTACTCTGAAGAATCCATAGAAAGGACTGACAAGGAAAATCAGAAGATCTTAAAGCAGGTCAGTATATTTTTCTCCTTATATAATTCCTCTGAAATTTGGCAATGCTTAATAAATCATGGCAATACATTTCTCTGCATAAATTCAATAAGACCGGTTTCTAATAGTGGTTTTATTGACCAGAAACTTTGACTGTAGTGTCATGTTTTAAAGAGCCCTGTCTGAACTCTGAAGACTTGAAGCCAGTAAGAGTGCCAAGGAAAAGCCTGGTATCCTTCTTGGGAGCCCTGAAAATGGCTGGTGCTGGAGCATCAGGCCCAGGCCCTACCATCACTGGTGGTTGGTCAGAGTAGAAGGGTTGCAATAAGGATGACTCTGCGTCCCTGCGGAACCCCACACACTCTAGGCTGTGATGAGTAGGAGGGCTACTGAGATGGGCCTTAAAACCTAGGGCGTGGGCCCAGGTGGAGTCGCTGCAGGTGAGGGATTCACCTAACTCAGCAGATACTACAGGCAGGCCTGACGGCAGCTGGATGGCTTGGCTTCCTGGCCCTACGGGGCACAATATGATTCAATCATGAAATTCTGGCACAGGTAGTCAGTTATCATTCTTGTTGTGTTTATGCAAACAATCAGGCCAAATTAAATACAATAGGTAAATTAGTCTTTATCTGGCTCTTTTGATAAACATAGAGGTAATTTTGAGGAGAAATATTCTATTTCAATAGAGGTCATTAAAACTGAAATGTTTTCTTTCCCTTCCACCAGACCATTTGTTACAGTTTGTCTCTGCCAGGTCACAAGCCCACCTCCTTCTGTGCCCAGGCCTCATCGTCCCTCTGACAGACAGCAAGGATCTTTTGGCTCTGAGAGAAAACTCCGTCCCTCCTCAGCATGAAGCAGCTACAGAAGAAATTCAACGTCCATTTTCCCTAAAGAATTCAGAGCCAGGATCCTTGAGGTAATATATTAGGCAGTTAGACAGACATGAGCAGAGGAAGGACGATGGGCCAACTAGTGCTACAGGATGTAACTAAGTCTTTCCACCTCTACGTATGAGAGACAAGGGGCATAGGCAAAGAGGTACTCACCAAAGTCTCAGCCCCTAGAAAAGGCTGGTAGCCTATTTGTCCAAAAAACTTGACCCCTTTGCAATTGGGTGACCTACTTGCCTCTGGGCGGTAGCAACCACAGCTTATGCTTATTGAAAAAGCAAATAAGTTAACCCTACGGCAGTAACTAATCCTAACTGCCCCACATGAGGTCGAGGTTTTACTCCAGAACACACTAGAGCACTGGATGTCAAACACTTGAGTCACCCAGTTTCAGGCTCTCTGGTAGACAAAAGAAAAATCAGTAACAATTTATACTGATAGCAGGTATGCATTTACAACAAGGTAAAGGTTCTCCATAGAAGCAAGAGGGAACTGGGCCACAGATGAAGCTGCCCAGGAGGCTGCCCTAAAACCAGTGGGACCTCTACAGATTCTAGTGACTCTTCCAGATCCTGACCTACCCAATCGAGAAAAGCTAAAATCCATAACCAGTCTTTCTTCAAGTTCTTACAGGCTTTACAGTCTACCCAGGAAGCAATCTGGAAGCACATCTGAGACCCTCTGCCTGTACCAACTTCTGATCTGGTTCATCCCTTCCACCCTGGTGACTCTGTTTGGGTAAAGAAATTTGCCACCCAAGGACTGACTCCTACCTGGAAAGGACCACCTCCACGGCAGTCAAGGTCAACGGAATCCCAACGTGGCTTCATCACACCTGGCTTAAAACAGCCCAGGAAAAATTGAGAGTCCAGGACTCTTCGGACTCTCTAAAGATTACTCCTGGCCCTAATTCTGGGCCCTTATCTTATAAGCAGGCCCACTAACTTTATTTGGTAGAAAATTAAGATTATAGTCCTCAGGGGTAAATATAACTACAATGACTAAGAGTCAGTGATTTGACTCATGTAATAAAACCAGTGGGGAATGAAGCATCCATCTTATATAAATACTGCTATTTGAAATTTTAGCCCTGCTATTTGGCTTCTGTAAATTCTTGCTTGCTAAGACTACTCCCACTTCAGAGAGGCCATTAAACCTTCCCCAGACAAGGTTATCAGTGCTGGCGCCAGGCCAGGCCTCTGGTTGAGGTCTCAAGGCCCCAGCACATACAGGTTCTTTAAGAACTTGCAAAAGGGGCAGGAAACACCCCATATTTGGGAGACAAAGAAGGTAAAAACATATAAATAGGGAAAATTCCTGCATGTTGGGGCCAGAATTTGAGAGACATTCTCCTCTTGACCCGCGCCTAATAAATGTAACTCCATCTCTCTAAGTATTGCTTTGTTCTTCTTCGGTTTTCTGTAACAGTCAAAAATATTCAAAGATATTTGTGTCTCATTTAATGCTCATCAGAGTGAAACCTCAAAGTGGAAGATTTCATTACTCAAAAGTATAAAGTGGCAGATTCCATATTTTCCCTCATCAATGGAACGTAGAAACACAAACAAAAGAAACAAAATCTCCTACATACAAATGGTATCATGGTGGTTAAAAAAGGAAAACATGAGGGAGGACCAAGTGAATAAAAGGGGTTAACTGCCTGGGGACAGAGGAGACAGACATTGGGTGGTGAGCACATAGCTGAGTGTGCTCTGTTGCACTATAAAGTTGTACAAGTGAAGTTTTATAATGTGATTAACCCAAAAATGTAATAATGAAATAATTTTTAAAATAAACTTTGTTAGTCCCATGCTTGCTTAAAAAATGAAGAGACATTTTTCTGTGTTTGAAAACTAGAAACATATTTTTATTTACCTATCATTCATTCAATAAAAATCAAGTGAATAAGCTGTTGAAGCTGGGCAGTAGTAATTGTGCTGGAGACCACTAACCTTCAGAGAATTAGTGAGGAACTGTGTGTTTGAAAAGGAAATAAATCACGATTAATTGTTGCAAAACCCAGTTTAGATTCCAGGCTCATGCCAAGCAAGGCAATTTCTACACATGGGGCAATTTCTACAGCATCACTAGATGGAGACATTAGGACTGCTGCGGGAACCCAGCAGGATTCCTACATCCAGTTCCTATGTCTCTGGTGATGACATGCAATCTGAAATAGTTCTGAGTGGTCCCCTCAGCACACATGGACACACTCCTTCTCATCACTTGAGATCGCTTGCTGAACTCATGTCCAGGGCTCCAGATGCTGCTTGAGGAGCTTCAGGGCATGAATAGCTTATTTCTATGCTTCCAGCTAGATGTGGAAAAACATTGGAAAGCTTCCTGGTAGACACACAAGGGGAATCACCGTGGTGACCGCTCCTGTGGCAACTGCCAGCTTGACTAGATGCCCATCAGAGCAGGACACTCAAGGTGAGAGACAAAGTGTGGCCCTTGAAAAAGTGTGCTGCTCTTTGGAAGAACTATGTGAGTTCTCTAATACACAAAAGCAGACAAATATGAAATAAGTGTGGAATTAATGGTGGAGAGCAATGTTCATAGAAACATAAATTTGGATGAGGAGTAGAGTTTATAACATAAAAAGAAAATCAATCATTTAGTGTTAAATAAACAAGTCTAATTCCAGAGTCGACTCAAGACAATGTCTAAATACTGGGTGGGCTACAGCATCACTAGATGGAGGAGTGAGGGCCGCAGTGAGAATCCAGTGGGTTTTTTGGTTGTTGTTTCCATATCTGTGGTGATGACATAGACATTCTGAAAATTCCTGAGTAATCCGCAACAGCAGGCAGGGATGGTTTCCCTGGTTTATAGCCAGCACACCTCATTCAGCTTGAAGAGATTCAGGACATGAATAAATCTATTTTCACAATGGCTTCAAGCCAGATGTGAGAAAAAATGGGATGGATCATGGGAGTGTTGTAACCGATAGGGGATAAAACTGGAATAATCCAGGATTTGTCAGAGACTGGAGAAATGTGCAAGAAGGAACACATAAGGGTAATAAAGGCAGTGACCTCTCCTGTGGCAGCTGCCACCTTGACTAGACTCAAATCCCCACAGGAAACTAAAGGTGAGGGGAAAGCATGACCTATGAAGTAGTGTGCTACTCTGTGGAAGAACTATGTGAGTACTGTAACTTACCCAGGAAGAAAAATATACAATGTGTGTGGAAATAATTAATGGTTGAGGACATGTTGAAAGAAACACAAATTTGGATGAGAGGGAACCTATTAATTCAGGTCCACAAGAAAGAATCTGCATTTATACCGGCAGCATGGGTCATTACAAAGGCTCTACAAGTTGATCCACATGGAGAAGCTAGGCCACAAAGGGATGGGTGTAGCTAGTGTGGAGGCCCAGGGAGGAGAGGTTCAAAAAGGAAGGTCACCAGGGTGGATGCCCAGAGGTGCCCTAGGGCTGAGAGGCAGGCAGATCAGTTGACAAGCCCCTTTGAAGACCCAGGGACAGGGGTGTGTGTGGACTTGGCATGAGAAGAGTCAGCTAAGATGGGGCAGGCAGATTCCAGACCCATTCTCAGGTTAAAGGAACCTATCAAATGTGGAAGTGGAGAGAGGAGGGATCAAGCCTGCACCACACACTTTTGGCTTCTGTGATTGACAGCTGGTGTCCTTGGATAAGTCGGGAGCTCAGAGGAGCCAGGGAGAGTGGAGGAAGCCTGCAGCCTAGGCAGTGGGCCTAAGGCAGCCGACCTCAGGCCTGCAGCTTAGGAGTGTCAGTGCTAGGGGAGCAGGTGGGTCAGCCCTACAGAGGGGCAGGGAGGGAGCTGCCTCCATGGTGGAACACAGGAGTGACAGGAAGCTTTCAATGAGTGTTTGTGGAATGCATGAGGGAGTGACTAAGGGACTGGCAAGTGTGAGCCATGAAGAGCCATCCCAGAGGGGAGAGAATCATGGGACAGAGGTTGAGAGCTCCAAGGGGTGAATGGCCAGTGTCAGACCCTCCAAACCAAAGGCACAGGGGAGGAAGCCTGCAGGGGCTGCTGCTCAGTTTGGCTCCAAGCATTGGGGAGGGCAGCTCGCCAAGTGGGCAACTCCCACAGATGCAGGGCCTTGGGAAAGAAGGAAAAAGGAGGCCAGAGGAGGAACCTTACAGAAGAGGTTTGGTGAGGAAGGAAGGGACATGCAGGTGGCAGCTGGACAGGCCACCATGAGATTAAGTCAGGTGGGGATCTTCACATGCCATCCTCCTCCCTCATCTGGCTCTTCCTAGTTGAGTAGCCTTGGAAAATCCAAAGGATCATTTTAAGCTGAGCTCCTGCTGTGATATAAATCCCATATCAAAATGGGATTCAACTTATGGGAATATAAAATACACACAAGTCTGGAAAAGGCTTCTGCCTGGTAAACAGGAAACCTCGCTTCCCCATTCTCTGACCTCATGGCCAAGAAAGGTCAGGATTCCAGGGGCCCAGGAGCCTTGGGGGCTGATGTGAGGAACCTGGAGGGCTGATGCGGGGAGCCTCGGGGCTGAGGCAGGGAGCCCAGAGCCTGACAACGCTGCCAGTGACAAGCGGCGAGGAAAACTAGGACTCACTTCTACTCCATCTCATTTTATTACAAACCCATCCTTGTGTTCCAGAATCAATGGCTATTTAATACACACCTCAAAGTACTCGGAAGACAGACCATGTTAGCATACCAAATTCTCTCTCAGTACATTAACTCAAAAGGAAAACATATTTATAAAACCCAAATCACCAGGTTTAGTACATCCCAGGAAGAGCCCCTTAGTAAACAACAGGAAACAAAATGCTGTATCAGGAACCCAGCCACATACACACAGCAGGTGAGACTCCTCAAGAGTAAGATTGCCAATTGATGTAAATATAGGGTGTCCCCCCAAAAAGGTACACACTTTAACAGCTGATAACTCACTTAATTTTCACTCTTTTTCAAGTTTAACTGATTTGAAGAAATGAGTGAAGACAGACTAAGCTTTGAATGTAGAAAATTTCTCCACGAGGCTTTTTATGGGGATACACAAAAGTTAAAGTTTAGGGTACACAACGCACAGCAGTTGAGGAACTGAGGGAAGCTGTTGAAAGAGATGCGCACAAATACCAACCGAAGGAAGGATTCTCGGTGTTTGTGACACCACGGCTCGCGTGGTCCAGGTGCTGCTGATGAAGCAATGGAATCACAAACATCGAGAATCGCTGTGTTCTGTGTTACTGTGCACCCTCTGTCCACAGCGGCCCTGGATGCCTGGACTGTGGCCCACTCTGCACCATGCACTTCATCCTATATGTGTCCCCATAAGGAAGTCCAGAGAATACATCTTTGTTCAGAGCTTAGCCTAGCTTCACCCATTACAACAATTCCATTAATCCTGAGGAGTGAAAATTGAGTTATCAGCTGTTAAAGTGTGTGTACATTTTAAGAGGACACCCTGTAGCACAGGGGTGGGAAAACTTTTTGACTCGAAAGCCACAATGGGTTCTTAAACTGGACCAGAGGGCCGGAACAAAAGCATGGATGGAGTGTTTGTGTGAACTAATATAAATTCAAAGTAAACATCATTACATAAAAGGGTACGGTCTTTTTTTTTATTTCAATAGTTTTATTCATTTTAAAAATTTTAACAAGAAGAATGTAAACACTAATTATTATAATTTGAAACTTCAAAAAAATGGAGAAATCATAGCACAATAACATACCTTATATTGAAGATGGCAAAGGCAAAATAAAATTGCCTAACAAAGGAAAGGTACAAAAGCCTTTCAAATTAAATTTAAATATAATAAAATAATTTAAAACTAAAACAAATAGAAAAGAACAAAATGTGTAAACAGTAAATTAAACATTTTCTTTAGTGCAACTTCCAAATTATGCCCGGGACATAGATGTAGATGGCAATGTAGACTGGGTTGAAAGGTTTTTGGTCTTTAAAACATCAACTTCAGTGGGAACAGTGTTGTTGGTCTCCTTTTTTAGCTAATGCATCAAAGTCTGGAGTTAGTTTTGTTGTGGCTATTCTCAGGATAGATCTGAGGTCTTCGTCAGTTAAGCTGGATCTGTGAGGGGCTTTGTTGATGTTCATGACGCTAAATGTCTGCTCACAAACATAGGTTGACCCAAACAGCACCAGTATCTTCTGTGCCATCCTCCGGATGTTTGGAAAAGTGGCTTCATTAAGTGAAGCATAAAAGTCTCTTAGTTCAAGAGAGCTGAATTTCCCCTTTAGGACAAAGTCAGACTGAAGATCGATGAGTTCCAGTTGAACCTCTTCTGGTGCTGTTTCAGGGTTTTGTGACAAAGGACAGGCCACCAGTTGAAGTGACTGGTCAATTTTTTCAACATCAGAAAACCGACGACAGAATTCTGCATGCAGGTCATCCAGTGATTTGCTGTATTTCTTCACGTTTTGGATGGTCTCCTTCTGTGTGGCTAGTGTGGCAAAATGAGTGAAGACTTTGTGTGAAATTTGTCTGGAAAAGAAAATCAGCTTCGATTTAAAGGCTTTCACATTAGTGTACATGTCATGTACATACTGATCTTTTCCCTGTAGCTTCACATTTAGCTCATTCAAATGTGAAAATATATCTACAGCAAATGCAAAGTCACACAGCCAATTCTTGTCACTCAGCTCAGTAAATTCGTCAGACTTCCCCTTTAATTTCAAAAATGCACCAATCTCTTCTTTGAGCTCCCACACTCGTTGGAAAACTTTGCCCAAACTCAACCAGCGGACACGAGAGTGGTAAAGTAAGTCGTGGTGATCCGCATCAGTTTCCTCCAGAAACTTAATAAACTGACGGTGCTGAAGTCCCTTTGCTCGAATGAAATTAACAAGCTTTACGACTGGATTAACAACATGATTAAGTTGTAATATAGACTTGCACAATGATTCCTGGTGAATAATACAGTGAAGAAAAATAATATCTTGGTTAGGGTTCTCCTCTTTCACTTTATCCTGAATTCTTTTTAGCAGTCCAACATTTTTTCCAGTTAAATTTGGAGATCCATCTGTAGTGACATTAGCAAGTTTACTCCATGGTAGCTTCATTTTCTCGATGACAGTAGACACCCGGTCATACAAGTCCTCTCCCCGTGTTTTTCCTTTCAGTGGCTCCATGGCTAAAAACTCCTCTGTAATTTCAAAATTGTCACTAATCCCTTGGATAAAAATTAAGAGCTGAGCAGTGTCCTTTCCGTCATTACTTTCATCCAATGCTAGTGGATAAAACTTAAAGAACTCTGCCTTACTATTTAACTTGCTGGCCAAGTCTTCATCAATCAGTTCCACTCGACGAGTCACTGTCCTGCGCGATAAGCTGAGTTTTTCAAACTTGCCTTTGCTCTCTGGACACAAGAGACCTGCTGTCTCTATCATACATTCTTTCAAAAACTCGCCTTCAGAGAGAGGTTTGCTAGCTTTTGCTAATTTGAATGATAGCATAAAACTTGCTTTGGTAGTTGTCTCTTGAATTGCAGTTTGTCTGTGAAAGACATTTTGCTGAGCCTGTAATTTAGCCATCAACCTCTGTGCAGTAGCCTCCCGTTCTTGAGGTGACTGCTTGCTAGCATAGTTGCCATGCTTTGTGGCAAAGTGACGGCTGAGATTGTACTCTTTGAAGACTGCAAGTGTTTCCTGGCATATCAGACATACCGGCATTGATCGGACTTCGGTGAAAAAATATTTTGTTGTCCACTCCCTCTTAAACACTCGGCATTCACTGTCCACTTTTCTTTTCTTTGGTCCACTCATGTTTAATATTGGGCTAAAACCAACAGTACCGTTCTCTTATTAAATTCTTTACTAAAATAAGACAGTAAAGTATAAAAAAAAGTGGTTAAATTTGCTCTACTATAACATTTTTGGTCTTCTAAAAAATATATATATATATATATATATATATATATATATATATATATATAACAAAATCATCTGAAAAAGTTCAGACATGGGACAGAGGCACACCCTGACCATAGAGAACAACCCCTTTCCTCCATAGGAAACCTGTATATCTTTCACACAGGCCCTTTCTTTATGGTAACACACATAGCTGCACATTTCTGTGTCTTCCAGATACACTTGTATGGGAGGTGCTAGGGCAGTGCAAAACATGGATAACCAGTAGTTACCACTAGCACTTCCGTTACTGGCAAAAAACAGCCGCAATGCACATAGTGTGAAAGAGCCCATTATCAATGTCAGATTGCATCCACTGGACTCTATAAAAACAACCAAGTGCCACTTTTAAATGCCCATTGCAACAGTTTTTCTTATTAAAAGCTGGAAATGGCAGGATATATATATATATATATATATATATATATATATATATATATATACCCTTACTGTGACAGCCTGGCAGAGCATTACAAAGGAGAAAACCCAGCATCTGGTGATGTCCATAAGTACAAGACTTCAGGCTGTCATTACCAGGAAAGGGTTTCATCCAAGTATTAGATATGAACGTTTGATTTTCAGTTTTTCATTTGTCCAATTACTTCTGAAACCCTGAAATTAAGCGATTTTGTAATAAAATCTTTAGCTCATCACATTTCTATACAATCTTTTTGTTCAACCCACTGAATTAGGGTTCGTTCACACTAGCCGTGCTGCCGTTGCAGTGTGGTGCAGTACTGCAATGCAGCGCAGCTAGGGTTAATGCAGGGTACACAGGTTTCCATCATGTTTGCATTGATGCTAATGTGCAGTGGTGCATGTTAACACAAATGCCCTGTAGCACGCATTTTTACAGGCGCAAGGGGAAGAAGCAAACGCAGCGCAAAATGCATTTGTTTTGCTGCTAACACATGCGGTTAGTGGCCACGGTAGCATTACTAATACTGCATCCGTATCAGCAAAAAAATGCAGCCGCAGCATGGCTAGTGTGACATGTCCTCTGTGTGTCTTTTTCCCTGCTGTGCGCGTCCGCAGTGGGAAAAAAAACTGCAGTGGATACAAGCCCTAAAATCTGAAAGTCTTTGTTGTTTTATTAACAAGTCATTGTGATGTACAGAATGTGGGAACAGGAAAAAATTGTGTTTGAGTAGAGCTCTTAAACTTACCTCAGAAAGGCTCTGATACTGTGCTCTCCAGGGGCGTGTCTCCCTACATCACCGTGTCTACGCATTCCCAGGGTGATGTCAGGAGACGCGTCCGTGGGCATTACAAGGAGCCTCTGGAAGATTGAGAGGTTGTTCCTTCTACTGAATGGGCGGATATAAATCCGCCTACTCAGAATAAGGAGCTGCGGCCTGCTGGTGAAGGAGTGGAGGGGAGAGCAAGAGAATGCTCCGCTCTTCCGGCTCCGCAGGCCGGATAGAACAGCCGAATGGCCCAGATCCGGCCCGCGGGCCGTAGTTTGCCCATGGCTGCTGTAGCACATATATTTTGGGGACACCTTGCAGCACATATATATATCACGAGTGTGTATACCTGTATTTAATATATTAAATTAAGTTTCTAACCCAGGAAGTCACTCAGAAATACTACTACTCGCCTCTTCTATAGCAGAAGCTGGAGCAGGAACTGGCTGAGCAGTTTATCCCCTTTAGCCCGCAGCCTTGCTGACATGGGAACCTCCATCAACTTAACTATTTTCTCCCTGCACTTAGCAGGCGTTTCATTAATTTTGGGTGCTATTAATTTTATTACCACTATTATTAATATAAAACCACCAGCCCTTTCTCAATATCAAACACCATTATTTGTCTGATGAGTTTTAACTACAATTGTTTTACTCCTGTTCTCTCTCCCAGTCGTAGCTGCTGGAATACTAGTAACAGACTGGAACTTAAACACTACTGTTTTTTATCCTGCTGGAGGAGGAGACCCCATCTTATATCAACATATATTCTGATTTTTTGGTCATCCAGAAGTTTATATCCTTATCCTCCCTGAATTTGGGAGAATAGCTGCGTTCTGTGTTTCTGTGCACCCTCTGTCCACAGCGGCCCTGGATGCCTGGACTGTGGCCCGCTCTGCACCATATACTTACTTCATGTAGTAGCACATTTGCACTATGGCTTTCCTATGGAAGCTGTACTTGCTATTAAAGGTGGATTGATGCACTGATTTCCCTCATCTTCAGGTTATACATTAAACACAACTTGACAGCAAAGATCCATTTCTTGATTACATTTGTAGTCCTTAATATAAACTTTTTCCCCTCAACATTTCTTAGGCTTATCAAAAATACCATGATGCTACTCTGATTACTCAGACACTTATACAACTTGAAATACTGTATCATCTATAGGTTCATTCATTTCACTAATTACTGTTATACTTACAGTCTTCATGATATGAGAAGCATTTGCATCTAAACCATAAGTCTTAATAGTAAAATTACCAACAACTAATCTTGAATGACTACACAGATGTCCTCCACCTTAGCACACATTTGAAGAGCCTACAGACATAAATCCCAAGAAAGAAAGGAAGGAATCAAGCCCTCTTAAATTGATTTCAAGCCAATGTCATAGGCATACTGTCTTTCTCTAAAATTGAGATATTAGTAAAATTTATATAACTTTGTTAAAATTAAATTATAAGTGGAACCCCTATATATCTCTATGATATATCCATTTCAACTAGGCATTTAAGACACAGCATCATCAATTATGGAAGAATTATCACACTTCCAGGATCAGACCTTAATAGTTGTTTTCCTAATTAGCTCTCTTGTACTATACATTATTTCACTTATATTGCCATCCTGACTCATACAAGTACTGTAGATGCACAAGAAGTAGAAACTATCGGAACAATTCTACCAGCTACTATTCTAATTACAATTGCCCTACCTATGAATTCTTTATATAATAGACAAAATTAACAACCCTTCTATAACTATTAAAACAATAGGCCCCCGATGATACTGAAGCAATGAATATACAGATTATGAAGACCTTAATTTTGACTCAAACATAATCCCCACTTCTGACCTAAACCCAGAGAGCACAGACTTCTAGAGGTTGATAACCAAGTAGTATTGCCTATAGAGATTACAATTCGAATATTAATCTCACCCAAAGATGTACTACACTCATGAGCTATCCCTGCACTAGGATTAAAAGCAGATGCTATTCTGGGCCCTGCCCAAATCAAACAACACTCCTATCCACCCAACACGGCTTATATTACTGGGAGTGCTCTGAAATCTGTGGATCTATCATAGTTTTATGCCAATCATTATTCAAATAACCCCACTAAAATATTTCAAAAATGATCATCCTCCTTACTATAATTTCATTAAGAAGCTAATTAGCATTAACCATTCAAGTTGGAGATTGGAAATTTAAACCTTCTTTCTCTCTTTTTTAAATCTTTATTGTTGAAAATATTACATATGTCCCTTTTTATTTTTAACCTATTAATGATATGCCTCAATTAGATACATCAACTTATTTATCACAATTTTATCAATAATTCTTAGATTATTTATAACTAGAGGCCCAGTGCATGACATTCGTGCACTGCATGGGGAGTGTCCCTCATCCCATCTTGCACCCTCTTCAATCTGGGACCCCTTGGGGGATGTCTGACTGCCGGTTTAGGCCCAATCCCTCAGGCCTAAACCGACAGTTGGACATCCCTCTCACAATCTAGGACTGCTGGCTCCTAACTGCTTGCCTGCCTGCCTTCCTGATTGCCCCTAACCGCTTCTGCCTGCCAGCCTGATTAACACCTAACTGCTCCCCTGCTGGCCCAATTGCCCCCAACTGCCCTCCCCTGCCGGCCTGGTCGCCCCCAACTGCCTTCCCCTGCAGGACTGGTCCCCACCAACTGCCCTCTCCTGCTGGCATGGTTGCCCCCAACTGCCTTTCCCTGCCAGCCTGATCACCCCTAACTGCCTCTGCCTGCCTGATCACTCCTAACTGCCCTCCTCTGCCAGCCTGATCTCGCCCCCAACTTCCCTCCTTTGCTGGCCAATTTGGTTCTGATTGGTCGGTTTCTTTTTTTTAAAAAAATATATTTTATTGATTTTTCACAGAGAGGAAGGGAGAAGAATAGAGAGCCAGAAACATCGATGAGAGAGAAACATCGATCAGTTGCCTCCTGCACACCTCCCACCGGGGATGTGCCCGTAACCAAGGTACATGCCCTTGACCAGAATCAAACCTGGGACCATTCAGTCCACAGGCTGACGCTCTATCCACTGAGCCAAATCGGTTAGGGCTGATTGGTCGGTTTCTATGCCAGTCAGCATCAAAAACTCCACCTCCTAGGCAGCCATTGGCTCCTCGCAATTCACCCAGATTTAGTTCTGATTGGTCGGTTTCTATGCCAGTCAGCATCTCTGGGCCTATCTCCAGGCCTGATCTTAGAGGCATGGCTGATTAGCAGCTGCCCCAGGCTGCTGGTGAGCAGCTGTACTGCTGACCTCTGAGAGAGAGAGAGAGGCTTGGCTGCTGGCGAGGGAGAGAGAAGCAGGGTGTGATCACCCTGCTTCTCTATCCGGGCTTCACCAGCAGCCGCTGCCACTGCTGATCAGCCCCACCTCTCTCTCTGAGAAGTAAGCAGTTCAGCCCGTTCACCTGCTGCACGCACATCCTGGTGAATGGTCAAGCCTCCCAGTTGTCGCAGATGTGACGGACCCAGGGTTTTTATATATTAGGATAATACAACTTAAAATTTCAAAACACTTACTATTCAAACCAAGAACCTCTAACAACTAAATTGCTAAAACTTTCAACCCTTTGAGAAACTAAATGAACTCAAATCTATTTGCCTCTTTCATTACCCCTATGATAATAGGCTTACCCTTTGTCATTTTAATTATATTTCCAAATATGCTCTTTCCATCAACTACATAGCTTGCATTAATAACCTCCTAGTCACAATTCAGCAATGACTTATTCATTAACAACAACACAAATATTAATTCATAGTAAAAAGGGCCACACTTGAAAGCTTATATTAATCTTACTAATTATATGTTTTGGTTTAACAAACATTAGATCTTTTAGCCCATTCATTTACTCCTACTGCTCAACTCTCAATGAATCTTGGAATAGCTTTCCCTCTACTAGTATGAGTTCACAGTAATTTTTGGCTTTTGACATGAAACCAAAGCACACTTGCACACTTTTTACTACAAGAACCCCAATTCCCTTTATCTCCATATTAGTAATCCCCAAGACAATCAGTCTATTCATTCAACCAATAGTACTAGCAGTACAACTGACAGCCAACATTACTGCAGATCACCTACTTATCCACTTAATGGGAGAGCAACCCCAGCTGTAATAAGCATTAGTATAACCAGCGCCCTCATGACATTGATTGTTCTTATCCTATTAACTATTCTAGAATTTGCAAGTAGCTCTAATTAAAGCTTATGTATTCACCTTACTGGTTAGTCTTCATCTTCATGACAATGGTTAGTGACCCACCAAATGCACGCATACCACATAGTCATCTCAAGACCCTTATGACTTACAGGAGCCCTATCAGCCCTCGTCATAACAGCAGGCTTAGTTATATGATTTCACTTTAACACACCATTATTATTAACTGTAGATCTGGTTACTAATATATTAACCATTTACCAGTGATGATGAGATATTGTTTGAGAAAGCACATTTTAAGGCCATCATACACCAATTGTACAAGAAGGACTCCATTACAACATAACTTTTTAATTTATTGTCTCTGAAGTATTTTTCTTTTCAGGATTTTTCTGAGTTTTCTATCATTCAAAGCTAGTCCATACTCCAGAACTAGGTGATTATTGATCCCCATCAGGCATCAACCCTCTTAATCCCTTAGAAGTACCTCATCTACATACATCTGCTCTGGCATCTCTATCACTTCAGCTCATTATAGTTTAATATTAGGGAGTTGCAAGCACATGGTTCAACACTATTCATTATGATTTGTGTAGCCTTGTACTTCACATTACTTCAAACCTCAGAATACCACGAAACATCATTTTCTATCTCAGACAGTGTCTACAGGTCAACGTCCTTTATAGCCACAGGCTTTATTGGCTCTACTTTCCTTATTGTATGCCTCCTACAACAACTAAAATTCCATGTCACATCTCATCATTTTGAATTTGAAGCTGCTGCCTGATAATGACACCTTGTAGATGTCATATGACTACTCTTATATGTCCCTATTTATCGAGGAGGATCCTATTCTTTTAGTATTAATTAGTACAACTGACTTACAATTTTTACCAGTTTTGGTAAAATCCAAAAAAGAATAATTAACCTTGTACTTACTTTATTTATCAATACTAGCATCTTTACTTGTAATAATCCCATTTTATCTTCCCCAAACAAATGTTTATGCCAAAAAAATCAAGCCCTTATGAATGTGGTTTTGACCCAAGAAATGCTAAAGGGGCTGTTGTAAAAAAAAGAAATAGAAAGAGAAGGAGGAACACAGGCTTAAAGAATAAAAATGGTAACAAACAAGTACCTATCAAGTACCTTAAATATAAATGGATTAAATGCTCCAATCAAAAGACACAAGGTAGCTAAATGAATACAAAAACATGACCTATATAAATGCTGTCTACAAGACACCCACCTTAGAAAAAAGGACTCACACAAACTGAAAGTGAAGAGATGGGAAAAAAAATTCCAGGAAAATAGAAATGAAAAGAAAGCTGGGGTAGCAATACTCATATCTGACAAAATAGACTTCAAAGTGAAGGCCATAATAAGAGATAATAAAGGCCCCTCCATAACACTAAAGGGATTGATACAACAAGAAAATATAAGTCTCGTAAACATGTATGCACCCAATACAGAAGCACCCAAGTACATAAAAAAAACTCCTGGATGAGATCAATAGTAATACAATCATAGTAGGCGACTTTAACACCCCACTGACATCACAGGATAGATATTCTAGACAAAAAAAATCAATAAAGAAATAGCGACCTTAAGTGACACACTAGATCACATGGAATTAATTGACATTTTCAGGACATTTAATTCTAAAGCTAAAGAATATACATTCTTCTCAAGTGCACATGGGACATTTTTAAAGATAGGCCACATGTTAGGACACAAGCTAAGTCTCTACAAATTCAAGAATATTGAAATCATATCAAGCATCTTCTCAGACCACAATGGCATGAAATTAAAAATCAGCTGCAATAAAAACACTCAAAAACAATCAAACACATGTAGACCAAATAGCATGCTATTAAATAATAAATGGGCTACCAAAGAGATCAAAGAAGAAATAAAACACATACTGGAAACAAATGAAAGTGAACACACAACAAACCCAAATCTATGTGACACAGCAAAAGCAGCCTTAAGAGGGAGGTTCATAGCACTACTGGCCAACCTAAAAAAAATAAATAAAAAAAAAATAAGAAGAAAGAAAGAAAGACTTGTAATTAGTTATATAACCCTAAAACTTAAAGAATTAGAAAGAGAACAACAAGAAAAGACCAGAGTAAGTAGAAGGAAGGAAATACTAAAGATCAGAGTAGAAATAAATGACATAGGGTCTAAAACAAAACAAAACAAACCAACAAAAGATCAATAAAACCAAGAGCTGGTTCTTTGAAAGCATAAACAAGATTGATGAACTTTGAGCCAGAATCATCAAGAAATAGAGAGAGCCCAAATAAATAAAATCAGAAATGATAGAGGTGAATTAACCACTGACCCCACATAAATACAAAGAATCATAAAAAATATTATGAATGCCTTTATTCCAAAGTAATGGAATAAAGGACCTGGACAAAATGCACATATTGTTAGAAAAATTCCAATCTTCCAAAACTCAATCAGGAAGAATCAGAAAATTCTGATAGGCCAATAATGACTGATGAAATTGAAGCAATAATAATAATAATAATAATAATAATAATAATAATAATAAAAACTTCCAGAAAACAGAAGCCCTGGCCTAGATGGCTTCACAGGGGAGTTTTAGCAAACATTCTAAGAACTAACACCTGTACTCCTCAAACTATTGCAAAAAATTTAAGAAGAAGGAACACTTTGAAGCTCTTTCTATGAGACCAGCATTAACTTAATTCCAAAACCAGATAAAGACACTGCAGAGAAAGAGAACTACAAACCAATATCCCTGATGAACATAGATGCTAAAATCCTCAACAAAATATTAGCAAATTGGATCCAGCAATGCATCACAAAGATCATTCACCATGACCAAGTGGGATTTTTCCACTTGGGTATGGAAGCTGGTACAATATTCACAAATCAATAAACGTGTTGCATCACATAAACAGATTGCAAGACAAAAATCACATGATCATATCAATTGATGCAAAAAAGCACTTAACAAAATCCAACACCCTTTCTTGATAAAAACTCTTGGCAAAGTGAGAATAGAGGGATCATATCTCAACATAATAAAAGCAATATATGACAAGACTACATCATACTCAATGAAAAAAACTAAAACCATTTTTCCTAAGAACAGGAACAAGACATGGATGCCCTCTTTCACCACTCTTGTTCAACATAGTATTAGAAGCCCTAACCATAGTGATTAGACAATAAAAAGAAATAAAAGGCATCTAAGTTGGAAAGGAGAAAATAAACTGTCATTATTCGCAGATGACATTATATTGTACATAGAAAACCCTAAAGACTCCATCAAAAAATGACTATATTCAATACATAAATTCAGAATGTAGCAGGATACAAAATTAACACCCAGAAATTGATGGCATTTTTATACACCAACAATGAACTCTCACAAAGAAAAAGCAAGAAAACAATCCCATTTACCAAAATATTTTTAAACAAAAAATTAAGATAATTAGGAATAAACTTAACCAAGGAGGTAAAAGACCTGTACTAAGAAAACTATAGGACATTGAAAAAAGAGATAAGGAAGATACAAACAAGTGTAAGAATATACCATGTTCATGGATTGGTAGAATCAACATATTAAAATATTCAGACTACCCAAAGTAATCTATAGATTCAATGCAATTCCTAGTAAAATACCAAATACCTATTAAAATACAAGGAAAGTGAAAGAGAAACAGCACCAGCCCTGGCCTGGCGGTTCCACCGCCCCCTCTGCCCTCCCACTGCAGGCAGGAGCAGCACCTCTCCAGTACTAATTACTTTTAAAACTCTTTTTGTAAAGAGAGAGATTAAATTTTGGAGGTATTTCAGGATCCATTGGAATAACTTAAGTCATTTTTCAGTCAATTAAAAAGTCTCTTAAATTTTAAATATGAAAAGGTTGTAAAACAAGCTTCTATAATAATAAAAGCTTAATATGCTAATTAGAGCAGACGTCCTTCCAGACAACCTTCCAGATGAACAAAGGGCTGCAAGGGAAGCCTGGGTTCCAGGTGCCAGAAGGAAGCCAGTGCCGGCAGCCAGGGGAAGAAAGGCCTACTCTTGTATGAATTTTGTGCATGGGGCCTCTAGTAATTATTATGATATACATTTTGTAAAAACTGGGTAATGCATCAGTTAAACTTTAAAATAGTGTTAGTATTAAATATTTTATCCAGACTACAAGATTTTCTTTAATTTACATAAGTATTTAATTTTTTAGGCCAGTAAATGATTATATCCTGTAATGCCATTTGGAGAGAGAAAATGCACAACACATAATACAAAGATGAATACATATCATACAAATGCTACAGACCATATACATAATTCAAGAGTAATTCACCTTTTTTCCTTAAATATATATTTCCATATTTTTTAATCCTGTGCAGCGAGGATATTTTTTTTTTCATTGATTTTTAGAGAATGGGAGAAGTGAGGGGGGGGAGAGAGAGAAACATCAATGTGACAGAGACACAACTATTGGTTGTCTCCCACACATGCCCTGACTGAAAGTGGGATCCGGCCTGCAGCCCAGATACATGCCCTTGACTGGGAATCAAACCTGCAACCCTCTGATGCATAGGACAATGTTGTAACCACTGAGCGCACCAGACATGGCTGTATTTTCATTTTTTAAATTAAAAGTAATTTAATGTATGAGAATTTTTAATGTATGGAAACCTCAATTTTCAATGATAGTGAAACATTAAGCAACCAATATTTCCTACAACTTTTATTAACATATTTTATTATTTTAAATTTAGGCACCCAGAGACCACTGCAATATGCCCATTTTAAAATGAGATTTCTAGTGAGATCTTGTTATTTCTGTAAAGCAATTACCAGTAACAGGATTTCTTTCAGGAGTATTATTTAACGAGAGCTGGGCTCCGGAAGTTTCTGGCCTTGGAAGCACAATTTCCCGTATTAATTGTAGTGGGTTTTCTGTTTTGAACATTGGCAGTCTGAGTAAATTCTCTAGGGAGGTAATGTAGTGGGTCAAAGTCTGCTGCTTATGAGCACCATGAGGCTCTTAGTCCTCAAGTGGTATTCAACCTTCTTACATGCCTTGATTTCTCTCCCTGGCTGTCTCATACAGCTGTGAGTGAGGATTCCAACCACTAGGTGACCAACCTTTATACGGGCACCCCTGGATGAGTCAATTTCTTAATTACAGTTGAGTTGGAGGTTCCCTATGGGGACCCTACACGTCGTGAGGAATGACCTCTGACACCTCCATAAAGATTCTTACTCATCTAAGAGCATCTGAGATTCGGGCTGGAGGGAGGATGTGCCCCTTATCTTCAGAGCTGAATGAATCAATGAAATGTGATTTTATTAATTTCAGAGAGAGAGGAAAAAAGAGAGAAACATTATCGATGTGAGAGAGATATCAATCAGTTGCCTCTTGTTCAACCCACAACCTGGACATGTGTCCAAACCTGGAATTGAACAGGTGACCTTTTGATGCATGGGACAACATTCAGTGAAGGTAGTCACAATGGCCAGGACAAAGATTTTTTACCTGGTGTTTAACAGTGGCAATTTTAGAGGAGGCCTCAATGGAATATCTCAATAGAATATTCATCAACTCTCCAGGTGTGTCATTTGATATGCTGATGTATTACAATGAATGTATACAGTGATGTGGGTCATTCTCTGATCAGTTTCACCTTAAAAAATGTCACTGGAAAGGGATTTGAAGCAACATGGGTCTGCTGGGCATGGTCTGGAACATGTACCCCATTTGCTCCTAAGCATCCTAGGTTAGGGAAGATAAGTTCTTGTGATTTAGTAGTTGTGCCTATAAATTACTAGGCCCTGTTAGAGTCTCAGATTTCCCATTCCACTTGTCAAGGAATTTACCTAGCTTTTTAATAACATGCCTCAACTCTATAAACTTGGGGACTCTTGTTAGTATTGAACTCAACACAATGACCATCAGTTGACAGACACTAGACACCAGAGCCAAAATCAGGACCCCAAACACACACCCTGGACTCCAGAAGCTGTACCCTACAGCAACTACAAACCAAAAGCTGGACCCCGGCCCTGGGACTCAAACTCAAAGCGATTTCCCTGACTCAAGCATACTATGCAGCACAAAAGCCAGAAACCAGATGCCAGAGACTGACAGCTAATTCTTTTTTTTTTTAAATACATTTTATTGATATTTCACAGAGAGGAAGGGAGAGGGATAGAGAGCTAGAAACATCGATGAGAGAGAAACATCGATCAGCTGCCTCCTGCACGCCCCCTACTGGGGATGTGCCCGCAACCAAGGTACATGCCCTTGACCGGAATCGAACCTGGGACCCTTCAGGCCGCAGGCCGACGCTCTATCCACTGAGCCAAACCGGTTTCGGCTGACAGCTAATTCTTAAGACCAGATTCCATACACCAGAATTTGAATCTATAGCTGCACTTGGACTCCACACAAGAACCGCGGACACAAAGTCATACCCAAAGAGACCCAAAACGCCAGACACAGAGCCGAATACATATTTGATCTGAAACCACAGACCCTGGACATATAACAGGGATCTATAACTAAGATGCCATAGCCACAATGTGGAGTTAGAGACAGACAACAGACCTCAGTTGCCAGATGCCAGATGCATGAACTGAACCAGATCCTCACATTGTACACAAATCCATGATTCAATAAAGGGAACCCATGTCACTCTAAGCCCAAGCAGCTAGTTTCACAAATACTTTTTGTATGACAATGTGAATGTATAAGAGGAAAAAGTACCTTGCAGAACTTCAAAATTCTACCAAACCCTGCAGTACTACACACAAAAGGCTAACAGAATGAAAAAATAAGAATAATGATTACCTTTGCTGGCAGGTATCCATGATCTCTTGGCTGCAGTGGTGTCAGAAGTTAACCATGTCACAGCCAATAATTTCACAAGGCCGGCTCTTATTTACCTCATACATTATAAATTCTAACAACTGGGTTAATAACCAAACTGACATGATCAAATTAACAAGAGATGTACAACGCTTAATCCATGCACAAGGAAAACTCACATACAAATGAATACCAAAGACAATGAGGTAATATTAGGAACAGAAAATGTTGGAAAATGGGGAAACAGAGTCTTAGATTGTAGAGGTGAAATGGGTAATATTTAGGAAAAGCACAGGCTATGTGGCATGTTAATTTTAGTTAGGTAATCCCAAAAACTATATGATGAGGGGGGTAAGATAGGCATATCAAGAAACTCCTGGTTGCCTGGCTGGTGTGGCTCAGTGGTTGAGCATCAACCCATGAACAACCAGGTTATGGTTTGATTCCTTGTTAGTGCACATGCCCAGTTTGTGGGCTTGATCCCCAGTGTGGGGTGTGCAGGAAGCAGCCGATCTCTCATCATTGTTTCTATCTCTCCCTCTCCCTTCTTCTCTGAAATCAATAAAAATATATATTGTAAAGAAACTCCTGACCTCCCCCCCCACACAGACAGCACCTTTAGTCAGTGTGTGCTCTACCCTCAGGCTCCCCACAGAGCTGTCACACAGCACATGCTCTACCCCGAGCCCAGGTCAGAGCTGCTGGTGTGACCTGGTATGCCCAGCCACAGGTCACAAGACCATGCTGCATGTGTGAGAGGGTCCTAGGGCGCCATCCTGCCTTGAGTGCTGGGGCTGCAGAGTGAATTGCATGCCACAGGGCTCTGGGTCCTCATGGGGAGTTGCAGGCCAGAGGAACTGTGCATGCACCCCCACCACCCCGAGAATCTGAAGTGGACAACTGAAGGACCAGAATCATGGGAGAAGGAAGTACAATTCAGAGCAGATGATAAAGGTGTGAAACTCAAGGCACACCCAGCCTCTGGTCTAGCGAGTCCCAGATCATTGGACCACTAGGGGATTCAACCCCTTGGATCCCAAGCAGGGAGTCCAGCGTCAGGAAGAGGAGACAGCAAAAAGGAGGAGACAAAGAAAAACCCCCAAAGGATAGAAAAGGAGAAATCACCAGAAAAGGAAATGGAGGCAAGCATTATGTCAGAGAAATAATTCATAGTAAGGGTCATGCAGTTCCTAAACCAACTGGATGAGAAAATTACCAACATATGTAAGAATCAAGAAAAAATGAAGAATGATATAGCTAAAATAAAAACCACAATGGAAGGTTTCAATAGTAGACTAGAAAAAACAAAGGACCGAATCAGTGAGTTACAAGACAGGGTTTTAAATATACCCAATCAGAACAGCAATTGGAGAAAAACTTTTAGAAATCAGGAGAAGAGCCTAAGGGAGACTTGGGACAACATGAAATGAAGCAACATCAATATAATAAGGGTACCAGAAGGGGAGGAAGAGGAGTAAGGATTAGAAAACCTATTTGAAGAAATAATGACAGAAAACTTAACTAACTTGGGGAAGAAAAAAGTCACACAAACAAAGAGAGTCACAAACAAAGAGAGTCCCAAACAAGATGAACCCAAAAACACCCACCCCAAGACACATCATAATTACAACGGCAATTGTTAGTGACGAAGAGAGAATCTTAAAGGCTGCAAGAGAGAAATAGAGTTACCAACAATGAATCTCTCATTAGACTATCAACTTACTTCCCAACAGAAACACATCTGGCCAGAAGGGAATGGAATGAAGCATACAAAGTGATACAAAGCAATGGAATGACTTCAACAATACTCTTTCCAGTTAGGCTACCATTTAAATTAAAAGGGAAATCAGGAGCTTCACAGACAAGAAAAGGCTGAGGAAATTTATTACTATCAAGCCAGAAATGCAAGAAATGCTAAAGGGACTGTTGTAAAAAGAAGAAATAGGAAGAGAAGAAGGAACACATGCATAAAAATTAAAATTGCTACAAACAAGTACTTATCAATAATAACCTTAAAAATTAATGGATTAAGTGCTCCAATCAAAAGACATCAAGTGGCTGAATGGAAAGAAAACATGACCCATACATATGCTGTCTACAAGAGACCAACCTCAGATCAAGGGACTCACAATACTGAAAGTGAAGGAATGGAAGAAATTTTTTCAGGCACATTTAAATGAATAAAAAAAAGCTGGGGTAGCAATACTTATATATCACAAAATAGACCTCAAAGTGAAGGCCATAACAAAAGATAAGGAAGGCTACTTTATAATACTAAAGGAATTGGTACAACAAGAGGATATAACCCTGGAAAACATATATGCTCCAATGCAGGAGCATCCAAATACATAAAAAACTTCTGGAAGATATTAAGGGAGAAATCCACAGCAATACATTCATAGTAGTGAACTTTAATATCCCATTGACAACACTGGAGAAATCTAGACAAAAAAATCAACAAAGAAACAGCAATCTAAAGGACTCACTAGATCAGTTGGAATTAATTGACATCTTCAGAACATTTCACCCCCAAAGCCACAGAATATACATTCTTCTCAAGTGCACATGGGACATTTTCATAGACAGAGCACATATTAGGACAAAGGCTAAGTCTCTACAAATTCAAGAAGACTGAAATCATATCAAGAATCTTCTCAGATCACAATGGCATAAAATTAGAAATCAACTACAATAAAAACAATTTTATAAAAATCAAACACTTGGAGGCTAAATAGCATGTTACTAAACAATGATTGGGTTACCAAAGAGATCAAATAAGAAGTTAAAAACATCCTGGAAACAAATGACAATGAAAACACAACAATCCAAAAATGATGGGACACATTGAAAGCAGTCGGGAGAAGGAAGTTCATAGCACTACAGGTCTACCTCAGAAAACAAGAAAAACAGGTAATAAATTATCTAACCCTACAACTTAAAGAATTAAAAAGAGAGCAACAAGAACAGCCCAGAGTAATCAGAAGGAAGCAGATAATAAACATCAGAGCACAAATAAATGGCATAGAGGGAAAAAAGATCAATAAAACCAAGAGCAATTTCTTTGAAAAGATACACAAGATTGTTGAATTTCTAGCGAGGACCACCTAGAAGTAAAGAGAGATTGCCCAAATAAACAAAATCAGAAATGAAAGAAGTGAAGTAATAACCAACCCCACAGAAATAAAACGATTGTAAAAAAAATACTATGAACAACTCCATTACAACAAACTGGACAACCTAGAGGAAATGGACATGTTCCTAGAAAAGTACAATCTTCCAAATCTCAATCAGGAAGAATAAAAAAATCTGAAAAAGCCAATAACTATGGAGGAAATTGAAGCAGTCATCAAAAACCTTCCAGCAAACAAAATCCCTGAGCTGGACAGTTTCACAGGGGAGTTTCACCAAACATTCGAAGAAGTAAAATTACCCTCCTCAGACTATTCCAAAAAATTCGAGAGGAAGGAACACTTCCAAGCTTTTTCTATGTAGCCAGCATTACCCTAATCCCAAAAGCAGATAAAGACACCCCAAAGGAAGAGAATTACAAGCTAATATCCCTGATGAACATAGATGCTAATATACTCAACAAAATTCTAGCAAATTGTATCCAGCATTACATTCAAAAGACCATACACCATGACCAATTGGGATTTATTCCAGGGATGCAAGGCTAGTATAATATCCACAAATCAATCAACGTGATACATCACATATACAAATTGAGAGACAAAAATCACCGAGTCATATCAATTGATGTAGAAAAAGCACTTGACAAAATCCAACACCCTTTCTTGATAAAAACTCTCAGATAAGTGGGAATAGAGGGATCATACCTCAACATAATAAGGGCCATATGACAAACCTACAGCCAACAGCATACTCAGAGGGCAAAAAATAAAACCATTTCCCCTAAGAACAGGAACAAGACAGGGATACCCACTTTCACCACTCGTGTTCCACATAGAACTGAAAGTGCTAACCATAGCCATCATACAAGAAGAAAAAATAAAAGGCATCCACATTGCCAAAGAAGAAGTAAAACTGTCATTATTCACAGATGACATGATATTGTACATAGAAAACCCTAAAGACTCCATCAAAAAATTACGAGGCTTAAATGAATTTGGCAATGTAGCAGGATACAAAATTAACACTCAGAAATGTATGGCTTTTTATACACCAATATTGAACTCAAGAAAGAGAAAGTAAAAAATAAATTCAATTTATCGTTGCAAAAACAAACCAACAACAACAAAAAAACAAAGATACCTAGGAATAAACTTAACTAAAGAGGTAAAAGGCCTGTACTCAGAAAACTACAGGACATTGAAAAAACAGATAGAGGAAGATGTAAACAAATGGAAGAATATACCGTGTTCATGGACTGCTAGACTCAACATCATTAAAATGTCTATACTACCTGAAGCAATCTATAGATACAATGCAATCACCATTAAGATATCAATGGCATATTTCATAGACCTAGAACAAACTCTCCAAAAATTCGTATGGTGCTGAAAAAGACCCCAAATAGCTGCAGCAATCTTGAGAAAGAGAAACAAATTTGGAGGAATCATAATACCAGATATCAAGATATATTACAAAGCCATTGTTCTCAAAACTGCCTGGTACTGGCACAAGAACAGACATATTGACCAATGGAACATAACAGAGAACCCATAAGTCAACCCAAGCAATTATGCTCAATTTATATTTGACAAAGGAGGCAAAAGCATACCATTTAGTGCACAGGTAGACCCAGGGCGTGCAGCTTCCATAGGGCATGGGTTGGGTTCCTCTCCAAGACCAGGGTGGCCGCCATGGAGATCTGAGTTTTGCCCACTCATCTTGGGGTAACCTTCAGCACATCCTGGAAGAGATGTGGCCACCGGGCTGGTTTTGCAACTTTGAGAGCCACTCAGCACCCTCACGCTTCTTCTCTGCCAACTTGAGGAAGAAGTGAGAGCCACTTCATCACGGTGGAAATACTAGTAGAAGCCCAGAGAGAGAAGAAAAGCTGTGTGAGGACACAGTGAAGAAGCGGATATCTATATACCAGGAAAAGAGTCCTTATGGAAATTCAACCCTGACAGTGACACCTTGATATTGGCCTTCTAGTCTTCAGAACTGAGAAGCAGCCGTCCTGCGAGCAATGTGCCCCCATCCGAGGAGCAGCAGCCTTGCACAGCCTGCTCCCATCCAAGGAGCAGCAGCTGCATAAGCTGCCCGCCACAATCCAAGGATCAGCAGCTTTGTAAACAGCCTCCTCCTATCCAAGGAGCAGCAGATGGAAGATCAACCCAGCCACACCAGCCAGAGGAGCCACCACTGCTGTGAGCAGCGGCACAAGCAGCACCCACTAGAGGAGCTTCTGCTAAATGAGGAGCAACCGCCACCCAAGGAGCCACTGCTGCCTGAGGCGCAGCCCCTGCATGACTCGACACCTAGGTCCTTCAGCAAGAGCAAAAATGGGGAGACAAAATCCCCAAAGGAAAGAAAAGAAGGAATTACCAGAAACTGAGCTAAGTGAAACAGAGGTATGCAATATGTCAGAAAAAGAATTCAAAATAAGTGTTATACAGTTCATAAACCAGATAGATGAAAAAATCAACAACTTATGTAAAAACCAAGAAGAAATAAACAGTGTGTAGCTTCAGTAAACAACACTGAGGAAAGTTTCAACAGTAGACTACAAGAAGTGGAAGACTGAATTAATGAATTAGAAGACAGGGAAGAAAAATGCACCCAAACTGAACTGCAATTGGGGAAAAAAACTAAAAGACAGTAGGAGAGCCTAAGGGAACTTTTGGACAACATTAAATGAAGCAACATACAAATAATAGGGGTGCCACAACGACAGGAAGAGGAACAAGGTTTAGAAAACATATTTGAAGTAATAACGTCAGAAAACTTTCCTGATGTGGGGAAGAAAACAGTCACACAAGCACAGAGAGTCCCAAACAAGATGAACCCAAAAAGACCCATACCAAGACACATCGTAAATACAATGGCAATTGTTAACAACAAAGAGAGAATATTTTTTAAAGTTCTTTATTGATTAAGGTATTACATATGTGTCCTTATTTCCCCATTATCCCCCAACCCCCCCATTCATGCCCTTACCCCCCTGTTGTCTGTGTCCATTGATTAGGCTTATATGCATGCATATAAGTCCTTTGGTTAATCTCTTCCCCTTACCCCACCATCCCCTACCTTCCCTGAGGTTTGACATTCTGATTGATGTTTCTCTGTCTCTGGATCTGTTTTTGTTCATCAGTTTATGTTGTATTCCATAAATTCCATAAATGAGCGAGATCATGTGATATTTATCTTTCTCTGCCTGGCTTATTTCACTTAGTATAATGCTCTCCAGCTCCATCCATGTTGTTGCAAATGGTAAGAACTCCTTCTTTTTTACAGCAGCGTAGCATTCCATTGTGTAGATGTACCACAGTTTGTTAATCCAATCATCTGCTGCTGGGCACTTAGGCTGTTTCCAAATCTTAGCTATGGTGAATTGTGCTGCTATGAACACAGGAGTGCATATATCCTTTCTGATTCGTGTTTCTAGTTTACAAAGAGAGAATCTTAAAGGCTGCAAGAGAGAGACAGAAAGTTATGTACAAGGGATCTCCCATTAGATTATCAAATGACTTCTCTACTGAAATACATCAGGACAGAAAGGAATGGAAGAAAGTTTACAAAGTGATGCAAAGCAAGGGACTGAATACAAGAATATTACATTCAGCAAGGCTAACATTCAAAATTAAAGGGGAAATAAGGAGCTTCACAGACAAAAAAAAAAAAAAAGTTAAGGGAGTTTATCACCACCAAGCCAGCAATGCAAGAAATGCTAAAGGGAATGGTATAAAAATAAACAATAAAAAGGGAAGGAGGAACACAGGCACAAATAATAAAAATGGCTACAAACAACTACCTATCAATAATAACTTAAAACATAAATGGACTAAATGATCCAATCAAAAGACACTGAGTGGCTGAATGGATAAGAAAACATGACCCATACATGTTCTGTCTACAGGAGACCCACCTTAGAACAAGAGACTCACACAGACTGAAAGTGAAGGGATGGGAAAATATCTTCCAGGCAAATGAAAAAAAAAAAGCTGGGGTACCAATACTTATATATCACAAAATATACCTCAAAATAAATGCCATAACAAGTGATAAAGAAGGCCACTACATAATACTAAAAAGATCGGTACTGCAAGAAGATATAACCCTGATAAACATATATGCACCCAATACAGGAGCACCCAAATACATTAAAAAGAAACCTCCTTGAAGATATCAAGGAAGAGACTGACAGCAATACAATCATAGTAGGGGACTGTAATACCCCTTTGACATCACTGGAAAAATCATCTAGTCAAAAAATCAGTAAAGAAACAGCAATCCTAAATGACTCACTAGATCAGATGGACTTAATTGACATCTGCAGAACATTTCATCCCAAAGCCAGTAAATATACATTCTTATCAAGTGCACATGGGACATATTCAAAGACAGACCACATATTGTGTCACAGGCAAAGTCTCTTCAAATTCAAGAAGATTGAAATTATATCAAGCATCTTCTCAGACCACAATGGCATAATATTAGAAATAAACTACAATAAAAACAATTAAAAAATCAAACACTTGGAAGCTGAATAGCGTTCTATTAAACAATGATTGGGTTACCAAAGAGATAAAGGAGAAATTAAAAACATTCTGAAAAAAATGATAATGAAAACACAACAATCCAAAAATCTATGGGGCACCGTGAAAGCAGTTCTGAGAGGGAAGTTTATAGCTCTATAGGCCTACCTTAAAACAAGAAAAAAATGATAATAAATCATCTAACTCTACAACTTAAAGAATTAGAACAAGAAAATCCCAGAGTGAGCAGAAGGAATGATATAATAAAGAGCAGAGCAGAAATAAATGACTTAGAGACAAAAAAACAACAACACACACAATACGAAAGATCAATGAAACGAAGAGCTCTTTCTTTGAAAGTATACACAAAATGGATGAACCTCCAGCCAGGCTCATCAAGAAGCAAAGAGAGAGGACCCAAATAAACAAAATCAGAAATGAAAGAGGTGAAATAACAACAGCCCTCACGGAAATACAAAGTATCCTATATAATAAAGAGCTAATATGCAAATGGTCATCACGCAGTCATGCCATCACGCCGTCACACCAGGGCTGGGGGACCTGAGGCCAGGCCAGGGGGCCCTGAAGCCATCTCCCCTTCCCCAGTGCCGAGACTAGGGGACTGGAGGCCAGGAAAGAGGACCTGAGACTGAGTCGGGGGACCGGAGTCCATGCCCCCCATCGAGTGGGGCTTGATGGGGGACTTTAGTCTGTGCCTCCTGCCCAGTGCCAGGCCGGGGGACCTGAGGCTGCAACACCAGCCAATGTGGGGCTTGATAGGGGTTGGGCCAGCCGGGTCTGGGTCTCGAGTGATTTCAAAGCACACACGGGTGGGTGGGGACTTGACTCTGGGTCTTGTGGCATGCCCCAGATACTGACAGGAGGAAGATTTGAGATTTCCATATACATTTTACTAATTTTCTTTCATCTCTGACACTTCTATTATAGAGAAAGGTCAAATAGCAATATTAAAATATTTCCTCTACTTAATTCCCTTTTAATGTGCATGAATTTCATGCACCAGGCCACTGGTTGTAAAAAAAAAATACTATGAACAACTCTATTCCAACAAACTAGACAACCTAGAGGAAACGGACATATTCCTAGAAAAATACAAGATTCCAAAACTCAATCAGAAAGAATCTAAAAATCTCAATAGGCTGATAACTATGGAGGAAATTGAAGCAGTCATCAAAAAGCTTCCAGCAAACAAAAGCCCAGGTCCAAGTGGCTTCACAGGGGAGTTTTACCAAACATTCAAAGAAGAACTAAAACCTATCCTCCTCAGACTATTCCAAAAAATCCTCTACAAAATTGTAACAAATCAGATCCAGCATTACATCAGAAAAATTCATATATCATGAACAAGTAGGATTTATCCCAGGGATGCAAGGATGGCACAATATCCACAAATCAATAAACATAATACATCACACAAATTAAGAGATAAAAATCACATAGTCCTGTCAATTGATGCAGAAAAAGCTTTTGACAAAATCTAACATTATTTCTTGATAAGAACCCTGAGCAAAGTGGGAATAGAGGGATCATACATCAACATAATAAAAGACTTCCTTATACGACAAACCTCAGCCAACAGCATACTCAATGGGCAAAAAATAAAACCATTTCCCCTAAGAACAGGAACAAGACAGGGATGTGCACTGTCACCACTCCTGTTCCACATAGTACCAGAAGTGCTAGTCATAGCAATTAGACAAGAAGAAGAAATAAAAGATATCTAAATTGAAAAAGAATACATAAAACTGCAATTATTCACAGGTGACATGATGCTGTACGTAAAAAACCCCCAAACACTCCATAAAAAATTATTAGACTTAATAAATGAATTTGGCAATGTAGCAGGATACAAAATTAATGCAAGGAATCTATGGAATTTTTATACACCAATAGTGAACTTACAGAAAGAAAGGTTTAAAAAATCCCATTTACCATTGCACCAAAAACATTAAGATACCTAAGAATAAACTTAACTGAGGAGGTAAAAGACCTGTACTCAGAAAACTACAGGACACTGAAAAAAGAGATAGAGGAAGACATAAACAGATGGAAGAACATACCATAGAATCAACATCATTAAAATGTCCATAGTACCCAAAGCAATCTATAGATTCAATGCACTCCCCATTAAAATGCCAATGGCATATTTCACAGTCCTATAATGAACTCTCCAAAAATTCATCTGGGATGAAAAAAAAAGACTCCAAATAGCTGCAGCAATCCTGAGAAAGAAGAACAAAGTAGGAGGGATCTCAATACCAGATATCAAGCTGTATTACAAACTCACTGCTCTCAAAACTCCCTGGAACTGGCACAAGAACAGACATGTAGATCAATGGAACAGAACAGAGAACCCAGAAATCGACCCAAGCCACTATGTTCAATTAATATTTGACAAAGGAGGCAAGAGCATACAATGGAGTCAAGACAGTCTCTTCAATAAGTGGTGTTGGGGAAATTGGACAGATAAATGCAATAAAATGAAACTAGACCACCAACTTACATGAGACACAAAAATAAACTCAAAATGCATAAAGGACTTAAATGTAAGATAGGAAACCATAAAAATATTAGAGGAATCCACAGGCAGCAAAATCTCAGACATATGCCAAAGCAATATCTTCATCGATATAGCTCCTAGGGCAATAGAAAATAAAGAGAAAATAAACAAGTGGGACTACCTCAAAATAAAAAGCTTCTGCACAGCAAAAGAAATAATCAAGAAAACAACGAGAAAGCCCACTACATGGAAGAACATATTTACCAACGTTATCACCGATAAGAGTTTAATCTCCAACATTTACAGGGAACTCATACAAATTAACAAAAGGAAAACAAACAACCCAATCAAAAAATGGGCTACAGATCTAAATAGATATTTTTCATAGGAGGACAGAAGGAAGGCCAAGAGACATATGAAAACATGCTCAAAGTCACTAATCATCCGAGAGATGCAAATCAAAACGACAATGAGGTACCATCTCACACCTGTCAGAATGGCAATCATCAACAAATCAACAAATGACAAGTGTTGGCAGGATGCAGAGAAAAAAGAACCCTCATGCACTGCTGGTGATAATGCAGACTGGTGCAGCCACTGTGGAGAACAGTATGGAGTTTCCTCAAAAAACTAAAAGTGGAACTGCCATTTGACCCAGTGATCCCACTTCTAGGACTATATTCCAAGAAACTAGAATCATCAGTCAGAAAGAATATATGCACCCCTATGTTCATAGCAGAACAATCTACAATAGCTAAGATTTGGAAACAGCCTAAGTGCCCATCAGCAGATAAGTGGATTGAAAAACTGTGGTACATCTACACAATGGAATACTATACTGCTGTAAAAAGGAAGGAACGCCTACCGTTTGCCACAGCATGGATGGTCCTGGAGAGAAAGATAAATATCACATTATCTCACTCATTTGTGAAATATAATGAACAACATAAACTGATGAACAAATATCAATCCAGAGACTTAGAAGCATCAAACAGACCATCCAACCTCAGAGGGAAGGCAGGGGAGGGTGGGAGAGTGAGGTAAGAGATCAACCACAGGACTTGTATGTATGCATATAAGCATAACCAATGGACAAAGACAATAGGGAGTGAGGGCATGTGCTGAGGGGGTGGGAGCTGCCAGGGAGAGGCCAATTGGGGAAATGGATACATATGTAATTCTTCAAACAATAAAGAATTTTAAAAAATTAAAAGAAACCCCTGGTAAAGTTCTCTTCTAACACCAGTGTTTTCCAACTAAATCTTTTAGAAAGGAATGGGAGACAATTTTTATTTCTTAACAGTGAGCTTAAAATCAGTACATCCAATGCAAAATTTTGGTACTCTTTGAAACTTTATTTATTTTCTCTTGGTACACATGAATTTAGCTTTTGTTTTATTGCCATTGATTGCTAAGGAATTTTAAGATAAAAATACAAAGTCATTAACATCAAGAGACACAAGGGCACTTTGGATTCCAAAATATCTTTATAATGGGGGAGTAAGTAAGGGGAACCTCACGTGTCACTTGCTTATTTTTTAAACTATTACTCTTTCAATTCTAATCTTTGAATAAAATATTTTTTCTACAATATAAAATGACTTTTTCGATAAAAATGAGCACAGTAACATTGTCTATTTTACAATAAATCTGAAAGGAAAATATGGAAAAGAATATTCTTACACCATATAACATAACTTGTTTTTTTAATTGAAATTTTTTTGTTAATTGCCTAATCACCTAAATCAGTGAATAAGAATGCTCAGCTTCCAATCCATGAATATAGAATACAATATAATTTATTCTACATTTTGCTTCAAGGTTACAGAGATGACATCCATCCTATCCAATAAAAGAGTGATATGCAAATTGACCATTCCTCCGCTACACCCACAAGCCACGCCCACCACCCAATCAGGAGTGAGTATGCAAATTAACCCAACCAAGATGGCCACGGCCACGGAGAGAGCAGGAGGCTTGGGTTTCCGCGGCTATGGAGGAAGCCAAGCTTTCCTGCACACCCTGGCCAGCCCAGGCCTCTGCTCAAGGCTACAAAGTTTCCGTTATAGAAGATAAATCAATCCCAACAAAAATGGCGGTGGCCACGGAGCAAGTACGAGGCTTGGCTCTGCTCAAGGCTACAAAGTTTCAATTATAGAACATAAATATATCCCAGATACCAGGGCCTCCACTTGGGTTGCAGGGGGCTTGGCCGGCCTGCAAACCACCGCAGGCCCCTCACCTGGCTGCCCCACGCCCCAAGATAACCCCCACCCTGATCTGGGACACCCTTCAGGGCAAACCAGCCGGCCCCCACCCATGCACCAGACCTCTATCCTATATAATAAAAGAGTAATGTGCAAATTGAACATCACTCCAACACACAAGATGGCTGCCCCCATGTGGTCAAAGATGGCTGCCCCCATGTGGACACAAGATGGCCGCCACAGATGGCCAGCAGGGGAGGGCAGTTGGGAGGGACCAGGTCTGCAAGGGAGGGCAGTTGGGGGTGATCAAGCCTGCAGGGGAGAGCAGTTAGGGGTGACCAGGCCTGCAGGGGAGGGCAGTTAGGGGTAAACAGGCTGGCAGGGGAGCCGTTAGGCATCAATCAGACTGGCAGGGGACTGGTTAGGGGGTGATCAGGCTGGCAGGCAGAAGGGGTTAGGGGCAATCAGGAAGGCAGGCAGGCGAGCAGTTGGGAGCCAGCAGTCCTGGATTGTGGGAGGGATGTCTGACTGCCCGTTTAGGCCCGTTTCTACCAGGATCTGGCCTAAACAGGCAGTTGGACATCCCTCAAGGGTCCCAGATTGCAGAGGGTGCAGGCTGAACTGAGGGATACACACGCCCGTGCAAGAATTTCGTGCACCGGGCCTCTAGTATAATTATAAAGCCTACTCTACATTTTCAAGTTCTCAATCCAAATATATAGATTAGAACAGGTCACTTTATTACTGACAACATTCATGGAAGGGCCAGATTCCTCATAAAAAGACAAAATAAGTTTGATTGGGAGCTGGCCATTGCCCTACTCACCCATCAACAGAATTATGGAAGTCAAGAGGCAATATTTTTTCCTTTTTAAAATAGCAAAGGAACAAAAGAAGATTGGCTGTCTGTTGAGTGGGCCCCACATTAGAGTGCATAGCTCATCAGGATCAAAGCTGGCACCTGTGAGCAGTTAACTTCCTAAGAGCACTCACTGGGCATTATGTCATCTGTACTACAGCTTTCACCGTGTAAAGTATTTGAAAATACTTTATGCTCAAAATATACACTGAGTGGCCAGATTATTATGATCTCTGAATGCATAATAATCTGGCCACTCAGTGTATATCCTATATTATAAAAAGCTAATATGCAAATTGTCCCCTCGACCAGCAGGCAGGCTGGCCAACCACCCATATCCCCTCCCCCTGGCCAGGCTGGCCGGACCCCACCCATGCACAAATTCATGCACTCACTGGACCTTTAATATATATATATATTAGTGTGTGTGTGTGTGTGTGTGTGTGTGTGTGTGTGTGTATATATATATATACACACACACACACTAGAGGCCCAGTGCCTGAAATTCTTGCATGGGGGAGGGGTGTCCCTCAGCCCAGCCTCACCCTCTCCAATCTGGGACCCCTCGAGGGATGTCTGACTGCCCCTTTATGCCCGACCCTAGGATCGGGCCTAAACGGGCAGTCGGACATCCCTCTCACAATCCAGGACTGCTGGCTCCCAACTACTCGCCTGCCTGCCTTCCTGATTGCCCCTAACCCCTTCTGCCTGCCAGCCTGATCACCCCCTAACCAGTCCCCTGCCAGCCTGATTGATGCCTAACGGCTCCCCTGCCAGCTGTTTGCCCCTCACTGCCCTCCCCTGCAGGCCTGGTCACCCTTAACTGCTCTCCCCTGCAGGCCTGGGTCCCCCCCAACTGCCATTCCCTGCTGACCCCGTCACCCCTAACTTCCCTGCTCTGCCGGCCTGGTCACCCCTAACTGCCCTCCCCTGCTGGCCATCTTGTGGTGGCCATCTTGTGTCCACATGGGGGCAATCATCTTTGACCACATGGGGGAAGCCATCTTTTGTGTTAGAGTGATGGTCAATTTGCATATTATTCTTTCATTAGATAGGATTAGATAGGATAGAGGCCTGGTGCATGGATGGGGGCTGGATGGTTTGCCCTGAGGGTGTCTCGGATCAGGGTGCAGGTTCTCTTGGGGTGTGGGGCCACCCGGGTGAGGGGCCTATGGTGGTTTTCAGGCTGGCCACGGCCCCCAGTTACCCAAGAGGAGGCCCTGGAATCTGGGATATATTTATGTTCTATAATTGAAACTTTGTAGCCTTGAGTGGAGCCAAGCCTCCTGCTCGCTCCGTGGCCGCCCCCATTTTTGTTGGGATTTATTTATCTTCTATAATTTAAACTTTGTAGCTTTGAGTGGAGGCCAAGGCAGGCCAGGGCTGCAGAAACTTGGCTTCCTCCATTGTCAGGAGCAACTCAAGCCTCCTGCTCTCTCCAGCTCCATGGCTGCCGCCATTTTTGTTGGGATTTATTTATCTTCTATAATTGAAACTTTGTAGTCTTGAGTGGAGGCCTGGGCCAGCCAGGGCAGGCGGAAAGCTTGGCTTCCTTTTTTGCTGGGGAAACCCAAGCCTCCTGCTCTCTCTGTGGCCGCAGCCATCTTGGTTGGGTTAATTTGCATACTCGCTTTTTATTGGCTGGTGGGCATGGCTTGTGGTATAGCGGAGGTACGTTCAATTTGCACTGCGTGGCCAGAAAATTATGCGTTCAGAGATCATAATAATCTGGCCACTCAGTGTATAGTATCCATTCCTTGTCCTTGAGGATCCAAGTATCTATACTAATATAAACCTAGGTGGCCCTCGCATGTGACGTAGCCACAAGATGGCTTCCACAAGATGGCTGCCACAATATGGCCAAGTGCACAGAGGAGGCGGGGCCCAGCAGCAACTTCGTGTGGTGAGGCCTGGGGGTCCCAGCATCTCCTCTGCCTCACGAAGAGCAGGCGGGTCCTGTTGGAGAAGGCAGGTTGAGGCAGGGGAGGGCAGTTGGGGGGAATCAGGCCAGCAGGGGAGCAGTTGGGTGTCAATCAGGCCGGCAGTGGAGTGGTTAGGGGGTGATCAGGCTGGCAGGCAGAAGTGGTTAGGGGCAATCAGGCAGGCAGGCAGGTAGGCAGGCAAGCGGTTACGAGCCAGCAGTCCTGGATTGTGAGAGGGATGTCCAACTGCCGGCGTAGGCCTGATCCTGTACATCCCCCAAGGGGTCCCAGATGGGAGAGAGTGCAGGCTGGGCTGAGGGACACCTTCCCCCCACCCCTGTACACGAATTTCATGCACTGGGCCACTAGTAAATCTAACATGATAATGGGCTTCTTCAGTCCAAAGGCAGGACTTCTTTGCAGTAGAGTGTCTCCAGTGTTTCACAAAAATAAATAAAAGCAGCAGCTAACATCTTTTCAGCTTCTTGACCTCTCCGCATTTCGTTGCTTCTTCCTCCTATCTCATTTCCTCTAAGTCATGTTGCATACCTGGTCTTAAACACTTTGCTTCTTCATCTTTGTAATTTATTTTCGTCATAGCCAAAGAATGTGCTTAGATATTTCTTCCTGATATTCTCCTTCACTGATAAAATCTTCCATTTTGGAGTCATAGTTCTCATCTTCCTCCTTTTCATATTCTTACTGTCTTTTGTAACCACCAGGGAAGGGAAACCCTTGAGAACGTTGGGCAGATCTGTAACCAGCTAAAGAAGGCTTCATTCCATTCATCTGTCCATTGGTGGGCCAGGTAATGATATTCTTAGAAGATATTGTTTCTGAGACAAAAGTGCATTTGGGTTTATGGGGGGATCTAAGCTACTAACTAATCACCCAGGTCCCAAGGTGCTCACTGGTCTTCTAGGGCCTGAACTGCTGACAGTCTGTCCAGCTGAAACTGTGCCACTTACTGATCGCCCAGAGCCACTGACTGACCGCTTGGGGGGCACTGAGCCACTCATTGGTCGTCGGTTATGTGGATTGTGCACAGGCCACCCAGAGTCACCAGAACTGACCACTGACTTCCTAGAACCACCTGGGCCACTGATGGGTCATCCAGAGCCACCTGTACTGCTGACTGTCCTTCCAGGAGGACTTAAGTCACTGGCTGGCCTCTTGGTCCCACTGATTGATCGCTCAGGTTCTGAGCTGGAGCTGCCATTCTGGTGCCTGGGCACGGAGCCAGAACTAACCATAGGCTGAAGACTCCCTGTGATGGGCTGCCCAGGAGCTAGGCTGGAGCTGCTGCCTGATGGCCTGACACTTGGACTCTTAGCCTTATGTGGGGAGACCACAGGTCCAGGTCTGGAATGGCTAGGATAGAGAGGAGATTTTTGACTGTGTGCTCAGTAACAGATTTCTGAGTCCCTTTAGCAGAAGTCTTTGGAACACTTGGTGAAAAGGTGCTCAAGTGGGTCTTTCCAGCCCCATTGTCAACAGGCCTGTCATGGTCCTTCCGAAGTGAGGCTTAGGAGCAGTTGCTAGATCTTACTTTGGTCCTCTCTCCTGGCATGGATTTGGATGAAAACAAACCTAAATGTTTCTTCTTATCTGTGCTGGGTCTGGATTTCTTCTCAGTATGAAGAAGGGGAGTACCTTTGGGAGAAGGATGCTTGTCCCTGGAAACTCTGCTAGGTATTGTGCCCATACTTTCTGTATGAGAGGGCACCATTTTGGTCAGAGGTAGTCCTGCATCTGCTTCAGGCTTCTTTTTCATATGTCTTCATTCAAGAAGTTTTCACTCCCTAAGTTCTTGTGCAATCATAGGCCACTTTTCTGTGTTTTTTTTCCACTACCTTGATTTCCACTGGTTCATACTGTTGGAAGCTAGCCATTGTCTTCCCTATCAGAAAAGTGTAAACAAGGAATGCAGAAGGCTCATGAACCTTGAGCTCTGGCAAGGGCCAAAGCTATGCACTGATTGTTTAGTTGAGACCATGCTGGCTCAAGCAATTTCCTGACCAAACAGACTCAAAGTAAATCTTTACTAATATTTACTGACCTTTAAGATAGTCTTTATGTTACCAGAATTGCCTGCCTGACTAAGGGCAATATGTGTATCTAAAATTGAATAAAAGACTGTCAGGGCCTGGGCACCAGTGAAGTCCTTGCCCTTGCATTGGACTCTCTGCCTGGCCCCCCATTATTTCCAAATTATTATTTCTTATCTTGTCTCATCATTTGACCACAGCCCTTCTCCAGATCCTAAACCCTGAGCCATGCGGGACATGAACTCTCACATCTGGCACCTTGAATGATGGATATCTGGAAAAGAAGATTTATGCTGGAGCAGAAAAACAAAGTTTCACCAGCGAGGTGGGGAAAAAGAATTCACCAGATAGGTGGGGAAATTCACCGCATGCAAAGCCCACAGCCAGCTGCAGAAGTCGAGATCTGTAAGTAGGGTGGGAACATCTTTTTTTAGTCAGGCTAATGGGCAGAATTTGTCAAAAAGGGAGAAGCTTTATTGTAGACTGTTGGTTTGCATGCTTAAGGATAAAGGAATTAAAGTGTCAGAAGGTGTTCTCTTACAGTTTTTGCATGTTATTATAGAACATAATCACTGGTTTCCTGAAGAAGGTACATTAGATGTTGAATGTTGGGAAAGAGTTAGTCATAACTTGAAAAAACCTCAGCAGCAGGGAAAAATTTTCCTCCAAATTGTTTCTCCTTGTGGAACATGGTATTGCATTTGCTAGAGCCTTCTAGAGAAACAAAACAGGATAAACCCCCTCCCCTTGCACCTTCCGCTCCTAAAGAGGAGCAAAAAGAAAAATTGGAGGAATGGCCTTCATGGCCCCCTCCACCTCCATGTCCTAATCCTGAAACATTTAATTCACCATTAATAGAATCACCTATGCAAAGAGCTATCCGAGAAGGATTAAAGGACATGACGGTGGAGGACCAACTCGCTTTTCCTATTATACAAGTAGCTGACCCACAGCTCCTAAATCATATAATAAGATAGCATGAAAAATTTGACTTTAAAATAATAAAGGCCTTGCGTGAAAGCATAGTCCAGAATGGTCCTATAGCTCTTTTACCAGAGAAATTATGACTAATATTTCTGAAGCATTCTTAGCTTCTTACGATTGGTATTCTCTGGCTCATGGAGGAGATTATTTACTATGGAAGGGAGAATTTTTGGAGAAATGTCAGGAGCAAGCCCATGCAAACTGCGGGCTGAATGCTCAAATAACTTATGAAATGCTGTCAGGACTGAGACAATATAATGACATGCAAAATCAGCTAAATTATGTGCAACAGGCATATGAGCAAATTAGACTTTGTGGAAGAAGAGCTTGGTGGGCTTTACCATCAAAAGGGGACCCTGAGGGAGCTTTTAGTAAATGTATGCAGGGGCCTACAGAGTCATTTTCTGACTTTATGGCTTGCCTCACTCAAACAGTGAGATGACAGATTCAACATGAAACAGCAGGAGACATTTTAATTCAGCCATTAGCTTATGAAAATGCCAATGCTGATTGTAAGAAATGCCTGACGCCTCTGAGAAAAAATAGTACCATTACAGAAATGATTTGAGCATGTCAGAATGTGGGGTGAGGCACTTTTCAATCAAACTTACTCGCTGCCGCCATAACAGTGGGGAATAAAAGGTGTTATAATTGTGGAAGAACAAGACATTTTAAAAAAGAATGTAAGCAACCAAGAAGGACACAAGATGGCGATCTAGTGAAAGGCGTGAGCATTCTGCCTCCCAATTCAATCAACACAGATTAAACCTCTCTGTGTCCTAGAAGTCAGAAGGGAAACCATTGGGTTGGTTAACGTAGATCGAAATTTCATAAAAATGGGCAGCCATTAGATCAAGACATAGGGAATGGACAGCCACAGGGAAACGGCCCCCCAGTCCCATCATCAATAGGGGAAATTTGCCCTGCAAGGCCCACAGTGGACTCCCTCATCTGAGCCACTCCAGGGAGCGCAGGCCTAGTTTTTAACAGTACTATAGCGGTCACTTTGACCCCTGATATGGTTCGGCAAGCTGTTCCTACAGGAATCTGGGGACCTGTACCATCAAGAACTTTAGGATTAATCTTAGGGAGAAGTGGAAAAACTCTGAAAGGACTAACTGTTCTGCCTGGAGTCATAGATTCAGACTATGAGGGAGAAATTAAGGTAATATTAGAATATAATCATATTATGCAACTTACTTCAGGACAAAGAATTGCTCAGATACTACTTCTACCTTTTATTCAGCAAGGTGAAGCTATAAATAGGAAAGGAGGAACACAAGGATTTGTAAGCTCAGATCGCTATTGGATACATGAAATTAGCAAAACCCATCCTATGATTAATTTAAGAATAGAGAGAAAACGGTTTAAAGGTTTAAGAGACACTGGAGCATATGTCAGCATTATCAGCAAAGAATTCTGGCCTCCAAGTTGGTCCATGGTAGAAGCTATAAGCTCTATCATGGGGGTTAGAGTTCCTGATAATACACAATGCAGTGCTGCAGTGTTAAGGTGGCAAGATGAAGAAGGACAGACAGGATGGTTTCAGCCTTACATAGTCTCTGGGATTGCAGTCAACTTATGGGGCCGGGATGTTTTAGAAGGTTTACAAGCTTGTATTATTACCGGCAAAGGACAGCAGTTAATAACTCAGATGGGATATCAGACTGGTCAAAGCTTAGGAAAAAATAATCAGGGAATTAAAGAGCCCAGTGAAGCCAAAGGAAACCTAGAAAGACGAAGATTAGGGTATCAACATTTTGAGGAGTGGTTATTGCTCAATCTCCTCACCCTCATGCAGATCCTATACAATGGGAAGATGATAGACCTATATGAGTGGATCTGTGGCCATTAACCAAGGAGAAATTAGGTCATATTCATGAATTAATACAGGAACAAATAGAGCGTAGAGCCTTCCAATATTCCTTGGAATACACCTATATTTACTATACCTAAGAAGGCAGCAGGAAAATGGCAATTGTTACATGATCTTAGAGCAGTTAACACTACTATGCATACTATGGAAGCTTTACAGCCTGGATTCCCAGCGCCTTTGCAAATCCCTCTAGATTGGTCTCTTATAGTAGTAGATCTTAAGGATTATTTCTTGACCATTCCCTTGGCACCTCAAGATAAACAGAGATTTGCATTTTCAGTGACAGCTATTAATAATATAGAACCCATGAAAAGATATCAATGGAAAGTTTTGCCTCAAGGAATGGCCAATGGCCCTACCTAGTGTCAAAAATATGTAGCTCAAGCTGTTCAGCCTTTAAGGGACAAATATTCCCGATGTTACATTATTCATTACATGGATGATTTGCTCTTAGCAAGTCCATGGGAAGAGCAGACTTTGGCAATGTAAAAATTGCTCCAGAAAAGGTACAGAAAAAAACGCCTTTCAAATATCTGGAAACCATAATTGAAAAGCAACGTATCAGGCCTCAAAAGGTGGAAATAAGATTGCCTTAAAAGTTTAACTGATTTTCAAAAAGTATTAGGGTACATTAACTGGTTAAGACCTTATCTGAAAATCTCTACAGGAGAAATGACAATTCCTCATCCTGAACATTTACAGATGAAGCTAGAAAGGAGTTGCTAAGAATTGAGCAGGCAATCTCCTCAGCCCAAGTAGCATGGGTAGAGTCTGAATTGCCTTTATTGGGACAGATTAACCCTACTGCAAATAGTCCCACTGGAGTCATCTTCCAAAAAACTCTCCTGCTATTATTGAATGGGTCCACCTAGGGCATCAATCCTCTAAAACTGCGGTTAATATGTAGAACTTATGGCTCAGTTGATACCTCAATTTAGAAAGTGCTGCAGGCAGCTTAGAGGAGAAGAACCCCAATGCATTTACCTTTCCCTCACTGGGAAGCAATTAAAAATACTATTTCAAACTGATTTGAATTGGCAAATTGGACTAAGTGGATATTCAGGGGAACTTAGTTGTCACCTATTAAAAGACAAATTACTACAATTTTTATATTATACCTCCTTATTATACCAAAAAATACTAGGCAGGAACCTATTCCTGGAGCATTAACTGTTTTTACTGATGGATCATCGAATGGTAAAGCTTCCTATCATACAATGAATTCAGACCGAGTCATACTGACCAGTCATACTTCTGTACAAAGAATTAAATTAGAGGCTATTAAGGCTGCATTGCAGGATTTCCAAGAGCTTCTTAATATTATCTCTGGCTCTTCTTATGCTGTGGGCCTAGTGAATAGAATTGAAACTGCTCAGTTAAAATGGCTCAGTGACCAAAGTTTATTTTTTACTATTTAAACAAGTTCAGCAGATTGTACACTCACATCAGGGCTCACAGTGTATTACCTGGCCGGCTAACAAAAGGAAATGCACATGCTGATCAATTGGTTGCTTTATTAAAACAGGCCTCAGAATCTCATCAACCTGCCAAAATGTTGTCCAAACAATTCTCGATCACTCGACAGCAGACAAAACAGATTATCAGAGAATTTCCCACTTGCATATTACATCTGCCTCAAGGGTCTAATATAGGAATTAACCCTTGAGGATTGATAAGGGAACATATCTAGCAAATGGATGTAACACATTATACTCCTTTTGGACACCTTGGGGCATTGCATGTCTCTGTATATACCTTTTCAAAGGGCTTATGGGATACTGCATCTACAGGGGAAATGGCAAAACAGATTATTAATCATTGCCTAGATGCTTTTGCCGTCATGGCAATTCCAAAAATCATTAAAACTGACAATGGACCAGCTTACACAACCTGTCATTTCCAGCAATTTTGTAAAAAGTGGAAAATTCAGCACATTACATGACTACCATATAATTTGCAGGGACAGGCAATTATAGAACGCCAGCATCATAGGCTAAAATCCCAACTTGAAAAACAGAAAAGGGGGAATATGGAGAAATCGCCTGTAGGTAGACTACACTAAGCCTTAATTGCTTTAAATTTTTTCACTTGTGATGCCGATGGCAAGACACCCATGGAAATAAATTGGTGTCAGAAGAAGCCAAAGGAAAATGGTCTGGTTAAATGGAAAGATCCCGTGTCTGGTTTATGGAAGGGCCCCATCCCCCTGTTAACATTTGGTCAAGGCTACACTTGTATATTTCCAGAAAATTTCTCAAAGCCCATGTGGATTCCCACAAGAAATATTAAACTTCAACATGGATCCGAGGGAGGAACTGGCCAGGTTAATGAGGACCTTGTACCTGGAGCCATGTCTTAACAGCTGCAGACAATCGACTACCCCAGCCGCAGATAGCAGCAGCCCCAAGCAACCCACTGAAGATAAGGAATGGGAGGAGGACGAGACAAATAGCCCAGAGGTCACCTGCGAGATGGTGAAGAAGATGGTCCAGAAAGCTGAGAGAATTTGTGAGGAGACCAGAACCCCAAGAATGCCTGAGAACGTCTTTCTTGCCCTGCTAGCAGTCATCAGCTGTGCGGTAATGCTACTGGGGCAAATGGGGAAGTATTTTGGACTTATGTTCCTGACCCTCCATGGGTAAGACACCTTACGAGGGCTGATCCCCCACCTAATGTAGTCACCAATAACACCAAACACCTTGGTCACCCAAGAGGACCACGGGTGGGGCAAGGAAGTATATGGGCAAAGTATAATTACATGGGTATCACCACCTAGCTTCCCTTTTGTATGACACAGAACCAAACCACAGCTCCTTTGTGTGTAAAATTAAAAAAGAGGCTTCTGACTAACATGGACACCAAAGAAGGGGGAAGCAAAAGCCGAAGTATATCTACTATCACTACTTGCTCTGGGGAGAGGTGCAGAAAATGTAACTTTACTAAGACACCCCACCACACTAAGCCGTTATGTAAAAAGTCTTATGAATGGCACCCTACCGAGGAAGAAATTAATTGGCAAGACTGTTATAGTGACCACCCCACCAGCAGCAAACTTAATAACAGTTTTTCCTTTGTGGGTTGGAGCCCCTAAGGTTTTGCATATAGTAACAATCACACCCTAAATGGAAGGGGAATGCATCCTATCCATATGTTGAAGCTAATCACTCCATTTCATGGCATGGAGGAGGATTTGTTGGATCTCAATTTCAACATGACAATTGGCCCCTAAAAAATACATAATGGAAATTAGCTGCTGCACTTGCACCTATTAAATAGTATAGTTTTAACTATAGCTCAGATAATTCCATTCGTACCTTATGGGGAACTCCCAATAAGACAGTATTTGCCACTGCCTGTGTATTTGATCCGTTTTTACTCCTCTCAGGCCCCATCCAGATGCATCTTAATATTACAAGTGATCTGTATGAGGTGTCATGCACAGGCTGCACAATATCCCATTGTATTAATTTCACATTTCAAAAGGATTCCCTCATGATTTTAAAACAACCGGCTTTCGCTTAGTTTCCTACTAACCTAACCGAGCCTTGGGAATCTCATCAAACCTACTAACTGTTACATGATCTGGTAAAAATCTTAAAAAGAGGAGAAACCAAAATGGCGGCATAGGTAAGCACCTAAACTGCTGACCCACACAACAATTTCAAAACTATAACTAAAAGACAGAACAGACACCATCCAGAACCACAGGAAAGCTGGCTGAGTGGAAATTCTACAACTAGAAGAAAAGAGGAAAGCTCACAGAGAAGGAGCGGAAAAGGGCTGAGGTACAGAGACACGTGCACGCAGAGAGGAAGGGCGGCGGAGTGCCTGGCTGGCTTTCTCTGGTGGTAGGGGGAAGGAAGCCCCCAACGGTGCTGAACCCCAGTTCCGACTGCACTGAACCTCAGTTCCGGGCGAAACCCTGTGGACCCAGGCTCATTCAGGGGGAGTTTGGACTGTCAGGTAGAGAGAAAGGCACACGGAGACTCAGAGACTCGGAGACTCAGGGGAGCCCATGGCGGCAGGTGTCTGGATGCGCGAGTGCGCACAAAGACTGACTGCGGAGGTTGCCGCAGGCTTTCCCTAGTGGAAGGGAGTCGGAAGCTCCTGACTGCACTGAACCCCAGTTCTGACTGCACTGAACCTTGGTTCCGGGCAAGCCCCTGGGGACCCACTCTCTTACGATGGAAATCTGGACTGTAAGGTGGAAACTCGGGAACCGTGGAAGCCAGAGGTCTGGAGACGCGCGTGCAAGGGCAGGGCTGACGGGAAGCCAAGACTGTCTGCTCCGCCCTGAGACTCCACCCTGAGACTCCACCCCTTCCAAGCTGAGCACAGAGGCTTTTGAAATCTGGCAAGGCTAATCCTATAAGGTTGTCTCTAGCACTGAAAATCTCCCAGTGTAGACACAGCTGATCCTCACAGCCAACTGGCCTGGAGGTCAATTCCTCCCAGTGATACCAACAACAATCAAGACTTAACTACAACAAGGCTGTACACACAGCCCACAAAGGGGTGCACCAAGAGTGTCCACCTCAGGTTAACTGGGGAGGCTGACCCACTGGGCCATATAGGAAACCTAGCACACAAAGCTACCCTACCAACTCAGGGAAGCAATGAAAAATGGGGAGACAAAGAAACAGATCACAAACGAAAGAAATGGAGGAAAACAAACGACTGGATATAGAATTCAAAACCACGGTTATAAGGCTTTTCAAGAATATCCTAGAAAAAGCCGATAAATATAACGAGACCCTAAAAGATATGAAAAAGGACCAACTAGAAATTAAACATACACTGACTGAAATAAAAAATATTATACAGAGACCCAATAGCAGACTAGAGGAAAGCAAAAATCAAGTCAAAGATTTGAAATACAAAGAAGCAAAAAACACTCAACTGGAAAAGCAAAAAGAAAAAAGAATCCAAAAAGTTGAAGATAGTGTAAGAAGCCTCTGGGACAACTTCAAGCGAACCAACATCAGAATTTTGGGGGTGCCAGAAGAAGAGAGAGAGCAAGATACTGAAAAACTATTTGAAGAAATAATGACAGAAAACTTCCCCGACCTGGTAAAAGAAATAGACTTACAAGTCCAGGAAGCGCACAGAACCCCAAACAAAAGGAATCCAAAGAGGACCACACCAAGACACATCATAATTAAAATGCCAAGAGCAAAAGACAAAGAGAGAATATTAAAAGCAGCAAGAGAAAAACAGTTAATTACCTACAAGGGAGCACCCATACGATTGTCAGCTGATTTCTCAACAGAATCTATGCAGGCCAGATGGGAGTGGCAAGAAATATTCAAAGTAATGAATAGCAAGAACCTACAACCAAGACTACTCTACCCAGCAAAGCTACTATTCAGAATGGAAGGTCAGATAAAGAGCTTCACAGATAAGAAAAAGCTAAAGGAGTTCATCACCACCAAACCAGTATTATATGAAATGCTGAAAGGTATTCTTTAAGAAGAGGAAGAAGAAAAAAGTAAAGAGAAAAATTATGAACAACAAATACATATCTATCAACAAGTGAACCTAAAAATCAAGTGAATTAAAAATCTGAGGAACAGAATAAACTGGTGAATATAATAGAATCAGGGACATAGAAAAGGAGCGGACTGATAATTCCCTATGGGCGGTGCAGGAAGAGACTGGACAAAAATCATACACCTATGGATGAGGACAGTGAGGGGGAGGTAAGGGCAGAGGGTGGGGTGGGAACCGGGTGGAGGGGAGCTATGGGGGAAAAAAGAGGAACAATTGTAATAATCTGAAAAATAAAGCTTTATTAAAATAAAGCAAGAAAGAAAGAAAGAAAGAAAGAAAGAAAGAAATTAAATAAATAAATAAAAGAAAAGAAAAAAAATCTTAAAAAGACAAAAAAAGATTTCCTGGAATGTTAATTGCAGGACTCTTTGCCCTCATAACATTCCTGACTTCTGTGGGCATTGCTGCTTCATGCATAGTACAAAATGTTCAAACTTCTCAGTTTGTACAACCGGTCTATACAAAAAATAATTGATAGCCATGTTGAGATACAATTATCAGCATTAAAGTCTACAGTCTTGTGGATGGGTGATAAAATCCACAGCTTAGAGCAAAGAATATCTTTGTAGTGTCATTATAATTTTCCCCAGATTTGTGTTACACACCCACCCCGCCCCCTGCCCCGTTCCCTATTGGGAATCAATAAAAAATCACCTTGGTGCTTGAGGTAAAATAACACAACCCTTGATATTTTAGAATTACAACAGCATATTGTACAATTATCCCAAGCAAACTTATAAACTAATTCCTTAGATGCCTGGCAGAAATTTTAAAAAGACATGAATGAATTTAATCTCTTCCACTGGATCTCCTTACATTTGCCTCTCAGCATAACCACTATTGCTTGTCTCATTTTTATTCTTATGTTTATTTTTAGTCTGCAGATGTGGAATGAAGAGTCTTAAAAGGACTTGAACCCTTCAGGTGGCATGCACTTTTCAACATTTATTAAGAAAAAGAGAAGGGGGAGATGTTGGAAGCTACCCATTGCCTTCCCTATCAGAAAAGTGTAAACAAGGAATGCAGAAGGCTCGTGAACCTTGAGCTCTGGCAAGGGCCAAAGCTATGCACTGATTGTTTAGTTGAGACAATGCTGGCTCAAGCAATTTCCTGACCAAATAGTCTCAAAGTAAATCTTTACTAATATTTACTGACCTTTAAGATAGTCTGTCTGTTACCAGAATTGCCTGCCTAAGGGCCATATGTGTATCTAAAATTGAATAAAAGGCTGTCAGGGCCTGGGCACCAGTGAAGTCCTTGCACTTGCATTGGACTCTCCGCCTGGCCCCCATTATTTCCAAATTATTATTTATTGTCTTGTCTCATTATTTTCCCACAGCCCTTCTGCAGATCCCAAACCCAGAACCAAGTGGGACATGGACTCTCACATCACACTGCTTTTTCACAGCCAGACTGAGTAGGTCAGTGAAGTTCATGATGGTGGGGAACTTTTAAGGGGGACCTTTGGTTTACTTTCAACTTTGGGAGGAGGTTCTTGCTCTGGTGCTGCTTGATTGTATTCTAAGAATTCTTCCGTTTCATACTCTTGGTCTTTTCCCTGACTAGTGGCTTTCCATTGCCTGTCTTTTCTTTAACTTTTCCTCAACAGGAATCCCATTTAACCATGAAAATTTTCCTTTGTCCTCTTGGCTATAGCTCTTGCTTTCTTCTCATGTTTTAGCTCAATTCACTTTTTCACTAGTTCTTCTTTTCTCCTTTTTTTTTTTCTCTAAGGCTTTTTGTCTGAGTTCCTCCACTTTTCTTCTGAGAAAAGCTTGTATGCTGCTGATTGGACACCCTTAACTTTGGGGTCTTTTGGGGGAGGACCCACTGCCAAACTATACCTTTTCAGTATGCTGTTGGCTCCTTGTCCTTTAGAAGCTATCATGAGAATTTCCCTGAAATCCATGTTGACCAAACTGGATAAAATGGGCCAGCTCTCAAAGGGGAATGAAAGCGCATCTTACCAAGTGGCCAGCTGCAGCCAAATGAACTGGCTGGCCGCCTCTTCCCTACCTCTACTCAGCACGACCAATTCCGGCGCTGTCCCAGGCGGTCTGCCTGCCCCCTTCCTCAAGCAGCCCATATCCTTACAAGTCCAATGCTGCATTCCCACCTTTGAAACTTTAAATAAAAGTTTTACATCCACAAGATAAATTAGTAGATTGGTCCTCATTCATTGACATAATCATTCAGTTGAGAATAAGTTACTTTAGTTTAATTGTTAAATCTCAGTTCGGCCTGGCTGGTGTGGCTCAGTGGATTGAGTATTCTCTCAGGCACCAAGAGGCTGCTGGTTTGATTCCTGGTCAGGGCACATGCCAGGGTTGTGGGTTCAATCCCCAGAAAGGGGCATGCAGGAGGCTGCCAATTGAAGTGATATCTCTATCTCATCAATGTTTCAGCCTCTCTCTCCCTTTCCCTTCCTCCCTCTCTGAAAATCAGTATTACCATATATTTTTTAAAATCTTTGTTCAGAAAATGGTGATAGACATGTACTCCCAAAATGTCTGAATACTTGCTTATATGGTGAAGAAACAAAAGTTCATATTGATTTTTTTGCTAACAATCAATAATCTTACTCATTTCATATTTTTTCATTTATTTCAGAGAGAAAGAGAGAGATAACATGCATATAAATACATAGCCTTTAAAACAGTACATGAAATATATAACCAAAGAAAATGTACTATGGCAACAAAACATAAGATGCCTAGGAATGATCTTAACAAAAATGTGCACAATCTGGGTAAATAAAATTTTTAAATGCTACCCAATAACTGACACTTGAACAACTGGACAGTAACATCGTATTCTTGGGTAAAAAACAACAACAAACCATAATGGTGTCAACCTCCCTATGTTGATTATAAATTTATTATGATTTGATTAAAATATCAGCAAGATTTTTAAGACCAAAACAAGCTCATTTAAGTTCACATGTTCAAATGAAAATCGTAAAAGAAAATTCTGGCCTGGCCAGCATGGCTCAGTAGTTGACCCATGAATAAGGAGGTTACAGTTTGATTCCTGGTCAAGTCACACGTCCTGATTGCTGGCTTGATCTCCCTAGTGAGGAGCATGCAGGAGACAGCTGATCGATGATACTCTCTCATCATTGATGTTTCTCTGTCTCCCTCTCTTTCCTCTCTGAAATTAATAAAAATATTTTTTAAATAAAATTCTGAAAAAAATGAATGAATAAAAGCTACCCAAACAGATAGAATAATGTATCTACACTAATAAAAGAGTAAGATGCAAATTGACCATACCTTTGTGATGCCCACCAGCCAATCAGGAGTGAGTATGCAAATTAACCCAACAAAGATGGCGGGTTAATTTGCAGGCACCAAGCAGCCGGGGGTGGGGTGGGACACTTGCATCATTGCCATGGCGACGATGCAGGTGTTCTGCACTGCCCCAGCCACTCCGGGCCTCTGGGCAGTGTGGCAAGGCAGAAAGGCGGCTCCAGGCCAGAGCAAAAAGGCAGTTCCAGAGCTAAGGCAGTGCTGGCAGCCAGGGTAAGGAAGGCCCATTCTTGCACGAATCTTCATGCATCGGGCCTCTAGTTGTGTTATAATGCCACAGTAATTAAAAAACTTGGATAATGTCCTGTGAATAGATAAACTGATGGAACGGACAACAAAGTCCAGTGATAGACTCAAATACATATGGAAATTTGGTAAAATAAAAATATCTCCTTAGATCAGTGGGAAAATATGCATTATATTAATAAAGAGTGTTGGAACAACTGAATGGTGAAAAATATTGAACCAAAAATTAACTCATTTTACTCATAACTAATATAAAAACTGAAAGCTACCGAAAACCTAAGGGCACAAAGATATCAAAAGTGAAAGAACAGAAAAAAATATATTAAGCGAATATAAACCAAATAAAAAGTATATGATAACACAGGAGACTTGAAGGCAAAAAGCATTACTATAAATAAAGAGCACTTCATATGAATAATTGCATTTTACCAGGAATATCCAAATTCACAAGCACTTCATAACATGAAATCAAAGTACATAGAAGAGACCTACAAGGGAAACTAGATACATTTGTAATCGTAATAAGTTTAACACACCTCTCTCATTCAGAGACAGAGCATACCTCTTTCAGAACCAATAGCCTCACACAAAGACTTCAGTAAGGATGTAAAACACTTCAACAACCTGAGCAGCAAACTGCATTCAACAATCAGATAACCCACTGTACCCAACAACCTTTCCTGCTGAAAGGCACTAAGGTATTATTCCCAAGTTGCACATGCATACAACTCCTTTGGTTGATTTCTCCCCTTACCCCCACCCTCCCCTGCCTTCCCTCTGAGGTTGGACGGTCTGTTTGATGCTTCTAAGTCTCTGGATTTATTTTTGTTCATCAGTTTATTTTGTTCATTATATTCCACAAATAAGTAAGATCATGTGATATTTATCTTTCCCTGACTGGCTTATTTTGCTCAGCATAATGCTCTCCAGGTCCATTCATTCTATTGTGAATGGTAAGAGTTCTTTCTTTTTTACAGCTACATAGTATTCCATTTTGTAAATGTACCATAGTTTTCTAATCCACTCATCTGTTGATGGGCTGTTAGGTTGTTTCCAAATCTTAGCTATTGTAAATTGTGCTGTTGTGAACATAGGGGTGCATATAATTTTTCTGATTGGTGTTTCTGATTTCTTGGGATATAGTACTAGAAGTGGGATTACTGGGTCAAATGGGAGTTTCATATTTAAGTTTTTTTAGGAAATTCTACACTGTTTTCCACAGTGGCTGCACCAGTCTGCATTCCCACCAGCAGTGCACGAGGGTTCCTTTTACTCCACACCCTTGCCAGCACTTGTCTTTTCTTGATTGGTTGATGATAGGAAAGTTCTTAGTTTTAAAAGTTCTGAAATACACTCCTAAACAGCATTTCATTCAGCTCTTAGAGATGCTCCACTATAGCCACCCCTTTATCCTGCTGACCTGCACTGACATGCTACTCCCAAGATGCACACAAGATGGCAGTGGAGCAGCATTTCAATTATTTTTCAAGTGAACCTGCTGGACTATGAAGCAGGTGTAAACTAACTTCAAAGAATTGAAATTATACACAATATGTTTCTTGTTGTCATTGTAGTTAATCCAGAAATCAAGAACGGAAGTACCTAGAAACTCCTTATATTTAAAAGTTGTCAAATACACTTCTAACCCCAACAATACATCACAATTCAAGTTAGAAAATAAGTTGAACTAAATGATAATACCACATACCAAAATTTATGAAAAAATGTGCACTCATAAATGCACATACTAGGAATAAAAGTTGAAAATTTACATGTTTTGCATCCATATTAAGAACCTAAAATAGTAAATTATATAGAGATAAAACAGAAGAAAGGAAATGTGTGCACGTAGAGATGTCTGAAGGGAGATATACTTAAAATGATAGCAGTATTTTTTAACTCTTGGGGTAGAATTTTGAATTAACTCCATATTTTATTGCTTAAGTAAACTGCACACAGAAAGCCATTTTCATTTTAGGAAAAATGTTTTAGAGGAAAACATGGGATAATCCTAGATAATAAAGAGATAATATGCAAATTGATCATCACACCCTCACACAAGATGGCCATCCCCATGTGGTCATAAGATGGCTGCCCAATGTGGTCATAAGTAAGCCATGCCCATGTCATCAGAAGATGGCCATCTCCATGTGGTCACAAGATGGCCTCACGCATGGGGTCACAAGATGGCCACCCCCATGTGGTCACAAGATGGCTGCCACAAGATGGCCAGAAGGGGAGAGCAGTTGTGGGGGACCGGGCCTGCAGGGGAGGGCAGTTGGGGGTGATCGGGCTGGCAGGCAGAAGTTGTTAGGGGCAATAAGGCAGCTAGGCAGGTGAGTAGTTGGGAGCCAGCAGTCTCGGATTGTGCGAGGGATGTCCCAGATTGCAGAGGGTGCAGGCTGGGCTGAGGGACACCTCAACCCCCAGTGCTCGAATTTCATGTACCGGCCCCCTAGTCCTATCCTATATTATAAAAGGCTAATATGAAAATCAACTGAATGGCAGAACGACTGGTCGCTATGATGCGCACTGACCATCAGGGGGCAGATGCTCAACGCAAGAGCTGCCCCCTGGGGGTCCGTGTGCTCTCACAGTGGGAGAGCCCGTCAGCCAGTAGCTGGGCTCACCACTGGCCAGTGCAGCAGTGCTGGCGGGAGCCTCTCCTGCCTCCATAGCAGTGCTAAGGATGTGCAACTTCCAGCTTAGGTCCCTTAGTCGGACATCCCCTAAGTGCTCCTGGACTGCGAGAGGGAGCATGCTGAGCTGAGGGAAACCTCCGCCCCCATGCATGAATTTCATGCACTGAGCCTCTAGTTTATAGACTGTTGTGATAGCAAAACAAGTTTTTCCTTTGCTCACCAAAGCTGCTCTCTTAGACTAAAGAGAATAAAAATTCTTCCTAATTTTTTAGCCCAAAGTGGCTCCTTTCATAATCTGCACCTCTTCCTGTGCAATCCCAGCAGTTCTGAGAAAGGGAAACCCTAAAGCTTGGGGTCCCTGGAATCTACCTGAGCCTGGTTCTAAGATTTACAAGCAATGTTTTTATTTTTATTTATATTTTATTGATTTTTTACAGAGAAGAAGGGAGAGGGACAGAGTTAGAAACATCTATGAGAGAGAAACATCAAGCAGCTGCCTCCTGCACACCCCCTACTGGGGATGTGCCCGCAACCAAGGTACATGCCCTTGACTGGAATCAAACCTGGGACCCTTCGGTCCGCAAGCCGACACTCTATCCACTGAGCCAAACCGGTTAGGGCACAAGCAATGTTCTTTTTAACACAGAACAGATTTCTCAAAGTTTTCATTTTGTAACATGGAAAAAAACCCCCTTTTTTTGGTTAATCCTCAACCTGAGGATATTTTCTCCATTGATCTTTTAGAGAGTGGAAGGGAGGGAGGGAGCAGGAAAAAGAGAGAAAAATCAATATGAGGGAGACACATCAATTGGTTGCCTCCTGTACTCATGGGGTATCAAACCTGCAACCCAGGTACATGTCCTTGACTGGGAATCAAACCTGCAACTCTTCGCAGTGCGGGCTGACCTTCTAACGACTGAGCAACACCAATCAGGCCAAATTCTCTTGTTTTATAGTGTAGTTCATTCATTGCTGACAATCCAAGCCTTAGCACCTTGGCTCTGCCTCCAGAGAGACTGTAAGATGGGACCACGCAGCTCAGGTAAGCAGTACACTCCAGAATTCTGGTGTTCAGCCTGCAGTATATGCTCATGAAAAGTGTTCCCACAGGAAATGCTCACTAATGGCTACCCCGTCTCTCAAATCAGAAAAAATCCTGCTGGTTGTCCTGTATCTGTGACCTGCTGTTTGCCCAGTGTCCCAACACCACTTATTTTAAAAGGCACATTTTCACAACTGATCTAAGGAGACATCTTTATCTTACAAAATTTACTGACGGATTTCGGTAACTTACTAAACCTTCTATTCTGTTCAATTAATTCACGTACAAATGAATGTGAAAAACAATGAGGAAACATTTGGTATATAAAACGTTTTGGGACATGGTAGAGTGAAGCATAATAGTAATTCCTCCTCTGGAAAACCTGCTATTTGAAATTCTCTGATATTTTTAGATAGTCCCTTGCTCTGTAAGTCAACTCTGTCATTTTTAGATGATCTTTTATTCTATAAAATAACTTTGCTTTTTAGCTTAAGTAATAGGAAAGATAAACTTAACTACCTGACCTTCTAGGCTAGCCATCCAACATAAGGGGCTGAAACAATGATACTGATATGTACTCCCATACCAGGTGTCTGTATAGATATGATATGTACTCAGGGTTACAAGTTGTCTGTATAGATATGACAGGTGTTTGTTAGATATGATATATACTCAAGGTTATAAGCTGTCTGCAAAAAAAAAACTTACACAAAGACCTAGAATGATATAAAAAGAGAATACTCCTTCCTGTGATTGTTCAGAATTTGACAGAGGTATTCTGCTCGGAACCTGTGTGAAATAAAGATGACTCCTAACTAATTGACCCATTATGGTGTCTTGTCTAGCTCGCTGATTTATGATCCAACATTTGGAGGCCCCAGCAAGATAAGAGACAGGTGCCTTTCGGCACCTGGTCTCAGATGCCTGGATGGACGGCCTTGCCCGCCTGGCTACCAGGCCATGAAGATCTCTAAGGGGAGGTACCACCTGATGAAGTACCAGGGCCCTGGAGACACTTCTTGGTGGTCTTGATAGCCAGACAAGGGACACCTGACATGCCGCTACATTCTTGATGAGTCATCAGAAAGAAAGCCGCATGAGGTGAGTGAATTCAAATTCCACCTGTTGACCTGGCAGCAAGCCTTTGGCCACCTGAGCACTGTTAGCTGTTCACTGGGCCAAGCCCAACCACTAGCGTTCGTCACCACTTCTGGCTTTCCACGTGGCCCCTCCAATTGATGACGTCGGCATTTCTGGCCGGTCCCCAGGCCCCAAACCCTTGTCCACTAGAGCAGTTCAGGCTGTCCATGTGGCCCCACCCCTTGATGACGTCACCACTTCCGGCTGGTCCCTGGGCCAAGTCCTTATCCACTTGAGCACTTTTGGCTGTCCACGTGCCCCCACCCCCTTGATGACGTGAACACTTCCTGCTGGCCCTTGGGCCCCAAACCCTTATCCACCTGAGCACTTCTGGCTATCGAAGTGGCCCCTCCCCCTTGAGGATGGCAGCATTTCTGGCCCAACATCGGGCACCAAGCCCTTATCCACCTGAGCATTTCTGGCTGTCCATGTGGGCCTCTTCCCGTTGATGACATCAGCACTTCAGGCTGGTCACCGAACCTCAAGCCCTTGTCCACTAGAGCATTTCTGGATGCTCACCTGGGCCAGACCATATCCATGGTCACCTCAGCATTTCCGGCTGTCCACCTGGCCCCACCCCATTGATGACATAAACACTTCCTGCTAGTCCATGGACCCCAAGCCCTTATCCACCTGAGCACTTCTGGCTGTCCCAGTGGCCCCTCCCCCTCGTTGACTGTAGCACTTCTGGGCCAACATCGGGCACCAAGCCCTTATCCACCTTAGCGTTTCTGGCTGTCCACGTGGCATCTCCCCCTTGATGACATCAACACATCAGGCTGGTCATAGAACCTCAAGCCGATGTCTACCAGAGCAATTCTGGCTGCTCACCTGGGCCAGACCATATCCTTGGTCACCTCAGCACTTCCGGCTGTCAACCTGACCAATCCCCCTTGATGATATGACCAGTTTGAGCTGGTCACCTGGGCCCAACCCTTGTTCATGTGACTATTTCCGGCTGTTCCCCAGGCCCTTGTTCGCCTGACCAATGAGACACACTGGCCGGCTACTTACCTCCTAAGAAAAGGGGTGACTTCCCAATATCTGGAAGTTGGCTGAACGGTCTAACACCCACAGCCCCAGGTCACCTTAGGCTCACAGACTGCCTAATCCCCGGTGTGGAGGGTGGCAAGCAGGGGGCCGCCAGAACTTCTTTAAGACAATCATGGGCATACATGAACACAGGGATGCCCCATGCTCCCCAACATAGGAGCATCTCCTTCTGGTGTGACCTGCGACACAGACAGCCCTGCCTCTGGACTATGAATTCCGGGAAAAGCAGTGTTGAAGCCCTGAAAACCAGTTCCATACTGGGAGCAAAGACCTGGCCCCTCAATGGTCATTAAAATTTCGCTGCCAACTGAAGGCCAGCTATTTACTTAATACCTAGGGAATGTCCTTCCGTGAGGAAAGGTACATTCCCACTGCCTTCCTGAGTATGGATCACAGGAAGTTGGGGTGTTTGCGAACTCTTAGGATCCTCCAATGCATTCTCCTGGCTCTAACAGACTTTACACTTGACCACTTCCAGCTGTTGACCTGGCAGCAAACCTTTGTTTACCTGAGCATTTCTAGGTGTTCACTGGGACAGGCCCAACCACTTGGCTTCGTCACCACTTCTGGCTGTCCACGTGGCCGGTCCCCTTGATGACATCAGCACTTCCATCCCGTCCTGGTCTCCAAGCCCTTGTCCACCAGAGCACTTCCGGCTGTTCACCTGGGCCAGCAAATATCCATGGTCACCTCAGCACTTCCGACTCTCCACCTGGCCCCTCCCCATTGATGATATGAACACTTTAAACTGGTTACCGGCCCCAACTCTTGTTCATGTGACTATTTCCCAGTTTCCCAGGCCCTTGTTTGCCTCACCAATGAACCACACTGTCTGGCTACTTAGTTACTAAGAAGAGGGGTGACTTCCCAATCTCTAAGTTTGCTTCAGGGCCTAACAACCACAGCCCCAGGTCACCTTGTGCTCACGGATTGCCTCTTCCCTGGTGGGAAGATGGCAAGAAGGGAGCCAGCAGCACTCCTTTAAGACAACCCTGGGTGTCCATGAGGACAGGGATCCCCCATACGGCCCAACATGTGGGCATCTCACTCTGGAGTGACCTGCGACTATGACAGCCCTGCCTATGGGCTTTGAAATCCGGGAGACAGCAGTGTTGAGGCCCTGAAAACCCTTTCCAAACTGGGAGCAAAGACCTGCCCCCTCCATGGTCACTTAAATTTCGTAGCGAACTGAGGGCCAGCTTTTTGCTTAATTCCTGGGGATCAACCTTCAGTGAGGAAAACTACCTACTCGCTGCCTTCCAGAGTATGGTCCACAGGAAGATGGGGAGTTTCTAACCTCTTGGGATCCTCCAATGAATTCATCAGGCTCTACAAGCATTTACACTTGACCACTTCCAGCTGTTGACCTGGCAGCAAGCCCTGGTCTACGTGAGGATTTCTGGCTGTTCATTGAGAGAAGCCCAACCACTCGGCCTCATTACCACTTCTGGCTGTCCAGGTGGCCCCTCCCCTTGATCACGTCAGAAGTCTCAGTCGGTCCCGGGCCACAAAATCTTAACCACCTGAACACTTCAGGCTGTCCACGAGGCCCTTACCCCCTGATGATGTCAGCACTCCCTGCAGGTCCCCACGCCCCAAACCCTTACCCACCTTAGCACTTTGGGCTGACCACATAGCCCCTCCCCCTTGATGACATCAGCATTTCTGGCCAGTCTGTGGTCCCCAAGCACTTATCCACCAGAGCACTTCCGGATGTTCTCCTAGGCCACACAATATCCTTGGTCACCTAAGCACTTCTGACTCTCCACCTGGACCCTCCCCATTGAAGATATGAACACTTTAAACTGGTTACCAGGTCCCAACCCTTGTTCATGTGACTATTTCCTGCTTTTTCCCAGGCCCTTGTTCACTTTACCAATGAGCGAACCTGGATAGCTACTTAGCTCCTAAGAAGAGGGGTGACTTCCCAATCTCTGGAAGTTGGCTTAAGGGCCTAACACCCACAGCCCAAAGTCAACTTTTGCTCACATACTGCCTCTTCCCCAGTGGGAGGTTGGCCAGCAGGGAGCAGCCAGCAATCCTTAAAGACAACACCTGGCGTCCATGAGGCCAGGGATCCCCCATGCTGCCCAACATGGAGGCGTCTCACCCTAGAGAGAACTGCGACTCTGACAGCACTGCCTATGGGCTTTGAAATCCAGGAAACAGCAGTATTGAGGCCCTGAAAACCCTTTCCAAACTGCTAGCAAAGACCTGCCCCCTCCATGGTCACTTAAATTTCGTAGCGAACTGAGGGCCAGCTTTTTGCTTAATTCCTGGGGAACTGTCCTTCCGTGAGCACGGATACCTTCTCGCTGCCTTCCAGAATATAAACCACAGGAAGTTCAACAGTTTCCAACCTCTTGGGATCCTCCAATGCATTCTTCTGGCTCTTGACACTTGAACACATCCAGCTGTTGACCTGGCAGCTAGCTCTGGTCAACCTGAGGATTTCTGGCTGTTCACTGGGACAAGTCCAACCACTCGGCCTCATTACCATTTCTGGCTGTCCACGTTGCCCTTCCCCTTGATGAGGTCAGCAGTCTCCTCTGGTCCTGGCCCCCAAATCTTAACCACCTGAACACCTCGGGCTGTCCACGTGGCACCTCCCCCTTGATGACGTCAGTGCTTCTGGCAGGTCCCCGGGCCAAAAACCCATAATCACCTGAGCACTACAGGTTCTACATGTGGCTACTCCCCGGTGATGACGTCAGCACTTCCTGCTGGTACCAGGTCCCCAAGACTTTATCCACCAGAGCACTTCCGGCTGTTCACCTGAGCCTGACCATATCCTTGGTCACCACAGCCCTTCTGACTGTCCACCTGGCTCGTACCCATTGAGGATATGAACACTTTAAACTGGTTACCTGGGCCAAACCTTTGTTTGACTATTTCCCATTGTTCCCCCGGCCCTGGTTCACCTCACCAATGAGCCACACTGTCTGGTGCTTAGCTTATAAGAACAGGGGTGATTATCCAATCTCTGGAAGTTGGCTTAAGGGCCTAACACCGACAGCCCCAGGTAACCTTCTGCTCACAGACTGCCTTATTCCCGGTGGGATGGTGGCCAGCAGTGCGCCCCCAGCACTCCTTTAAGACAATCCTGGTTGTCCATGAGGCAGGGATCCCTCATGCTACTCAACATGGGGGCATCTCACCCTGCAGTGACCTGCGACTCTGACAGCCCTGCATATGGGCTTTGAAATCTGGAAAACAACAGTGTTGAGGACTTGAAAACACTTTTCAAACTGGTAGAAAAGACCAGACCCCTCGATGGTCATTTAAATTTTGTAGCGAACTGTGGGCCAGCTTTTTGCTTAATTCCTGGGGTACTGTCCTTCTGAGAGGAGAGCTACCTTCTCGCTGCCTTCAAGAGTATGGACTACAGGAAGTTCGGCAGTTTCCGACCTCTTGGGATCCTCCAATGTATTCTCCTGGCTCTACAAGACTTCACACTTGACCACTTCCAGTTGTTGACCTGCGAGGCAGACCGGGTCTGCCTAAGGATTTCTGGTTGTTCATTGGCACAAGCCCAACCAATCGACCTCGTTACCACTTCTGGCTGTCCACGAGTCCCCACCCCTTGATGATGTCAGCATTCTCAGCTGGTCCTGGTCTCCAAAATCTTAACCACCTGAAACCCTAGAGCTGTCTTCATGGCCCCCCACCTTGATGACATCAGCATTTCTGGCCAGTACCGGGGCCCCAATCCAATAACCACCGGACAACTTCAGCCTCTCGATGTGGCCCCTCTCTCTTAATGACGTCAGCTCTTCCGGCATGTCCCAGGGCCCCAAACCCATAACCACCTGAGCACCTCAGCCTCTACTTGTGGCCCCTCCCCCATGAGGACATCAGCACTTCCTGCCTGTCCCTGATCCCCAGCCCTTTATTTACCAGAGCTCTTCCGGCTGTACACCGGGGCCTTACCATATCCTTGGTCACTGCTGGCGCCTAGAATCAGCTGACTGTCCACCTGGCACCTCCCCATTGCAGATAGGAATACTTTAAAAAGGTTATGGCGTCCCAACCCTTGGTCATGTGACTATTTCCTATTGTTCCCCCGGCCCTGGTTCTCCTCACCAATGAACCATACTGGATGGCGCTTAGCTCTTAAGAATAGGGGTGATTTCCCAAACTCTGGAAGTTGGCTTAAGGGCCTAACACCGACAGCCCCAGGTAACCTTCTGCTCATAGAATGCCTTATTCCCGGTGGGATGGTGGCCAGCAGTGCGCCCCCAGCACTCCTTTAAGACAACCATGGGTGTCCATGGGCCCGTGATCCCCATGCTTCCCAACATGGGGGCATCTCACCCTGCAGTTACCTGCGACTCTGACAGCCCTGCATATGGGGTTTGAAATCCGGGAAACAGCAGTGTTGAGGCCTTGAAAACCCTTTCCAAAGTGGGAAAAAAGACCAGCCCCCTCCACAGTAACTTAAATTTGGTGGCGAACTGAGGGACAGCTTTTTGCTTAATTCCTTGGGAACTGTCCTTCTGAGAGGAGAGCTACCTTCTCGCTGCCTTCCACAGTATGGACCAAGGACGTTCAGCAGTTTCCGACCTCTTGGGATCCTCCTATATATTCTCCTGTCTCTAGAAGCATTTCCACTTGACCACTTCCAGTTGTTGACCTGGGAGGCAGGCCTGGTCTACCTGAGGATTTCTGGTTGTTCATTGGGACAAGCCCAACCAATCGGCCTCGTTACCACTTCTGGATGTCCACGTGTCCCCTCCCCTTGATGATATCAGCAGTCTCAGCTGGTCTAGGCCCCAAAATCTTAACCACCTGAACACCTCGGGCTGTCCACGTAGCCCCCTGCCTTGATGACGTCAGCACTTCCGGCCGGGTCCAGGGCCCCAATCTCATAACCACCTGACCACTTCAGCCTCTCGATGTGGCCCCTCCCTCTTAGTGACATCAGCACTTCCAGCGTGTCCCTGGGCCCCAAAACCATAACCACCTGACACTTAAGCATCTACACGTGGCCCCTCCCCTGTGAGGACGTCAGCACTTCCTGCCTGTCCTTGATCCCCAGCCCTTTATTTACCAGAGTTCTTCTGGCTCTTCACCTGTGCCTGACCATATCCTTGTTCACCTCAGCCCTTCTGACTGTTCACCTGGCACCTCCCCATTGCAGATATGAACACTTTAAACTGGTTAACTGGTCCCACCCCTTTTCATGTGACTCTTTCCTGTTGTTCCCCTGGCCCTGGTTCACCTCACCAATGAGCCAAACTGGCTGGCGCTTTGCTCATAAGAACAAGGGTGATTTCCCAATCTCTGCAAGTTGGCTTAAGGACCTAACACCCACGGCCCCAGGTAACCTTCTTCTCACAGACTGCCTCTATCCCGGTGGGATGGTGGCCAGCAGTACGCCCCCAGCACTCCTTTAAGACAACCCTGGGTGTCCATGAGGCCGGGATCCCCCATGCTCCCAACATGGGGGCATCTCACCCTGCAGTGACCTCCGACTCTGACAGCCCTGCATATGGGCTTTGAAATCCAGAAAACAGCAGTGTTGAGGCCCTGAAAACCCTTTCCAAACTGGCAGAAAAGACCAGCCCCCTCCACAATCACTTAAATTTCGTAGCAAACTGAGGACCAGCTTTTTGCTTAATTCCTGGGGAACTGTCTTTCCGTGAGGAGAGCTACCTTCTCGCTGCCTTCCAGAGTATGGACCACAGGACATTCGTTAGTTTCCGACTTCTTGGGATCCTCCAATGTATTCTCCTGGCTCTACAAGCCTTTACACTTGACCACTTCCAGTTGTCGACCTGGGAGTCAGACCTGGTCTACCTGAGGATTTCTGGTTGTTCCTGGGACAAGCTGAATCAATCGGCGTCGTCACCACTTCTGGCTGTTCACGTGTCCTCACCCCTTGATGACATCAGAAGTGTCAGCTGATTCTAGGCGCCAAAATCTTAAACACCTGAATACCTTGGGTTGTCTACATGGCCCCCCCTTCTAGATGACGTCTGCACTTCCGGCCAGTACTCGGCCCCAATCTCATAACCTCCTCACCACTTCAGCCTCTCAATGCGGCTCCTCCCCCTTAGTGACGTTAGCACTACTGGCGTGTCCCCGGGCCCCAAAACCATAACCACCTGAGCACTTCAGCCTCTACACTTGGCCCCTCCACGGTGAGGACGTTAGCACTTCCTGCCTGTCCCTGATCCTCAGCATTTATTTACCAGAGCTCTTGCAGCTGTTCACCTGGGCCTGACCATATCCTTGGTCACCTCAGCCCATCTGACTGTCCACCTGGCACCTCCCTATTGAGGATATGAACACTTTAAACTGGTTACCGGGTCCCAACCCTTGTTCATGTGACTATTTCCCATTTTTCCCCCGGCCGTGGTTCACCTCACCAATGAGCCACACTCCCTGGTACTTAGCTAAGAAGAACAAGGGTGATTTCCCGATCTCTGGAAGTTGGCTTAAGGGCCTAACACCCACAGCCCTAGATAACCTTCTGCTCACAAACTGCCTCTTTCCCCGTGGGATGGTGGCCAGCAGTGCACCCCCAGAACTCCTTTAAGACAACTCTGGTTGTCCATGAGGCCGGGATTCCCCATGTTACTCAACATGGGGGCATCTTATCCTGCAGTGACCTGCGACTCTGACAGCCCTGCATATGGGCTTTGAAATCTGGGAAACAGCAGGGTTGAGGACCTGAAAACCCTTTTCTAACTGGGAGAAAAGACCAGACCCCTCCACGGTCACTTAAATTTCGTAGCGAACTGAGGGCCAGCTTTTTGCTTAATTCCTGGGGAACTGTTCTTCTGAGAGGAGAGCTACCTTCTCGCTGCCTTCCAGAGTATGGACTACAGAAGTTCGGCAGTTTCCGACCTCTTGGGATCCTCCAGTGTATTCTCCTGGCTCTACAAGAATTTATACTTGACCACTTCCAGTTGTTGACCTGGGAGGCAGCCCTGGTTTACCTGAGGATTTCTGGTTGTCTTCTGGGACAATCCCAACCAATGTGCCTCGTTACCACTTCTGGCTGTCCATGTGGCCTCACCCCTTGATGAGGTCAGCAGTCTGAGCTAGTCCTAGGCCCCAAAATCTTAACTACCTGAACACCTCGGGCTGTCCATGTGGCCCCTCCTCCTTGATGACGTCAACACTTCCTGCCAGTACCCAGGCTCCAATCCCATAACCACATGAGCACTTCAGCCACTCAATGTGGCCCCTCCCCCTTGATGACATTAGCACTTCCAGAGGGTCCCAGGGCCCAAACACAAAACCACCTAAGCACTTTTGCTTCTACACGAGGTCCCTCCCCTGTGATAACATGAGCACTTCCTGCTGGTTCCTGATCCCCAACCCTTTATTCACCAGAGCACTTCCATCTGTTCACCTGGGCCTGACCATATCCTTGGTCACTTTAGCCCTTCTGACTGTCCACCTGGTACATCCCCATTGATGTTATGAACACTTTAAACTGGTTACCGGGTCTCAACCTTTTTTTATGTGACTATTTACCCCTGTACCCCAGGCCCTTGTAGGCCTCATTAATGAGCCACACTGGCTGCCTTTTAGCTCCTAAGAATAGGGGAGATTTCGCAATCTCTGGAGTTGGCTTAAGTGCTTAACACCCAAAGCCCCAGGTAACCTTTTGCTCACAGACTCCCTCTTTCTCAGTGGGATGGTGGCCAACAGTGCACCCCCAGCACTCCTTTAAGACAACCCTGTGTGTCCATGAGGCCAGGATCCCCCATGCTCCCCAACACGGGGGCATCTCACCCTTCAGTTACCTGGGACTCTGACAGCCTTGCATATGGGTTTTGAATTTCGGGAAACAGCAGTGTTAAGGCCCTGAAAACCCTTTCCAAACTGGGAGCAAAGACCTGACCCCGTCCATGGTCACTTAAATTTCGTAGCGAACTGAGTGCCAGCTTTTTGCTTAATTCCTGGGTAACTGTCCTTCCATCAGGACAGGCACCTTCTCGCTGCCTTCCAGAGTATAAACCACAGGAAGTTGGGGAGTTTCTGACCTCTTGGGATCCTCCAATGCATTCACCTGGTTCCACCTGCCTTTACAATTGACCATTTCCAGCTGTTGATCTGGCAGAAAGCCCTGGTCTACGTGAGGATTTCTGGCTGTTCACTGGGACAAGCTTAACTGCTGGGCCTTGTTACCACTTCTGGCTGTCCACGTGGCCCCTCCCCTTGATGATGTCAGCAGTCTCAGGTTGTCCGCGGTCCCCAAACCCTTACCCACATGAGCACTTTAGCCTCTCCACCTGGCCCCTCCCCCTTGATGACCTCAGTATTTTCGGCCTGTCCCCAGTTCCCAAGCCCTTGTCTTCTAGAGTACTTCCCGCGGTTCACCTGGCCAGACCGCATCCTTGGTCACCTCAGCAGTTCCGCCTCTCTACATGACCTCTCTGCATTGATGATATGAACACTTTAAACTGGTTAAGGGGCCCCAACCCTTGTTCATGTCACTATTTCCCGCAATTCCCCAGGACCTTGTTCTCCTCACCCATGAGCAATACTGGCTGGCTACTTAGGTCCAAGAAGAGGGGTGACTTCCAAATCTTGTAAGTTGGCTTAATGGCCTAACACTCACAGTCCCAAGTCATCTTCTCCTCAAGGACTGCCTCTTATCTGATGGGAGGGTGGCCAACAGGGAGCCGCCAGCACTCCATTAAGACAACACTTGGCGTCCATGAGGCCAGGGAATCCCCCATGCTGCCCAACATGAGGGCATCTCAACCTGGAGAAAACTGAGACTTTGACAGCCCTGCCTAAGGGCTTTGAAATGTGGGAACAGCAGTGTTGAGGACCTGAAAACCCCTTCCATATTGGGAGCAAAGACCTGACCCCTCCATGGTCACTTAAATTTCGTAGTGAACTGAGGGCCAGGTATTTGCTTACTTCCTGTGGAACGTCTTTCTGAGAGGACTGGTACATTCTAACTGAGGTCAAGATTATAGAACACAGGTAGTTCGGGAGTTTATGACCTCTTGGGATCCTCCAATACATTCACCTGGCTCTACCAGGCTTTACACTTGACCACTTCCAGCTGTTGACCTGGAAGCAAGCCCTGGTCTATCTGAGGATTTCTGGCTGTTCACTGGGACAAGCCCAACCACTAGGCCTCTTAACACTTCTGGCTGTCCAGGTGGCCCTTCACCCTCACTGAAGTCAGCAGCCTCAGCCAGTCCTGTTCCCCAAAATCGTAACCACCTTAGCACTTTGGGCTGTTTATGTGGCCCCTTCCCCTTATGACGTCATCACTTCCGGCCGATCCCAGGTCCCCACGCACTTGTCCACCAGAGCACTTCCAGCTGTTCACCTGGGCCAGCACATACCCTTGGTCACCTCAACACTTCAGGCTCTCTACCTGGGCCCTCCCCATTGATGATATGAACACTTTAATCTGGTAATCCGGCCCAAACCTTAGTTCACGTGACTATTTCTGGCTGTACCCTAGGCCCTTGTTCGCCTGACCAATGAGCCACATTTTCAGGCTAAGATAAGGGGTAACTTTGCAATCTCTTGGCTTAAGAACCTAACACCAAGAGCCCCAGGTCACCTTATGCTCACAGACTGCCTAATCTCCAGTGGAGAGGATTGCAAGCAGGGGGCCGCCAGCATTACTTTAAGACAATCATGGGTGTACATGAGCATAGGGATGCCCCATACTCCCAATCATAGGAACATCTCATTCTGAACTAACCTGCGACGCAGACTTCCCTGTCTCTGGACTTTGAAATCCGGGAAAAAGCAGTGATGAGGCCCAGAAAACCCTTTCCATACTGGGAGCAAACTCCTGACACTCCAGGGTAACTTACAGTTCCCGGCGCCCTGAGGGCCAGCTTTTTGCTTAATTCATAAGGAACGCCCTTCCCTGAGGATAGGTACCTTCTCTGTGCCTTCCAGAGTATGGAACTCAGAAATTTGGGGAATTTCCGACCTCTTGGGATCCTCCAATGCATTCACCTGGCTCTACGAGCCTTTACACTAGACAACTTGGAGCTGTTGACCAGGCAGGAAGCCCTGGTCTACCTGAGGATTTCTGGCTGTTCACTGGGATAAGCCTAACCACTGGGCCTTGTTACCACTTCTGGCTGTCCACGTGGCCCCTCCCTTTGATGACTTCAGCAGTCTCAGGTGGTCCCCGGACCCCAAACCCTTACCCACATGAGCACTTCAGCTTCTCCACGTGGCCCCTCACCCTTGAAGACCTCAGCATTTTCGGCTGGTCCCCAGTCCCCAAGCCCTTGTCCTCAGAGAACTTCCAGCTGTTCACCTGGGCCAAACCGCATCCTTGGTCACCTCAGCACTTACGACTCTCCACCTGATCCCTCTCCACTGATGATATGAACACTTTAAACTGGATACTGGGCCCCAACCCTTGTTCATGACTATTTCCCGCTGTTCCCCAGGCTCTTGTTCACCTCACCAATGAGCCACACTGGCTGGCTACTTATCTCCTAAGAAGAGGGGTGACTTCCCAATCTCTGGACCTTGGCTTAAGGGCCTAACACCCACAGCCCCAGGTCACCTTCTGATCACAGACTGCCTCTTCCCTGGGGGAGGATAGCAAGAAGGGAGCCGCCAGCACTCCTTTAAGACAACCCTGGGCGTCCATGAGGCCAGGGATCACCCATGCTTTGCAACATGGGGGCATCTGACCCTGGAGTGACCTGCAACTATGACAGTCCTGCCTTTGGGCTTTGAAATCTGGGAAACAGCAGTGTTGAGGCCCTGAAAATCCTTTCCAAACTGGGAGAAAAGACCTGCCCCCTCCATGGTCACTTAAATTTTGTAGCAAACTGAGGGCTAGGTTTTTGTTTACTTCCTGGGGAACACCCTTCGTGAGGACAGGTACCTTCTCGCTGCCTTCCAGATTATAAACCACACGAAGTTCGGCAGTTTCCGACCTCTTGGGATCCTCCAATGCATTCTTCTGGCTCTTTACACTTGAACACTTCAGCTGTTGACCTGGAAGCAAGCCCTGGTCTGCCTGAGGATTTCTGGCTGTTCACTGGGACAAGCCCAACCACTTGGCCTCATTTCCACTTCTGTCTGTCCACGTGGTCCCTCCCCTTGATGACACTAGCAGTCTTATCTGGTCCTGGGCCCCGAAATCTTAACCACCTGAACACCTGGGGCTATAACGTGGCCCCTCCCCCTTGATGATGTCAGCATTTCCGGTCAGTACCCGGGTCCCAATCCCATTACCACCTGACCACTTCTGCCTCTTGATGTGGCCCCTCCCCCTTCATGACTTCAGCACATCCAGCAGGTCCCCAGGCCCCAAAACCCATAACCACCTGAGCACTTCAGCCTCTACACGTGGCCCCTCCCCAGTGATGACGTCAGCACTTCCTGCCTGTCCCCAATCCTCAACCATATATCCACCAGAGCACTTCCGGCTATACACCCGGGCCAGACCATATCCTTGGTCAACTCAGCACTTCAGACTCTCCACCTGGCCCCTCCCCATTGATGATATGAACACTTTCAGTTGGTTAATGGGCCCCAACCCTTGTTCATATGACTATTTCCCACTGTTCCCCAGGTCCTTATTCGTCTCACCAATGAGCAACACTGGCTGGCTACTTAGCTCCTAAGAAGTTGGGTGACTTCCCTATCTCTGCAATTTGGCTTAAGCGCCTAACACCCAGAGCCCCAGGTCACCTTCTGCTCACAGACTTCTTAATCACCAGTGGAGAGGGTGGCAAGCATGGGGCCGCCAGCACTCCTTTAAGACAATCATGGTCGTACATGACCATAGGGACGCCCCATGATCCCCATCATAGGAACATCTCATTCTGGACTAACCTGCGCCGCAGACAGCCCTGTCTCTGGACTTTGAAATCTGGGAAAAAGCAGTGTTGAGGCCCAGAAAACCCTTTCCATACTGGGAGCAAACTCCTGACACTCCAGGGTAACTTACAGTTCCCGGCGCCCTGAGGGCCAGCTTTTTGCTTAATTCATGGGGAATGCCCTTCCCTGAGGATAGGTACCTTCTCTGTGCCTTCCAGAGTATGGAACTCAGAAATTTGGGGAGTTGCCGACCTCCTGGGATCCTCCAATGCATTAACCTGGCTCTACAAGCCTTATACTAGCAACTTCTAGCTGTTGACCAGGCAGGAAGCCCTGGTCTACCTGAGGATTTCTGGCTGTTCACTGGGACAAGCCTAACCGCTGGGACTTGTTACCACTTCTGGCTGTCCACGTGGCCTCTCCCTTTGATGACGTCAGCAGTCTCAGGTGGTCCCCGGTCCCCAAACCCTTACCCACATGAGCACTTCAGCCTCTCCACGTGGCCCCTAACCCTTGATGACCTCAGCATTTTCTGCCGGTCCCCAGTTCCCAAGCCCTTGTCTTCTAGAGTACTTCCCGTGGTTCACCTGGGCCAGACCGCATCCTTGGTCACCTCAGCACTTACGACTCTCCACCTGACTCCTCTCCACTGATGATATGAACACTTTAAACTGGTTATCGGGCCCCAACGCTTGTTCATGTGACTATTTCCCGCTGTTCCCCAGGCCCTTGTTCACCTCACCAATGAGCCACACTGGCTGGCTACTTATCTCCTAAGAAGAGGGGTGACTTCCCAATCTCTGGAAGTTGGCTTAAGGGCCTAACACCCACAGCCCAGGTCACCTTCTGATCACAGACTACCTATTCCCTGGTGGGAGGGTGGCAAGAAGGGAGCCGCCAGCACTCCTTTAAGAAAACTCTGGGCGTCCATGAGGCCAGGGATCGCCCATGCTCTGCAACATGGGGCATCTCACCCTGCAGTGACCTGCAAATATGACAGCCCTGACTTTGGCTTTGAAATCTGGAAACAGCAGTGTTAAGTCCCTGAAAACCCTTTCCAAACTGGGAGAAAAGACCAGTCCCCTCCAACGTCAATTAAATTTCTTAGTGAACTGAGGGCCAGGTTTTTCTTAATTCCTGGGGAACTGTCCTTCCCTGAGGAGAGCTACCTCCTCGCTGCCTTCCAGAGTATGGACCACAGGACGTTCCGCAGTTTCCCACCTCTTGTGATCCTACAATATCCTAGCTTTACAAGCTTTTACACTTGACTACTTCCAGGTGTTGACCTGGGAGGAAGTCCTGGTCTACCTGATGATTTCTGCTTGTTCACTGGGAAAAGCCCAACCAATGGGCCTCCTTACCACTTCTGGCTGTCTACGTGGCCCCACCCTTTGATGAGGTCAGCAGTCTCATCTGGTCCTATGCCCAAAAATCTTAACCACCTGAACACCTGGGGCTGTCCACGTGGCCCCTCCCCCTTGATGACGTCAGTAGTTCCGGCCAGTACCCGGGCCCCAATCCCATAACCACCTGAGCACTTCAGCCTCTCGATGTGGCGCCTCTTCCGTGAGGACATCAGCACTTCCTGCTGGTACCTGGTCCCCAAGCTTTTATCCACCAGAGCACTTCAGACTGTTCACCTGGACCTGACCATTTCCTTGGTCACCTCAGCACTTCTGACTGTCCACCTGGCGCATCCTCATTGATGATATGAACACTTTAAACTGGTTACCGGGTCTCAACACTTGTTTATGTGACTATTTCTTGCTGTTCCCCTGGCCCTTGTTCGCCTCACCAATGAACCACACTGGCTGGCGCTTAGCTCATAAGAACAGGGGTGATTTCCCAATCTCTGGAAGTTGGCTTAAGGGCGTAACACCAACAACCTCAGGTAACCTTCTGCTTACAGACTGCCTCTTCCCCGGTGGAATGGTGGTCATCAGGGTGCCCCCAGCACTCCTTTCAGACAACCCTGTGTGTCCATAAGTCCAGGGATACCCCATAATCCCCAACTGGGGGGCATCTCAACCTGCAGTGACCTGCGACTCTGACAAACCTGCATATGGGCTTTGAAATCTGCGAAACAGCAGTGTTGAAGCCTTGAAATCCCTTTTCAAAGTGGGAGCAAAGACCTGAGTCCCCATGGTTACTTAAATTTCTTAGCGAACTGAGGGCCAGCTTTTTGCTTAATTCCTGGGGAACTTTCCTTCTGAGAGAACAGGTACCTTCTCCCTGCCTTCCAGGGTATCACCACAGGAAGTTGGGGAGTTTCCGACCTCTTGGGATCCTCCAATGAATTCACCTGGCTCCACTAGCCTTTACAATTGACCACATGCAGCTGTTTACCTGGCAGAAAGCCCTGGTCTACCTGAGGATTTCTGGCTGCTTACTGGGACAAGCCCAACCACTCAGCCTCGATTCCACTTCTGGCTGTCCACATGGCCCCTCTCCTTGATGACGTCAGCAGTCACATCTGGTCCAAGGCCCCAAAATCTTAACCACCAGAACACTTCAGGCTCTCCATGTGGCCCCTCTCCCTAGATGATGTCAGCATTTCCGGCCAATTCCCAGGCCCAAAACACATAAGCACCTGAGCACTTTAGCCTTTACACGTTGCACCTCCCCCATGATGACGTCAGCAATTCAGTAGGTCTCTGGTCCCCAATCCCTTATCCACCAGAAAACTTACAGCTGTTCACCTGGGCCTGACCATATCCTTGGTCACTTCTGCCCTTCTGACTGTGCACCTGGCACCTCCCCATTGATGATATGGTTACCGGGTCCCAACCCTTGTTCATGTGACTATTTCCCCCTGTACCCCAGGCCCTTGTTCGCCTCACCAATGTGCCACACTGTCTGGCTCTTACCTCCTAAGAAGAGGGGTGATTTTCCAATCTCTGGAGTTGTCTTAAGGGCCTACCACAAAAAGCCCCAGGTAACCTACTGATCACAGACTCCCTCTTCCCCGGTGATATATTGGCCAGCAGTGCGCCACAAGCACTCCTTTAAGACACCCTTGGGTGTCCATGAGGCCAGGAATCATTCATGCTCCCCATCACAGGGGCATGTCACCCTGCAGTGACCTGCGACTCTGACAGCCCTGCATATGGCCTTTGAAATCCGGGAAACAGCAATGTTGAGGCCCTGAAAACCATTTCCAAACTGGGAATAAAGACTTGACCCCTCCATGGTCACTTAAATTTCGAAGCGAACTGAGGGCCAGCTTTTTGCTTAATTCCTGGGGAACTGTCCTTCCTTGAGGACAGGTACCTTCTTGCTGCCTTCCAGAGTATAAAACACAGGAAGTTGAGAAGTTTCCGACCTCTTGGGATCCTCCAGTGCATTCACCTGCCTAGACCCGCCTTTACAATTGACCACTTCCAGCTGTTGACCTGGGAGGCAGCCCTGGTCTAACTGAGGATTTCGGGCTGTTCTCTGGGACAAGCCCAACCACTCGGCCTCATTACCACTTCTGGCTGTCCACGTGGCCCCTCCCCCTTGTTGACATCAGCACTTCCTGCTGGTACCCGGGCCCCAATCCCATAACCACAAGAGCACTTCAGCCTCTTGATGTGGACCCTCTCCCTTGATGACATCAACACTTCCAGCGGGTCCCAGGGCCCCAAACCCATAAGCACCTGAGCACTTCAGCCTCTACACGTGGCCACTCCCCCATGAGGACGTCAGCATTTCCTCCCTGTCCCTGATGCCCAGCCCTTTATTTACCAGAGCTCTTCTGGCTGTTCACCTGGGCCTGACCATATCCTTGGTCGCCTCAGCCCTTCTGACTGTCCACCTGGCACGTCCCCATTGAGGATATGAACACTTTAAACTGGTTACCGTGTCCCAACCCTTGTTCATGTGACTATTTCCAGTTGTTCCCCGGGGCCTGGTTCACCTCACCAATGAGCCACACTGGCTGGCGCTTAGCTCATAAGAAAGGGGTGATTTCCCAATCTCTGGAAGTGGGCTTAAGGGCCTAACACCCACAGCCCCAGGTAACCTTCTGCTCACAAACTGCCTCTTTCCCGATGGGATTGTGGCCAGCAGTGCGCCCCCAGCACTCCTTTAAGAAAACCCTGGGTGTCCATGAGGCCGGCATCCCCCATGCTACTCAACATGGGGGCATCTCACCCTGCAGTGACCTGCGACTCTGACAGCCTTGCATATGGGCATTGAAATCCGGGAAACAGCAGGGTTGAGGCCCTGAAAACCCTTTCCAAACTGGGAGCAAAGAGCTGACCCCTCCATGTTCACTTAAATTTCGAAGCGAACTGAGGGCCAGCTTTTTGCTTAATTCCTGGGGAACTGTCCTTCCCTGAGGACAGGTACCTTCTTGCTGCCTTCCAGAGTATAAAACACAGGAAGTTGGGGAATTTCTGACCTTTTGGGTACCTCCAATGCATTCACTTGGATCCAACAGCCTTTCCACTTTACCACGTCCAGCTGTTGACCTGGCAGGAAGCCCTCCTCTACCTGAGGATTTCTGGCTGGTCTCTGGGACAAGCCCAACCACTAGGCCTGTTACAACTTCTGGCTGTCCACGTGGCCTCTCCCCTTGATGATGTCAGCACTTCCTGCTAGTTCCTGGGCCCCAATCCCATAACAACCTGAGCACTTCAGCATCTCCATGTGGCCCCTCTTTCTTGATAACATCAGGACTTCCCGTGGGTCCCGGGGACCCAAACCCATAACCACCTGAGCACTTCAGCCTCTACACGTGGCCCCTCCCCGGTGATGACCTCTGCATTTCGTGCAGGTCCCAGATTCCCAACCCTTTATCCACCAGAGCACATCCGGATGTTCACCTGGGCCTGACCTTATCCTTGGTCACCTCAGCCCTTCTGACGGTCCACCTGGCACCTCCCTAGTGAAGATATGAACATTTTAAACTGGTTACGGGTCCCAACCCTCGTTCATGTGACTATTTCCCCCAGCAACCCAGGCCCTTGTTCGCCTCACCAATGAGCCACACTGACTGGCGCTTAGCTCCTAAGAACAAGGGTGATTTTCCAATCTCTGGAGTTTGCTTAAGGGCCTAACATCCAAAGCCCCAGGTAACCTTCTGCTCACAGACTCACACTTGTCCGGTGTGATGGTGGCCATCAGCGTGCCCCCAGCATCCTTTAAGACAACCCTGTGTGTCCATGAGGCCAGGGATCCCCCATGCTCCCCAACACGGGGGCATCTCACCCTACAGTGACCTGCGACTCTGACAGCCCTGCATATGGCCTTTGAAATCCGGGAAAAGGCAGTGTTGAGGCCCTGAAAACACTTTCCAAACTGGGAGCAAAGACCTTTCCCCTCCATGGTCACGTAAATTTCATAGCGAACTGAGGGCCAGCTTTTTGCTTAATTCCTGGGGAACTGTCCTTCTGTGAGGACAGGTACCTTCTTGCTGCCTTGCAGAGTATAAACCACAGGACGTTCGGCAGTTTCCGAACTCTTGGGATCCTCCAATGAATTTACCTGGCTCCACCAACCTTTACAATTGACCATTTCCAGCTGTTGACCTCCAAATAGCCCTGGTCTACCCGAGGATTTCTGGCTGTTTACTGGGACAAGCCCAACCACTGGGCCTTGTTATCACTTTTGGCTGTCCACCGGGCCCCTCCCCTTGATGACTTCAGCACTTCCAGCCGGTACCTGGGCCCCAAAGCAATAACCACCTGAGTACTTCAGCCTCTACGCGTGGCCCCTCCCCTGTGAGGACCTCAGCACTTCCTGCCTGTCCCTGATCCCCAACGCTTTTTCCACCAGAGCACTTCCGGCTGTTCACCAGGACCAGAACATATCCTTGGTCACCACAGCCATTCTGACTCCACCTGGCACCTCCACATTGATGATATGAACACTTTAAACTGGTTACCGGTTCCTTACCCTTGTTCATGTGACTATTTCCCCCTGTACCCCAGGCCCTTGTTCGCTTCACAAATGAGCCATACTGGCTGTCTTTTAGCTCCTAAGAAAGGGGGTGATTTCCCAATCTCTGGAGTTGGCTGAAGGGCCTAACACCCGCAGCCCCAGGTAACCTTGTGCTCACAGAATCCTACTTCCCTGGTGGGATGGTGGCCAGCAACGCGCCCCAAGCACTCCTTTAAGACAATCCTGGATAACCATGATGCCATGGATCCCCCATGCTCCCCAAAACTGGGGCATTTCACCCTGCAGTGACCTGCGACTCTGACAGCCCTGCATGTGGGCTTTGAAATCCGGGAAACAGCAGGGTTGAGGCCCTGAAAACCCTTCCAAACTGGGAGCAAAGACCTGACCCCTCCATGATCACTCAAATGTTGTAGCGAACTGAGGGCCTGCTTTTTGCTTAATTCCTGAGGAACTGTCCTTCTGTGAGGAGAGCTACCTTCTCACTGCCTTCCAGATTCTGGATGACAGGAAGTTCGGAAGTTTTCCACCTCTAGGGATCCTCCAAAGTATTCTTCTGGCTCTACAAGCCTTACACTTGACCACTTCCAGATGTTGACCTGGAGGCAGCCTTGGTCTACCTGAGGATTTCTGGTTGTTCACTGGGACAAGCCCAACCAATCAGCCTCTTTACCACTTCTGCCTGGCCACGTGTACCCACCCCTTGATGACGTCAGCAGTCTCAGCTGGTCCTAGGCCCCAAAACCTTAACCAACTGAACACCTCGGGCTGTCCACGTGGCCCCTCCCCCTTGATGACTTCAGCACTTCCGGCCAGTATCCGGACCCCAATCCCATAACCACCTGACCACTTCAGCCTCTCGATGTGGCCCCTCACCCTTAGTGACTTCAGCACTTCCGGTGTGTCCCCGGGACCCAAACCCATAACCACCTGAGCACTTCAGCCTCTACATGTGGCCCCTCCCCCGTGAAGACATGAGCACTTCCTGCCTGTCGCTGATCCAGCCCTTTATTTACCAGAGCTCTTCTGGCTGTTCACCTGGGCCTGACCATATCCTTGGTCACCTCAGCCCTTCTGACTGTCCAACTGGCACATCCCCATTGAGGATATGAACACTTTAAACTGGTTACCAGTTCCGTACCCTTGATCATGTGACTATTTCCCGTTTTTCCCCTGGCCCTTGTTCACCTCACAAATGAGCCACACTGGCTGTCTTATAGCTCCTAAGAACAGGGGTGATTTCCCAATCTCTGGAGTTGGCTTAAGGGCCTAACACCCACAGCCCCAGGTAAACTGATGCTCACAGACTTCCTCTTCCCAGGTGGGATGGTGGCCAGCAGTGCACCCCAAGCACTCCTTTAAGACAACTCTGGGTGTCCATGACCTGGGATACCCCATGCTCCCCAAACTGGGGGCATCACACCCTGCAGTGACCTGCGACTATAACAGCCCTGCATATGGGCTTGAAATTCAGGAAACAGCAGTGTTGAGGCCCTGAAAAACGTTTCCAAAATGGGAGCAAAGACCTGACCCCTCCATGATCACTCAAATTTTGTAGCGAACTGAGGGCCAGCTTTTTGCTTAATTCCTGGGGATCTGTCCTTCCATGAGGACAGGTACATTCTCGCTGCCTTCCAGATTATAAACTACAGGAATTTGGGGATTTTCCGACCTCTTGGAATCCTCCAATGCATTCACCTGGCTCTACAAGACTTTACACTTGACCACTTCCAGCTGTTGACCTGGCAGGAAGCCCTGGTCTATCTGAGGATTTCTGGTTGTTCACTTGGAGAAGCCCAAATAATCGGCCTCCTTACCACTTCTATCTGTACACGTGGCCCCACCCCTTGATGACCTCAGCAGTCTTAGCTGGTCCTAGGCCCCAAAATCTTAAACACCTGGACACCTCGAGCTGTCCGCGTGGCTCCTCCCTCTTGATGACGTCACAACTTCCGGCTGGTACCTTGGCCCCAATCCCATAAACGCCTGACCACTTCAGCCTCGCGATGTGGCCCGTCCCCCTTAATGATGTCAGCACTTCTGGCTTGTCCCCGGGCCCCAAACTTATAAGCACCTGAGCACTTCAGCCTCTACACGTGGCCCCTACTCCATGAGGACGTTAGCACTTCCAGCCTGTCCCTGATCCCCAGCCATTTATTTACCAGAGCTCTTCCGGCAGTTCACCTGGGCCTGAACATATCCTTGGTCACCCCAGCCCTTCTGATTGTCCAACTGGCACATCCCCATTGAGGATATGAACACTTTAAACTGGTTACGGGGTCCCAACCCTTCGTCATGTGACTATATACCGTTGTTCCCCTGGCCCTGGATCACCTCACCAATTAACCACACCGGCGGGCGCTTAGCTCATAAGAACAGGGGTGATTTCCCAATCTCTGGAAGTGGGCTTAAGGGCCTAACACCCACAGCCCCAGGTAACCTTGTGCTCACAGACTGCCTCTTTACCGGTGGGATGGTGGCCAGCAGTGTGCCCCCATCACTCCTTTAAGACAACCCTGGTGCCAGGGCCAGCCTGACAGGATGAACCGAGCTGAGGTAGGGAGGTGGGAATTGAGAAAAGAAAGAAAGACAGGAAAGCGGGATCTGGAGAACTACAGGTCATCGAGAGACTGCAGCAAGTTTATTAACTGCGTAATGCTTTTTATACATAAAACACTGAATAGGCGGTCTGTCAAGAGGAATGTATTCTTTGTTCCTCTTAATCTCTAAGGGAGAGACAGAGCAGAAGGACAAATTCCCAGTACAGCAAATCTCAGTAAATAGTTACAGACTTCTTGGTAATATATGAAAGGTTGCTCTCATTCTACTGATAACCACCATCCAAACAAGTCTGGGAAAACTGTGTGGGTAGGGGACAGCCTTGGTAGTCCCCTCAGGTGCAAGGACCTTGTCAGCTTACACCTGGTCTCCAACAGATTCCCCTTCTTTGTGTTTTAGGCGGAGTTCATGTAGTCTTATTTGTAGGGATCGGATGCTAGATCCGACGGTTCGGAAGCAAACTGGAAGCAAACAGACAATAGTTGATATCTGGATGGTGGACAAATGGTGGCAATGTAGGTCCGACCCTCTCTGGTTTGGTCCTGGGTAACCTGCAGCGATGTGCAGCTGCTGACTGCTAGCATGGCAAGGTGTCGTCAGCATCTTCTATCTCTGGACTGTTTCTCCTCTTGTCTTCGTGGTTGCAGTAGACCTTCAATTCCTCTCTGTTGTAGGAATCTACATGGTCCTGAAGTTGTTTTCTGAAAATATACAAACATATTCTCGACCAAAAGTTAATAAAGGAATCTTTTCTATAAATTTTACTTGGGATTCTTTTTATTTTTGCCCAAACAATTTTCCTTTTGCCTGTTTTGACACCATGTATGTTTTTCATTGGTGTCTTGCTGTTAGCATTACAAATGAAAACTAATTTTTTAAAGTAAAAATTTTCTAGATGTAATTTACTTACAGGATATTTTTCCTTATATGATATTCTTCCACTATTTCCCCCCCCCCTTTTTTTTTTCATTAATGGAGGGTTTTTGTTACTTTAAATTCTGTCTTAAAATTTTGCTATTGAATTTTAAGAAATATTTTGCCCTGCTTAGAGGCTAAAACCTTTATAACATTTAAAATATAGTTATTAATTTTTATTTGATAAGGCTTTCTATGTAATTTCAAGTATATTAGATCTGTTAAATTTAAAATTTTCCTTTAAGAAGAGAGAATAAATTTCTTTTATTACTCCGGGCCCTTGGAGCTTTCTAAGAATTATCTCTGTTAAAACCTTGAATTTTTAACATGGAAAAAACTATCAAATATATATCTATATCTATATATGATTTAAAGATTATAATACCTTTTATAATTATTTTAAGATATTAATTAGATTTTAAACTAGTTTTTGTATAGAAAAATTTTGGTTGGGATTTCAGAATTAATACTCTTTTTTAATTAGACTAATAAGTAACTTATTTTAAATTCCTAATTATTTTTAGAGAAAACATCATCTTTTATTTTCTTAATAATTTTTTATACTTTAGATATTTAATTACTATAACTATATAATTTCTCCTAATTTAATTTGCACTTTGAACTTTTAAAGCTGGTAAATTAAACAGTAGTTCCTAGATTAATAACGCTTTTATTTTCTCAATCAATTAATAGCTTTAATTCTGTCCTCTAGGTTTTTTATGAGGAAATAAACTCAGATTATTAAACAAGTTTTTATCTTTTGATTAACAGGCCTAGCCTAGCAGCTTGACCTTTTAAAACAGCTATGATTTTTCTTTGCCTGGGGAAATTGAGTAGCAAGCCTGCAAGTATTCAAATGCAAAATTTGTCCTTAAAGAATGACTACTGGCAGGAACTGGTCTACCTGTCCTGCCTGGGGGAAGGGCGTCTACCCTTCCTCTATTTACAAAAGGTATAGCCAGCCCTCACCTGGGCTATTTAGATTTTTATAATTAATATATTATCTATATTTTAACAATTTTTTTGAGATTCTAGAGTTAATTATAATTATTTTAAAGTATTTACTATGGATAAATTCTATAACAGAGACAAATTTACTTATTTTCTTGAAGGCCTTAAAAGTTAACTTTTTAACAAGGTTTATTAGCATTTTAAAAACTCTTTATTATGGAAATGCCAATCCTGCTGCTAGAACCTAGCCTGTGTCTTCTCCTTTTGGTTCCTTTATGCCATCTTTACTTTTTCATGGCGAGAAAGGAAATTTTAAATTAGTATACTGGGAGAGTGGGCTTCTATATTGGCTCTCCACATGTCTCCCTTCCTCCACATCCTGCTTACTTCGGGAGAAGTTTTAGTAACAGATCTGGCCGAATTTCTTTTCATGCTTAAAAGATAGACAGATCTTAAATTTCTTCTTTCTTTTTCGCTTTCTGAAGTAATAACTAATACCCAATTTGGCCAAGATTTGTATTTCCCTCTGAGTTCTTCTATAATTTTTAAATGAAACCTTAAGTAATCTTATTGCGGGAGAGCAGATAGCTCTGCCCTCTCCTGCCACCTTTGAATTTCTCTGTACCAGAGGCGGTTTTAGCAGTGGAGTTTCACTTATTACAGATTTTAAATTCCAAATACAAACTAAGATTTTAACTTGAATAAGAAACCACATTATTTTATGATCGCATAGTCTTCAACATTTGCCTATAAAGGGCATTTTCCCTAGACTCTAGCTGTCCCATGCTTTACTCCCCACTATCAAAAAATTGCTCCTCCCTTACCTTAACCAGTGCACTTTTTATCCAGAGGAGTTCCTCACCCTCTGCTTCCCAAGTCCTCAGGTCCGTGTTCAGGCACCAATTGCCAGGGCCAGCCTGACAGGTTGAACCAAGCTGAGGTAGGGAGGTGGGAATTGAGAAAAGAAAGAAAGACAGGAAAGCGGGATCCAGAGGACTACAGGTCATCGAGAGACTGCAGCAAGTTTATTAACTGCGTAATGCTTTTTATACATAAAACACTGAATAGGAGGTCTGTCAAGAGGAATGTATCCTTTGTTCCTCTTAATCTCTAAGGGAGAGACAGAGCAGAAGGACAAATTCTCAGTACAGCAAATCTCAGTAAATAGTTACAGACTTCTTGGTAAGCTATGAAAGGTTGCTCTCGTTCTACTGATAACCACCATCCAAACAAGCCTGGGAAAACTGTGTGGGTAGGGGACAGCCTTGGTAGTCCCCTCAGGTGCAAGGACCTTGTCAGCTTACACCCGGTCTCCAACACCCTGGGTGTCCATGAGGTGGGATCCCCCATGCTCCCCAACCTGGGGGCATCACAGGCTGCAGTGACCTGCGACTGTAACAGCCCTGCATATGGGCTTTGAAATCCGGGAAACAGCTGTGTTGAGGCCCTGAAAACCGTTTTCAAACTGGGAGCAAAGACCTGACCCCTCCATGATCTCTCAAATTTTGTAGCGAACTTAGGGCCAGCTTTTTGCTTAATTCCTGGGGATCTGTCCTTCCATGAGGAAAGGTACATTCTCGATGCCTTCCAGAGTATAAACCACAGGAAGTTGGGATTTTCCGACCTCTTGGGATCCTCCAATGCATTCACCAGGCTCCACCAGCCCTTACAATTGACCACCTCCAGCTGTTGACCTGGCAGGAAGCCCTAGTCTACCTGAGAATTTCTGGCTGTTCTCTGGGACAAGCCCAACCACTAGGCCTTGTTACCACTTCTGGCTGTCTACGTGTCAGCACCCCATGATGCCATCACCAGTCTCAGCTGATCCTAAGCCCCAAAATCTTAACCACCTCGGGCTGTCCACGTGGCCCCCCCCTTGATGACGTCAGCACTTCTGGCCGGTACCCTGGCCACAATCCCATAACCACCTGACCACTTCAGCCTCTCGATGTGTCCCCTCCACTTAGAGATGTCAGCACTTCTGGCGGGTTTCCGAGCCCCAAACCCATAACCACCTGAGCACTTCAGCCTCTACACGTGGCCCCACCCCCAGGAGGACATTAGCATTTCCTACCTGTCCCTGATCCCCAGCCCTTTATTTAACATAGGTCTTCTGGCTGTTCACCTGTGCCTGACAATATCCTTGGTCACCTCAGCCCTTCAGACTGTCTACATGGCACCTCCCCATTGAGGATATGCACACTTTAAACTGGTTACCGCGTCCCATCCCTTATTCATGTGAGTATTTTCTATTGTTCGCCTGGACCTGGTTCACCTAACCAATGAGCCTCACTGGCTGGCACTTAGCTCATAAGAACAGGGGTGATTTCCCAATCTCTGGAAGTTGGCTAAGGGCCTAACACCCACAGCCCCAGGTAACCTTCTGCTCACAGACTGCCTCTTTCCCTGGGGGATGGTAGCCAGCAGTGCACCCGCAGCACTCCTTTAAAACAACCCTGGGTGTCCATGTGGCCGGGATCCCTAATGCTCCCCAACATGGGGGCATCACACCCTGCAGTGACCTGTGACTCTGACAGCACTGCATATGGGCTTTGAAATCCAGGAAACAGGAGTGTTGAGGTCCTGAAAACCCTTTCCAAACTAAGAGAAAAACAAGGCCCCTACAGGGTCACTTAAATTTCGTACCTAACTGAGGGCCCGCTTTTTGCTTAATTCCTGGGGAACTGTCCTTCCTTGAGGAGAGCTACCTTCTTGCTGCCTTCCAGAGTATGGACGACAGGACATTCGGCATTTTCCGACCTCTTGGGATCCTCCAATGTATTCTCCTGGCGCTACAAGCCTTTACACTTGACCACTTCCAGTGGTTGACCTGGGAGGCAGCTCTGGTCTACCTGAGAATTTCTGGTTGTTCACTCTTCAAGCCCAACCAATCGGCCTTGTTACCACTTCTTGCTATCCATGTGGCCCCACCCCCTGATGACGTCTGCAGTCTCAGCTGGTCCTAGGCCTCAAAATCTTAACCACCTGAACACCTCGGGCTGTCCACGTGTCCCCTCCCCCTTGATGACCGCAGCACTTCCGGCCAGTACCCGGACCCCAATCCCATAACCACCTGACCACTTCAGCCCCTCGATGTTGCCCCTCCCTTTAGTGATATCAGCACTTCCAGCGGGTTTCCGAGCCCCAAACCCATAACAACCTGAGCACTTCAGCCTCTACACGTGGCCCCTCCCCGGTGAGGACGTCAGCACTTTCTGCCTGTCCCGGATCCCCAGCCCTTTATTTACCAGAGCTCTTCCGGCTGTTCACCTGGGCCTGACCATTTCCTTGGTCACAGCAGCCCTTCTGACTGTCCATCTGGCACCCCCCCCGCATTGCGGATAGGAACACTTTAAACAGGTTACCGGGTCCCATCCCTGGGACATGTGACTATTTCCCGTTCCTCCCCCTGCCCAGGTGTACTTCACCAATGAGCCACACTGGCTGACGCTTAGCTCATAAGATCAGGGGTGATTTCCCAATCTCTGGAAGTGGGCTTAAGGGGCTAACACCCACAGCCCCAGGTAATATTCTGCTCACAGACTGCCTCTTTCCCTGTGGGATGGTGGCCAGCAGTGAGCCCCCAGCACTCCTTGAAGACAACCCTGGGTGTCCATGAGGCCGGGATCCCCCATGCTCCCCAATATTGGGGCATCTCACCCTGGAGTAACCTGCGACTCTGACAGCCCTGCATATGGGCTTTGAAATCCGAGTAACACTAGTTTTGAGGCACTAAAATCCCTTTCCAAACTGGGAGAAAAGACTAGCCCCCTCTACGGTCACTTAAATTTCGTGGCGAACTGAGGGCCAGCTTTTTGCTTAATTCTTGGGGAACTTTCCTTCTGTGAAGAGAGCTGCCTTCTCTCTGCCTTCCAGAGTATGCACGATAGGACGTTTAGCAGTTTCCGACCTCTTGGGATCCTCCAATGTATTCTCTTGGCTATACAAACCTTTACACTTGACCACTTCCAGTTGTTTACCTGGGAGGCAGACCTGGTCTACCTGAGGATTTCTGGTTGTTCACTGGGACAAGCCCAACCAATTGGCCTCGTCACCACTTCTGTCTATCCAAGAGTCCCCACCCCTTGATGACCTCAGCAGTCTCAGCTGATTGAGGCACCAAAATCTTAACCACCTGAAAACCTCGGCTGTCCACGTGTCACCCACTTGACGATGTCAGCACTTCTGGCCCTTACCCGGGCCTGAATCCCATAACCACCTGACCACTTCAGCCCCTCGATTTGGTCCCGCCCCCTTAGTGACGTCAGCACTTCCGGCGTGTCCTTGGGCCTCAAACCTACAATCACCTGAGCACTTCAGCCTCTACACGTTGCCCCTTCCACTGTGACTACGTCAGCACTTCCTGCCTATCCCTGATCCCCAGCCCTTTATTTACCAGAGCTCTTCCGGCTGCTCTACTGGGCCTGACCATATCCTTGTTCACCTCAGCCCTTCAGACTATCCACCTGGCACCTCCCCATTGAGAATATGAACAATTTAAACTTGTTACCGGGTCCCAACCCTTGCTCATGTGACTATTTCCTGTTATTCCACCAACCCTGGTTCACCTCACCAATGAGCCACTCTGGCTGTCGCTTAGCTCATAAAAACAGGGGTGATTTCCCAATCTCTGGAATTTGGCTTAAGGGCCTAACACCCAAAGCCCCAGGTAACCTCCTGCTCACAGACTGCCTCTTTCCTGGTGGGATAGTGGCCAGCAGTGCGCCCTCAGCACTCCTTAAAGACAACCATGGGTGTCCATGAGGCCGCAATCCCCCATGCTCCCCAACATGAGGGCATCTCACCGTGCAGTGACCTGGGACTCTGACAGCCCTGAATATGGGCTTTGAAATCCGGGAAACAGCAGTGTTCAGGTCCTGAAAACCCATTCCAAACTGGGAGAAAAGACCAGCCCCCTCTACGATCACTTAAATTTGGTGGCGATCTGATGGCCAGATTTTTGCTTAATTCCTGGGGTACTGTCCTTCTGAGAGGAGAGCTACCTTTTCGCTGCCTTCCAGAGTATGGACCACAGGACGTTTGGCACATTCTGACCTCTTGGGATCCTCCAATGTATTCTCCTGCGTCTACAAGCCTTTCCACTTGACCACTTCCAGTTGTTGACCTGGGAGGCAGCCCCAGTCTACCTGAGAATTTCTGGTTGTTCCTGGGACAAGCCCTACTAATGGGCCTCATTACCACTTTTGGCTGTCCACATGTCCCCACCCCTTGATGAAGTCAGCAGTCTCAGCTGATCCTAGGCCCCACAATCTTAACCACCTGAAAACCTCGGGCTGTTTCCGTGGCTCCCCCTCCCTTGATGACATTAGCACTTACGGCGGGTGCCTGGCTCCAGTCCCATAACCACCTGACCACTTCAGCCTCTCGATGTGGTTCCTCCCCCTTAGTGACCTCAGCACTTCTTCGTGTCCCCAGGCCCCGAACCCATAACCACCTGAGCACTTCAGCCTCCACACGTGGCCCCTCCACCGTGAGGACGTTAGCACTTCCTTTCTTTCGCTGATCCTCAGCATTTATTTACCAGAGCTCTTGCAGCTGTTCACCTGGGCTTGACCATATCGTTGGTCACCTCAGCCCTTCTCACTGTCCACCTGGCACGTCCCCATTTAGGATATGAACACTTTAAACTGGTTACTGTGTCCCAACCCGTGTTCATGTGACTATTTCCCATTGTTCCCCCGGCCCTGGTTCACCTCACCAATGAGCAACACTGGCTGGCGCTTAGCACATAAGAACAAGGGTGATTTCCCAATCTCTGGAAGTTGGGTTAAGGGCCTAACACCCACAGCCCCAGGTAAACTTCTGCTCACAGACTGCCTCTTTCCCGGTGGGATGGTGGCTTGCAATGTGCCCCCAGCACTCCTTTAAGACAACCTTGGGTGTCCATGTGGCCGGGATCTCCGATCCTACTCAACATGGGGGCATCTCACCCTGCAGTGACCTGTGACTCTGACAACACTGTGGGCTTTTAAATCTGGGAAACAGCAGTGTTGAAGACCTGAAATCCCTTTTGATAGTGGGAGGAAAGACCTGAGTCCTCGATGGTCACATAAATTTCTTACCCAACTGACGGCCAACTTTTTGCTTAATTCCTGGAGTACTGTCCTTCCGTAAGGACAGGTACCTTTTCCCTGCATTGCATAGTATAAACCTCAGGAATTAGGCAGTTTCCGACCTCTTGGGATCCTCCAATGCATTCTCCTGGCTCTACCTGCCTTTACACTTGACCACTTCCAGCTGTTGACCTGAGAGGAAATCCAGGTCTACCTGAGGATTTCTGGTTGTTCACTAGGATAAGCCCCAACAATCGGCCTCCTTACCCTTTCTGGCTGTCCACGTTGCCCCTTCCCCTTGATGACATCAGCACTTCCCACGGGTCCCCGGGCCCCAAACACATAATCACCTGAGCTCTTCAGCCTCTACACGTGGCCCCTCCCCCGTGAGGACGTCAGCACTTCCTCCAGGTCCCCGGTCCCCAAGCATTTATCCATCTGATCACTTCCGGCTGTTTACCTGTGCCAGCACATATCCTTTGTTACCTCCGCACTTCTGAGTGTCCACCTAGCGCCTCCCCATAGATGATATGATCACTTTAAACTGGTTACCGGGTCCCAATCCTTGTTCATGTGCCTATTTCCCACTGTTCCTGAGGCCCTTTTTGGCCATACCAATGAACCACACTGACTGGCGCTTAGCTCATAAGAACAGGGGTGATTTCCCAATCTCTGGAAGTTGGATTAAGGGCCTAACACCCACAGCCCCAGGTAACCTTGTGCTCAAAGACTGCCTCTTTCCCGGTGGGATGGTGGCCAGCAGTGCGCCCCCGCCACTCCTTTCAGACAACCCTGTGTGTCTATGAGGCCAGGATTTTTCTTGCTCCCCAACATGGGGGCATCTCACCCTGCATTGTCCTGCGACTTTGACAGCCCTGCATATGGGCTTTGAAATCCGGGAAACAGCAGTGTTGAGGCCCTGAAAACACTTTCCAAATTGGTAGAAAAGACCTGACCCCTTTATGGTCATTTAAATTTCAAAGCGAACTGAGGGCCAGCTTTTTGCTTAATTTCTGGGGAACTGTCCTTCCGTGAGGATAGCTACCTTCACGCTGCCTTCCAGAGTATGGACCACTGGACATTCGGCAGTTTCCGACCTCTTGGGATTCTCCAATGTATTCTCCTGGCTCTACAAGACTTCTCACTTGACCACTTCCAGTTGTTGACCTGGGAGGCAGCCCTGGTTTATCTGAGGATTTCTGGCTGTTTACTGGGACAAGCCCAACCACTGGGCCTCATTACCACTTCTGGGTAACTAGGTGGCCCCTCCCCCTTGATGCACTTCAGGAGGCTCCCGGCGCCACAAACCCATAACCACCTTAGCACTTCATCCTCTGTATGTGGCCTCTCTCCGTTGATGAGGTCAGCACTTCCTGCTGGTCCCCGGTCCCCAAGCCTTTAACCACCAGAGCACTCCCGGCTGTTCACCTGAAGCTGACTATATCCTTGGTCACCTCAGCCCTTCTGACTGTCCAGCTGGCACCTCCCAGTTGATTATATGAACACTTTAAAGTGGTTACCGGGTCCCAACCCTTGTTCATGTGACTATTTCCTGCTGGAAACCGATCATTGTCTCACTAATTAGAAAGGTGTGGACAAGGAACCTTGGAAGGCTGGTCAACCTTGAAGCTCTGAAAGGTCAGAGCCAACCACTCCCTATCTAATTGAGACAATGGTAATTGAGGCAACTTCCCCATCTTGTAATCATGTAAATCCTTACTGATATGATAATCCGCTTATTACCTGCTTAAGGGCTATGGGTGTTTCCCAAAGCTGCTTAAGGGTAATGGGTGTATCCCATAGCCTCAATAAAAGGGATAGCAAGTCCAGAGCCTAGTGGTAGTCTTCCCACTAGAGGTGGGCTCCCGCCTGGCCCCCCAATATTTCCAAATTAATACTTTTCCAAGTCTCTTTTCATTTGTGTGCGGCCTTCTCCAGAAACCGGACCCTGAGTGGGCCCTGAACCACGCGGGACGTGAAAGGGGTTCCCACAATTTCCCCCTATACCCAAGTACCCTCACCAATGAGTCACACTGGATGGCGCTTAGCTCTTTAGAAGAGGGGTGATTTCCAAATCTCTGGAGTTGGATTAAGTTCCTAACACCCAAAGCCCAGGTAAACTTCTGCTCACAGACTGCCTCTTTCCCAGTGGGATGGTGGCCAGCAGCGCGACCCCAGCACTCCTTTAAGAAAACCCTGGGTGTCCGTGAGGCCTGGGATCCACCATTCTCACCCTGCAGTGACCTGCGATTCTGACAGCCCTGCATATGGCCTTTGAAATGCAGGAAACAGCAGTGTTGAGGCCCTGAAAACGCCTTCCAAAGTGGAGGCAAAGACCTGACCCTCCATGGTCACATACATTTCTTAGCGATCTGAGGGCCAGCTTCTTGCTTAATTTCTGGGTTACTGTCCTGTGAGGACAGGTACCTGCTCGCTGCCTTCCAGAGTATAAACCACAGGAAATTGGGGAGTTTCCGACCTCTTGGGATCCTCAAATGCATTCACCTGGATCCACCAGCCTTTACAACTGACCACTTCCAGCTGTTGACCTTGCAGGAAGTCCTGGTCTAGCTGAGGATTTCTGGCGGTTCTCTGGGACAAGCCCAACCAGTAGGCCTCGTTACCACTTCTGGATGTCCATGTGGCCCCTCCCCCTTTATGACGTAGGCAGTCTCATCTGTTCCTAAGCCCCAAAATCCTAACCACCAAAACACTTCAGGCTTTCCACGTGGCCCCTACTTCTTGATGACGTCAGAATTTCCGGCCGATCCCCAGGACCCAAACCCATAATTTCCTGAACACCTCAGTGTCTACACATGGCCCCTCCCCATGATGACGTCAGCACTTCCGGCTGTTCCCGGTCCCCAACCCCTTATCCACCAGACCACTTCCCCTCTGCACCTGGGCCAGACCATATCCTTGGTCACCTCAGCACTTGTGACTGTCCACCTGGCGCCTCCTCATTGATGATATAAACACTTTAAACTGGTTACCATTTACCAACCCTTGTTCATGTGCCTATTTCCCACTGTTCCCCAGGCCCGTGTTCGCCGCACCAATAGGCCACACTGGCTGGCTTCTTTGCTCCTAAGAAGAGGGGTGATTTCACAATCTCTGCAAGTTGGCTTACGTGCTTAACACCAACAGCTTAAGGTAACCTTCTGTTCACAGACTGCCCCTTCCCGGTGGGATGGTGGCCAGCAGTGCACACGCCGCTGTCTTTTAAGACAACCCTGGGTGTCCATGAGGCCTGGGGTCCCCCACACTCACCAACATGGGGGCATCTCACCCTGCAGTGACCTGCCACTCTTACAGCCCTGCATATGGGTTTTGAAATCCAGGAAACAGCAGTGTTGAGGCCCTGAAAACCCTTTCCAAACTGGGAGAAAAGACCTGCCCCCTCCATGGTCTCTTAAAATTCATAGCGAACTGAGGGCCAGCTTTTTGCTTAATTCCTGGGGAACTGTCCTTCCTTGAGGAGAGCTACCTTCTCGCTGCCTTCCGGACTATGGAACACAGGACGTTCAGCACTTTCCGACCAGTTGCGATCCTCCAATGCATTATCCTTGCTCTACCAGCTTTTACACTTGACCACTTCCAGCTGTTAACCTGACAGCAAGCCCTGGTCTACATGAGGATTTTTGATTGTTCACTGGGAGAAGCCCAACCACTTGGCCTCATTACCACTTCTGGCTGTCCACGTGGCCCCTTCCCTTGCTGAGGTCAGCAGTCTCAGCTGGTCCTAAGCCCCAAAATCCTAACCACCTGAACACCTAGGGCTGTCCAGGTGGCCCCTCCCCCTTGATGACGTCAGCACTTCTGGTGTTTCCCGGGGCCCCAAACCCATAACCACCTGAGCACTTCAGCCTCTACACATGGCCCCTCCACTGTGAGGACGTCAGGACTTCCTGCCGGTACCCGGTCCCCAAGCCATTATCCACCAGAGCACTTGCCGCTGTTCAACTGGGCCAGACCATATCCTTGGTCACCTCAGCACTTGTGACTGTCCACCTTGAGCCTCCCCATTGATGATATGAACACTTTTAACTGGTTACCCGATCTCATCCTTTGTTCATGCGACTATCTCCTACTGTTCCCCAGGCCCTTGTTCCCCTCACCAAGGCACCACACTGGCTGGCTACTTAGCTCCTAAGTAGTGATTTCAAATCTCTGGAAGTTGGCTTAAGGGCCGAACACCCACAGCCTCAGGTAATCTTCTGTTCACAGACTGCCTCTTCCCCGGTGGAATAGTTGTCAGCAGTGCGCCCCCATGGCTCCTTTAAGACAACCCTGTGTGTCCATGAGGCCAGGGATCCCCCATGCTCCCCAACATGGGGGCATCTCACCCTGCAGTGATCTGTGACACTGACAGCCCTGCATATGGGCTTTGAAATCCGGGAAATAGCAGTGTTGAGGCCCTGAAAACCCTTTACAAACTGGCAGCAATGACCTGCCCACTCCATGGTCACTTAAATTTCGTAGCGAACTGATGGCCATCTTTTTGCTTAATCCCTGGGGAACTGTCCTTCCGTGAGGAGAGCTACATTCTGGCTGCCTTCCAAAGTATGGACCATAGGAAGTTTGGCAGTTTCCGACCTCTTGGGATCCTCCAATGCATTCTCCTGTCTCTGCCAGCCTTTACACTTTACCACTTCCAGCTGTTGACCTCGCAGCAAGCCCTGGTCTACTGAGGATTTCTGGCTGTTTACTGGGACTAACCCAACCACTTGGTCTGGTTACCACTTCTGGCTGTCCACGTGGCCCCTCCCCCATGATGACATCAGCACTTCCTGCCATTCCCTGGTCCCCAAGTGAAGCATCCATCTTATATTAATAGTGCTGTTTGAAATTTTAACCCTGCTATTTGGCCTCTGTAAATTCTTACTTGCTAAAACTACTCCCAGTTCAGAGAGGCCATTAAACCTTCCCCGGACAAGGTTATCAGTGCTGGCGCCAGGCCAGGCCTCTGGTTGAGGTCTCAAGGCCCCAGCACATACGGGCTCTGTAAGAACTTTCCAAAGGGGCCAGAAACACCTCATATTTGGGAGACAAAGAAGGTAAAAACATATAAATAAGGAAAATTCCTGCATGTTGGGGCCCAGAATTTGAGAGACATTTTTCTTCTGGACCCGCGTGTAATAAATGTAACTCCATCTCTCTAAGTATTGCTTTGTTCTTCTTCGGTTTTCTGTAACGTTATTGGTTCCCTGACCCGAGGAATAACTGTGCTTGGCCTTTTGGCCTCCGGTAAATGGGCCGGGTTTGGGGCCCGGGGAGCCGGATAGGCCTCCGGGAGGTGCCGCTCTGCTGATTTGGCAGAATTGAACCGGGGGACTCCTGGCTCTCCCAGACCTCAGCCCAGGACCCGGCCGGCATCTGGAGAGAGTGGACCGACACTTCTGGACCTGTGGACAGAATCTGTAAGGTAGGGGCCCTGTCAGTTCAGCCCAGTCCAAGTGAGTGGATGGGGAGCTTGATCATCTCCCTGGAAGCCATACTGCTTCCTCAGGCAAATTAATCAGGAGTCAGGAATCAGGTGACTGTTTAAACTCTGGGTAAATATCTGGTAGAAGTCAAAAACTCAGACTAGCTAGTATATAAATGTGGGACTCTGGAGGTGAATGAATTCAGATTAGATTAAGGAATTATGAGTTCACTCTGCTGTTTGTTTGTGTGGGACTAGCCAATTTGCTACCGAGAAGGAGGACTGGATGCAGTCTTAACTCCTCCGGTAGGTCCTCACCAAGACGTTGGTTGAGAATTCCGTTCTGGACCATGGGTGCGGGGAGTGCCCCCATGCCCATCTGGGGAGTTGGGCATTGTTTTGTTTATCTGCTCAGTTCCAGTTTGGGTTAGTCTACTGAGAGAGTGTGAGTATGGATGTTTGTCTGTCTTGGCATAATTATCTGCTCATTAACTGGTCTGTGTGAAGCAAAAGCTACTTTGATTTATTCTGCATTTCTGTTGATTCATCTGGCTAAAATATTTTTATTTATTAAAGGCTGAACCTGTAATGGTCTACAAACGTCTTAAGCAGCGCTGCTGAGTTATTTTTCTCAGAGATGTTTGCTCTCTATCACAGTGGGAGGGAATCACCCCACTTAGCTAATAAAAATTTCTCTCTAATTTTGTATAAGTAAGGGTTTCAGATTGCTCTGATTTGTGAAATTGCTGTATTAAATTGAAATTTTAAAGTCCTAGGGTTAATTTAAAGGTATAAATTTATGACATTTCAAAGAACAAAGAACTTTTATTTATGGCTTTCTTATCTCTTTTGGTGATCAGAGACTTCCAGGGGCAGGGCTTATAGCTCCGCAGGGCAGAGAGATTTACAGGCCCTGTCCCTGCCTGTGACATCATAATCCAACGTGAGCCACCTGTGGTGGAACTAAGGCTGAAGTTATTATTAACTATCTATGGACCCCAGATTCTAATAGCATTTGTAACTGGATTAAAGATCTTTTCTTTCAGGAGGCCTTCCAGGCTTTCAGTTCACAAGAAATCTCCCTACACACCCTTATCTTCCTCCTCCCTATCTTTCCAGGCTGACTAAGAGTCATTTTTCTCCACAGGTCGGACCTCAGCCTTCGAAAGGGAGGACTACTACAGCGGTAGTCTGTAGTTTTCTCTGAAACCCCCACTGTTTCTATTTCTCCCCTCTGTAGGAATTGTCTTCCTCTGACTCACAATTGGGAAGAGAGACAAGCAACTGGACAGGGGGATGGGACGGAGGAGGGAGGGTTGTTGGCAGTTAATTACGAAGCAGGGAGAGATAGGATTTTGTTGATTTTTCTGGCTGCAGACCGTTCTGCTGGCGTAGGGGTATGGTCCAGGTGTCTAATCAAAACTTCACTAGATTCAAGGTCTCAAGTTTTCTGCAAGCATAATTAATCTAGCTGCCCTGGTGATTTAAAACTGGTTGCTAGGCAGACTCATCCCCCAAGAGCCAGATGAAAGAAGGGGGTGAGGGGGGCTGGATGCCTGAGCTGCCCGCAGTGGCCCTGGAAGAAGCCTCAGGAGCAAGAAAAGCGGGGGACAGCAGACATTTACCTGACACTAGAGCTACCCCGCTGCTGCCCAGTGAGTAATGAGCATTTTACAACAAGCAATACAAGACTTAGGCCTTTGGCTTGCTGGCTGCAGCGGTTAAACTGAAAGACCCCCGGAGGGAGACCCTCACTCTGTCCCACAGATCGACGGCAACCCCAATCAACTGCAGGAGGCGTCACTTGATGCAAACAGCAAGAGGATTTATTCCAGCACGCTGGGGCTCGAATCGTAACTCACACTAGAGCAGCGAAGACAAGCCCCGAGCAGAAAATTTTACAGGCTTATAAAGGCAAAAATCACACATTGGGAGGGGTCACACATGTGAGGGAGGAAGAGAGGACAAAGCTGCCAGGAAAATCCAACAGGGCTCGTTAATAACATGTTTAATGACAGGGCTTAAGTTTTCAGTCAACAGTCCCATCTGGTAATCTCATATCTTATCTGTCAGAGCACTATTTGCTCTGTCTGGGGCTATTTCCTGGGACAGCTTTAAGGGTCTCGTTCCCATTGTCAGAGCACTATTTGCTCTGTCTGCTCTTTACTCGGGGCTTGAAAAAGAAAAAATGTTTTATTCTTTCATTCCCCCATTTGCTTTTTGGTAAGTTCTAATCATGGAACTTCTGTCTCTATGTACCCTTCTCCGAGGCTGTCTCCCTGGCGGAGGGACTGGTAGTGCTGTCTGAGCACTAATAACTGTACAGCACTTATTCTTTCCCTGATGAAGGTGACTAGGCGATTTAAGATGCAGGGTCCCAAAGTGAGAATTAAAAGTAGTATAATAAGGGGACCCATCAGGGTGGATATGAGGGTTAGGACTACTTATCGGCGGGAGGTGTGCCAACAGGAGCAGGAACACGGTGAATGCAGAGCTTGAGGGGATTGTCCATTTTTTCCACTTTCCACTCTGGGTCTGGTGGTGGTGCGGGCTTGACATGTGAAGCGTGGATCCAGGCGGCGATGCCATCGACCTTCACTGCAGTCGGTGTTGTGAGCAGCACTATGTATGGTCCTTTCCACCTCAGTTCCAAGTTGGCCGCACGGTGGCGCCGAATGTACACCGAGTCTCCGACCTGGAACTGATGAGGTAGTTGCAGGTCTCCTGGCTTGTAGGCCTCGGCCAACCGATTCCACACCTCCCTCTGCACAGTCTCAAGGGCTTTCAATCTGGCGTACAGAGATTGAGAGGAGTAAGATTCTGGGGAAGGGAGGTGCTGGATGGTAATGAGTGGGGGGAGAGTCCCATAAAGAATTTCAAAAGGAGTTAGCTTGAGGGAGCCAGGGGTATTGCGTACCCGAAACAAAGCAAAGGGAAGGAGGACTGTCCAGTCTGTTATGCCAGTCTCTAAGGATAATTTAGTCATGACCTCTTTTAAAGTTCTATTCATTCTTTCTACCTGTCCTGAGCTTTGGGGCCTATAAGCACAATGTAATTTCCAATCAAGCCCCAGGATTTTGGCCAGTCCCTGACTTACCTGGGCAACAAACGCAGGGCCGTTGTCTGACCCAATTACCTTGGGCACCCAGAATCTCAGGAAGATGTCTTCTAGTATTTTCTTGGCCACCACCTGAGCAGTCTCCCTCTTGGTAGGGAAGGCTTCAACCCATCCTGAAAATGTATCTATGAATACCAATAAGTATCTGTATCCATACCTGGCTGGCTTTACCTCAGTGAAGTCTACCTCCCAGTAACTCCCAGGGCGGTCTCCTCGGAGCCGCTTGCCCTGAGATAGCTTGCTGGGCTGGGTGTTCACCATCTGGCAAGGCTTGCATTCTTTTACAGTTGTATCTGCGAGCTCCCCTAGTTTCATGATGTAATACGGTGAAGACTGGACTATAGTTTTTAAATGTTTTGGGCCCAGATGAGTTAGCTTATGAAGGTGTCTAAGAAAAATGATAGCCTGCTTTTCAGGGAGGATTCTTTTTCCTTCTGTAGTTTCCCGGATCCCCTCTGGAGTCTCCAGGCGAAATCCTAATCTGTCCATTCTCTCAAGGTCTGATTCTGAATATTCAAAGTTCCTGATAGAGGGATATACCGCATCCTCAGGGTGAGACCCCGGTTTTTCCCCAGACAAAGATAGGATGTTGAGTCCCTGAGCCGCCCGCTTGGCTTCTCTGTCAGCCCTTTGGTTCCCTCTGGCAACCCTGGACCCTCTTTTCTGATGTCCAGGACAGTGAATAATGGCCACTTTTTTAGGAAGGTGAACGGCCTCTAACAGGCTTAGAATTTCTTCTTTATTTTTGATTTCCTTCCCTGCCGAGGTTAGTAGCCCCCGCCTCCGGTAGATGGCCCCGTGGACATGGGCAGTAGCAAAGGCATACCTGCTATCAGTGTAGATGTTAATCTTCTTCCCTTCTGCCAATCACAGAGCCTGAGTCAGAGCTAGTAACTAGGCCTTCTGAGCCGACGTCCCTTCGGGTAGGCTCCTTGCCCAGATAATTTGCTCATCATCCACTACCGCCGCCCCGGCCACCCTTTTACCTTCTATTATGTAGCTGCTTCCATCAGTGAACCAGGTCAGCTGAGCGTCTGGCAAGGGCTGGTCTCAAAGGTCCCTTCGGGTCCCCGTTTCTTCTGCCAGTATCTCTTGACAGGTATGCAGCACACTCTCCTGGGTGGACGTGTCAGGTAGTAGGGTAGCTGGGTTGAGGATGGCAGGCGGCCCGAACTGGATCCTGTCTTCATTCAGTAGGAGACTCTGGTAGTGTGTCATGCGGGCGTTGGACAGCCACCAATCAGGGGGCTGTCTGATGATGCTCTCCAAGGAGTGGGGGGCAATGACCGTTAGCTTCTGTCCCATAGTTAATTTGTCAGCATCTTTCACTAATATTGCCACTGCCGCCACGGACCTCAGACAGGCAGGCCAACCACTAGCAACGGGATCTAGCTTCTTGGAGAGGGCAGCTACCGGCCTCTTCCATGTCCCTAGAGGCTGGGTCAGCACCCCTCGGGCTACTCCCCTTCTCTCGTCCACAAATAGGACGAAGGGCTTTGCTACGTCCGGCAATGCCAGGGCTGGGGCTGACAGTAATGCCTTCTTGATGTCATCAAAGGCTTGCTGTTGGCCATTACCCCACTCAAACAGGGCACCCTCTCTAGTCAGAGGATAGATGGGAGCTTCCAGGGTAGCGAACCCGGGGATCCACAAGCTGCAAAACCCCGCAGTCCCTAAGAATTCTCGCACCTGGCGGGGTGAGCGAGGAACGGGTATCTGAGTCACAGTTTGTTTTCTGGCCTCTGTTAGCCATCTCTGCCCCCCTTTGAGGGTGTACCCCAGGTACGTTACCTCCTTTTGGCAGATCTGGGCCTTCTTAGTGGAGGCCCGATATCCTAAGCGGGCGAGTTCTTCTAGCAGTAGTCCCGTGCCTCGTTGGCACTCTTCCTCTCTGTGGCCCCGGCCAGTAGTAAGTCATCTACATACTGCAGAAGTGTTACCTGGGGATGGCTGGCACAGAAGCGGGCTAAATCTTGGTGAAGAGCTTCATCGAAGAGGGTCGGAGAATTCTTGAACCCCTGGGGTAACCGGGTCCAAGTCAGTTGTCCTGTAGTCCCAGAGTCAGGGTCCCTCCACTCGAATGCAAAGATGTTCTGGCTGGAAGGGTGTAGTCGTAGGCAGAAGAAAGCGGCCTTTAAATCCAAGACAGTATACCAAATATGATCCGGGGGGAGAGAGCTCAACAAGCTGTAAGGGTTAGGTACAGTGGGGTGGATGTCCTGTACCCGCTTGTTCACTTCCCTTAAGTCCTGTACTGGGCGATAGTCTCCTGTGCCAGGCTTCTTAAAAGGTAACAGGGGAGTGTTCCATGGCGACTGACACTTCACTAGGATGCCCTGCTGAAGGAGGTGCTGGATATGGGGCCTAATTTCTTCCCGGGCCTCCTTAGGCATGGGGTATTGGCGTACACCCACAGGAGTTGAAGTGGCCTTCAGCTCTATGACTACGGGCGGCCTTTCTGCAGCTAGTCCTGTTCCAGCTGTCTCGGCCCACGCTCCCGGATACCTGTTCAACCAGTCATTTATGTGACTTTTCTCTGCTCCCTGTTCCTCAAAAAGTCTGTGTTCATCATCTAGGCGTATGGTCAGGGCGGTAGCCATTCTCTTGCTTTGGGTCACCACCAGGCCATCAGGGGTGAAAGTAATCTGGGCTCCCATTTTGGTTAGGAGATCTCTCCCAAGTAGGGGCACAGGGCACTCGGGGATGACTAGAAACGAGTGGGTTACCCGTCCCGTTCCTAAGTCTACCATTCTTCGGGTAGTCCATGAGTACTGTTGGTGCCCTGTGGCTCCTATGACCCATGATTTCTTGTGGGAGACGGGTCCAGATGGTTCGAGTAGGACCGAGTGTTGAGCCCCAGTGTCTACTAGGAATTCAACTGGCTTTTCCTCCACCTTTAGTGTTACCCTAGGCTCGGGGAGGGGTTCCGAGCCCCGTCCCCGCTAGTCTTCTTCTTCCTCCAGAGCTAACACTTTCTTGGAGGATCCGTTCTTCTTCTTCTTAGGGCACGCTCTAGCCCAGTGACCTTTTTCTTTGCAGTAGGCACACTGGTCTTTGTCTAATGGGGTGCGGTTGCCCAGGTTACCTGATTTTTTAGCCCTGCCCTGGGTTTGTTCCTGGCCTCTCTCACCTACTACTGCGGCCAAAATTTGTGTCAGGTTCTTCTCCTGCCTGCGATCCCTTTTGCTTTCTCTTTCCTCTCTTTCCTTTTCTTTTCTTTGTTCTTTTTCCTCCTCAGTTTCCCTCTTATGATATACTTTCTCTGCCTCCTTAACTAAATCCTGCAGGGTATAGTCTTGTAACCCTTCTATTCTCTGCAACTTTCTTTTAATATCTATTGCTGACTGCCCTATGAAAGCCATGGCCACGGAATCCCTTTGCCCCTCAGAGGTAGGGTCAAATGGGGTGTAGTGCCTGAAAGCTTCCATTAAGCGTTCAAGAAATACTGACGGGGGTTCCGTGGCCCCCTGGATAACCTCTCTTACCTTAGCCAAATTAGTGGGGCGTCTCGCTGCCCCACGGAGGCCGGCCACTAGAGTCTGGCGATAGACTGTCAGTCGCTCCCTACCTTCTGCCGTGTTGAAATCCCAGTTAGGCCTGGAGAGGGGGAAGGTAGTCTCGATGATGTTGGGGAGCTGGGTAGGTCGTCCATCTGCTCCTGGTACATTCTTCCTTGCCTCCAATAAAATCCTCTCCCTCTCCTCAGTAGTGAAAAGGGTCTGTAGTAGCTGCTGGCAATCATCCCAGGTGGGCTGATGAGAGAACATCAAAGACTCCACCAGCCCGGTTAAGCGCTGGGGGTCCTCTGAAAAGGGAGGATGATTAGTCTTCCAATTATACAGATCTGTGGAGGAAAAAGGCCAGTACTGGAGGGGCTGAAGAGGAGCCGGTCCACCATCCGTTGCCACCGGCGGGGCCCGTAAGCCCTTAGGGGGAGGGCGATGGTGGTGTCGGGAGTCATTCCACAGCGGCTCCTGGTGCCCTGCGCAGGCCCCGGCAGAGACTCCTTAGGGGGAGCAGAGGGGGCAGCTGCAGGTGCCGGCGGTGCTTCTGGCTCTTCCCGACCCCCTACGGGAACCAGGGCAGGAGGATACGGGGGAGGTGAGTCAAGGAGAAGGAGGTCAGACTGGATTTCTGGATAAATCTTCTTGGGGGGGTCCGAGTGACTGGATTTCTCCCCAGAACTGGGAGATTGGACGGCTAGAACTTGAGTGGCCGGCCGGGGCTTGGGTTTTACAACCCAAGGTCTAACCCAGGGGGGTAAATTTTGCACCAGGTCCTGCCAGACCACGATGTAGGGCTGCTGATCCGGATGGGCTCCAGGTTCTTTCTGAAAAACAATCTCCTTAACAGCAAAAATAACAGATAGGTCAAAGGTTCCTTCTGTTGGCCATCCTATATTAAAAGCAGGCCATTCTGAGGAGCAGAAGGTCCGCCATGGACCTTTCTTGATCTCAACTGATAGGTCTCGACCTCTTCCCTTAACTTCAGTCCAATGGTCTAAGGTCAGACTAAGAGGGGTTATCACAGTCTGTCCCATCGTCAGTTCGTACGTCGTCAGAAACACAAATAACAAAAATATTACAGACACGAGGACCCACTTACTCCACCTTGTCCGCCACAAACACGCAACAGAATCAGATGGGCGCGATTTTGACAATCTCTGATCCAATAGTAGAACCCGATCAGCGCCCTTACAGTAGGAGACTACCAGGCGTCCCTGGCTCTCCTCCACCCTTGGGGCGTCCCCCAGGGCTGCAACCTGTGGCCCTCCAGGCACGTCTACCAACCACTGTTCGGCCACTCTCACGAGTCGCCGAACGGCTGCAAAACCGAAAGCGCGCAAACAGAGCCAGACCAACTAACAATACACAAGACAAAGACAGACAACCTCGGGGTACCACTTCTTACCTCCAAGGTCGACTCCGCAGATGAGGGGGGGCCGTCAGATCCCGGACGAGCCCCCAAATGAAAGACCCCTGGAGGGAGACCCTCACTCTGTCCCACAGATCGACGGCAACCCCAATCAACTGCAGGAGGCGTCACTTGATGCAAACAGCAAGAGGATTTATTCCAGCACGCTGGGGCTCGAATCGTAACTCACACTAGAGCAGCGAAGACAAGCCCCAAGCAGAAAATTTTACAGGCTTATAAAGGCAAAAATCACACATTGGGAGGGGTCACACATGTGAGGGAGGAAGAGAGGACAAAGCTGCCAGGAAATTCCAACAGGGCTCGTTAATAACATGTTTAATGACAAGGCTTAAGTTTTCAGTCAACAGTCCCATCTGGTAATCTCATATCTTATCTGTCAGAGCACTATTTGCTCTGTCTGGGGCTGTTTCCTGGGACAGCTTTAAGGGTCTCGTTCCCATTGTCAGAGCACTATTTGCTCTGTCTGCTCTTTACTCGGGGCTTGAAAAAGAAAAAATGTTTTATTCTTTCAAAACCAGAAGCCAGTGACTGCTACTAGCCTTCCTGCAGCCCCAGGAATAGAGCAGCAGGCCTGCGATCTGTAAAAGCAGCAGATAGAGCTAGTGAAAGCTCCCTGTTTGCAAATGTACTGAAAGGGTTCAGTACCTGTTGCTGCTGGAAGAGGAGGAGCTGAGATCCCTTTCCAGTGCACTCCTTTGGGAGAGGCCTGGTCCCTGCTCTGCCACAAAGGGGTCTGGCAGGAAGACAAGGGGTCTAATACCCAAGCCACTGCCACAGAAGCGTTTTGCAATATGCAAAGCTATTTCTAAGTGCAACTCTGGCTGGTTTGGACTGGCAGCTTAAAGTCAAAGAGCAAAGGAAAGGCATTCTCCCTGGACCGGGGAGCCTTCAGGACTTTGAGATTCTCCAAGAGAGAAGGAGTCTGACTGAGCGATGGCAGAGACCCTGTTGGGTTAGAAGGACCTAAGGTCACATGTTAAAATTATAAATTACGGCTTTCTAGGCAGATGTCCAAGCCCAGATATGTAGGGGTTAAGCTGCCTGTTTACAGCAAAACAACTTTCTCCCATGCCGGAATAAAATTTAGGGAAATTAGACAAGCTGTGTTTGTGGCTAGAAAGGAGAACTGGCCACCATGCACAGCCCTGACAGTGACCTGTAGAAAGCTGTATAATAGATTTAGATGATAACTGCGACTTCATGGACATGACTCCAGAAAGACGAGGACAATTTTGCTTTGTGTAGGAAGGTCAAGAATAGACCTTAGTCACCTCCATAAGATATTTGTATAGCCCTACCATATGACATATATGGTAGCAGAAGATTTGGCTACCTAAGGTGGCCACAGTGCCAATGTTACTGTCTTGCAGGCCTGTGTGACCATGCCCATGTCAGGGGTGGCACAAACCTCAACTTTAGGAAACTGGGGAAGGCCTGTTTGGAACAGAGGGAAGTAGTGAGTACCAGCCCTTTGTTACAGGAATTACAGACCACATGAGGTCCTGTGACATATGAGACCCTGTAAAGCAATAAAGCTCCCTTAGTCCTTTCTCAGAGGGTATGTCACCCCTCCCAAAGACCATATGAAATTTTAAGGACAAGTTAAGTAGGGGGAACCCTACTACAAGGATAGCTATAATTGTCTACTTGAATATAGACACATTTTGAATTTCTCCTTGTCATTTGAAGACAGTTATATTGCTCTGAAGAATCCATAGAAAGGACTGACAAGGAAAATCAGAAGATCTTAAAGCAGGTCAGTATATTTTTCTCCTTATATAATTCCTTTGAAATTTGGCAATGCTTAATAAATCATGGCAATACATTTCTCTGCATAAATTCAATAAGACCAGTTTCTAATAGTGGTTTTATTGACTGGAAACTTTGACTGGAGTGTCATGTTTTAAAGAGCCCTGTCTGAACTCTGAAGACTTGAAGCCAATAAGAGTGCCAAGGAAAAGCCTGCTATCCTGCTTGGGTGCCCTGAAAATGGCTGGCGCTGGAGCGTCAGGCCCATGCCCTACCACTATTGGTGGTTGGTCAGAGTAGAAGGGGAGCAATAAGGACGACTCTGCGTCCCTGCGGAACTCCACACACTCTAGGCTGAGACGAGTAGCAGAGCTACTGAGATGGGCCTTAAAACCTAGGGTGTGGGCCCAAGTGGAGTCGCTGCAGTTGAGGGATTCACCTAACTCAGCAGATACTACAGGCAGGCCAGATGGCAGCTGGATGGCTTGGCTTCCTGGCCCTACGGGGCACAATAAGATTCATTCATGAAATTTCGGCAAAGGTAGTCAGTTACCATTCTTTCCTTTTTATTATTATTCTTTTTAAATTAAGGTATTATATGTGTACATATCTTACCATTGCCACCCCCCCACTCCCATAAATGCCCTCACCCCCAATGTTTTGCATCCGTTGGTTACTCTTATATGCATGCATATAAGTCCTTCAGTTGATCTCTTATTTCCCCCACCTCTCCCTAAACTTCCCGCTGTAATTTGACAGTCTGTTTGATGCTTTACTGCCTCTGTATCTATCTTTTGTTCATCAGTTTATAATGTTTTTCATTATCCCCAAATGAGTGAGATCATGTGGTATTTTTCTTTCATTGACTGGCTTATTTCACTTAGCATAATGTTCTCTAATTCCATCCAGGTGCCTACAAATGGTAGTAATTCCTTCTTTTTTATGGCAGCATAGTATTCCATTGTGTAGATGTACCATAGTTTTCTAATCCAGTCATCTGCTGATGGGCACCTAGGCTGTTTCCAAATCTTAGCTATTGTAAATTGTGCTGCTATGAACATAGGGGTGCATATATCCTTTCTGATTGGTGTTTCTAGTTTCTTAGGATATATTCCTAGTTGGGGGATTACTGGGTCAAATGGGAGTTCCATTTTCAGTTTTTTGAGGAAACTCCATACTGTTCTCCACAGTGACTGCACCAGTCTGCATTCCCACCAGCAGTGTATGAGGGTTCATTTTTCTCCGCATCCTCGCCAACACTTGTCGTTTGTTGATTTGTTGATGATAGCCATTCTGACAGGTTTGAGATGGTATCGCATTGTCGTTTTGATTTGCATCTCTCGGATAATTAGTGACTTTGAGCATGTTTTCATGTGTCTCTTGGCCTTCCTTCTGTCTTCTTTCGAAAAGATTCTATTTAGGTCCATTGCCCATTTTTTTTATTGGATCATTTATCTTCCTTTTATTAAGTTGTATAAGCTGCCTGTAGATGTTGGAGATTAAACCTTTTTCAGTGATAACATTTGCAAATATGTTCTCCCATACAGTGTGCTATCTTGTTGTTTTGTTGATGGTTTCTTTTGCTGTGCAAAAGCTTTTTATTTTGATGTAGTCCCATTTGTTTATTTTCTCTTTGGCTTCCATTGCCCTAGGGGCAGTATCAGTGAAAAAGTTCTTTTGGCATATGTCTGAGATTTTGCTGCCTGTGGATTCCTCTAGTATTTTTATGGTTTCCCGTCTTATATTTAAGTCCTGTATCCATTTTGAGTTTATTTTTGTGTATGGTGTAAGTTGGTAATCTAGTTTCATTTTTTTGCATGTATCTGTCCAATTTTCCCAACACCATTTATTGAAGAGACTGTCTTGACTCCATTGTATGCTCATGCCTCCTTTGTCAAATATTAATTGTGCATATTGGTTTGGGTCGATATCTGGATTCTCTATTCTATTCCATTGATCTCTATGTCTGTTCTTGTGCCAGTACCAGGCTGTTTTGAGGACAGTGGCTTTGTAATACAGCTTGAAATCTGGTATTGAGATCCCTCCTACTGTATTCTTCTTTCTCAGGATTGCTGTGGCTATTCGGGGTCTTTTTTTATTCCAGATGAATTTTTGGAGAGTTCTTTCTGGGTCTGTGAAATATGCCATTGGTATTTTAATGGGGAGTGCATTGAATCTATAGATTGCTTTGGGTAGTAAGGACATTTTAATGATGTTGATTCTAACAATCCATGAACATGGTATGTTCTTCCATCTGTTTACATTTTCCTCTATCTCTTTTTTCAGTGTCCTGTAGTTTTCCGCGTATAGGTGTTTTACCTCCTTGGTTAAGTTTATTCCTAAGTATCTTAATGTTTTTGGTGCGATGGAAAATGGGATTGCTTTTTTAGTCTCTCTTTCTGTAAGTTCACTGTTGGTGTATAGAAATGCCATAGATTTCTTGGCGTTAATTTTGTATCCTGCTACATTGCCGAATTCATTTCTTAAGTCTGTTAGTTTTTTGATGGAGTCTTTTGGGTTTTTTATGTACAATATCATGTCATCTGCAAATAAGGACAGCTTTACTTCTTCTTTTCCAATTTGGATGCCTTTTATTTCTTCTTCTTGTCTAATTGCAATGGCTAATACTTCCAGTACTATGTCAAACAGGAGTGGTGAGAGTGGGCATCCCTGTCTTGTTTCTGTTCTTAGGGAAAATGGTTTTAGTTTTTGCCCATTGAGTATGATGTTAGCTGTGGGTTTATAATATATAGCTTTTATTTTTTTATTTTTTTAAAATATATTTTATTGATTTTTATACAGAGAGGAAGGGAGAGGATAGAGAGTTAGAAACATCGATGAGAGAGAAACATCGATCAGCTGCCTCCTGCATGCCCCCTACTGGGGATGTGCCCGCAACCAAGGTACATGCCCTTGACCGGAATCGAACCTGGGACCCTTGAGTCCGCAGGCCGATGCTCTATCCACTGAGCCAAACCGGTTTCGGCCATATATAGCTTTTATTATGTTGAGGTATGATCCTTCTATTTCCACCTTGTTGAGAGTTTTTATCAAGAAAGGGTGTTGGATTTTGTCAAATGCTTTTTCTGCAACAATTGATATGACTATGTGATTTTTATCTCTCAATTTGTTTATGTGATGTATCACGTTTATTGATTTGCAGATATTGTACCATCCTTGCATTCCTGGGATAAACCCTACTTGGTCATGGTGTGTGAACTTTTTGATGTACTGCTGGATCCGATTTGCTAGAATTTTGTTGAGGATTTTGGCATCTACATTCATGAGGGATATTGGCCTGTAATTCTCCTTCATTGTGTTGTCTTTATCTGGTTTTGGTATTAGGTTGATGCTGGCTTCATAGAAGGAGCTTGGAAGTATTCCTTCCTCTTAAATTTTTTGGAATAGTCTGAGTAGGATAGGTTTCAGTTCTTCCTTGAATGTTTGGTAAAACTCTCCTGTGAAGCCGTTTGGCCCCGGGCTTTTGTTTGCTGGAAGCTCTTTGATGACTGCTTCAATTTCTTCCATAGTTAGTGGCATGTTGAGCTGTTTAGATTCTTCCTGATTGAGTTTTGGAAGGTTATATTTTTCTAGGAATATGTCCATTTCCTCCAGGTTGTCCAGTTTGTTGGAATAGAGTTGTTCGTAGTATTTTTTAACAATCCTTTGTATTTCGGCGGGATCTGTTGTTATTTCACCTCTTTCATTTCTGATCTTGTTTATTTGGGTCCTCTCTCTTTGCTTGTTGGTGAGCCTGGCTAGAGGTTCATCAATCTTGTTTATCCTTTCAAAGAACCATCTCTTGGTTTTGTTGATCTTTTGTATTGTTCTTGGGTCTCTATGTCGTTTATCTCTGCTCTGATCTTTATTATTTCCTTCCTTCTGCTTACACTGGGCTTTTCTTGTTGCTCTTTTTCTAACTCTTTGAGTTGTTGAGTTAGGTAATTTATTACCATTGTTTCTTGTTTTTTTACAGTAGGCTTGTAGAGCTATGAACTTCCCTCTAATGACTGCTTTCGTTGTGTCCCATAGATTTTGGATTGTAGTGTTTTCATTGTCATTTGTTGCCATGATGTTTTTTATTTCTTCTTTGATCTCTCTGGTAACCTAGTCATGGTTTAATAGCATGCTGTTTATTCTCCATGTGTTTGATTTCTTTGGGTTGTTTTTATTGTAGTTGATTTCCAGTTTTATGCCACTGTGGTCTGAGAAGATGCTTGATATGATTTCTATATTCTTGAATTTGAAGAGACTTTGCCTATGTCCCAACATATGGTCTATCTTTGAAAATGACCCATGTGCACTTGAGAAGAATGTATATTCTGTGGCTTTGGGATGAAATGTTCTGCAGATGTCAATTAAGTCCATCTGGTCTAGTGAGTCATTTAGGATTGATGTTTCTTTGCTGATTTTTTGTTTAGAGGATTTGTCCAATGGTGATAGTGGGGTATTAAAGTCTCCTACTATGATTGTATTGCTTTCAATCTCTCCCTTGATATCCTCCAGGAGTTTTTTTTATGTATTTGGGTGCTTCTGTATTGGGTGCATATATGTTTACCAGAGTTATTTCTTCTTGTTGGATTGCTCCCTTTAGTATTATGAAGTGGCCTTCCTTAATCTCTTGTTATGTCCTTCACTTTGAGATCTAATTTGTCAGATATAAGTATTGATACCCCAGCTTTTTTTTCAGTTCCATTTGCCTGGAAAAACTTTTTCTATCCCTTCACCCTCAGTCTGTGTGCATCTTTTCTTCTGAGGTGGGTTTCTTGTAGACAGCAGATATATGGGTCGTGTTTTCTTATCCAATCCATTACCCTATGTCTTTTGATTGTGTCATTTAATCCATTTACATTTAAAGTTATTATTGATAGGTACTTATTTGTCGCCATTCCTATTCTTTACCCCTGTGTTCCTTCTTCGCATCCTCTTTCTTTTTTTTTTTTTTTTTACAGCAGACCCTTTAGCATTTCTTGCATTGCTGGTTTGGTGGTAATAAATTCCCTTAGTCCTTTTTTGTCTGTTAAGCTCCTGATTTCACCTTCAATTTTGATTGATAGCCTTGCTGGGTACAGTATTCTTGGATTCAGACCCTTCCTTTGCATGACTTTGTATATTTCATTCCATTCCCTTCTGGCCTGATGAGTTTCTGTTGAGAAATCAGTTGCTAGTCTGATGGGGGTTTCTTTGTATGTAACTTTCTGTCTCTCTCTTGCTGCTTTTAAGATTCTTACTTTGTCGTTGGTGTTTGCCCATTTAATTATAATGTGCCTTGGCGTCGGTCTTTTGGGGTTCATTTTGCTTGGGACTCTGTGAGCTTCTTGGATTTGTGTGGGTTTTTTCTTCCCTATATCAGGGAAATTTTCTGTCATTATTTCTTCAAACAGGTTTTCTATTCCTTGCTCAGCTTCCTTTCCTTCTGGAACCCCTATTATGCGGATGTTGTTTTTTTTCATGTTGTCCCAAAGTACCCTTAGGCTCTCCTCCTGCCTTTTAATTTTTTTTTTCTAGAAGTTGCTCTACTTGGGTATTTTTTCCCATCTTTTCTTCTAGCTCACTGATGCGGTCCTCTGCTTCTTCTAGTCTACTCTTGATGCTTTCTATTGAGTTCTTTACAGCAGTGATGTCATTTTTCATTTCTTTTTGGTTCTTCTTCATTTCCTCTTGGTTCTTGCTTATATTGTCTAATTTGTCTTCCATTCTTTTCAGCCACCTAATGACCATTTCTCTGAATTCTTTATCTGGAAGGTTGCTTGCCTCCATTTCGTTTACTTCCTTTTCTGGTGATGCTTGCTTTTCTTTCATATGCTGGCTGTTTCTTTGTCTCCCCATGGTCTCTCTTCTCTGGGTGTCTGGTTATGTAGTTCTCTCTCTCCTGCGTTGATTTAAAGGCACAAAATACAGCACTACCTGGTACAACACACAAGGCACTGAACAGAAATGTATTCATGATATTAATAACCTCCAATAAAGGTGACCACCAGAGAAAGGCAAATTAGGGGATAGGAGAAAAAGAAGAAGAAGAAAAAGAAAGAAAGGAAGAAAAAAAAAGGAGTGTCAAAATGAAATTGGGAAAAGGGAAAGAAAAAAAAAAGTAAGAGAGACAAGAAAGAGACTAAGAGAGAAAGGGGAACAGACTATATATATTGGGGATAAAACTCCAATAGAACAATCACTAATCCCAGCAAATGCCAGCAACAAGTACCTGGGGATTAATACAAACTACAACACCAACTAATATTGAGTGAGGCAAGAGAAAACAGAAGCACAAAACAAACAAAAAATAAACAAAAGAAGAATAAGCAAAACAATCTCACAGAAAAGCATAAAAATTCGATATAATCTACATTCAAGCAAAGAACAACAAAAGAACAGAGAGAAAAACAATTTTTTGGATAGTTAAGACAGCGAAGAGAGAGGTGTGTATGGACTTGGAGCAGGGGATTGGAGATTAGATATGTAAGTAGGGTGCAATTTTAACAAGGGGTAAACAGAAAGAATAGGGAAAATCTAAAGCAGGAAAGGGGTAAGATAACCTGGACACCAAAAAGGGGAAGGTTAGGAAGAGAGTGATGGCATAAAGGTAGAGTTGAGATAGAGTAAAACGATGCTAAAGGAAAGATAAAAATAGAATGTAGAACACTAATCCCAAAATAAAATGAAGAGAAAATAAAATGACACTTAATAAAAAAAAAAGTTAAAATAGCAGTAGTAATAATACGGATTGAAAATAAAAATGTAATAATTAAAAAGGTAAAATGAAGTGAGGAAAAAAGAAAAAAAATTAGTTTCTTGAGTAAAAGATGGAAAAAATGAAAATAAAAAAATAAAAAATAAATAAAATATGGAGTAGTGAAGGTCATTCACTTCCTCCATTGTTCTGTTTGGCACGCCTGTTTCTCAGTCCGGACAGTATTGCAGTTCCCTGCGTTCCACTGCTCTTCAGTGTTGTAAGCCAGTCCTGATTTTAAGCAGGCGGTGTGTCTTAATTTCTCGTATTCCTTTATTTGTATTACACAAGAGTCAATTTGTGATTCAGCCCCTGGGTGCCAGTGTTTCTGTAATGACTTCCGGGTCTATCTATGGCCTCTCTAGGCAGTGTTAGAGCCTTCTTTCCCTGTGGCACTCACTACCGGTTTGTGGGAGTGGGCTGCCTCCGAGCTGGCTCTCCGATGGTCACTCCCCGCTCTGATCCCCAGGTTCCAGAAAAACAACTTTCCCCTGCAGTCTCCCAGGGTGCTCCCAACTGGGTGATCCTATGTATTGGGCTTAGTAATGAGAAGCAAGAATTTCAAGAGGAAAAAGCCCAAGTGTGCGAACTCGGGGGCTGCGCATAAGTCTAAGCAGCTGGCACACCCCTGAAATTCTTAGGGTGTCCCTGCACGTCAGATCAAAATGGGTTGCTTTTTAGAGATCCCTTCTGTTAGCAGCTCTGAGGACCCCCTTCCACATTCACAGATCACGCCAGCCCCAGCAGCCACGGATTTTTCTAGGCACAGACTTCCCTGGTCCTCCAGCTCCCGCAAAACGCGTGTTCCTCTCTCCCGCAGGGACCAGAGACCTCACCTTATCCCAGGCGAAATCTGACCTTTCCGTGGTGGAGTGTAGAGCTCCTCTGAACCTGTGTGTTTGCGCCAATTGGGGAGCGTTGTTCTGGGGTTCGCAGCTGTTCCTTGGGTGCTGCAGTTGTGGATTCTCAGGCTTCCGATAAGCTCCACTTTCCGGCTCAAGATGGCACAGACTCGGCGTCCAAGCCCGCAGCTCTGGGAGGGGACCCAGCCGCAGTGGGGGCTGCCCGGTCAGGGGAACCCTGTCTAGCAGTCCGCCACCTTCTTCTGGAGTTCAGCTGTCCCCCAACTTGCCAACAAACACTCCTCGTGCGACCCTCAGCTGTTCTTTCTTTCTGCTCCGGGACAAGGCTCAGAACACCTCTGTTTATTCCGCTGCCATTTTTTCAAGCGTCAGTTACCATTCTTGTTGTGTTTATGCAAACAATCAGGCCAAATTAAATACAATAGGTAAATTAGTCTTTATCTGGCTCTTTTGATAAACATAGAGGTAATTTTGAGGAGAAAAATTCTATTTCAATAGAGGTCATTAAAACTGAAATGTTTTCTTTCCCGTCCCTGGACCATTTGTTACAGTTTGTCTCCTCCAGGTCACAAGTCCACCTACTTCTGGGCCCAGTCCTCATCATCCCTGTGACAGACAGGAAGGAACTCTTGGTTCTGAGAGAAAACTCCATCCCTCCTCAGCATGAAGCTTCTACAGAAGAAATTCAATGTCCATTTTCCCTAAAAGAATTCAGAGCCAGGATCCTTGAGGTAATATATTAGGCAGTTAGACAGACATGAGCATTGCAGGGACGATGGGCCAACTAGCGCTACAGGATGTAACTAAATCTTTCCACCTCTACGTATGTGAGACAAGGGGCATAGGCAAAGAGGTACTCACCAAAGTCTCAGCCCCTAGAAAAGGCTGGTAGCCTATTTGTCCAAAAGACTTGACCCCTTTGCATTTGGGTGAGTTTTCAAAGTTAGTTAATTGCCTCTGGGTGGTAGCAGCCACAGCTATGCTTATTAAAAAAGCAAATAAGTTAACCCTAGGGCAGTAACTAATCCTAACTGCCCCACATGAGGTCAAGGTTTTACTCCAGAACACACTAGAGGACTGGATGTCAAACACTTGAGTCACCCAGTTTCAGGCTCTCTGGTAGACAAAAGAAAAATCAGTAACAATGTGTACTGATAGCAGGTACGCATTTACAACAAGGTAAGGGTTCTCCACAGAAGCAAGAGGGAACCGGGCCACAGATGAAACGGCCTGGGAGGCTGCCCTAAAACCAGTGGGGCCTCTACAGATTCTAGTGACTCTTCCAGATCCTGACCTACCCAATCGAGAAAAAGCTGAAATCCATAACCAGTCTTTATTCAAGTTCTTACAGGCTTTACAGTCTACCCAGGAAGCAATCTGGAAGCACATCTGAGACCCTCTGCCTGTACCAACTTCTGATCTGGTTCATCCCTTCCACCCTGGTGACTCTGTTTGGGTAAAGAAATTTGCCACCCAAGGACTGACTCCTACCTGCAAAGGACCACCACCACTGCAGTCAAGGTCAACGGAATCCCAACATGGCTTCATCACACCCGGCTTAAGACAGCCCAGGAAAAATTGAGAGTCCAGGACTCTTCGGACTCTCTAAAGATTACTCATGGCCCTCATTCCAGGCCCTTATCTTATAAGCAGGCCCACTAACTTTATTAGGCAGAAAAGTAAGATTATAGTTCTCAGGGGTAAATATAACTACAATGACTAAGAGTCAATGATTTGACTCAGGGTACCTAAAACCAGTGGGGAATGAAGCATCCACCTTATATAAATACTGCTGTTTGAAATTTTAACCCTGCTATTTGGCTTCTGTAACTTCTTGGTTGCTAAGACTACTCCCACTTCAAGAGGCCATTAAACCTTGCCCAGACAAGGTTATCAGTGCTGGTGCCAGGCCAATCCTGTGGTTGAGGTTTCAAGGCCCCAGCACACATGGGCTCTGTAAGAACTTGCAAAAGGGGCCGGAAACACCCCATATTTTGGAGACAAAGAAGGTAAAAACATATAATAGGGAATATTCCTGCATGTTGGGGCCCAGAATTTGAGAGACATTTTCCTCTGGACCCGCGCGTAATAAATGTAACTCCATCTCTCTAAGTATTGCTTTGTTCTTCTTCAATTTTCTGTAACATAAGCACTTGTCCACCAGAGCACTTCCGGTTGTTCACCTGGGCCAGCACATATCCTTGGTTACCTCAGCACTTCAGGCTCTCCACCTGGCCCCTCCCCTTTGATGATATGAACACTTTAATCTGTTCATCCAGCCCCAACCCTAGTTCACGTGACTATATCTGGCTGTACCCTAGGCCCTTGTTCGCCTGACCAATGAGCCACAATTGCAGGCTAAGATAAGGGGTGACTTTGCAATCTCTGGAGGTTGCCTTAAGGGCCTAACAGCCAGAGCCCCAGGTCACCTTATGCTCACAGATTGCCTAATCTCCGGTGGAGAGGGTGGCAAGCAGGGGGCCGACAGCATTATTTTAAGACAATCATGGGTGTACATGAGCATAGGGACGCCCCATGCTCCCCATGATAGGAACTTCTCATTGTGGACTAACCTGCGATGCAGACAGCCCTGTCTCTGGACTTAGAAATCTGGGAAAAAGCAGTGTTGAGGCCCAGAAAACCCTTTCCATACTGGGAGCAAACTCCTGACACTCCAGGATAACTTACAGTTCTCAGAGCCCTGAGGGCCAGCTTTTTGCTTAATTCATGGGGAACGCCCTTCCCTGAGGATAGGTGCCTTCTCTGTGCCTTTCAGAGTATGGAACTCAGAAATTTGGGGAATTTCTGACCTCTTGGGATCCTCCAATGCATTCACCTGGCTCTAGCATCCTTTACACTAGACAACTTCGAACTGTTGACCAGGCAGGAAGCCCTGGTCTACCTGAGGATTTCTGGCTGTTCATTGGGACAAGCCTAACCACTGGGCCTTGTTACCACTTCTGGCTGTCCACGTGGCCCCTCCCCCTTGATGACCTCAGCATTTTCGGCCGGTCCCCAGTCCCCAAGCCCTTGTCTTCCAGAGTACTTCCCGAGGTTCACCTGGGTCAGACCGCATCCTTGGTCACCTCAGCACTTCCGACTCTCCACTTGACCCCTCTCCACTGATGATATGAACACTTTAAACTGGTTACCAAGATCCAACCCTTGTTCATGTGACTATTTCCCGCTGTTCCCCAGGCCCTTGTTCGCCTCACCAATGAGCCACACTGGCTGGCTACTTATCTCCTAAGAAGAGGGGTGACTTCCCAATCTCTGGAAGTTGGCTTAAGGGCCTAACACCCACAGCCCAGGTCACCTTCTGATCACAGACTACCTCTTCCCTGGTGGGAGGGTGGCAAGAAGGGAGCCGCCAGCACTCCTTTAAGACAACTCTGGGTGTCCATGAGGCCAGGGATGCCCCATGCTCCACAACATGGGGGCATCTCACCCTGGAGTGACCTGCAACTATGACAGCCCTGCCTTTGGGCTTTGAAATCTGGGAAACAGCACTGTTGAGGCCCTGAAAATCCTTTCCAAACTGGGAGCAAAGACCTGCCCCCTCCATGTTCACTTAAATTTCGTAGCGAACTGAGGGCCAAGTTTTTGTTTACTTCCTGGGGAACATCCTTCGTGAGGATAAGTACCTTCTCGCTGCCTTCCAGAGCATGGACCACAGGGAGCTGGGGAGTTTATGATCTCTTGGGATTTTCCAATGCATTCATCTGGCTCTACCAGCCTTTACACTTGACCACTTCCAACTGTTGACTTGGCAGCAAGCCCTTGTCTACCTGAGGATTTCTTGCTGTTCACTAGGAGAAGACCAACCACTCAGCCTCCTTACCACTTCTGGCTGTCCACGTGGCCCCTGCGCTTGATGACGTCAGCAGCCTCAGCCTATCCCAGGGCCCCGAACCCATAACCACCTGAGCACTTCAGCCCCTACACGTGGCCCCTCCCTCTTGATGATGTCAGCACTACCTGCCAGTCCCCATGCCCCTAACCCTTAACCACCTTAGCACTTAAGGCTGTCCACGTGGCTTCTCCCCTGTGATGATGTCAGTACTTCCGGCCGGTCCCCAGTCCCCAAGTCCTTATCTACCAGAGCACTTCCGGCTATACTCCTGGGCCAGACCATATCCTTGGTCACCTCAGCACTTCTGACTCTCCACCCGGCCCCTCCCCATTGATGATATGAACACTTTCAATTGGTTAACGGCCCTGACCCTTGTTCATGTGACTATTTCCCGCTGTTCCCCAGGCCTTTATTCATCTCACCAATGAGCCACTTGGCTGGCTACTTAGCTCCTAAGAAGAGGGGTGACTTCCCTATCTCTGCAATTTGGCTTAAGGGCCTAACACCCAGAACCCCAGGTCAGCTTATGCTCACAGACTGTCTAATCTCCAGTGGAGAGGGTGGCAAGCATGGGGCCGCCAGCACTCCTTTAAGACAATCATGGGCATACATGACCATAGCGACGCCCCGTGCTCCCCATGATAGAAACATCTCATTCTGGACTAACCTGTGATGCAGACAGCCCTGTCTCTGGACTTTGAAATCCGGGAAAAAGCAGTGTTGAGGCCCTGAAAAGCCTTTCAATACTGGGAGCAAAGTCATGACACTCCAGGGTCACTTACAGTTCCCGGAGCCTTAAAAGGCAGCTTTTTGCTTAATTCATGGGGAACGCCCTTCCCTGAGGATAGGTACCTTCTCAATGCCTTTCAGAGTATGGACCTCAGAAATTTGGGGAGTTTCTGAGCTCTTGGGATGCTCCAATGCATTCACCTGGCTTTACGAAACTTTACACTTGACCATTTCCAGCAGTTGACCTGGCAGCAAGCCGTGGTCTACCTGAGGATTTCTGCCTGTTCACTGGGACAAGCTCAACCACTGGGCCTCGTTACCACTTCTGGCTGTCCACGTGACCCCTCCCCTTAATGACGTCAGCAGTCTCAACCTGTTCCAGGCTTCAAACCCATAGCCACCTGATCACTTCAGCCTCTCCACATGGCCCCTACCTCTTGATGAAGTCAGCACTCTTTGCTGATCCCGTGCCCAAACCCTTAACCACCTTAGCACTTCAGCTTGTACACATGGCCCCTCCCCTGTGATGATGTCAGCAATTCCGGCCGGTCCCCAGTCCCCAAGTCCTTATCCACTAGAGCACTCCCTGCTATACACCTGGTCCAGACCATATCCTTGGTCACCTCAGTACTTCTGACTCTCCACCTGGCCCCTCCCCATTCATGATATGAACACTTTAAACTGGTTACCGGGTCCCGACCCTTATTCATGTGACTATTTCCCGCTGTTCCCCAGGCCCTTGTTTGCCTGACCAATGAGCCACACTGGCCGGCTAAGATAAGGGTTGACTTTCCAATCTCTGGAAGTTGGCTTAAGGGCCTAACACCCAGAGCCCCAGGTCACCTTATGCTCACAGACTACCTAATCTCCGGTATAGAGGATGGCAAGCAGGGGTCCACCAGCACTCCTTTAAGACAATCATGGGCGTACATGAGCATAGGGATGCCCCATGCTCCCCATCATAGGATCATCTCATTCTGGACTAACCTGCGACGCAGACAGCCCTGTATCTGGACTTTGAAATCCTGGAAGAAGCAGTGTTGAGGCCCTGAAAACCCTTTCTATACTGGGAGCAAGTCCTGACACTCCAGGGTAACTTACAGTTCCAGGTGCTCTGAGGGCCAGCTTTTTGCTTAATTCATGGGGAACGCCCTTCCCTGAGGATAGGTATCTTCTCTGTGCCTTCCAGAGTATGGACCTCAGAAATTTGGGGAGTTTCCAACCTCTTGGGATCCTCCAATGCATTCACCTGGCTCTATTAGCCTTTACACTTGACCACTTCCGCTGTTGACCAGGCAGCAAGCCCTGGTCTACCTGAGGATTTCTGGATCTTCCTAGAACAAGCCCAAACACTGGGTCTCGTTACCACTTCTGGCTGTCCACGTGGCCCCTCCCCTTGATGACGTCAGCAGTCTCAGCATGTCCTGGGCCCCAAGTTCTTTACCACCTGAACACTTCGGATTGTCCACGTTGTAAGGTCTGGGGCTGGGAAAGCAGGAACTTTCCCGATGCCACCCCTGCTGAGTTGGACAAGCCACAGCTGTGCTGGTGCCCTGCTGGACAATAAATAACCACCCGAGACTTCTCAAGGATGGCCAGAGTGTAGCTGTACCAGCTTCCAGATTCATAAATCACCCACCACAAGCTACCTCAGATAAGCTGCCTCGAATAAACCTGATTGGTTCAACAGCAGCATAAAGGAACTCTGCCAGGCACAGGCGGGTGTTACTCCCCCGGCTTGCGCTCTCAGATCGCGGGACCTCACTTGAGAGCTTTTAATAAAGGTGATCTTTCGCTTTTACCCTCCTTGTCTTGGTCAACTTATTGGCTTCGGTCAGATTAAAGCTTACATCTCTGATTAAACCTTACATTCTGGTGCCGAAACCCGGGGGGCCTATCACGCCTCTCAGCCAGGAACTCCCTGACCGGACCAGTGGGCCTCCGAATCAATCTTCGTCCATCGGTGAGGTAAGCTTCCACCCGTTCTATTCAGCGTTCCTAGGGCACCCCTGTCTGTAGTCGCGGCCGCGCCAGGGAGCCCTCCTGTAAGGTATCCCAGGTATATCTTCCACGGACTTGCCTCTCTGGTGGGGATGCCCCAGAGACGGCCTGTCCCCTGCCTCTGTCTGTATTCGGAGTTCTCTCCCAACTGGGGATGCCTGCTTGAGAGACCTCTCCGACCGGGACCTGAATCAATATGGGCAGCAATTCCTCCAAGCCGGACTCCAAAACACCCATAGGGTGCGTTCTCTCCAATTGGCGCGAATTAGGGTATGATCAGACGGAACAGAGAAAGCGAGGCCTCATCCAATTGTCCACTGAAATATGGCCTCGCTACACTCTAGGCAGGGGTGGGCAAACTTTTTGACTCGAGGGCCACGATGGGTTCTTAAACTGGACCGAAGGGCCGGAACAAAAGCATGGATGGAGTGTTTGTGTGAACTAATATAAATTCAAAGTAAAGGAGCAGAGGGGAGAGCAAGAGAACCGGATAGAACAGCCGGACCCGGCCCGCGGGCCGTAGTTTGCCCACGGCTGCAATGGCTCCGTCTGGCCCCCGGGCGGCACTTTCGATTTCAGAATCTTGACTGACCTAACCAATTTTTGCCAATGAACAGGTAAATGGACTGAAATTCCTTATGTTCAGGTTTTCTGGTACCTCTGCTCTCGCCCCCAGCTCTGTATGACCTGCTCACCCACCCAAATTCTCCTTGCTAAAACAGACGCGAAAACTTCTGCTCCACAGGTTCCGGATCAGCGACCTGCGGACAACTCGCCCCGGGTGGAGCCAGAGGACTCAGACTAACCATCCCGCCAGAATCGCTAGCAACACCCCTGGTTCCGGCACCTCCTCCCGTCCCTGCGCCGAACCCACTCCTGCAGCACTCTACCCCCCACTCCTGTCTGCGTCGAATCCCCCTCCCCATCCGTACCCTCCTGCTTCTCCTCATACCACGGACCCTAAACCTCCGCTGGTTTCTTCCCCTATAGCAAGTTGGACCAGGTCAAATCACCCCACCCTCGCTGATCCCTGGACTCCCCCTCAGACTCCCCAGACTCTAGCTCCCCTCCGAGAAGTCGCAAGACCTGAGGGAATCGTCCGGGTCCATGTCCCTTTTTCTCTAGCCGATCTCTCCTCTATAGAAAAAAGGCTAGGCTCCTTCTCTGCTAACCCTACCCAATTTATCAAGGAGTTCAGATACCTTTCTCAGGCTTATGACCTCTCCTGGCATGACATCCACATAATTCTAACTTCCACCATGACCGCAGACGAACGTGACCGAGTCCAAGCAGCAGCAAGAGACTACTGCAGACCGAGCACACGTAGCCGACATCACCACTGCTGCAGGAGTAGAGGCTGTGCCGGTAGTAGACCCCCACTGGGGATATCAGGATGCGGGGTGGGGGAGGGGGGGAAGGAGACGCCGAGACTACATGCTCCATGGAAAGGGCGGCTCAGAAGGTAGTCAACTATGACAAACTCAGGGAAATCACCCAGGGCAAAGATGAAAACCCAGCCACTTTCCTAAGCCTCCTCACCGAGGCCATGCAACTCCATACCCAACTCTCCCCTGAAGACCCTGCTGGGGCTGTGGTCTTAGCGACCCACTTTATCACTCAGTCAGCCCCGGACATCAGGAGGAAGCTCAAAAAGGCAGAACAGAGCCGTCAAACTCTGGTACGGGACCTGGTAAACATGGAAATTAAAGTCTTTAACTTCCGTGAGGAGGACACAGAGATAGCCCTCCAGCGTCAGGCTAAAGAGACCACTACTCTCCAGGCCCAGGCCCTCATGGCTGCTCTAAGACCGGCGGCTGGGTAGGGGGTCCTGAAAAAAGGCGGCGTCCCTCCAGGACACTGCTACAAATGTGATCAGGAAGATCACTGGGCCCAAAACTGGCCCAACCCTCGTCCGCCCCGCAAGCCATGTCCACTGTGCAAAAAGGCCGGACATTGGAAATCTGATTGTCCTGGGACCACAGACTCACTCTTGGCACCTCTACGTGGGGAGGGAGCTGAGGCCCCGGCCTTGGATCTTGCAATGCTTGGACTTGCGGACGACTGAGGAGGCCCAGACTCGGAGACCCCCATCACCCTCGCCGAGCCTAGGCTAACCCTCCAGGTAGCGGGTAAGTCAACCACCTTTCTGGTGGACACGGGGGCTGCCTACTCTGTCCTTCCCTCCTTCTCAGGTCCCTTACGTCCTTCCCAGGTCTCCGTAGTGGGGATTGACGGCCAACCATCCCACCCGTTAGCCACTGGCCCAGTACGCTGCCGACTTGAAAAAACTTTTTTTACACACTCCTTCCTGGTTATTCCCTCCTGCCGGATTCCCCTACTGGGTCGCGACATCCTACACCGCCTCAGAGCCAGTATCCACCTCCCTTCCCTCCCACACTCCACTCTTCTTGCGCTCCTCTCCACTGCGACACTCCCTTCTCAAACCCGGCAGCCACCCATTTCCCCTACTGAGGTAGATTCCATTGTATGGGACACTTCCTCCCCCAGTGTGGCTGCGCACCACCCTCCGGTCCGCATTCGGTTACGGGACCCTAATTCTTTCCCCAACTATCCTCAGTTCCCAATCTCACTCAAACACAGACAGGGCCTAAAACCCATAATTTCTTGTCTCCAGGACAGAGGACTCCTAATCCCTACTGACTCTCCTTACAATACCCCGATTCTACCGGTTCGTAAGCCATCGGGGGAATACCGCCTAGTGCAAGACCTCAGATTAATCAACCAGGCAATAATCCCCCTACACCCGGTAGTTCCCAATCCTTACACCCTCCTATCCAGAATACCTTCAGGCACTACCCACTTTACCGTCCTCGACCTTAAGGACGCCTTCTTTACCATCCCCATACACCCAGACAGCTATAATCTGTTTGCCTTCACCTGGGAGGACCCAGATATGGGTATGGCCCAGCAACTAACTTGGACGGTCCTACCACAAGGTTTCAGGGATAGCCCCCACTTATTTGGCCAGGCCCTAGCTAGAGACCTCCAGGAATGTCACCTTAACCCATCTATTCTCCTGCAATATGTAGATGATCTCTTATTCTGCAGCCCCTCGGAGGCGGATTCCCGCCGACAGACCGTCTGCCTACTAAATTTCCTGGCAGGCAGAGGTTATCGAGTTTCTGCCAAAAAGGCCCAGCTATTCCTCTCAGAGGTTACCTATCTAGGAATAAAACTGACTCCAACCACTCGCTCTCTGACGAGCGACCACTTAGCGGCCTTGAGAGACCTCTCACCCCCGAGGAACGCGGATGAAATCCTCTCCTTCCTAGGGTTCGTCGGGTTCTTTCGACACGCCCTCTTGGCAAGGCCCCTCTATCAGGCCACCAAGGAAGTCCCCACAGGCGACCTCACCTCTCCTGGGGAAGTAGCTCAAGATTTCCGTCGCCTATGCACAGCCCTCCAGTCCTTGCCGCCCCTAACCCTCCCAAATCCTTCCTTTACCTTTCAGCTCTTCACTGACGAGCGACGTGGCATAGCCACCGGTGTTCTAACCCATCCGATCGGCCCCTCTTACAGGCCGATCGCCTTTCTTTCCAAACAGCTGGATGGGACAGTCCGGGGTTGACAGCCCTGTCTACGCGCCCTAGCCGCAGCGGCTACGCTGACTAAGGAAGCCCTAAAACTGGCACTCCACAGACCGCTCACGGTCTGTTCACCCCACAGGCTCCAAGACCTCCTAAACCATCGGGTCCTCAACATCCTCGGACCTTTGAGAATCCAGGAATTCCACCTCCTCTTTCTCGAAAACCCTAATATTAAATTGCAGGCCTGTACCTTCCTGAATCCAGCTACCCTTCTCCCATTACAGGGGACAACGGGCCCATCCCACTCCTGCCCTGAAATAGTCGACCTGCTCTCCGCCTCTCATACGGGACTGTTAGACAAACCCTTGCCAGACCCAGACCTAACTCTGTTTGTAGACGGAAGTTCCGTCCCCTCCTCACAGGGCCAAAGAAGAGCGGCATATGCTGTAGTAACCCTTACCACAACGGTTGAGGCGAAAAATCTCCCAGAAGGCACAACCTCTCAGAAGGCTGAGCTCATCGCCCTCACCCGGGCTCTGCAGCTGGCTGCAGGCAAGCGGGTCAATGTCTACACAGATTCTAAATATGCTTTCCTTATTGCCCACAGCCACACTGCAATTTGGAAAGAGCGTGGATTCCTAACAACTAAAGGGTCCCCAGTCATTAATGCCAAACTCATTCATAACCTCTTAAATGCCTTACAGCTCCCAGCAGAGGTCGCTATCATCCACTGCAGAGGACACCAGCAGTGGACAGACTGCGTAGCAAGGGGAAATGCCAGAGCGGATGCCATAGCTCGGGGTCTTACTCAGACACCCGCAGAGGCCACGGCACTCTTTTTCTCCCCTTCCTTACAGCCACAATATTCCCCAAATGAGCGGCGATGTCTCCTAGATAAGGGTGGAAAGCTAACCCCTCAGGGGTGGATAACTATTAATAATCTCATAGCCTTACCCTCCACCCAGGCACAGCAGATACTCAAAGAAATCCATGACTCACTTCATATAGGCTCTGAAGCCCTGCACCGCTTCTTACAGCCTCTATTCTTTTAACTGCCCTAAAACAATCCATCATAGCTATCCACAAAGCCTGCTCCATCTGCGCAGCCACAAATGCGCAGGGTGGGCTACATCCCCTTCAGACCACCCATCAGCTAAGGGGACACCTGCCAGCTGAGGACTGGCAGATTGACTTCACACACATGCCCACCCATAAAAAATTCAAGTTTATCTTCACTCTAGTTGATACCTTTTCAGGCTGGATTGAAGCTCTGCCCATGACCAGTGAAACGGCCGTAACAGTAGCCACGATAATCCTCAGCCACATCATTCCATGTTTTGGACTACCGGTGTCTATCCAGACTGACAACGGCCCGGCCTTCACATCACGTGTAGTCCAGCTATTTGGAGAGGCTCTGAACATCACTTGGAAACTACACATCCCTTACCGCCCCCAGTCATCAGGTAAGGTTGAAAGAGCTAACGGGCTTCTGAAAAACCAGCTTACTAAGCTCACTCTTGAGCTACGCCCGGGGTGGCCTGATCTCCTACCCCTGGCCCTAGCCTGTCTCAGGGCCACCCCCAGGGCTCCCAGGGCCTCAGTCCTTTCGAGCTACTCTATGGACGGCCGTTTCTGATCAACCATAACCTCCCTACGACAGTCCCGCCCTTGGCTGAATATCTTCCTTTTCTCTCACTGTTACGCTCTCTCCTTCGGGAGCACGCGGATCGAGCACTCCCCAAGGTCGCAGACGCAGAGGAGGCTGAATCCCTGCATCCTGGGGACGCCGTCCTTCTCAAGGAACTCGCTCCCAAGGCTTTGGAACCCCGGTGGACAGGGCCCCGAATAGTTATCCTAACCGCCCCAACAGCTGCCAAACTCCTGGGTAAGCCCCACTGGTATCATGTTTCCGGACTTAAACGGGGTCCCTCCTCAACCTGACTGGCAAGTCCATACAGTTGGCCCCACCACCCTCAAATTTACAAGGCCTAAATAATTCCTCTACCTGGCCCTGTTGGACTCGACCCTGCACAGGTATCCTAACCTTCTTAGGAGCCGGCGGGTTCCTCTTCTTCTCCTTCTTTGCCTTCTGCACTCTCTGCTGGCTACCTCAGCCCAAACAACGGCCAGGTCCCTTCTCTGTGCCCCGATAGGGCTAGCCCTTCAGACTAATCCTTTTGTATGGAGATTCTACGCCAAAGACCCAAAGACAGGCCACATCATGGGGACAGGAGACTGCCAACCTGAAGGCTGCCAGGCCTTGATCACCATTAAGCTTAACCAGAATCTACCATTCACGGTTGGTCTAGCACTATGCCCAGCAATCTGTTTCCAGTATGATCAGACTGACCCAATCTGCAAGGGATATGAGGTACCATTTTATGGAAGGTGCCCATATGCCCAATGCAGAATTCACATGAGCAGACTAGACACAGCGGGGACCCAGTACCATAACCATAGACTGACCTCTAATGGGATGGGGACCTATACCCGGAGTATACCTGACCCCTGGGATGATCGCTGGCTTCAGGGGGTAGAAGGGAAAATATATAGCTGGTACCGTGCTGCAACCCCAGTGGGAGGTATTCAAATATACCGGACATACACTGGAATCCTCCCCAAAACAATCCAGGCCTTAGGGGACATGACGGACGCCATTATCGAACAGGAAACCACCTTGCAAAAGCAGGCCCCCCCTCCATCCAAATCGGCTCACCCTTTCTCCTGGCTGGCAGTCATTAGGGCAGGAGTAACCCTCCTAAATAACACATCAATAGGAAATGCCACCAACTGCTTTCTGTGTGCTGCCCTCGGACGTCCTCCGATAACAGCGGTTCCCCTATCCACCCCCTTTAACCTCTCGAGCCCTATATCCCCGCAGCCTCAAAATCTTACAGAAGTACCCCTATACACTGGAGCGGATTTCCCGTGGGTCTGCTACTTCTCCCAGCCGAACCCGGCTTCCTGCAACATCACGGTTCGAATCGACACGACCATCCAGGCACCCCCCGGAGGGTTCTTCTGGTGCAACGGTATCCTAACAAAGGCTATATCACCTTCGACACAGGTCTGTTACCCAGCTTCCCTGGTCCCTCAGCTAACCATGTATGGACGGGGGGAGTTCCTACAAAAACTCTTGCCAGCTCCCTCCCGCTTAAAACGTGCTGTCTTTCTCCCTGTGGTGGTCGGTCTCTCCCTGGCCTCCTCTCTGGCAGTGGGGGGCCTAAGTGGCGGTGCTCTAAGCCACAGCATCTCCTCCTCTCGGGACCTAGAGGGAAGACTGCAGATAGCACTAGAAGCCTCCACTGCCTCCCTAGCCTCCCTGCAACGCCAAATAACATCAGTGGCCAGAGTCGCCCTATAAAACAGGTGGGCCCTTGACCTGCTTACGGCAGACAAAGGTGGCACTTGCCTATTCCTGCAAGAGGAATGCTGTTACTACATCAACGAAACAGGGCTAGTCGAAGAAAACACTGACGTCCTCAGTAAAATGGGGGAGGAACTAAGGCAACACCGACTAGAGGGAGGCCCCTTCGCGGGATGGTGGGAGGGAGAAATGATGCAATGGATACTCCCCATACTCACCCCCTTACTAACCCTCAGCCTAATCCTAATGCTTGCTCCCTGCATTTTAAAATTTTTGCAGTCCCGCATGTAAGAAATCTCTTGGATAACTGTCAACCAGCTCCTCTTACACACTTACAGCCCGTTTCCCCTGGACCCACCGGATCCCGACCTCACTTAAACTCCGCCCCTGGCCAGCCCGGAAGAAGTCAGACCGGTCATCGCCCTATATCAACAAAGAGGTCAGGATGTCAGGTCTGGGGCTGGGAAAGCAGGAACTTTCCCGATCCACCCCCGCTGAGTTGGACAAGCCACAGCCGTGCTGGCGCACTGCTGGACAATAAATAACCACCCGAGACTTCTCAAGGATGGCCAGAGTGTAGCTGTACCAGCTTCCAGCTTCATAAATCACCACCACAAGCTACCTCAGATAAGCTACCTCGAATAAACCTGATTGGTTCAACAGCAGCATAAAGGAACTCGGCCAGGCACAGGCGGGTGTGACTCCCCCGGCTTGTGCTTTGGGATGGCGGGACCTCACCCGAGAGCTTTCAATAAACGTGATCTTTTGCTTTTACCCTGCTTGTCTTGGTCAACTTATTGGCTGCGGTCAGATTAAAGCTTACATCTCTGATTAAACCTTACACACGTGGCTCCTCCCGCTTGATGACTTCAGCAGTTCCAGCCAGTCCCCTGGCCCCAAACCCATAACCAAAAGAGCACTGCAACCTCTCCATGTGGCCCCTCCCCCTTGATGACGTCAGCACTTCCGGGAAAGTCCTTGGGCCCCAAACACATAACCACCTGAGTACTTCAGCCTCTACAAGTGGCCCTCCCCCATGAGGACGTCAGCACTTCCGGCCGGTAACCAGGCCCCAATCCCATAAACACCTGACCACTTCAGCCTCTTGATGTGGCCCTTCCCTCTTAGTGAAGTCAGCACTTCCGGAGTGTCCCCAGGGCCCAAAACCATAACCACCTGAGCACTTAAGCATCTACACGTGGCCCCTCCACCGTGAGGAGGTCAGCACTTCCTACCTGTCCCTGATCCCCAGCCCTTTAATTACCAGAGCTCTTCAGGCTGTTCACCTGGGCCTGACCATATCCTCGGTCACCTCAGCCCTTCTGACTGTCCACCTGGCACCTCCCCATTGCGGATATGAACACTTTAAACTGGTTACCGGGTAATAACCCTTGTTAATGTGACTATTTCCCTTCGTTCCCTCGGACCTGGTTCACCTCACCAATGAGCCACACTTGGAGGCGCATAGCTCATAAGAACTATGGTGATTTCCCAATTTCCGGAAGTTGGCTTAAGGGCTTAACACCCACAGCCCCAGGTAAACTTCTGCACACAGACTGCCTCTTTCCGGGTGAGATGGTGGTCAACAGTGCGCCCCCAGCACTCCTTTAAGGCAACCCTGTGTGTCCAGGAGGCCGGGATCATCCATGCCCACCAACATAGGGGCATCTCTTGTGAAACCGGTTTGGCTCAGTGCATAGAGCGTCGGCCTGCGGACTGAAGGGTCCCGGGTTTGATTCTGGTCAAGGGCATGTACCTTGGTTGCGGGCACGTACCTTGGCTGCGGGCACATCCCCAGTGGGAGGTGTGCAGGAGGCAGCTGATCGATGTTTCTCTCTCATCGATGTTTCTAGCTCTCTATCCCTCTCCCTTCCTCTCTGTAAAATATCAATAAAATATATTAATAATAAAAAAAAACAAAAACAAAAAAAAACATGGGGGCATCTCACCCTGCAGTGACCTGCGACTCTGACAGCCCTGCATATGGGGTTTGAAATCCAGAAAACAGCAGTGTTGAGGCCCTGAAAACCCTTTCCAAACTGGGAGAATGAACCAGCCCCCTCCATGGTCACTTAAATTTCGTAGCTTACTGAGGGCCAGCTTTTTGCTTAATTCCTGGGGAACTGTCTTTCCGTGAGGAGAGCCACATTCTTGCTGCCTTCCAGAGTATGGACAACAGGACGTTCGGCAATTTCCGACCTCTTCGGATCCTCCAATGTATTCTCCTGTCTCTACAAGCCTTTACACTTGACCACTTCCAGTTCGTGACCTGGGAGGCAGACCTGGACTACCTGAGGATTTCTGGTTGTTCCGGGGACAAGCCCAACCAATCCACCTCTTTACCACTTCTGGCTGTCAACATGTTCCCACCCCTTGATGACGTCAGTAGCCTCAGCTGGTGCTAAGCCCCAAAATCTGAACCACCTGAACACCACGGGCTGTCCACGTGGCTCCCCGCCCTTGATGACATCAGCACTTCCGGCCGGTAACCGTGCCCCAAATCCATAACCACCTGAGCACTTCATACTATACATGTGGCCCCTCCACCATGAGGACGTTAGCACTTTCTGCCTGTCCCTGATCCTCAGCCCTTTATTTACCAGAACTCTTACAGCTATTCAACTGGGCCTGACCATATCCTTGGTTTCCTCAGCCCTACTGACTGTCCACCTGGCACCACCCCATTGCGAATATGAACACTTTAAACTGGTTACCGGGTCCCAACTCTTGTTCATGTGACTATTTCCCATTGTTCCATCGGCCCTGGTTCACCTCACCAATGAGTCACATTGGGTGGCGCTTAGCTCATAAGAACAGGGGTGATTTCCCAATCTCTGGAAGTTGGCCTAACACCCACATCCCAGGTAACCTTCTGCTCACAGACTGCCTCTTTCCCGGTGGGATGGTGTCCAGCAGTACACGCCCAGCACTCCTTTAAGACAACCCTGGATGTCCTTGAGGCCGGGATCCCCCACGCTCCCCCACATGGGGGCATCTCACCCTGCAGAGACCTGCGACTCTGACATCCCTGCATATGTCCTTTAAAATCTGGGAAACAGCAGTGTTGAGACCTTGAAAACCCTTTCCAAGCTGGGAGAAAAGACTAGCCCCCTCCACGGTCATTTAAATTTCCTGGTGAATTGAGGGCCAGCTTTTTGCTTAATTCCTGGGGAACTGTCTTTCCATGAGGAGAGCCACCTTTTCGCTGCTTTCCAGAGTATGGACCACAGGATGTTAGTCAGTTTCCGACTTCTTGAGATCCTCCAATGTATTCTCCAGGCTCTACAAGCCTTTACACTTGACCACTTTCAGTTGTTGACCCAGGAGGCAGACCTGGTCTACCTGAGGATTTCTGGTTGTTCACTGGACAAGCCCAACCAATCCACGTCGTTACCACTTTTGGATGTCCACGTGTCACCACCTCTTGATGACGTCAGAAGTCTCAGCTGGTCCTAGGCCCCAAAATCTTAACCACCGGAACACCACGGGCTGTCCACGTGGCCCCCGCCCTTGATGATCTCAGCACTTCAGGCCAGTACCCGGCCCCAGTCCCATAACCACCTGACCACTTCAGACTCTCAATGTGACTCCTCACCCTTAGTGACTTCAGCACTTCCAGCCCCAAACCCATAACCACCTGAGTACTTCAGACTCTACACGTGGCCCCTCCACCGTGAGGACGTTACCACTTCCTGCCTGTCCCTGATCCTCAGCCCTTTATTTACCAGAACTCTTCCAGCTGTTCACCTGGGCCTGACCATATCCTAGGTCTCCTCAGCCCTTCTGACTGTCCACCTGGCACCTCCCCATTGCGAATATGAACACTTTAAATGGGTTACTGGGTCCCAACCCTTGATCATGTGACTATTTCCCATAGTTCCATTGGCCCTGGTTCACCTCACCTATGAGCCACACTGGGAGGCGCGTAGCTCATAAGAACAAGGGTGATTTCCCAATCTCTGGAAGTTGACTTAAGGGCCTAACACCCACAGCCCCAGGTAAACTTCTACTCACAGACTGAATCTTTCCCGGTGGGATGGTGGCCAGCAGTGCGCCCCCAGCACTCCTTTAAGACAACCCTCTGTGTCCATGAGGACGGCATCCCCCATGCTCACCAACTTGGGGGCATCTCACCCTGCAGTGACCTGCGACTCTGACACCCTGCATATGGGCTTTGAAATCGGGAAACAGCAGTGTAGAGGCTTTGAAAACCGTTTCCAAACTGGGAGAAAAGTCCAGTCCCCTCCACGGTCACTTAAATTTCGTGGCGAACTGAGGGCTAGCTTTTTGCTTAATTCCTGGGTAACTGCCTTTCCGTGAGGAGAGCCACCTTCCCGCTGCGTTCCAGAGTATTGACCAGAGGACGTTGGGCAATTTCAGACCTCTGGGGATCCTCCACTGTATTCTCCTGGCTCTAAAAGCCTTTACACTTGACCACTTTTACTTGTTGACCTGGGAGGCAGAACCGCAGCCTCAGGTAACCTAATGCTCACAGCCTGCCTCTTTCCCGGTGACATGGTTGCCAGCAGTAAGCCCCCAGCACTCCTTTAGACATCCTTGTGTGTCCATGTGTCTGGGATTATCCATGCTCACCAACATGGGGGCATCTCACCATGCAGTGACCAGCGACCCTGACAGCCCTGCATATGGGGTTTGAAATCTGGAAATCAGCAGTCTTAAGGCCCTGAAAACCCTTTCCAAACTGGGAGAATAGACCAGCCCCCTCCACGGTCACTTAAATTTCGTAGCGAACTGAGGACCAGCTTTTTGCTTAATTCCTGGTTAACTTTCTTTCCGTGAGCAGAGCAACTTCTCGCTGCCTTCCAGAGTATGGACCACAAGAGGTTCGGCAGTTTCCGACTTCTTGGGATCCTCCAATGTATTCTCCTTGCTCTAAAAGCCTTTACACTTGACCACTTCCAGTTGTTGACATGGGAGGCAGACCTGCTCAACCTGAGGATTTCTGGTATTTGCTGGGACAAGCCCAACCAATCGGCATCGTTACCACTTCTGTCTGTCCACATGTTGCCACCCCTTGATGACGTCAGCAGTCTCAGCTGGTCCTAGGCCCCAAAATCTTAACCTCCAGATCACCTGGGACTGTCCTCGTATCCCCCGCCCTTGATGACGTCAGCACTTCCGGCCGGTAACCGGGCCCCAATACCATAACCACCTGACCACTTCAGCCTCTCAATGTGGCCCCTCCCTCTTAGTGAAGCAAGCACTTCCAGCGTGTCCCCCGGGCACAAAACCATAACCACCTGAGCACTTAAGCATCTACACGTGGTCCCTCCCCCGTGAGGACATCAGCCCTTCTTTCCTTTCCCTGATTCCCAGCACTTTAATTACCAGAGCTCTTCAGGCTGTTCACCTGGGCCTGACAATATACTTTGTCACCTCAGCCCTTCTGACTGTCCATCTGGCACCTCCCCATTACCGATATGAACACTTTTAACGGTTTACCGGGTCCGAATCTTTGTTCATGTGACTACTTCCCGTTTTTCCCTGGTCCCTGGTTCACCTCACCAATGAGCAACACTGGGTGGCGCTTAGCTCATAAGAACTATAGTGATTTCCAAATCTCTGGAAGTTGGCTTAAGGGACTAACACCCAGAGCCCCAGGTAACCTTTTGCTCACAGGCTTCGTCTTTCCCGGTGGGATGGTGGCCAGCAGTAAGCTCCCAGCACTCGTTTACACATCTTTGTGTGTCCATGAGTCCGGGATTATCCATGCTCACCAACATGGGCATCTCACCCTGCAGTGACCTGCGACTCTGACAGTCCTGCATATGGGGTTTGAAATCCGGAAAATAGCAGTGTTGAAGCCCTGAAAACCCATTCCAAACTGAGAGAATAGACCATCCCCCTCCACCGTCACTTAAATTTCGTAGCGAACTGAGGGCCACCTTTTCGCTTAATTTCTGCTGAACTGTCTTTCGGTGAGGAGAGCTACCTTCTCGCTGCCTTCCAGAGTATGGACCACAAGAAGTTCGGCAGGTTGCGACATCTTGGGATCGTCCAATGTATTATCCTGGCCCTAAACGCCTTTACACTTGACTACTTCCATTTGTTGACCTGGGAGGCTGACCTGGTCAACCTGAGGATTTCTGGTTTTTCCTGGGACAAGCCCAACTAATAGGCCTCGTTACCACTTCTATCTGTCCACATTTCGCCACCTCTTGATGACATCAGCAGTCTCAGCTGGTCCTAGGCCCCAAAATCTTAACCACCTGAACACCTGGGACTGTCCACAAAGCCCACGCCCTTGATGACGTCAGCACTTCCGGCCTGAACCGCGCCCCAATCCCATAACCACCTGACCACTTCAGCCTCTCGATGTGGCCCCTCCTTCTTAGTGATGTGAGCACTTCCAGCTTGTCCCCTGGCCCAAAACCATAACCACCTGAGCACTTAAGCATCTACACGAGGTCCCTCCCCCCTGAGGAGGTCAGCCCTTCCTGCCTGTCACTGATCGCCAGCACTTTAATTACCAGAGCTCTTCAGGCTGTTCACCTGGGCCTGACAATATGCTTGGTCACCTCGGCCCTACTGACTGTCCACCTGGCACATCCCCATCGCCGATATGAACACTTTAAACAGATTACCTGGTCCGAATCCTTGTTCATGTGACTATTTCCCATTTTTCCCTTGGACCTGGTTCACCTCACCAATGAGCCACAGTGGGTGGCGCTTAGCTCATAAGAACTATGGTGATTTCCCAATCTCTGGAAGTTGGCTTAAGGACCTAACACCGCAGCCTCAGGTAACCTAATGCTCACAGCCTGCCTCTTTCCCGGTGGGATGGTGGCCAGCAGTAAGCCCCCAGCACTCCTTTAGACATCCTTGTGTGTCCATGTGTCTGGGATTATCCATGCTCACCAACATGGGGGCATCTCACCATGCAGTGACCAGCGACCCTGACAGCCCTGCATATGCGGTTGGACATCCGGAAAACAGCAGTGTTGAGGCCCTGAAAACCCTTTCCAAACTGGGAGAATAGACCAGCCCCCTCCACTGTCACTTAAATTTCCTAGCGAACTAGGGCTAGCTTTTTCCTTAATTCCTGGGGAACTGTCTTTCGGTGAGGAGAGCTACCTTCTCGCTGCCTTCCAGAGTATGGACCACAAGAAGTTGGAAGTTTCCGACTCCTTGGGATCCTCCAATGTATTCTCTTGGCTCTAAAAGCCTTGACACTTGACCACTTCCAGTTGTTGACCTAAGAGGCACACCTGGTCTACCTGAGGATTTTGGTATTTCCTGGAACAAGCCAACCAATTGGCCTGCTTACCACTTCTGGCTCTCCACATGTCACCACCCCTTGATGACGTCAGCAGTCTCAGTTGGTCCTAGACCCCAAAATCTTAACCACCTGAACACCTGGGACTGTCCATGTAGCCCCCGCCATTGATGACGTCAGCACTTCCGGCCGGTAACCGGGCCCCAATCCCATAACCACCTGACCACTTTAGCCTCTCGATGTGGCCCCTCCCTCTTAGTGATGTTAACACTTCCAGCGTGTGTCCCTGGCCCAAAATAATAACCACCTGAGCACATAAGCATCTACATGTGTCCCCTCCCTCGTGAGGACGTCAGCCCTTCCTGCCTGTCCCTGATCCCCAGCCCTTTAATTAGCAGAGCTCTTCAGGCTGTTCACCTGGGCCTGACCATATCCTCGGTCACCTCAGCCCATCTGACTGTCCACCTGGCATCTCCTCATTGCGGATTTGAACACTTTAAAAGGGTTAACAAGTTCGAATCCTTGTTCATATAACTATTTCCCATTTTTCCCTTGGCCCTGGTTCACCTCACCATTGAGCCACACTGGGAGGCGCGTAGCTCATAAGAACTATAGTGATTTCCCAATCTCCGGAAATTGGCTTAAGGGCCTAACACCCACAGCCCCAGGTAACCTTCTGATCAGAGCCTGCCTCTTTCCCGGTAAGATGGTGGCCAGCAGTAAGCCCCCAGCACTCCTTTAGACATCCTTGTGTGTCCATGAGTCCAGGATTATCTATGCACACCAACATGGGGGCATCTCACCCTGCAGTGACTGTTTTTTTTGTGAGGAGAGCTATATTCTCGCTGCCTTCCAGTGTATGGACCATAAGAAGTTCTGCAGTTTCCGACTTCTAGGGATCCTCCAATGTATTCTCCTGGCTCTAAAAGCCTTTACACTTGACCACTGCCACTTGATGACATGGGAGGCAGACCTGCTCATCTTGAGGATTTCTGGTATTTGTTGGGACAAGCCTCATTACCTCTTCTGTATGTCCACATGTCGCCACCCCTGATGACGTCTGCTGTCTCAGCTGGTCCTAGGCCCCAAAATCTTAACGTCCAGATCACCTGGACTGTCCACGTAGCCCCCGCCCTTGATGACGTCAGCACTTCCGGCCGGTAACCGGGCCCAGATACAACCTGACTACTTCAGCCTCTCGAAGTGGCCCCTCCCTCTTAGTGACGTCAGCATTTCCGGCGTGTCCCCCGGGACCAAACCATAACCACCTGAGCAATTAAGCATCTACACGGGGCCCCTCCCCCGTGAGGACGTCAGCACTTCCTGCCTGTCCCTGATCCCCAGCCCTTTAATTACCAGAGCTCTTCAGGCTTTTCACCTGGGTCTGACCATATCCTTGGTCACCAAAGCCCTTCTGACTGTCCACCTGGCACCTCCCTATTGCCGATATGAACACTTTAAATGGGTTATCGGGTTTGAATCCTTGTTCATGTGACTATTTCCCGTTTTTCCCTTGTCCCTGGTTCACCTCACCAATGAGCCATACTGGGAGGCGCGTAGCTCATAAGAACTATGGTGATTTCCCAATCTCTGGAAGTTGGCTTAAGGACCTAACACCGCAGCCTCAGGTAACCTAATGCTCACAGCCTGCCTCTTTCCCGGTGACATGGTTGCCAGCAGTAAGCCCCCAGCACTCCTTTAAACATCCTTGTGTGTCCATGTGTCTGGGATTATCCATGCTCACCAACATGGGGGCATCTCACCATGCAGTGACCAGCGACCCTGACAGCCCTGCATATGGGGTTTGAAATCTGGAAAACAGCAGTCTTAAGGCCCTGAAAACCCTTTCCAAACTGGGAGAATAGACCAGCCCCCTCCACGGTCACTTAAATTTCGTAGCGAACTGAGGACCAGCTTTTTGCTTAATTCCTGGTTAACTTTCTTTCCGTGAGCAGAGCAACTTCTCGCTGCCTTCCAGAGTATGGACCACAAGAGGTTCGGCAGTTTCCGACTTCTTGGGATCCTCCAATGTATTCTCCTTGCTCTAAAAGCCTTTACACTTGACCACTTCCAGTTGTTGACATGGGAGGCAGACCTGCTCAACCTGAGGATTTCTGGTATTTGCTGGGACAAGCCCAACCAATCGGCATCGTTACCACTTCTGTCTGTCCACATGTTGCCACCCCTTGATGACGTCAGCAGTCTCAGCTGGTCCTAGGCCCCAAAATCTTAACCTCCAGATCACCTGGGACTGTCCTCGTATCCCCCGCCCTTGATGACGTCAGCACTTCCGGCCGGTAACCGGGCCCCAATACCATAACCACCTGACCACTTCAGCCTCTCGATGTGGCCCCTCCCTCTTTGTGATGTCAGCACTTCCAGCGTGTTACCTGGGCCCAAACCATGACCACCTGACCACTTAAGCATCTACACGTGGCCTCTCCCCCGTGAGGACTTCAGCACTTCCTGCCTGTCCCTGATCCCCAGCCTTTATTTTCCAGAGCTCTTCAGGCTATGCACCTGGGCCTGACCATACCTTTGGTCACCCCAGTCCTACTGACTGTCCACCCGGCACCTCCCTATTTCGGATACGAAAACTTTAAACTGGTTACTGGGTACTAACCCTTGTTAATGTGACTATAACCCATTGTTCCCTCCCCCCTGGTTCACCTCACCAATGAGCCACACTGGGTGGTGCTTAGCTCATAAGAATTATGGTGATTTCACAATCTCTGGAAGTTGGCTTTAGGGCCTAACACCCACAGCCCCAGGTAACCTACTGCTGACAGCCTGCCTCTTTCCCGGTGGGATGGTGGCCAGCAGTAAGCCCCCAGCACTCCTTTAGACATCCTTGGGTGTCCATGTGTCAGGGATTATCCATGCTCACCAACATGGGCATCTCACCCTGCAGTGACCAGCGATTCTGACAGACCTGCATATGGTGTTTGAAATCCGGAAAACAGCAGTGTTGAGGCCCTGAAAACCCTTTCCAAACTGGGAGAATAGACCAGCCCCCTCCCGGGTCACTTAAATTTCGTAGCGAACTGAGGGCTAGCTTTTTGCTTAATTCCTGGGGAACTGTCTTTCCTCGAGGACAGCTACCTTCTCCCTGCCTTCCAGAGTATGGACCACAAGAAGTTCGGCAGTTTCCGACTTCTTGGGATCCTCCAATGTATTCTCCTGGCTCTAAAAGCCTTTTCACTTGACCACTTCCAGTTGTTGACATGAAAGGCAGACCTGGTAACCTGAGGATTTCTGGTTTTTCCTGGGACAAGCCTTACCAATCGGCCTCGTTACTACTTCTGTCTGTCCACATGTCGCCACCTCTTGATGACGTCAACAATCTCAGCTGGTCTTAGGCCCCAAAATCTTAATCACCTGAACACCTGGGACTGTCCACGTAGCCCCCCCTTGATGACGTCAGCACTTCCTGCCGGTAACTGGTACCCAATCCCATAACCACCTGACCACTTCAGCCTCATGATGTGGCCCCTCCCTCTTAGTGACGTGAGCACTTCCGGAGTGTTCCCCAGGCCCAAAACCATAAACACCTGAGCACTTAAGCATCTACACGTTGCTCCTCGCCCGTGAGGACATCAGCACTTCCTGCCTGTCCCTGATCCCCAGCCCTTTAATTACCAGAGCTCTTCAGGCTGTTCACCTAGGCCTGACCATATCTTTGGTCACCTCAGCCCTTCTGACTGTCCACCTGACACCACCCCATTGCGGATATGAATACTTTAAACAGGTTACCGGGTCCGAATCCTTGTTCATGTGACTATTTCCCGTTTTTCCCACTGCCCTGGTTCACCTCACCAATGAGCCACACTGGGTGGCGCGTAGCTCATAAGAACTATGGTGATTTCCCCATCTCTGGAAGTTGGCTTAAGGGCCTAAGACCCACAGCCTAAGGTAAACTGCTGCTCACAGCCTGCCTCTTTCCCGGTGGGATTGTGGCCAGCAGGGTGCTCTAGCATTCCTTTAAGACAAACCTGGGCATCCAGGAGGCCAAGGATTCCCCATGTTCACCAACATGGGGCCATCTCACCCTGCAGTGACCTACGACTCTGAAAGCCCCGCATATGGGCTTTGAAATCCGGAAACAGCAGTGTTGAGGCCCTGAAAACCCTTTGCAAACTGGGAGCAAAGACGTGCCGCCTCCATGGTCACTTAAATTCCGTAGCAAACTGAGGGCCAGCTTTTTGCTTGATTCCTGGAGAACTATCCTTCCGTGAGGACAGATACCTTCTCGCTGCCTTCCAGAGTATGGAACACAGGAAGTTGGGGAGTTTCCGACCTCTTGAGATGCTCCAATGCATTTACCTTACTCTACCAGCCTTTACACTTGACCACTTCCAGCTATTTACCTGGCAGCAAGTCCTGGTCTACCTGAGGTTTCTGGATGTTCATTGGGACAAGCCCAACCACTCGGCCTCGTTACCACTTCTGACTGTCCACGTGGCCCTTCCCCTTCATGACGTCAGCAGTTTCAGCCAGTTCCTGGCCCCAAAATCTTAACCACCTGAATACTTCAGGCTGTCTACATGGCCCCTCCACCTTGATGACGTCAGACCATCGTCAGGTCCCTGGTCCCCAAGCCCTTGTCCACCACAGCACTTCTGGCTTTTCACCTGGGCCAGACCATATCCTTTGTCACCTCAGCACATCCAACTCTCCACCTGGGCCCTCCCCATTGATGATATGAACATTTTGAACTGGTTAACAGGCCCTAACCCTTTTCCTGTGACTATTTCCCGCTGTTCCCCAGGCCCTTTTTCGCCTCACCAATGAGCCACACTGGCTGGCTACTTAGCTCCTAAGAAAAGGGGTGACTTCCCAATCTCTGGAATTTGGCTTAATGGCCTAACACCCACAGCCCCATTCACCTTCTGCTCACAGACTGCCTCTTCCCCAGTGGGAGGGTGGCCAGCAGGGAGCCGCCAGCACTCCCTTAAGACAACACTTGGCGTCCATAAGGCCAGAGATCCCCCATGCTGCCCAACAAAAGGGCATCTCACCCTTCAGAGACCTGTGACTCTGACAGCCCTCCCGAAGGGCTATGAAATCTGGAAAACAGCACTGTTGAGGCCCTGAAAACCCTTTTGATACTGGGAGCAAAGTCCTGACACTAAGGTTCTACAAAAGTATACCCAGAGTTTCATACACATTCCTAGACATTTCCCTGGTCTGTCACTTTTACCTGTGAGAGTTTTAACATTTTCATACTGGTGTCTGAGCCCTATGCGATAGAATGTTTAAGTGTTTAACCAACCTTCTTTCAAAAACACCACTCATTTAGACTAAGTTATAAAAGTAACCAGTATCCAACTCAGTTCTCAGCTCTTTGAACACAATTTCCCAGTGACTAAACAGTTTCCTTCAGATATTAAATCTCTATGAACATGTGTTCCTAGCGTATGAAGCACATTCCTAAATATTTCCCTCATCTATCATAGTTAATTCTCAGTGTAAGATTCAATTTTGTCCAGTGATTCAAGCTCATTCATGGAGAATTCCAAATGTTTATAAGCGATAACCTAAGCTTAACACAAACCCTAACCCTAACCATAGCCCTAATCCTAATACTAGCCCTAACCCTAGCCATAACCCTAACCCAACACTAACCCTACCCCTGAACCTAGCCCTAACAAAAACCCTAACCCTAATATGAGCCCAAACCCGAGCCCTAATGCTAGCCTTAACCCTAACCCAAATCCTAGCCCTAACACTAGACAGAACCCTAACCCTAACCCTAACCCTATTCCTAACCTTAACCTAACCCTAACCCTAACCCTAGCCCTAACCGTAGTCATAGCCCTAGCCCTAAACCTAACCCTAACCATAGCCCTAACCATAACCCTACACCTAAACCTAGCCTAACCCTGAACCTAACCCTCTCCCTATCCCTAAACCTCAACCTAACCCTAATACTAGCCCCAACCCAAGCCCTAACCATAGCCTTAACCTTAACCATAACCCTAATCCTAACCCTAGCCCTAACCCTAGCCTTAGCCCTAACTCTAACACTGACACTAATCCCAGCCCTAAACCTAACACAAACCCTAAACCTAACCCTAGTCCTAGTCCTAATGCTAACCCTAACCCTAATACAAGCCCTAAACCTAGTCCTAACCCTAGCCTTCCCTAACCCAAACCATAAACCTAACCTTATCCCTAACCCTAACCCTAAACTTAGCCCTAACCCTAACCCTTACACTAACCCTAACCCTAACCTTAGCCCTAACACTAACCCTAACACTAACCCTAACCCTAACCCTAGCCCTAACCCTAACCCTCACCGTAACCCTAGCCTTATCCATAAAGCTAACCCTAATCCTAACCCAAAGCCTAACACTAATCCTAACCCTAACCCTTGCCCTAACCCTATTCCTAACCTTAAAACTAACTCTAACCATTAACACTAAACCGAGCCCTAACCCTCGATCTAGCCCTAACCCTAACCTTAACCCTAACCCAAGCCCTAACCCTAGCCTTAAACCTAACCCTAATGCTAATAGTAACCCTAGACTTAACCCTAGAGCTAACCCTGCCCTAACCCTAGCCCTAACCCTAAACCTAATCCTAACCCTAGCCCTAACCCTAACCCTAAACCTAATCAAAGCCCTAAACCTAACCCTAACCCTAACCCTAGCCCTAAACCTAGCCCTAACCCTAAATCGAACCCTAACCCTAACCCTCAACTTAACCCTAATACTAGCCCTAACCCTAGCCTTAACCCTGACCCTAACTCTAATCCTAACCCTAACCCTAACCCTAGCCCTAGCCCTAGCCCTAACCCTAACACTAACCATAATCCCAGCCCAAAACCTAACACAAATCGTAACCCTAACCCTAACCCTAACCCTAATCTTAACACTAGGCCTATCCCCTAGCCCTAGCTCTAGCCATAACCTTAACACTAACCATAATCTCAGCCCAAAACCTAACACAAATCATAACCCTAACCCTAACCCTAATCTTAACCCTAGCCCTAGCTCTAGCCCTAACCCTAACCCTAAAGGTAGCCCTAACCCTACCCCTAACCATAGCCCTAACCCTAACCCTAACCCTAACCCAAGCCCTAACCCTAGCCTTAACCCTAACCCTAACTCTAATCCTAACTCTAGCCCTAACCCTAGCCGTAGCCCTAGCCCTAACCCTAACACTAACCATAATCCCAGCCCAAAACCTAACACAAATCGTAACCCTAACCCTAACCCTAACCCTAATCTTAACCCTAGCCCTATCCCCTAGCCCTAGCTCTAGCCATAACCCTAACCCTAAAGGTAGCCCTAACCCTACCCCTAACCATAGCCCTAACCCTAACCCAAACCCTAAACCTAATACTAGCCCTACACCTAGCCCTAACCCTGGCCTTAACCCTAACCCTAACCTTAGCTCTAACGCTAATACTAGCCCTATCACAAGTTCTAAACCTAGCCTTAAACCTAACCCTAACCCTAGCCCTAACCCTAGGCCTATCCTAAACCCTAACCCTAATCCTTACCTTAGCCCTAACCCTAACCCTAGGCCAACCATAACCCTAACTCTAACCCTAACCCTAGCCCTGGCTCTAACCCTAGCCCTGGCCCTAGCCAAACCCTAACATTAACCCTAGCCATAACACTAACCCTAACCCTAACTCTAAACTGTCATATCAGCTGTATGAAAATAACTATTTAAGCTATGTGAGCCCTAAGAAAATGAATGTTAAAATGTTTAACCAACCTTCTTTCAAAAATGCCAACTAATTGAGACTGAATTATGAATGTAACCAGTATCCAAATCAGTTCTCTCTCTAATAACAAGATTAAACAGTGTCCATCAGATATTACATCTCTAGGAACAGGTATACCTAGTGTATCAAATACATTCCTAAATATTTCCCTTGTCTATCATTGTGAATTCTCAGAGTTGGATTGACTTTTTCCAATGATTCAGGCTCATTCATTGTGAATTCCAAGTGTTTATACAGGGTTTTTCCATATATAGCAGCTCTTTTCACTGTTGTCCAGTGTTTCAAGCTCCTTCATTGTGAATTCCAAGTATGTATACAGCGTTTTTCCATATATACCAGCTCTTTTAACGTGATCACTATTTTAAAGACTATCCTACCTTTCACAGCTCTTGGAATACAAATTCTAAGTATTTCAACAGTGCACTAGAGGTATTAATGTACTACAAACGTATTCCAAGGGTTTCATACACATTCCTAGACATTTCCCAGGTCTGTCATTTTTAGCTGTGAGAGTTTTAACATTTTCGTACAAGTATCTGAGCCCTATGAGATAGAATGTTTAAGTGTTTAACCAACCTTCTTTCAAAAACACCACTCATTTAGAACGTTATAAAAGTAACCAGTATCCAACTCAGTTCTCAGCTCTTTGAACACAATTTCCCAGTGACTAAACAGTTTCCTTCAGATATTAAAGTTCTTTGAACATGTATTCCTAGTGTAGGAAGCACATTCCTAAATAATTCCCTAGTCTATCATTGTGAATTCTCAGTTTTAGATTCAATTTCGTTCAGTGATTCAAGCTCATTCATTGAGAATTCCAAATGTTTATATACGATAAACCTAACCTTAACCCTAACCCTAACCCTTAACCCTACCACTAAACCTAACTCTAGCCCTAACCATAGCCCTAGGCCTAACCCTAAACCTAACCCTAACCATAGCCCTGACCTTAGCCCTAACCTTAACCTAATGTTAACCCTTGCCCTAGTCCTAACCCTCGCCCTAACCCTAAACCTAACCCTAACCCTAACCCTAGCCCTAACCTTAACCTAACCATAACCCTAACCCAAGCGTTAACCCTAGCCCTAACCCTAAACTGTCATATCAGCTGTATGAAAATAACTTTTTAAGGTATGTGAGCCCTAAGAAAATGAATGTTAAAATGTATAAACAACCTTCATTCAAAAACACCAACTCAGTGAGACTGAATTATAAATGTAACCATTATACAAATCATTTCTCTATTTTTTGAACACGATTTCCCAGTGATTAAACAGTGTGCATCACATACTACGGCTCTATGAACAGGTATACGTAGTGTTTCAAGTACATTCCTAAATATTTCCCTTGTCTATCATTGTGAATTATGTGTTGGATAGACTTTTTTCCTGAGATTCAGGCTCATTCATTATGAAATAATGTTCAAAAACACCAACTCATTTAGACTAAAATATAAATGTAACCAGTATCCAGCTCAGGTCTCAGCTCTTTGAACATGATTTCATAGTGACTAAACAGTTTCCTTCCGATATTAAAGCTCTTTGAACATGTATTCCTAGTATATGAAGCACATTCCTAACTATTTCCCTAGTCTATCCTAGTGAATTCTCAGTGTTAGATTCAATTTTGTCCAGTGATTCAAGCCAATTCACTGAGAATTACAAATGTTTAAATACGATAACACTAACACTAACCCTGACACTAGCCCTAACACAAACCCTAGCCCTAATATTAGCCCTAACCCAAGCCCTAATGCTAGCCTTAACCCTAACCCTAATCCTAGCCCTAACCCTAGCCCTAGCCTTAACCCTAAAGCTAACCCTAATCATACACGTATCCCTAACCCTAACCCTAACCCTAACCCTAACCCTAGCCCTAACGCTATTCCTAACCTTAAACCTAACCCTAACCCTAACCCTAGCACTAACCCTAGCCCTAGCCCTAACCCTAGCCCTAGCCCTAACCCTAACCCAAACCCTAACCCTAAACCGTCATATCAGCTGTGTGAAAATAACTAAGGTATGTGAGCCCTAAGAAAATGAATGTTAAAATGTATAAACAACCTTCTTTCAAAAACGCCAACTCATTGAGAATGAATTATAAATGTAACCAGTATCCAAATCAGTTCTCTGTACTTAGAACATGATTTCCCAGTGATTAAACAGTGTCCATCAGATATTATGGCTCTATGAACAGGCATACCTAGTGTTGCAAGTAGTGTCTATCATTGTGAATTCTCTATGCTTGATTGACTTTTTTCCACTGTTTCAAGCTCCTTCATTGTGAATTCCAAGTATTTATACAGCGTTTTTCCATATATACCAGCTCTTTTAACGTGAGTGATTACTATTTAAAAGACTATCCTACCTTTCACAGCACTTGGTATGCAAATTCACAGTATTTCAATAGTGCACAAGAGGTATTAAGGTTCTACAAACATATTCTAAGTGTTTCAGAGACATTCCTAGACATTTCCCTGATCTGTCATTTTGATCTCTGAGAGTTTTAACATTTTCATACAAGTATCTGAGCCTTATGAGATAGAATGTTTAAGTGCTTAACCAACCTTCTTTAAAAAACACCAACTCATTTAGACTAAATTATAAATGTAACCAGTATCCAACTCAGTTCTCAGGTCTTTGAACACGATTTCCCAGTGACTAAACAGTTTCCTTCAGATATTAAAACTCTTTGAACATGTATTCCTAGTATATGAAGCACATTTCTAAATATTTCCCTAGTCTATCCTAGTGAATTCTCAGTGTTAAATTCAATTTTGTCCAGTAATTCAGGCTCATTCATTGAGAATTCCAAATGTTTATATACGATAACCCTAACCTTAACCCTAACTGTAGCCCTAAACCTAACCCTAACCATAGCCCTAACCATAACCCTACCCCTAACCCTACACCTAAACCTAGCCTAACCCTGACCCTAACCCTATCCCTATCCCTAAACCTCAACCTAACCCTAATACTAGCCCCAACCCAAGCCCTAACCATAGCCTTAACCTTAACCATAACCCTAATTCTAACCCTATCCCTAACCCTAGCCTTAGCCCTAACTCTAACACTGACACTAATCCTAGCCCTAAACCTAACCCTAGTCCTAGTCCTAATGCTAACCCTAACCCTAATACTAACCCTAAACCTAGTCCTAACCCTAGCCTTTCCCTAACCCAAACCCTAAACCTAACCTTATCCCTAACCCTAACCCTAACCCTAAACCTAGCCCTAACCCTAACCCTAACACTAACCCTAACCCTAACCCTAGCCCTAACCCTAACCCTCACCGTAACCCTAGCCTTATCCATAAAGCTAACCCTAATCCTAACCCAAAGCCTAACACTAATCCTAACCCTAACCCTTGCCCTAACCCTATTCCTGACCTTAAAACTAACCCTAACCATTAACCCTAAACCGAGCCCTAACCCTCGATCTAGCCCTAGCCCTAACCCTAACCCTAGCCATAACCTTTATCCTAACGCTAACCATAACCCTAACCCTAACCCTAGTCCTAACCCTATCCATAACTCTAACCCTAATACTAGCCCTAACCTTGCCTTAACCCTAGCCCTAACCCTAACCCTAAACTGTCATATCTGCTGTATGAAAATGACATTTTTAAGGTTTCTGAGCCCTATGAAAATGAATGTTTAAATGTTTAATATTTTTTCAAAAACGCAGTCTTTCAGACTAAATTATAAATAAAATGAGTATCTAACTTAGTTCACAGTGCTTTCAACACGATTTTCCAGTGATTAAACAGTGTCCTTCAGATATTAATCTCTTCAAAATGTATTCCTAGAGTATGAAGCACATTCCTAAACATTTCCCTAGAATATCATTGTAAATTCTCAGTGTTAGTTTCACTTTTGTCCAGTGGTTCAAGCTCAATAATTGTGAATTCCAAGTGTTTATAAAGCGTTTTTCCATGTATACCAGCTCTTCAAACATGAATTATTACTATTTTAAAGACTATGCTACCTCTCACAACTCTCTGAATACAAATTGTCAGTATTTCAACATACACTAGATATATTAAGGTTCTACAAACGTATACCAAGTGTTTCAGACTCATTCCTAGACATTTCCCTGGTCTGTCATTTTGAGCCCTGAGACTTGAAACAATTTCATACAGGTATGTGAGCCTTATGAACCTGAATGTTTACGTGTTTAACAAGCCTTCATTCAAATAAGCCAACACATTGAAATTGAATTATAAATATAAACAGTATGGCATTCTCTTCTCAGGTCTTTGAACACGATTTGCCAGTGATTAAACAGTGTCCTTCAGATATTAAGGTTCTATGAATATGTATTCTTAGTGTTTCAAGCACATTCCTAAATATTGCCCTAGTCTATCATAGTGAATTCTCAGTGTTATATTCAATTTTGTCCAGTGATTCAAGCCAATTCAATGAGATTTCCGAATGTTTAAATATGATAACCCTAACCTTAACCCTAACCCTAACCCACACCCTATCCCTAACACAAATCCTAACCTTAATATTAGCCCTAACCCAAGCCTTAATGCTAGCCTTAACCCTAAACCTAAACATAACACGAACCCTAGCCCTAACCCTAACTTTAAAGCTAACCCTAACCCTAGCCCTAAACCTAACACTAACCCTAGCCCTAACCCTATTCTTAACCTTAAACCTAACCCTAACCCTAGCCCTAACCCAAGCCCTAGCCCTAAAGCTAACCCTAACCCTAACCCTAACCCTAACCCTAACGCTAGCCCTAACCCAGATCCTAACCCTAACCCTCAACCTAAGCCTAATACTAGCCCTAACCCAACCCTAACCATAGCCATAACCCTAACCCTAATACTAACCCTAGCCCTAACCCTAGCCCTACTCACAAATCTCTGAATACAAATTCTCAGTATTTCAACATACACTAGATATATTAAGGTTCTGCAAACGTATACCAAGTGTTTCAGACTCATTCCTAGACATTTCCCTGGTCTGTAATTTTGAGCTCTGAGACTTGAAACATTTTCATACAGGTATGTGAGCCCTACGAACCTGAATGTTTAAGTGTTTAACAAACTTGCTTTCAAATAAGCCAACACCTTGAGTCTGAATTTTAAATACAAACAGTATGGCATTCTCTTCTCAGCTCTTTGAACATGATTTGCCAGTGATTAAACAGTGTTCCTTCAGATATTGAAGCTCTCTGAATATGTATTCTTAGTGTTTCAAGCACATTCCTAAATATTTCCCGTCTCATTGTGAATTCTCAGAGTTTGACTCACTGTTGTCCAGTGATTCAAGCTCATTCATTGTCAATTCCAAGTGTTTATACAGTGTTTTTCCATATATACCAGCTCTTTAAATGTAAATTATTACTACTTTGATAGTTAACCTAACTATCATTGGCATTTCTAATAGTTTTGAATACTTTCCTCCTGTTATATCCGTTCTATGAAAATGAAATAAATGTTGAACCCACTTTATTACAGAAACGCCAACTCATTTAGACTGAATTATAATTTTAACCAGTATCCAATTCAGTCCTCAGCTCTTTGTACATGAATTCCCAGTAATTGTCCTACAGATATTAAGGTTCTTTCTTAATGTATTCCTAGTTTTTCAAGCACATTGCTAAATTTTTTCCCAATCATTGTGAATTTTCAGTTTGTTTTAGTTTTTTCCAGGATTTCCAGTTCATTCATTGTGAATTCCAAGTGTTTAAACAGCTTTTTTTCCATATATACCAGCTCTTCAAACATGAGTTATTACTATTTTAAAGACAATCCTACCTTTCACAGTGCTTTGCATACAAGCTCTCAGTGTTTCAACATGCACTAGAGATATTAAGTTTCTACAAAGGTATTCCAAGTGTTTCAGACACATTCCTAGACATTTCCCTTGTCTGTCGTTTCGATTTCTGAGAGTTTGAACATTTTTGTACAGGTATCTGAGCCCTATGAAAAAAAATGTGTATGTATTTAACCTTCTTCCAAAAACATCAACACATTGAAACTGAATTATAAATGTAAAAAGTAACGCACTCACTTCTCAGCTCTTTGAACACGATTTCCCAGTGATTAAACAGTGTCCATCAGAAATTAAGACTCTGAATATGTATACTTAGTATTTCAAGCAAATTCCTAAATACTTCCCATCTATCATTGTTAATTCTCAGAGTTTGAATCACTGTTGTCCAGTGATTCAAGCTCATTCATTGTGAATTCCAAGTGTTTATACAGCGTTTTCTATGTATACCAGCTCTTCAAACGTGAATTATTACTACTTTAAATACTACCCTACCTTTCACTGCGCTTTGAATACAAAATCTCAGTATTTGAGCATACAGTAGAGATGTTAAAGTTCTACAACATATGTCAAGTGTTTAAAAAACACTCCTGCCCATTTCCCCGGTCTGTTTTTTGAGCTCTGAGACTTTAACCTTTTAATACAGGTATCATACCAGCTCTTTAGAGGTACATTATTACTATTTAGAACACTAGCTGAACTATCATTTTTATTTCTTAGAATTTTGAATACTTTCATACCGTTATATCAGCTCTATGAAAATGAATTTATAAGTGTTTCACCAACTTTCTTCCATAAACGTCAACTCTTTTTGACTGAATTATAAATGTAAACAGTATGGCACTCACTTCGGAGCTCTTTGAACATGATTTCCCAGTGATTAAACAGTGATCTTTAGATATTAAGGCTCTATGAATATGTATTCTTAGTGTTTCAAGAACATTCGTAAATATTTCACTAGTCACATTGTGAATTCTGATTTTGAATCACTGTTGTTCAGTGATTCACACTCATTCATTGTGAATTCCAAGTGTTTATACAGTATTTCTCTCTATATACCAGCTCTTTAAACGTAAATTATTACTTCTTTAATCGGTAGCCTATCATTGGGATTACTAATAGTTTTGAATACTTTCTACCTGTTATATCCACTCTATGAAAATGAAATAAATGTTTAACCCACTTTATTCCAAAAATGCCAACTCATTTAGATATAAATGTAACCAGTATCCAACTCAGTTCAGCTCTTTGAACACTATTTCCCAGTGAATAAAAATTGTCCTACAGATATTAAAGTTCTTTATTAATGTGTTCCAACTTTTTCAAGCATATTGCTAAATATTTCCCGTCAATCATTGCGAATTCTCAGTTTGAATCGCTGTTTTCCAGTGATTAAAGTTCATTCATTGTAAATTCCAAGTGTTTATAGAGCGTTTTTCGATATATAACAGCTCTTTAAAAGTGAATTATTGCTATTTTAAGGACTGTCCTGCCTTTCACAGTACGTTGAATACAAATTCTCAGTATTTCAACATGCAGTAAAGATGTTATAGTTCTACAACATATTCCAAGTGTTTCAGAAACAGTCCTACACATTTCCCCTGTCTGTTTTTTTTTACCTCTGATAATTTTAACCTTTTAATACAGGTATCGTACCAGCTCTTTAAAGGTACATTATTACTATTTTGAACACGAGCCTATCATTTTGATTTCTTAGAATTTTGAAAACTTTCATACTGTTATATCAGCTCCATGAAAATGAATTTTTAAGTGTTTCACCGTCTTTCTTCCAAAAACGCCAACTCATTTTGACTGAATTATAAATGTAAACATTATCGCACTCACTTCTGAGCTATTTGAACACAATTTCCCAGTGATTAAACACAGTCCTAAGATGTTAAGGTTCTTTATTAATGTATTCCTAGTTTATCAAGCATATTGCTGAATATTTCACCAGCGAATCATTGTGGATTCTCAGAGTTTGAATCTCTGCTTTCCAGTGATTCAAGCTCATTCATGGTGAATTCCAAGTGTTTAGAGAGCGTTTTCCCATAATACCAGCTCTTTAATCGTGAATTATTACTACTTTAAAGACTCTCCTACCTTTCACAGCACGTTAAATACAAATTCTCAGTATTTCAACATGCAGTAGAGATGTTATAGTTCTACAACATATTCCAAGTGTTTCAGGAACAGTCCTACACATTTCCCCAGTCTGTTTTTTTTTGAGGTCTGATACTTTTAACCTTTTAATACAGGTATCATACCAGCTCTTTAAAGGTACATTATTACTATTTTGAACACTAGCTGAACTATCATTTTATTTCTTAGAATTTCGAATACTTTCATAGTGTTATATCAGCTCTATAAAAATGAATTTTAAGTGTTTCACCGGCTTTCTTCCATAAACGCCAACTCATTTTGACTGAATTATAAATGTAAACAGTATGGCACTCACTTCTGAGCTCCTTGAACACGATTTCCCAGTGATCTTCAGATATGAAGGCTATATGAATATGTATTCTTTGTGTTTCAATACATTCCTAAATATTTCCCTAGTTTCATTGTGAATTCTCAGAGTGTGAATCACTGTTGTCCAGTGATTAAAACTCTATCATTGTGAATTCCAAGTATTTAAACAGCGTTCTTTTATATATAACAGCTCTTTAAACTTACATTATTACTACTTTAATCATTAGCCTACCACTGGAATTTCTAATAGTTTTGAATTCTTTCCTCGTGTTATATCCGCTCTATGAAAATGAATTAATTGTTTCACCAACTTTCTTTGAAAAACATCGTCATTTTTACTGAATTATAAACAGTATAGCACTCACTTCTGAGCTCTTTTAACACGATTTCCCAGTGATTTAACATTGTCCTTCAGGGTCTATTCTTAGTGTTTCAATCACATTCCTAAATATTTTCCAAGTCTCATTGTGAATATTCAGAGTTTGAATACCTGTTGTCCAGTGATTAAAACTCATTCATTGTGAATTCTAAATGTTTATACAGTGTTTTTCCATATATTACAGCTCTTTAAATGTAAATTATTAGTCCTTTAATCCTTAGTCTCTCATTGAGTTTTCTAATAGTTTTCAATACTTTCCTCCTGTTATGTCCACTCTATGAAAATAAATTAAATGTTTAACCCACTTTATTCCAAAAACGTCAACTCATTTAGACTGACTGATAAATGTTACAAGTATCTAACTCAGTACTCAATTTTTTGTTCACGATTTTCCAGTAATTAAACATAGTCCTACATATATTAAGGTTCTTTATTAATCTATTCCTAGTTTTTCAAGCACATTGCTAAACATTTCCTCTGTCAAACATTGTGAATTTTCATTTTTTTTCAGTTTTTTCCAAGTTTCACGCTCATTCTTTGTGAATTCCAAGGGTTTAAACAGCATTTTTACATATACACCAGCTCTTTAACTCTGAATACTATTTTAAAGACAATCCTACCTTTCACAGCGCTTTGAATTCAAACTCTCAGTGTTACAACATGCACTAGAGATACTAAGGTTCTACAAACGTATTCCAAGTGTTTCAGACGCATTCCTAGACATTTCCCTGGTCTGTCATTTTGATCTCTGAGAATTTGAACAGGTATCTGAGCCCTATGAAAATGAATGTTTTTTTAAATAAATCTTTATTCAGATTATTACAATTTTTCTCCTTTTTCCCCCCATAGCTCCCCTCCACCCGGTTCCCACCCCACCTTCTGCCCTTACCTCCCCCCACTGTCCTCATTCATGGGTGTATGATTGTTGTCCAGTCTCTTCCTGAACCCCCCTATACCCCTTTCCCCCTGAGAATTATCAGTCCACTCCCTTTCTATGCCCCTGATTCTATTATATTCACCAGTTTATTCTGTCCCTCAGGTTTTTAATTCACTTGATTTTTAGGTTCACTTGTTGATAGATATGTATTTGTTGTTCATAATTTTTATCCTTACTTTTTTCTTCTTCCTCTTCTTTAAGAATACCTTTCAGCATTTCATATAATACTGGTTTGGTGGTGATGGACTCCTTTAGCTTTTTCTTATCTGTGAAGTTCTTTATCTGCCCTTCAATTCTGAATGATAGCTTTGCTGGGTAGAGTAATCTTGGTTGTAGGTTCTTGCTATTCATCACTTTGAATATTTCTTGCCACTCCCATCTGGCCTGCATAGTTTCTGTTGAGAAATCAGCTGACAATCATATGGGTGCTCCCTTGTAGGTAATTAACTGTTTTTCTCTTGCTGCTTTTAATATGCTCTCTTTGTCTTTTGCTCTTGGCATTTTAATTATGATGTGTCTTGGTGTGGTCCTCTTTGGATTCCTTTTGTTTGGGGTTCTGTGCGCTTCCTGGACTTGTAAGTCTATTACTTTCACCAGGTCAGGGAAGTTTTCGGTCATTATTTCTTCAAATAGGTTTTCAGTATCTTGCTCTCTCTCTTCTTCTGGCACCCCCATAATGCTGATGTTGGTTCGCTTGAAGTTGTCCCAGAGGCTTCTTACACTATCTTCAACTTTTTGGATTCTTTTTTCTTTTTTTTCTTTTTGCTTTTTCGGTTGAGTGTTTTTTGCTTCTTTGTATTTCAATTCTTTGACTTGATTCTTGTGTTCCTCTAGTCTGTTTTTGGGTCTCTGTATAATATTTTTTATTTCAGTCAGTGTATGTTTAATTTTTAGTTGGTCCTTTTTCATATCTTTGAAGGTCTCGTTATATTTATTGGCCTTTTCTAGGATATTCTTGAAAATCCTTATAACTGTGGTTTTGAATTCTATATCCAGTCGTTTGTTTTCCTCCATTTCTTTTGTTTGTGATCTGTTTCTTTGACGCAGCATTTTCACTGCTTCCCTGAGTTGGTAGGGTAGATTTGTGTGCTAGGTTTCCTATATGGCCCAGTGGGTTGGCCTCCCCAGTTAACCTGAGGTGGACACTCTTGGTGCACCCCTTTGTGGACTGTGTGTACAGCCTTGTTGCAGTTAAGTCTTGATTGTTGTTGGTATCACTGGGAGGAATTGACCTCCAGGCCAGTTGGCTGTAAGGATCAACTGTGTCTATGCTGGGAGAAGTTCGGTGTTGGAGACAGCCTTATAGGATTAGACTTGCCAAATTGCAATAGACTCTGTGCTCAGCTTGGATGGGGTGGAGTCTCAGGGCGGAGCAGACAGTCTTGGCTTCCAGTCAGCCTTGCCCTTGCGCGCGTGTGCGCCTGCAGACCTCTGCCTTCCCCGGCTCCCGAGTCTCCTCCCGAGAGTCCAGATTCCCCCCCTTAAGAGCGTGGGTCCCCAGGGGCTCACCTGGAACTGGGCTTCAGTGCAGTCAGAATTGGGGTTCAGTGCAGTCAGGAGCTTCGGACTCCCTTCTGCTAGGGAAAGCCTGTGGCAACTTCTGCAGCCTTTGTGCACACTGGAGTGCGCGCCTCCAGAAACCTGTCTGCTGGGGCTCCCCCAGGTCTCCCCTGGGTCTCCGAGTCTCCGGGTGCCTTTCTCTCTACCTGACAGTCCAGACTTCCACTGTATGAGCCTGGTTCCATGGGGTTTTGCCCAGGACTGGGGTTCAGTGCAGTCAGAACTGGGGTTCAGTGCGGTCGGGGGCTTCCTTCCCCCTTAAGCCAGAGAAAGTCAGCCAGGATCTCAGCCACCCTTCTTCTCTGGGTGCACAAAGACCCTTTGCTGTACCTCCAATTCTCTGTGAGTTTTTCTCTTTCCTTCTAGTTGTAGAATTTTCACTCAGCCAGCTTTCCTGTGGTTCTGGATGGTGTCCGTTCTGTCTTTTAGTTGTAGTTTTGAAATTGTTGTGCGAGGCAGCAGTTTAGGTGCTTACCTATGCCGCCATCTTGGTTTCTCCTGAAAATGAATGTTTAATAAAAACTCTCAACAAGGTGGGAATAGAAGAATCATACCTCAACATAATAAAAGCTATATATATGCTAAACCCACAGCTAACATCATACTCAATGGGCAAAAACTAAAACCATTTCCCCTAAGAACAGAAACAAGACAGGGATGCCCACTCTCACCACTCCTGTTTGACATAGTACTGGAAGTATTATCCGTTGCAATGAGACAAGAAGAAGAAATAAAAGGCATCCAAATTGGAAAAGAAGTAAAGCTGTCCTTATTTGCAGGTGACATGATATTGTACATAAAAAACCCAAAAGACTCCGTCAAAGAAACTAACAGACCTAATAAAGGATTTGGGCAATGTAGCAGAATACAAAATTAACGCCAAGAAATCTATGGCGTTTCTACACACCAATAGTGAACTTACAGAAAGAGAGACTAAAAAAGCATTCCCATTTACCATCGCACCAAAATAATTAAGATACCTAGGAATAAACTTAACCAAGGAGGTAAAGGACCTATAGGCGGAAAACTACAGGACACTGTAAAAAGAGATAGAGGAAGACATCAACAGATGGAAGAACATACCATGTTCATGGATGGGTAGAATCAACATCATTAAATGTCCATACTACCCAAAGCAATCTATAGATTCAATGCACTCCCCATTAAAATACCAACAGCATATTTCACAGACCTAGAAAGAACTCTCCAAAAATTCATCTGAAATAAAAAAAGACCCCGAATAGCCACAGCAATCCTGAGAAAGAAGAATAAAGTAGGAGGGATCTCAATACCAGATTTCAAGCTGTATTACAAAGCCACTGTTCTCAAAACAGCCTGGTACTGGCACAAGAACAGACATATAGATCAATGGAATAGAACAGGGAATCCAGATATTGACCCAAACCACTATGCACAATTAATATTTGACAAAGGAGGCATGAACATACAATGGAGTCAAGACAGTCTCTTCAGTAAATGGTGTTGGGAAAATTGGACAGATTCATGCAAAAAAATGAACCTAGATCACCAACTTACACCATACACAAAAATAAACTCAAAATGGATACAGGACTTAAACATAAGACGGGAAACCATAAAAATACTAGAGGAATCCACAGGCAGCAAAATCTCAGACCTATACTGAAAGAACTTCTTCACTGATACTGCCCCTAGGGCAATGGAAGCCAAAGAGAAAATAAACCAATGGGACTACATCAAAATAAAAAGCTTTTTCACAGCAAAAGAAACCATCAACCAAACAACAAGAAACCCCACTGTATGGGAGAACATATTTGCAAATGTTATCACTGATAAAGGTTTAATCTCCAACATCTACAGGCCGCTTAAACAACTTAATAAAAGGAAGGTAAATGATCCAATAAAAAAATGGGCAACGGACCTAAATAGAATCTTTTTGAAGAAGACAGAAGGAAGGCCAAGAGACACATGAAAACATGCTCAACATCACTAATTATCCGAGAGATACAAATCAAAACGACAATGCGATACCATCTCACACCTGTCAGAATGGCTATCATCAACAAATCAACAAACGACAAGTGTTGGCAAGGATGTGGAGAAAAGGGAACCCTCATGCACTGCTGGTGGGAATGCAGACTGGTGCAGTCACTGTGGAGAACAGTATGGAGTTTCCTCAAAAAACTGAAAATAGAACTCCCATTTGACCCAGTAATCCCCCAACTAGGAATATATCCTAAGAAACTAGAAACACCAATCAGAAAGGATATATGCACCCCTATATTCATAGCAGCACAATTTACAAAAGCCTAGATTTGGAAACAGCCTAGATGCCCGTCAGCAGATGACTGGATCAGAAAACTATGGTACATCTACACAATGGAATACTCTGCTGCCATAAAAAATGAAGGAATTCTTACCATTTGTAGCAACCTGGATGGAATTGGAGAACATTATGCTAAGTGAAATAAGCCAGCCAATGAAAGAAAAATACCACATGATCTCACTCATTTGTGGGTAATAAATAACATTATAAACTGATGAATGAAAAGATAGATACAGAGGCCATAAGGAATCAAACAGACTGTCAAATTACAGTGGGAAGGTTAGGGAGAGGTGGGGGAAATAAGAGATCAATCCACGGATGCAAAACATTGGGGGGTCAGGACATGTATGGGAGTGGGGGGGGGCAATGGTAAGATATGTACACATATGATAACTTAATTAACAATATAAATGAATAAATAAATAAATAAATAAATAAATGAAAATATAAAAAAATGAATGTTTGTTTAACCTTCTTTCAAAAACGCCAACACATTGAGACTGAAGTATAAATGTAAACAGTATCACATTCACATCTCAGCTCTTTGAAAACGTTTTCCCAATGATGAACCATTGTCCTTCAGATATTAAGGCTCTATGAACATATATTCCTAGTGTTATAAGCATACTGCTAAAAATTTCCCCAGTCAATCCTTGTGAATTCTCAGTTTGAGTCACTGTTGTCCAGTGATTCAAGTTCATTTATTGTGAATTCCTAGTGTTTATACAGCCTTTTCCATATATACCAGCTCTTTAAATGTAAATTATTACCATCATTGCGATTTCTAAGAGTTTTGAATACTTTCATACTGTTATATTTTTACGTGTTAACCAACTTTCTTCCAAAAACGCCAAGACATTTAGATTGTCTCAGTGTTAATACACTGCCCCCAGGTACTGAGGTTCTAGAATCTTGTATTCCAATTGTTTCATGCACATTCCAAAACATTTCCCTGGTGTATCATAGTGAATTTTGATAGTTCTAAGCACTTTCAAACAGTTAACGGATTTCTATGAATATGAATTCTTAGGATTGTGAAAAACTTTCTTAGAAAAACATCTACTCATTGATACTGACTCACAAATGTGCCTTTGGACTCGAACTCTCAGTGCTTCAACACAGCCTCACAGATATTAAGGTTCTACAAACTTGTATTCCAAGTGTTTCAAGCACATTCCAAAAAGTTTCCCTGGTGAGTTCTGTGAGTTCTAAGCACTTTCATACAGTTAACTGTGTTCTGTGAACATGAATTCTTTGTTTTGTAAACAACTTTCCTCACAAAATGCCAACTCATTGAGACTGACATATAAATTCATCTTTGAACATGAGTTCTCAGTGTTTCAACACTGCCTCACAGATATTAAGGTTCTACAAACATGTATTCTAAGTGTTGTGTCTGAATTATAAATATTGTGAACACGATCCTAATCAGTTAACAACTCTTTGAACACTGACCCACAGATATTAAGGTTCTGTGACTTTCAATGTGCAGCATGACGTCATTAAAGGCAATGTTAGCCTCAAAGTCTAGCCTAGAATCACAGCCTCTGAGCCAAACCACCACACTTGGAGAGCCCAGCCTAGCCCCACATAGCTGAGCTTATCACCAAAGGGCCGAGCCTCGCTCAGGGAGAATACAGGCAAAGTCTTAAGCAATGGCAGACTGGGCCCTAGGCCTCTCTCTCAGTGAGTCTTAGGAGGCCCTGGGCATACTACTCCCTTGGTTTCTCTATCAGAGATTCCTAACATGGCCCAGGACCCTGGCAACCTTGGCCCTGGGCCTCTTTTAGAAACTTCTAAAGAGTCAGTAAGTTCTTAGAGGCCAAGCCCCATAGAGATCCAGGGTCCCTAGAGGACTGAAAGGGCAAGATTTCTGGCTGAGGTCCACTTGGGTATCCCTGGTGGCTTCCATCCCCTCCTTGGGCCTAAGCAGCCCTAGCCTTAAGAGGCAGATAGTGAGGGTAAGGTGCTGTACTCATGCTGATGATGGCCTGTGACTTCTCTGAAAGAGTTATCTGGGTTTCAAAAAGGAAGTTATTAACTATGGGCCACTAACTTACCATGCAACCTGGCTGTCTGATGTCACTCATGGAGTCAGAAAGAGGCCACACACAGGAAGACTACATGAATTTGAAATAGTACATACATGACAGGACCTTGGAGGATCAGAGCTGTTATATAAGAGGTGTCCCAATTGCCCTTGGCCCCTACTGCCCAACAACAATTCCTTCTTCCAGCCTAGATTTGTGGGCTCGTGGAAGGCTCCCTATGACCTGCTAACAGAGGAAGGAAAGTTGTGGAGTGGCTTTGCATGATGTCAATATCCAACGAGAAACTGCACTGCTATGATACAACAGGCTATTCTGGATATTTGTGAAGGACAGTGGTAATGAAACCATAGCAATGGGCAGAGCTTGGGGCCTCATTCTCCTTGTTTAGATGACAAATGACCAGATTTGCAATCAGATTCTGATTCATGGCTCCAGCCATGATATTGCAATTGTAGTCAGAGACATGAAAGACACATTATTGGAAGATCATTTCCAATGACATTTGGGCAGAAGTTTCTTAGACTGTTCTCAAACAATGTGCATGAAATATAGATATTTGTGTCGCATATACTGTTTATAACCATGAATTCTCACAGTTGAGGATTTCATTAATCAAGAATAGAAAGTGGTCCTAGAAAGTTTGGCTCGGTGGGTATAGCATCGGCCTGTGGACAGAAAGGTCCTGGGTTCGATTCTGATCAAGGGAATATGCCAAGGTTGCAGGCTCAATCCCCAGTAGGATGCGTGCAGGAGGCAGCAAATCAATGATTCTCTCTCATCTTGATGTTTCTATCTCTGTCTCTCCCTCTCCCTTCCTCTCTGATAAATAAAAAATATATCTATTTAAAAAAATAAGATAAAGTAGCACATTCTTTATATTCCCTCATATATGGAATGTAAAACCACAAACAAACAAGCAAAACCTCCCACATAGAAATGAAATCATGGTGGGTACAAGAGGGGAAAAACATGAAGGAGGAAAGGAGGTAAAGGGGTCAAATACAAGAGTACAGAGGAAGCTAGACTTTGGGAGGTGAGCACATAATGGATTATGCTATGTTGTACTATGGAGTCATAATATGACATTTATTTAATATTATTAACCACATTACCTCCCACTCTTGTTCATGAAAAGAACATATTTTTCTGTTTTTGGACAAACACATTTTTGTTTATCTACAATTTGTTCAACCAGCATGAGGATAATCACCTGAGACTTGGTAATAGAACATGGGCGGCATGGTGTTAGCCATCAGACGGTTAGTGAGGAGTAGTGCTTAGAAAAATAAAAAAGATTCATAATGTTATCAAACGCAGCTCTGAATCCAGACTCCTGCCAAGCAAGGCAATTTCCAAGTACTGGGCTACAGCTTCAGTAGCTGGGGAGTGAAGAGTACTGGGCAATCCAATGGGTTTCCTGCATTCTAGTTCCCAAGTCTGTGGTAATAACATAGATTCTGAAAAATTTCCAAGTGGTCCCCTGCATCAGACATGGATGTGCTCTTACTCATCACTTAATTTATATCCAGAATCAGATTGAAGAGATTCAGGACATGAACAGATTATTCTTTTTCAACGGCTCAACAAAATATGAGGAAAATTGGAAAGTTCAGTTGTAACTGATAAGGAAGGAAACTAGAATAATTCATGATTTGTCATGGACAGGAAAATTGTGCAAAAAAGAGGAAGCACACAAGGGTAATAATGGCAGTGACGTCTCCTGTGGCAGTTGCCAACTTGAATAGATGCAACTCTCAGCAGGACATTAAAGGTGAAGGATGAAAAGTGACCCTTGAGGAAATGTGCTACTCTTTGGAAGAACTACATGAGTACAATAATTTACACAAGCAGAAAAGTATAGAATATGTGTAGAGATAATTAATGTTGGGGAAAATGTTACAGAATACATAAATTTGGATGAGAGGGAATGTATTAATTTTAGCTCACCAGACAGAGACTCTGCATTTAAATTTTCAGAGTGGGTGATTAGAAAAGGCTCTAAAAGCTTATAGGGATGATTGGCTGACAAATGCATTGACTCATGGCCCAATAAATGTGACATGGAAATGCCCACTCTCTTTTTTTAATAAAGAAAAAAAGCAGTTCAACATTTTATAGAAGGGAGAATGTTAGAGTGGATTGGTCATAAGAGTCCTATTCCAAACTCTGTGCATGTATACCTGGCATAACTTTCACCAATACATTGCAAAATATATTTAAGAGTGGAAATGGCATGTTTGAAGAGCTGTGTGTTGACGCTTCTATGAAGGCTTGACATTGGAAATTGAAACCTCTCAATGGAAAAATCCAAATGTAATGGGGGTCTATGGATACCCTGGTGATGAAGGGAATGCAACCACCACATTCATGGTAGATCTGATCACACTGAAAGACTGCAAGTCAAAGCAGCATCAATGAGTTTGAACTCTCCAAAAGATAAACCAAACAATTCCATTTACCATTGCAACAAAAAAAATTAAGATACTTAGCAATAAACTTAACCAAGGAGGCAAAAGACCTATCCTTGGAAAACTAGAGGATGTTGAAAAAAGAGAGGAAAATATAAACAAGTGGAAGAATATACCATGTTCATGGATTGGTAGAATCAACATCATTAAAATGTCCATGCTACCCAAGGCAATCTACAGATTCAATGCAATTCCTATTAAAATACCAACAGCATATTTCAGAAGTCTAGCACAAACAGTCCAAAAATTATATGGAACCAAAAAATACCCCGAATGGTCATGGAAAATCTTGAGAAAGAAGAACAAAATGGGAGGAATCAAAACTTCAGATATCAGGTTATACTACAAAGTCCCTGTACTCAAAACAGCCTGGTACTGGCACAAGAATAGGCATATAGATCAATGAAACAGAACAAAGACACCAGAAAATCTACCCAAGCCATTACACTCAATTAATATTTGACAAAGGAGGCAAGAACACACAATATAGTAGATACTGTGTCTTCAATATATGGATTGGGAAAACGGGACAGGTAAATGCAAAAAATAAAAAATAAAAGTAGACCACCAACTTACACCATACACAAGAATAAACTCAAAATGGATAAAAGACCGAAATGTACATTGTGAAACCATAAAAATCTTAGAAGAAATGATAGGCAGGAAATCACAAGACATCTCCTGTAACAATATGTTTACTGCTACATCTCCTGGGGCAAAAGAAACTAAGGAGAAAATAAACAAATGGAACTATGTCAAAATAAAAAGCCTATGCACAGCAAAAGTAACCATCAATGATATGAAAAGGGAGTTCACTGCATTGGAGAACATATTTACCAATGATAAATCTGATAAGGGGTTAATTTCAAAAATATATAAGAAACTCATACAACTTAATAAAAGGAAGACAAACAACCCAATTTAAAAATGGGCAAAGAACCTAAACAAAGTAGACATACAAAAGGCCAAGAGACATATGAAAAAGTGCTCAAAGTCACTAATCATCTAAGAGATGCAAATTAAAATGACAATGAGGTGTCACCTCAAACCTGTCAGAATAGCTACTACTAACAAATCAACAAATAACAAGTGCTGGCGAAGATATGGAGAAAAGGGAACACTGCTGGTGGGAATGCATACTGGTGCAGCTACTGTGCAAAATAGTATGGAGTGTCCTCAGAAAATTAATATGGAACTGCCATATGAGCCAGCGATCCCATTTCTAGGAATATATTCTAAGAAACCCGAAATACCAATAAGAAAGCTTATACCTACAACCCTATGTTCATGGCAGCGCAATTTATAATGGCTAAGATTTGGAAACAGCCTATGTGCCTATGAGTGGATTAAAAACTGTGATACATCTACAGAATGTAGTACTACACAGCTGTAAAAAAGAAAGAACTCTTACCATTTGCAGCAGCATGGATGGACCTGGAGAGCATTATGCTGAGAGACATAAAGCAGTCAGAGAAAGGTAAGTATCACATGATCTCACTCATGTGGAATCTAATGAACAAAATAAACTGATGAATAAAAATAGGTCTGGAGACAAAGCAACATCAAACAGACTGTTAAAACTCAGAGGGAAGGCAGGGGAGGATGGGTGGGTGTGAAGAGATCAACCAAAGAACTTGTATGCATTATATGCCTAACCCATGGACACAGACCCTAGGGTGATGAAGGCCTGGTGTGGGGGGTGGGGGAGGGCTGGGAGAGGCCAATGGGGGAAAAAGGGAACATATGTAATACTTTCAACAATAGTGATTTAAAAAACAAATAAATAGTGGAGTTCAGCCTCTCTTTGAGAATATTAGTGAAGCTCAAAGGATTAGCAGGCAAGTCCCTTGGACTCTCTTTTAGAGAGTCCGAGCAAGGCCCAAGACCGAGGCAGCCTTAGCCCTGGGCCTTTTTCTTACAGAGTTTGAGTAAAGCAAGAAGTAACCCTAGAAGCTAAGCTCTATAGAGACCCTGGCTCCCCAAAGAACTGGGGGAGGCACCATTTCCAGTCTCTGATTGAGGTCCATCTGGGCATCACTGGTAGCTTCCATCCCCTCTTTAGACCAAAGCAGCACTAGCTAAGATGAGCTAATATTTATGGTATGGGCCTGTAATTGCCGTGAAGATAGGCTCTAATTGGTCACAAAGAATTATCTCAGGTGCTTAACCATGGGCTATCAAGTTACCATGCAACCTGAACTATGCATAATGACCTGGGTGTGATGTATACCATGGGGGTCACAAAGAGGTCATGTACAAGAAGACAACATCAGCTTAAAGTAGCCCATACAAGATTGAACCTGGGGGGATCAAAGCAGTTATATTAGAGATGGTCCAAATTCCCACCAGCCCTACTGCCAACAATGAATCCTTCTCTCAAGCCTAGACCTGTGGACTCATGGAAGGCTCCATATGACCTTTTGGCAGAGGAAGGAACGTCGAGGCCTGGGTACCAATGATTTTGCAGAATTTGAGGACCCACCAGAAAGTGCGCTGCTGCCGCATCGCCGACCGTCTCTGGATATTCGTGAAGGATCGTGGGCAATGAAACCTTTACAACAGGCGGATTTGGGGGCTATTCATCTCCACATTCACTTTTTAGGAATGACAAAAGACCAGATGTGTAAGGAGATACTGATTCATGGTGCTGGCCATTATTTTGCAAAAATAGGGACATGAAGGAAACATGATTGGAAAATCCTTCACAATGACATTGGGCATAAGTTTGTTGGACAGTTCTCACTTAATCAGCAAAACTATACAAGGATATTTGTGTCTCCTATACTATTCCTCACAATAAATTCTCACAGTTGAGTATTTCATTAATCAAGAAGATAAAGTGGCACATTTTATATTTTTCCTCATCTATGGAATATAAAACCACACACAAAAGAAAGAAACAAACAAATAAAATATCTTCTATACAGCCCAAATCATGGTGGTTACAAGAAAAGGAAAAGCCTGAGAAAGGATAAGGACGGTCTTGAAGAAGACAGAGGAGACCACACTTTCCTGGTGAGCACATAACACGGTGTGCCATGTTGTACCATAAATTCGAACAACTGAAATTTATATAATCATGTTAACCATGTTATCCCCCAAATTGTAATAATGAAGTTACATTTAAAGCAACTCTCTTAGTCCCACATGCGCTTAAGAAAAGAGGAGATACTTTTTTCAGGTTTTGAATAATATAAATATATTTTTATTTACCTACCCTTTGTTCAACAAGGGTCAGATAAGTCATCTGTTGAGACTGAACAGTAGAAGATGTGCTGTAGGGTGTAGGCCATCAGATAATTATGGTGGAATCGTGTCTAAGAAAAGAAAAAAGAACAAATAGCTAAGGGTTACCAAGCCCAGCTCTGATCCCAGACCCCTACCAAGCAAGGCAGTTTTTAAGTCCTGGGCTACAGCATCGGTAGGTGGGGAGTGTGGAGCACTATAGTTGCCCCTGGTTCTATGCATGACTGAAATAGCCAGGACGCCAGAATGATCTCCCATAATCATTACTGCTGAGTGAGGGCTACTATGAGAGAGTCTAATCAGAAGCCATTAGAACTGCCTGTAACTAGGTAAGCAGTAAATGAAAAGCTGTACCACATACCTGGATGAATAGAAGAGATTTGTGCCACCAGGAAAGTTTTCAAAGATGCAGGAAGTGCCGATTGCAACACACTCTCAGTAAGCTTTTGATTTGGCTTGTGCAAAAGGAGAAAGAAAAATGAGGAGAAGGAAGAAGAGTGGGGAAGGGAGGAGAAGGAGAAAAATAGAGGAAACAACATAGAAAAGCGTTGTTCATTCACCCAGACTGTAAGTACAGGTGACCTGAGCTGCTGCTGCTGGACCAATGTGGTTACAGTGCAGGCAAAGCCTCCTCCTTGTGTTTCATGGTTCAATCGAAGTTGCCTTCCCTCCGCTGGCAAGGCCAGCCTAAACCTTCATTATCTCACTTCTGGGGTGAGTCAGCTTACAGCTTTTTGCTCTTTGCAGAGGTCTTGAATGTCTTTTCCATGCACAGGATGTACTTCCTGTTGGTCCATTACATAGATGACATTAGGCTCACTGGACCTAGTGAGTGGGAAACAACTCTAGACGTGCTAGACTTTTAGAGAGAGAAGTTAAAGAAGAAATCTGACTAAAATTCAGAATTCCTCTCAATCGGTGTAATATTTTTGTGTCCAGTGGTATTCAGCAGGAGAAGTAACTGTTTTGAGGTAGAAAATAATTGCTGCCGCCTAGCCAGCACGGCTTCATGGTTGAACATTGGCCTGCGAACCAGAGGGTCATGGTTCGATTCCTAGTCAGGGCACATGCCCGGGTTGTGGGCTGGATCTTCAGTGTGGGGCATGCAGAAGGCAGCCAATTGAAGATTCTCTCCCATCATTGATGCTTCTCTCTCTCTCTCTCTCTCTCTCTCTCTCCCTTTTTCTCTGAGATCAGTGAAAATATAAGAAAAAATAATTGCTGTCATCCAGCCCCCGCAGAGACAATGATGCAGGCACAGTTCCCAGTACGCCTCTGGATTTTAGAGGCAGTAGATTCCTCAGTGGAGTATGTGACTCTAGCAAATTTATGGAGAGACGATAAGGTCTGCTCCATTCCAGTTGGACCTGAAAAAACACAGGACACTGAAACAGGCCCAGGCTGCTGTGCAAGCTGTTCTGTGACCGGGTCCATATACCTAGCAGACTTGATGATCCTGTGAGTATCTCTGACAGATAGCGATTCTGTCTGGGATCTTAGAAAGACCTGTGGGTGAAAAAAAGTGTAAATGCTCAAACTTTACAACCAAGGTCTTGAAATCATCAAAATAACTATTGTTCTTTTGAGGAACCACTGTGGCCTCCTTTGTGTCAAATTGGGCAAATAAAGTTCTTTTTTAAAAAAAAATATTTTTATTGATTTCAGAGAGGAAGGGAGAGGGAGAGTGAGAAAGAAACATCAATGATGAGAGAGAATTATTGATTGGCTGCCTCCTGCATGCCCCCTGCTGGGGATCGAGCATGTGCCCTTGACTGGAATTGAACCTGGGACCCTTCAGTCACAAGCTGATGCTCTATCCACTGAGCAAAACCAGATAGGGCTAAAGTTCTTTCTTAATTAGGAAGCCACATGCTTAGGCCATCATTCATCATGCAAAATCTTTTCCAGACAGTAAAACAGCATTTAAGAGTTCCTTCTTTTGTCACTTTAGTGTCCAGAATGAGAAAACTAAAGAAGACAACACAGGGCAGCAGAAGCCCTCCACTATGTTCCCACCTCCTGAGCCCCAGAGAAACAGCAGGAACTGAGTCAGAAGCTGGCAAACCAGAGCCTCATGTTGCACTGTGCTGCACAGTGCTTGGGAGAAGTAACCCCAGATGCCATGGTCCTTCAGGGGCCTTTAAGTGTCAAGGGAAACATTCCCTTTCTCAGTTCCATGAGCACTACATAGATGGTTTCCAAACGCCCTTCAGCCCAAAGTCACCCTGGTATGAGGGGCAAGGAGGCAGGGGATGGGCCTGTTGCCCCTCAAAATGCACTGAGGTTTTTCTCAAAGGGTTTCTTTGGTTTCGAAGAGGAAAAGTCTAAACATAAGACTCCAAGTGACCAGGCAACCCAGCTGTCCATTATGACATGGGTAAGATGGAACCCATGGAGCCAAAAGGTTGGTGACACACAGAATGACTACACATCCATCTAAAGAGGTTCATACGTGATCTCACCTGGGAGGACTCAGGAAGCTCAGGGAAGTCATGTAAGTGCTGGCCCAATTGTCCTTGATCCCGCTTGCAGCCGAGCTTTGGACTCATGAGAAACTCCCGAAGACTTGTTGACAAGGGGAGAAATGATGTGGCCTGGCTTAGCAATAAGCTAGCGTGATCTTGATGACCAAGCAGAGAGCAAGCAGCTGCAGCCCGACAGAGCCCTGCAGACATTCCTGAGGGCAGGGCCAGGTAACCCATCCCAGGGGCCACAGTTCCCAGCAGGTCACTGTCACTCACTCTGCTTGAACAACAAATGATCTGAGATGAAAGTACATGTTGATTCATGGCTCTGGCCAAAATGTCTACCGTAGAGATAGGCAGAAAAGAAGCATGAATGGGAAATTATTCACATTAGAATATGGCAGAGGCGTGAGGACACTTTTCACTCATTGGGTACGATATAAGAGATTTTGGTGAATAACTGCAGAGTGCATAGCTGCAGCATGAAAGAGCCCCTGAAAATGTCCTTGAACAACAGGGGTGAGGAAACTATCACAGTGGGCAGCTTCCTGCAGGTCACCTGATCACTCACTGTGCTTGAAGGTCAAATGATCTGACATGACAGCATATGCTGATTCATGGCTCTGCCACTATTTCCCATCAACAGCAAGGGACAGAGGTGTGAGGACAGCTTTCACTCAATGGGCAAAAATATAAGAAGCTATTTGTGCCTCCTATGATGCTTATCACAAAATATCCTTAGAGTGGAGGACTTAATCCAGGGGGTATGTTGGCACATTCTGTATTTTCCCTCATCTATGGAATGTAAAAGCCAGAAGCAAAACAATGCTACAAATAAAATCACTTTTTAGTTTTGGCATAACATGAGTATATTTTTGTTTACTTTCCTTTTGGGAACTAAGGATCAGGTGAAGTCTCTGCTACAACTGAGCAGCAGCAGGTGTACTGTAGGGGGCTAACCATCAGATATTTAAAGAGGAACATTTTCTAAGAAAATCCTTCATTATGAGTTAATACCAAGTTGAGATTCTGGAGTCAAGCCATATAAGACAATTTCTAATATGTGGTCATAGCATCACTAGATGGAGGAGTGAGGACCACTGTAGCAATCCAATGTGCTTTTTCATTTCTAGTTTCCATGTCTGTGGTGATGACATCAACGTTCTGAAAGTTTTCTGAGTGGTCTGCAACAGCACACATGGATTGCTTATTTGCTTTACACCCAAGGTCCCAGGTTCAGCTTGAAGATCTTCAGGACATGAGCAGATACTTGTCTAAATGGTTCCAAAACAGATGTGATAGATAAATTGGAAAGATTCATGGTAGAAATCTGGCAACTGATCTCATGATTCCCTGGGTTGGAGAGAGCTGGGCTAGAAGCAACCCTGGAAGCCAAGCTGCATAGGTGTCCTGGCTCCCAGACCTGTAGGGCAAAAATGATCGCAGTCTCAGGCTGATGTCCACCTGGGCATCACTGATGGCTTCTATCCCTTCTTTAGCCCAAAGTAGTCTTAGCCAGGAGGGGCAAATATTCAGGGCAATGAGCTGTCATCACACTGAAAATGGACTGAGATTTGTCCCAAAGCGTTTCCTTGGTTTGAAAGAAGGAGTGTTTAAAGATGGGTATCCAAATTTCCATGCTACCTGAATTGTCCGTTATGACCTGGGGTGGTGTCAAGCATGATCAAACCTGGGAGGACCAAAGCAGTAATATAACCTGTGACCCAATTTACTTCAGTACCAACTTCTATACAATGAATCTATCTTTCAGCCTAGACCTATGGATTCCTGGAAAGTGTCCTATGACCTCAATACAAAGGAAGTAAAGTTGTGGCCTGGATTACTAATGATTATGCATGGTATTGATGGCCAACCAGAAAGTGGACAGCTGCAGCACGACAGACCATCTCTGGACATCAGTGAAGGACAGTGGGTAACAAAACCTTCACATTGGGCAGAGGTTGGGGCAGTTCACCTTATCATTCACTCTGTCCAGCTATGGAAGGAGATAGTGATTCATGGCTCTGTTTAGTATTTTGCAACATTAGGCAGAGACATTGAAAAGGGCATAATTAGAAAATTCTTCACAAACTTTTTGAGCAAAAGTTTATTGGATGTTCTCACTCAGTGGTCATGAAGCATCCATCTTATATAAATACTGCTATTTGAAATTTTAGCCCTGCTATTTGGCTTCTGTAAATTCTTGCTTGCTAAGACTACTCCCACTTCAGAGAGGCCATTAAACCTTCCCCAGACAAGGTTATCAGTGCTGGCGCCAGGCCAGGCCTCTGGTTGAGGTCTCAAGGCCCCAGCACATACGGGTTCTTTAAGAACTTGCAAAAGGGGCCGGAAACACCCCATATTTGGGAGACAAAGAAGGTAAAAACATATAAATAGGGAAAATTCCTGCATGTTGGGGCCAGAATTTGAGAGACATTCTCCTCTGGACCCGCGCCTAATAAATGTAACTCCATCTCTCTAAGTATTGCTTTGTTCTTCTTCGGTTTTCTGTAACATTATTGGTTCCCTGAACCGAGGAACAACTGTGCTTGGCCTTTATGGCCTCTGGTGAATGGGCCGGGTTTGGGGCCGGGGAAGCCGGATAGGCCTTTGGCAGGTGCCGCTCTGCTGATTTAGCAGAATTGAACCGGGGGACTCTGGGCACTCCCGGACCTCAGCCCAGGACCCGGCCGGCATCTGGAGAGAGTGGACGGACACTTCTGGACCTGTCGACAGAATCTGTAAGGTAGGGGCCCCGTCAGTTCAGCCCACTCCAAGTGAGTGCAAGGGGGAGCTTGATCACCTCCCCGGAAGCCATACAGCTTCTTCAGGCAAATCAATCAGGAGTCAGGAATCAGGTGATTGTTTAAACTCTGGGTAAATATCTGGTAGAAGTCAAAAACTCGGACTAGCTAGTATATAAATGTGGGACTCTGGAGGTGAATGAAGGAATTATGAGTTCACTTTGCTGTTTGTTTGTGTGGGACTAGCCAATTTGCTACTGAGAAGGCGGACTGGACGCAGCATTAACTCCTCTGGTAGGTTCTCACCAAGACTTTGGTTGAGAATTCTGTTCTGGGGCATGGGTGCCGGGAGTGCCCTCATGCCCATCTGGGGATTTGGGCATTGTTTTGTTTATCTGCTCAGCTCCAATCTGGGCTAGTCTACTGAGAGAGTGTGAGTATGGATGTTTGTCTGTCTTGGCATAATTATCTGTTCATTAACTGGTCTGTGTGAAGCAAAAGCCACTTTGTGCATTCTGGTTGTACACATGAGAGTATTTGTTATCTCTTTCTATTGTTTAATTTGTTTAAAGATAGGGCGGACCTGTTGTGATGGTCTGCAAACATCTTAAGCAGCGCTGCTGAGTTATTTTTCTCAGAGATGTTTGCTCTCTATCACAGTGGGAAGGAATCAGCCCATTTAGCTAATAAAAATTTTTCTCTCTGTATAAGTAAGGGTATCAGTTTGCTCTGATTTGTGAATTTGCTATATTAAAGTGAAATGTTAAAGTCCTAGTGTTAATTTAAAGGTATAAATTTGTGATATTTCAAAGAGCAAAGAACTTTTATTTTTGGCTTTCTTACCTCTTTTGGTGGTTGGAGACTTCCAGGGGCAGGGCTTACAGCTCCGCAGGGCGGAGAGATTTACAGGCCCTGTCCCTGCCTGTGACATCATAGTCCAACATTTGTTTGACTTGCTGTTTTCAGTTATTAGGATCCTCATAGAGGACATAACCTGGGTTTCCCTTCCTCTCTCATCCTGATTCTAATAGCATCTGTAACTGGATTAAAGATCTTTTCTTTCAGGAGGCCACCCAGGCTTTCAGTTCACAAGAAATCTCCCTACACACCCTTATCTTCCTCCTCCCTATCTTTCCAGGCTGACTAAGAGTCATTTTTCTCCACAGGTCGGACCTCAGCCTTCGAAAGGGAGGACTACTACAGTGGTAGTCTGTAGTTTTCTCTGAAACTCCCACTGTTTCTATTTCTCCCCTCTATAGGAATTGTCTTCCTCTGACTCACAATCAGAAAGAGAGACAAGCAACTGGACTTGGGGACGGGACTGGGGAAGAGGGGGTTGTCCACAGTTAATTATGAAGCAGGGAGAGATAGGTTTTTGTTGATTTTTACTGGCTGCAGACCGCTCTGGTGGCGTAGGGGTCTGGTCCAGGTGTCTTATCAGAACTTCACTAGATTCAAGGTCGCAAGTTTTCTGCAAGCATAATTAATACATTAAAAAACTAAACTCCCAGGAGCCAAGCGGAGGAGAAACGGAGCTGAAGTCCGTAGCTGCCCTGGTGATTTAAAACTGGGTGCTAGTCAGACTCATCACCCAAGAGCCAGATGAAAGAAGGGGGTGAAGGGGGTTGGATGCCTGAGCTGCCTGCAGTGGCCCTGGAAGAAGCCTCAGCAGCAGCGAGAAAAGCAGGGGACAGCAGACATTTACCTGACACTAGGGCTGCCCCGCTGCTGCCCAGTGAGTAAATGAGTGTTTTACAAGCAATACAAGACTTAGGCCTTTGGCTTGCTGGCTGCAGCAATTAAACCAGAAGCCAGTGACTGCTACTAGTCTCCCTGCAGCCCCAGAAATAGAGCAGCAGGCCTGGGGTCTGTAAAAGCAACAGATAGAGCTAGTGAAAGCTCCCTGTTTGCAAATGTACTGAAAGGGTTCAGTACCTGTTGCTGCTGGAAGAGGAGGGGCTGAGAGCCCCTTCCAGTGCACTCCCTTGGGAGAGGCCTGGTCGCTGCTCTGCCACAAAGGGGACTGGCAGGAAGACAAGGGGTCTAATACCCAAGACACTGCCACAGAAGCACTTTGCAATATGCAAAGCTGTTTCTAACTGCAACTCTGGCTGTTTTGGACTGGCAGCTTAAAGTCAAAGAGCAAAGGAAAGGCACTCTCCCTGGACCAGGGAGCCTTCAGGACTTTGTGATTCTCCAAGAGAGGAGGAGTCTGACTGAGGGATGGCAGAGACCCGGTTGGGTTGGAAGGACCTAAGGCCACATGTTAAACTTATAAATTACAGCTTTCTAGGCAGATGTCCAAGCCCAGTTATGTAGGGGTTAAGCTGCCTGTTTACAGCAAAATAACTTTCTCCCATGCCAGAATAAATTTTAGGGAAATTAGACAAGCTGTGTTTGTGGCTAGAAAGAAGAACTGGCCACCATGCACAGCCCTGACAGTGGCCTGCAGAAAACTATATAATAGACTTAGATGATGCCTGCATCTTTATGGACATGACTCCGAAAGACAAGGACAATTTTGCTTTGTATGGGAAGGTCAAGAATAGACCTTAGTCACCTCCCTAAGATATTTGTATAGCCCTACCATATGTCATATATGGTAGCAGAAGATTTGGTTACCTAAGGTGGCCACAGTGCCAATATTGTACTTCATTGTGTTAATAATATTGCATTAACCTTATAGATTTGAATGCAGTTGCCAAAAGGGCAAGTACCCAAATGGGCAAGGAAAATACCCATCTGGTTTTGGTCTCTATTGAAAGACAGTTGGCAGCCTGTATACTGTCTTGCACGCCTGTGTGGCCATATCCATGTCAGGTGTGGCACAAACTTCAACTTTAGAAAACTGGAGAAGGCCTGTTTGGAACAGAGGGAAGTAGTGAGTACCAGCCCTTTGTTACAGGAATTACAGACCCCGTGAGGTCCTGTGATGTGTGAGACCCTATAAAGGAATAAAGCTCCCTTAGTCCTTTCTGAGAGGGCATGTCATCCCCCCAGAGACCATATGAAATTTTAAGGACAAGTTAAGTAGGGGGAACCCTACTACAAGGACAGCTATAATTGTCTACTTGAATATAGACACATTTTGAATTTCTCCTTGTCATTTGAAGACAGTTATATTACTCTGAAGAATCCATAGAAAGGACTGACAAGGAAAATCAGAAGATCTTAAAGCAGGTCAGTATATTTTTCTCCTTATATAATTCCTCTGAAATTTGGCAATGCTTAATAAATCATGGCAATACATTTCTCTGCATAAATTCAATAAGACCGGTTTCTAATAGTGGTTTTATTGACCAGAAACTTTGACTGTAGTGTCATGTTTTAAAGAGCCCTGTCTGAACTCTGAAGACTTGAAGTCAGTAAGAGTGCCAAGGAAAAGCCTGGTATCCTGCTTGGGAGCCCTGAAAATGGCTGGTGCTGGAGCATCAGGCCCAGGCCCTACCATCACTGGTGGTTGGTCAGAGTAGAAGGGGAGCAATAAGGATGACTCTGCGTCCCTGCGGAACCCCACACACTCTAGGCTGTTTTGAGTAGGTGGGCTACTGAGATGGGCCTTAAAACCTAGGGCGTGGGCCCAGGTGGGGTCGCTGCAGGTGAGGGATTCACCTAACTCAGCAGATACTACAGGCAGGCCTGACGGCAGCTGGATGGCTTGGCTTCCTGGCCCTACGGGGCACAATATGATTCAATCATGAAATTCCGGCAAAGATAGTCAGTTATCATTCTTGTTGTGTTTATGCAAACAATCAGGCCAAATTAAATACAATAGGTAAATTAGTCTTTATCTGGCTCTTTTGATAAACATAGAGGTAATTTTGAGGAGAAAAATTCTATTTCAATAGAGGTCATTAAAACTGCAATGTTTTCTTTCCCTTCCACCGGACCATTTGTTACAGTTTGTCTCTGCCAGGTCACAAGCCCACCTCCTTCTGTGCCCAGGCCTCATCGTCCCTCTGAAAGACAGCAAGGATCTCTTGGCTCTGAGGGAAAACTCCGTCCCTCCTCAGCACGAAGCAGCTACAGAAGAAATTCAACGTCCATTTTCCCTAAAGAATTCAGAGCCAGGATCCTTGAGGTAATATATTAGGCAGTTAGACAGACATGAGCAGAGGAAGGACGATGGGCCAACTAGTGCTACAGGATGTAACTAAGTCTTTCCACCTCTACGTATGAGAGACAAGGGGCATAGGCAAAGAGGTACTCACCAAAGTCTCAGCCCCTAGAAAAGGCTGGTAGCCTATTTGTCCAAAAAACTTGACCCCTTTGCAATTGGGTGACCTACTTGCCTCTGGGCGGTAGCAACCACAGCTATGCTTATTGAAAAAGCAAATAAGTTAACCCTACGGCAGTAACTAATCCTAACTGCCCCACATGAGGTCGAGGTTTTACTCCAGAACACACTAGAGCACTGGATGTCAAAAACACTTGAGTCACCCCGTTTCAGGCTCTCTGGTAGACAAAAGAAAAATCAGTAACAATGTATACTGATAGCAGGTATGCATTTACAACAAGGTAAGGGTTCTCCACAGAAGCAAGAGGGAACTGGGCCACAGATGAAGCTGCCCAGGAGGCTGCCCTAAAACCAGTGGGGCCTCTACAGATTCTAGTGACTCTTCCAGATCCTGACCTACCCAATCGAGAAAAGCTAAAATCCATAACCAGTCTTTCTTCAAGTTCTTACAGGCTTTACAGTCTACCCAGGAAGCAATCTGGAAGCACATCTGAGACCCTCTGCCTGTACCAACTTCTGATCTGGTTCATCCCTTCCACCCTGGTGACTCTGTTTGGGTAAAGAAATTTGCCACCCAAGGACTGACTCCTACCTGGAAAGGACCACCTCCACGGCAGTCAAGGTCAACGGAATCCCAACGTGGCTTCATCACACCTAGCTTAAAACAGCCCAGGAAAAATTGAGAGTCCAGGACTCTTCGGACTCTCTAAAGATTACTCCTGGCCCTAATTCTGGGCCCTTATCTTATAAGCAGGCCCACTAACTTTATTTGGCAGAAAATTAAGATTATAGTCCTCAGGGGTAAATATAACTACAATGACTAAGAGTCAATGATTTGACTCATGTAATAAAACCAGTGGGGAATGAAGCATCCATCTTATATAAATACTGCTATTTGAAATTTTAGCCCTGCTATTTGGCTTCTGTAAATTCTTGCTTGCTAAGACTACTCCCACTTCAGAGAGGCCATTAAACCTTCCCCAGACAAGGTTATCAGTGCTGGCGCCAGGCCAGGCCTCTGGTTGAGGTCTCAAGGCCCCAGCACATACGGGTTCTTTAAGAACTTGCAAAAGGGGCCGGAAACACCCCATATTTGGGAGACAAAGAAGGTAAAAACATATAAATAGGGAAAATTCCTGCATGTTGGGGCCAGAATTTGAGAGACATTCTCCTCTGGACCCGCGCCTAATAAATGTAACTCCATCTCTCTAAGTATTGCTTTGTTCTTCTTCGGTTTTCTGTAACAGTCAAAAATATTCAAAGATATTTGTGTCTCATTTAATGCTCATCAGAGTGAAACCTCAAAGTGGAAGATTTCATTACTCAAAAGTATAAAGTGGCAGATTCCATATTTTCCCTCATCAATGGAACGTAGAAACACAAACAAAAGAAACAAAATCTCCTACATACAAATGGAATCATGGTGGTTAAAAAGGAAAACATGAGGGAGGACCAAGTGAATAAAAGGGGTTAACTGCCTGGGGACAGAGGAGACAGACATTGGGTGGTGAGCACATAGCTGAGTGTGCTCTGTTGCACTATAAAGTTGTACAAGTGAAGTTTTATAATGTGATTAACCCAAAAATGTAATAATGAAATAATTTTTAAAATAAACTTTGTTAGTTCCATGCTTGCTTAAAAAATGAAGAGACATTTTTCTATGTTTGAAAACTAGAAACATATTTTTATTTACCTATCATTCATTCAATAAAAATCAAGTGAATAAGCTGTTGAAGCTGGGCAGTAGTGATTGTGCTGGAGACCATTAACCTTCAGAGAATTAGTGAGGAACTGTGTGTTTGAAAAGGAAATAAATCACGATTAATTGTTGCAAAACCCAGTTTAGATTCCAGGCTCATGCCAAGCAAGGCAATTTCTACACATGGGGCAATTTCTACAGCATCACTAGATGGAGACATGAGGACTGCTGCGGGAACCCAGCAGGATTCCTACATCCAGTTCCTATGTCTCTGGTGATGACATGCAATCTGAAATAGTTCTGAGTGGTCCCCTCAGCACACATGGACACACTCCTTCTCATCACTTGAGATCGCTTGCTGAACTCATGTCCAGGGCTCCAGATGCTGCTTGAGGAGCTTCAGGGCATGAATAGCTTATTTTTATGCTTCCAGCTAGATGTGGAAAAACATTGGAAAGTTTCCTGGTAGACACACAAGGGGAATCACTGTGGTGACCGCTCCTGTGGCAACTGCCAGCTTGACTAGATGCCCATCAGAGCAGGACACTCAAGGTGAGAGACAAAGTGTGGCCCTTGAAAAAGTGTGCTGCTCTTTGGAAGAACTATGTGAGTTCTCTAATACACAAAAGCAGACAAATATGAAATAAGTGTGGAATTAATTAATGGTGGAGGGCAATGTTCATAGAAACATAAATTTGGATGAGGAGTAGAGTTTATAACATAAAAAGAAAATCAATGATTTAGTGTTAAATAAACAAGTCTAATTTCAGAGTCGACTCAAGACAATGTCTAAATACTGGGTGGGCTACAGCATCACTAGATGGAGGAGTGAGGGCCGCAGTGAGAATCCAGTGGGTTTTTTGGTTGTTGTTTCCATATCTGTGGTGATGACATAGACATTCTGAAAATTCCTGAGTAATCCGCAACAGCAGGCAGGGATGGTTTCCCTGGTTTATAGCCAGCACACCTCATTTAGCTTGAAGAGATTCAGGACATGAATAAATCTATTTTCACAATGGCTTCAAGCCAGATGTGAGAAAAAATGGGATGGATCATGGGAGTGTTGTAACCGATAGGGGATAAAACTGGAATAATCCAGGATTTGTCAGAGACTGGAGAAATGTGCAAGAAGGAACACATAAGGGTAATAAAGGCAGTGACCTCTCCTGTGGCAGCTGCCACCTTGACTAGACTCAAATCCCCACAGGAAACTAAAGGTGAGGGGAAAGCATGACCTATGAAGTAGTGTGCTACTCTGTGGAAGAACTATGTGAGTACTGTAACTTACCCAGGAAGAAAAATATACAATGTGTGTGGAAATAATTAATGGTTGAGGACATGTTGAAAGAAACACAAATTTGGATGAGAGGGAACCTATTAATTCAGGTCCACAAGAAAGAATCTGCATTTATACCAGCAGAATGGGTCATTACAAAGGATCTACAAGTTGATCCACATGGAGAAGCTAGGCCACAAAGGGATGGGTGTAGCTAGTGTGGAGGCCTAGGGAGGAGAGGTTCAAAAAGGAAGGTCACCAGGGTGGATGCCCAGAGGTGCCCTAGGGCTGAGAGGCAGGCAGATCAGTTGACAAGCCCCTTTGAAGACCCAGGGACAGGGGTGTGTGTGGACATGGCATGAGAAGAGTCAGCTAAGATGGGGCAGGCAGATTCCAGACCCATTCTCAGGTTAAAGGGACCTATCAAATGTGGAAGTGGAGAGAGGAGGGATCAAGCCTGCACCACACACTTTTGGCTTTTGTGATTGACAGCTGGTGTCCTTGGATAAGTAGGGAGCTCAGAGGAGCCAGGGAAAGTGGAGGAAGCCTGCAGCCTAGGCAGTGGGCCTAAGGCAGCCGACCTCAGGCCTGCAGCTTAGGAGTGTCAGTGCTAGGGGAGCAGGTGGGTCAGCCCTACAGAGGGGCAGGGAGGGAGCTGCCTCCATGGTGGAACACAGGAGTGACAGGAAGCTTTCAATGAGTGTTTGTGGAATGCATGAGGGAGTGACTAAGGGACTGGCAAGTGTGAGCCATGAAGAGCCGTCCCAGAGGGGAGAGAATCATGGGACAGAGGTTGAGAGCTCCAAGGGGTGACTGGCCAGTGTCAGACCCTCCAAACCAAAGGCACAGGGGAGGAAGCCTGCAGGGGCTGCTGCTCAGTTTGGCTCCAAGCATTGTGGAGGGCAGCTCTCCAAGTGGGCAACTCCCACAGATGCAGGGCCTTGGGAAAGAAGGAAAGAGGAGGAACCTTACAGAAGAGGTTTGGTGAGGAAGGAAGGGACATGCAGGTGGCAGCTGGACAGGCCACCTTGAGATTAAGTCAGGTGGGGATCTTCACATGCCATCCTTCTCCCTCATCTGGCTCTTCCTAGTTGAGTAGCCTTGGAAAATCCAAAGGATCATTTTAAGCTGAGCTCCTGCTGTGATATAAATCCCATATCAAAATGGGATTCAACTTATGGGAATATAAAATACACACAAGTCTGGAAAAGGCTACTGCCTGGTAAACAGGAAACCTCGCTTCCCCATTCTCTGACCTCGTGGCCAAGAAAGGTCAGGATTCCAGGGGCCCAGGAGCCTTGGGGGCTGATGTGAGGAACCTGGAGGGCTGATGCGGGGAGCCTCGGGGCTGAGGCAGGGAGCCCAGAGCCTGACAACGCTGTCAGTGACAAGCGGCGAGGAAAACTAGGACTCACTTCTACTCCATCTCATTTTATTACAAACCCATCCTTGTGTTCCAGAATCAATGGCTATTTAATACACACCTCAAAGTACTCGGAAGACAGACCATGTTAGCATACCAAATTCTCTCTCAGTACTTTAACTCAAAAGGAAAACATATTTATAAAACCCAAATCACCAGGTTTAGTACATCCCAGGAAGAGCCCCTTAGTAAACAACAGGAAACAAAATGCTGTATCAGGAACCCAGCCACATACACACAGCAGGTGAGACTCCTCAAGAGTAAGATTGCCAATTGATGTAAATATAGGGTGTCCCCCCAAAAAGGTACACACTTTAACAGCTGATAACTCACTTAATTTTCACTCTTTTTCAAGTTTAACTGATTTGAAGAAATGGGTGAAGACAGACTAAGCTTTGAATGTAGAAAATTTCTCCACGAGGCTTTTTATGGGGATACACAAAAGTTAAAGTTTAGGGTACACAACGCACAGCAGTTGAGGAACTGAGGGAAGCTGTTGAAAGAGATGCGCACAAATACCAACCGAAGGAAGGATTCTCGGTGTTTGTGACACCACGGCTCGCGTGGTCCAGGTGCTGTTGATGAAGCAATGGAATCACAAACATCGAGAATCGCTGTGTTCTGTGTTTCTGTGCACCCTCTGTCCACAGCGGCCCTGGATGCCTGGACTGTGGCCCACTCTGCACCATGCACTTCATCCTATATGTGTCCCCATAAGGAAGTCCAGAGAATACATCTTTGTTCAGAGCTTAGCCTGGCTTCACCCATTACAACAATTCCATTAATCCTGAGGAGTGAAAATTGAGTTATCAGCTGTTAAAGTGTGTGTACATTTTAAGAGGACACCCTGTAGCACAGGGGTGGGAAAACTTTTTGACTCGAAGGCCACAATGGGTTCTTAAACTGGACCGAAGGGCCGGAACAAAAGCATGGATGGAGTGTTTGTGTGAACTAATATAAATTCAAAGTAAACATCATTACATAAAAGGGTACGGTCTTTTTTTTATTTCAATAGTTTTATTCACTTCAAAAATTTTAACAAGAAGAATGTAAACACTAATTATTATAATTTGAAACTTCAAAAAATGGAGAAATCATAGCACAATAACATACCTTATATTGAAGATGGCAAAGGCAAAATAAAATTGCCTAACAAAGGAAAGGTACAAAAGCCTTTCAAATTAAATTTAAATATAATAAAATAATTTAAAACTAAAACAAATAGAAAAGAACAAAATGTGTAAACAGTAAATTAAACATTTTCTTTAGTGCAACTTCCAAATTATGCCCAGGACATAGATGTAGATGGCAATGTAGACTGGGTTGAAAGGTTTTTGGTCTTTAAAACATCAACTTCAGTGGGAACAGTGTTGTTGGTCTCCTTTTTTAGCTAATGCATCAAAGTCTGGAGTTAGTTTTGTTGTGGCTATTCTCAGGATAGATCTGAGGTCTTCGTCAGTTAAGCTGGATCTGTGAGGGGCTTTGTTGATGTTCATGAAGCTAAATGTCTGCTCACAAACATAGGTTGACCCAAACAGCACCAGTATCTTCTGTGCCATCCTCCGGATGTTTGGAAAAGTGGCTTCATTAAGTGAAGCATAAAAGTCTCTTAGTTCAAGAGAGCTGAATTTCCCCTTTAGGACAAAGTCAGACTGAAGATCGATGAGTTCCAGTTGCACCTCTTCTGGTGCTGTTTCAGGGTTTTGTGACAAAGGACAGGCCACCAGTTGAAGTGACTGGTCAATTTTTTCAACATCAGAAAACCGACGACAGAATTCTGCATGCAGGTCATCCAGTGATTTGCTGTATTTCTTCACGTTTTGGATGGTCTCCTTCTGTGTGGCTAGTGTGGCAAAATGAGTGAAGACTTTGTGTGAAATTTGTCTGGAAAAGAAAATCAGCTTCGATTTAAAGGCTTTCACATTAGTGTACATGATCTTTTCCCTGTAGCTTCACATTTAGCTCATTCAAATGTGAAAATATATCTACAGCAAATGCAAAGTCACACAGCCAATTCTTGTCACTCAGCTCAGTAAATTCGTCAGACTTCCCCTTTAATTTAAAAAATGCACCAATCTCTTCTTTGAGCTCCCACACTCGTTGGAAAACTTTGCCCAAACTCAACCAGCTGACACGAGAGTGGTAAAGTAAGTCGTGGTGATCCGCATCAGTTTCCTCCAGAAACTTAATAAACTGACGGTGCTGAAGTCCCTTTGCTTGAATGAAATTAACAAGCTTTACGACTGGATTAACAACATGATTAAGTTGTAATATAGACTTGCACAATGATTCCTGGTGAATAATACAGTGAAGAAAAATAACATCTTGGTTAGGGTTCTCCTCTTTCACTTTATCCTGAATTCTTTTTAGCAGTCCAACATTTTTTCCAGTTAAATTTGGAGATCCATCTGTCGTGACATTAGCAAGTTTACTCCATGGTAGCTTCATTTTCTCGATGACAGTAGACACCCGGTCATACAAGTCCTCTCCCCGTGTTTTTCCTTTCAGTGGCTCCATGGCTAAAAACTCCTCCGTAATTTCAAAATTGTCACTAATCCCTCGGATAAAAATTAAGAGCTGAGCAGTGTCCTTTCCGTCATTACTTTCATCCAATGCTAGTGGATAAAACTTAAAGAACTCTGCCTTACTATTTAACTTGCTGGCCAAGTCTTCATCAATCAGTTCCACTCGGCGAGTCACTGTCCTGCGCGATAAGCTGAGTTTTTCAAACTTGCCTTTGCTCTCTGGACACAAGAGACCTGCTGTCTCTATCATACATTCTTTCAAAAACTCGCCTTCAGAGAGAGGTTTGCTAGCTTTTGCTAATTTGAATGATAGCATAAAACTTGCTTTGGTAGTTGTCTCTTGAATTGCAGTTTGTCTGTGAAAGACATTTTGCTGAGCCTGTAATTTAGCCATCAACCTCTGTGCAGTAGCCTCCCGTTCTTGAGGTGACTGCTTGCTAGCATAGTTGCCATGCTTTGTGGCAAAGTGACGGCTGAGATTGTACTCTTTGAAGACTGCAAGTGTTTCCTGGCATATCAGACATACAGGCATTGATCGGACTTCGGTGAAAAAATATTTTGTTGTCCACTCCCTCTTAAACACTAGGCATTCACTGTCCACTTTCCTTTTCTTTGGTCCACTCATGTTTAATATTGGGCTAAAACCAACAGTACCGTTCTCTTATTAAATTCTTTACTAAAATAAGACAGTAAACTATAAAAACAAGTGGGTAAATTTGCTCTACTATAACATTTTTGGTCTTCTAAAAAAATATATATATATATATATAACAAAATCATCTGAAAAAGTTCAGACATGGGACAGAGGCACACCCTGACCATAGAGAACAACCCCTTTCCTCCATAGGAAACCTGTATATCTTTCACACAGGCCCTTTCTTTATGGTAACACACATAGCTGCACATTTCTGTGTCTTCCAGATACACTTGTATGGGAGGTGCTAGGGCAGTGCAAAACATGGATAACCAGTAGTTACCACTAGCACTTCTGTTACTGGCAAAAAACAGCCGCAATGCACATAGTGTGAAAGAGCCCATTATCAATGTCAGATTGCATCCACTGGACTCTATAAAAACAACCAAGTGCCACTTTTAAATGCCCATTGCAACAGTTTTTCTTATTAAAAGCTGGAAATGGCAGGATATTTATATATATATATATATATATATATATATATATATATATATATATATATACCCTTACTGTGACAGCCTGGCAGAGCATTACAAAGGAGAAAACCCAGCATCTGGTGATGTCCATAAGTACAAGACTTCAGGCTGTCATTACCAGGAAAGGGTTTCATCCAAGTATTAGATATGAACGTTTGAGTTTCAGTTTTTCATTTGTCCAATTACTTCTGAAACCCTGAAATTAAGCGATTTTGTAATAAAATCTTTAGTTCATCACATTTCTATACAATCTTTTTGTTCAACCCACTGAATTAGGGTTCGTTCACACTAGCCGTGCTGCCGTTGCAGTGTGGTGCAATACTGCAATGCAGCGCAGCTAGGGTTAATGCAGGGTACACAGGTTTCCATCATGTTTGCATTGATGCTAATGTGCAGTGGTGCATGTTAACACAAATGCCCTGTAGCACGCATTTTTACAGGCGCAAGGGGGAGAAGCAAACGCAGCGCAAAATGCATTTGTTTTGCCGCTAACACATGTGGTTAGTGGCCACGGTAGCGTTACTGATACCGCATCCGTATCAGCAAAAAAATGCAGCCGCAGCATGGCTAGTGTGACATGTCCTCTGTGTGTCTTTTTCCCTGCTGTGCGCGTCCGCAGTGGGAAAAAAAACTGCAGTGGATACAAGCCCTAAAAGCTGAAAGTCTTTGTTGTTTTATTAACAAGTCATTGTGATGTACAGAATGTGGGAACAGGAAAAAATTGTGTTTGAGTAGAGCTCTTAAACTTACCTCAGAAAGGCTCTGATACTGTGCTCTCCAGGGGCGTGTCTCCCTACATCACCCTGTCTACGCATTCCCAGGGTGATGTCAGGAGACCGTCCGTGGGCATTACAAGGAGCCTCTGGAAGATTGAGAGGTTGTTCCTTCTACTGAATGGGCGGATATAAATCCGCCCACTCAGAAGAAGGAGCTGCGGCCTGCTGGTGAAGGAGCGGAGGGGAGAACAAGAGAATGCTCCGCTCTTCCGGCTCCGCAGGCCGGATAGAACAGCCAAATGGGCCAGATCCGGCCCGCGGGCCGTAGTTTGCCCACGGCTGCTGTAGAACATATATTTTGGGGACACCTTGCAGCACATATATATATCACGAGTGTGTATACCTGTATTTAATATATTAAATTAAGTTTCTAACCCAGGAAGTCACTCAGAAATACTACTACTCGCCTCTTCTATAGCAGAAGCTGGAGCAGGAACTGGCTGAGCAGTTTATCCCCTTTAGCCCGCAGCCTTGCCGACATGGGAACCTCCGTCAACTTATCTATTTTCTCCCTGCACTTAGCAGGCGTTTCATCAATTTTGGGTGCTATTAATTTTATTACCACTATTATTAATATAAAACCACCAGCCCTTTCTCAATATCAAACACCATTATTTGTCTGATGAGTTTTAACTACAATTGTTTTACTCCTGTTCTCTCTCCCAGTCGTAGCTGCTGGAATACTAGTAACAGACTGGAACTTAAACACTACTGTTTTTTATCCTGCTGGAGGAGGAGACCCCATCTTATATCAACATTTATTCTGATTTTTTTGGTCATCCAGAAGTTTATATCCTTATCCTCCCTGGATTTGGGAGAATAGCTGCGTTCTGTGTTTCTGTGCACCCTCTGTCCTCAGCGGCCCTGGATGCCTGGACTGTGGCCCGCTCTGCACCATATACTTACTTCATGTAGTAGCACATTTGCACTATGGCTTTCCTATGGAAGCTGTACTTGCTATTAAAGGTGGATTGATGCACTGATTTCCCTCATCTTCAGGTTATACATTAAACACAACTTGACAGCAAAGATCCATTTCTTGATTACATTTGTAGTCCTTACTATAAACTTTTTCCCCTCAACATTTCTTAGGCTTATCAAAAATACCATGATGCTACTCTGATTACTCAGACACTTATACAACTTGAAATACTGTATCATCTATAGGTTCATTCATTTCACTAATTACTGTTATACTTACAGTCTTCATGATATGAGAAGCATTTGCATCTAAACCATAAGTCTTAATAGTAAAATTACCAACAACTAATCTTGAATGACTACACAGATGTCCTCCACCTTAGCACACATTTGAAGAGCCTACAGACATAAATCCCAAGAAAGAAAGGAAGGAATCAAGCCCTCTTAAATTGATTTCAAGCCAATGTCATAGGCATACTGTCTTTCTCTAAAATTGAGATATTAGTAAAATTTATATAACTTTGTCAAAATTAAATTATAAGTGGAACCCCTATATATCTCTATGATATATCCATTTCAACTAGGCGTTTAAGACACAGCATCATCAATTATGGAAGAATTATCACACTTCCAGGATCAGACCTTAATAGTTGTTTTCCTAATTAGCTCTCTTGTACTATACATTATTTCACTTATATTGCCATCCTGACTCATACAAGTACTGTAGATGCACAAGAAGTAGAAACTATCGGAACAATTCTACCAGCTACTATTCTAATTACAATTGCCCTACCTATGAATTCTTTATATAATAGACAAAATTAACAACCCTTCTATAACTATTAAAACAATAGGCCCCCGATGATACTGAAGCAATGAATATACAGATTATGAAGACCTTAATTTTGACTCAAACATAATCCCCACTTCTGACCTAAACCCAGAGAGCACGGACTTCTAGAGGTTGATAACCAAGTAGTATTGCCTATAGAGATTACAATTCGAATATTAATCTCACCCAAAGATGTACTACACTCATGAGCTATCCCTGCACTAGGATTAAAAGCAGATGCTATTCTGGGCCCTGCCCAAATCAAACAACACTCCTATCCACCCAACATGGCTTATATTACGGGGAGTGCTCTGAAATCTGTGGATCTATCATAGTTTTATGCCAATCATTATTCAAATAATCCCACTAAAATATTTCAAAATGATCATCCTCCTTACTATAATTTCATTAAGAAGCTAATTAGCATTAACCGTTCAAGTTGGAGAGTGGAAATTTAAACCTTCTTTCTCTCTTTTTTAAATCTTTATTGTTGAAAATATTACATATGTCCCTTTTTATTTTTAACCTATTAATGATATGCCTCAATTAGATACATCAACTTATTTATCACAATTTTATCAATAATTCTTAGATTATTTATAACTAGAGGCCCAGTGCATGAAATTCGTGCACTGGATGTGGAGTGTCCCTCATCCCATCTTGCACCCTCTCCAATCTGGGACCCCTTGGGGGATGTCTGACTGCCGGTTTAGGCCCAATCCCTCAGGCCTAAACCGACAGTTGGACATCCCTCTCACAATCTGGGACTGCTGGCTCCTAACCTCTTGCCTGCCTGCCTTCCTGATTGCCCCTAACTGCTTCTGCCTGCCAGCCTGATTAACACCTAACTGCTCCCCTGCTGGCATGGTTGCCCCCAACTGCCCTCCCCTGCCGGCCTGGTCGCCCCCAACTGCCTTCCCCTGCAGGACTGGTCCCCACCAACTGCCCTCCCCTGCTGGCATGGTTGCCCCCACCTGCCCTCCCCTGCTTGCCTGATCTCGCCCCCAATGGTCCTCCCTTTCCAGCCTGATCTCGCCGCCAACTGCTCTCTCCTGCTGGCCTGATTGCCCCCAACTGCCCTTCCCTGCCAGCCTGATCACCCCTAACTGCCTCTGCCTGCCTGATCACTCCTAACTGCCCTCCTCTGCCAGCCTGATCTCGCCCCCAACTTCCCTCCTTTGCTGGCCAATTTGGTTCTGATTGGTCGTTTTCTTTTTTTTAAAAAATATATTTTATTGATTTTTCACAGAGAGGAAGGGAGAAGGATAGAGAGCCAGAAACATCGATGAGAGAGAAACATCGATCAGTTGCCTCCTGCACACCTCCCATCAGGGATGTGCCCGCAACCAAGGTACATGCCCTTGACCAGAATCAAACCTGGGACCATTCAGTCCACAGGCTGACGCTCTATCCACTGTGCCATATTGGTTAGGGCTGATTGGTCAGTTTCTATGCCAGTCAGCATCAAAAACTCCACCTCCTAGGCAGCCATTGGCTCCTTGCAATTCACCCAGATTTAGTTCTGATTGGTCGGTTTCTATTCCAGTCAGCATCTCTGGGCCTATCTCCAGGCCTGATCTTAGAGGCACGGCTGATTAGCAGCTGCCCCAGGCTGTTGGTGAGCAGCTGTACTGCTGACCTCTGAGAGAGAGAGAGAGGCTTGGCTGCTGGCGAGGGAGAGAGAAGTAGGGTGTGATCACCCTGCTTCTCTATCCGGGCTTCGCCAGCAGCCGCTGCCACTGCTGATGAGCCCTACCTCTCTCTCTCTGAGAAGTAAGCAGTTCAGCCCATTCACCTGCTGCACGCACATCCTGGTGAACGGTCAAGCCTCCCAGTTGTTGCAGATGTGATGGACCCAGGGTTTTTATATATTCGTATAATACAACTTAAAATTTCAAAACACTTACTATTCAAACCAAGAACCTCTAACAACTAAATTGCTAAAACTTTTAACCCTTTGAGAAGCTAAATGAACTCAAATCTATTTGCCTCTTTCATTACCCCTATGATAATAGGCTTACCCTTTGTCATTTTAATTATATTTCCAAATATGCTCTTTCCATCAACTACATAGCTTGTATTAATAACCTCCTAGTCACAATTCAACAATGACTTATTCATTAACAACAACATGAATATTAATTCATAGTAAAAAGGGCCACACTTGAAAGCTTATATTAATCTTACTAATTATATGTTTTGGTTTAACAAACATTGGATCTTTTAGCCCATTCATTTACTCCTACTGCTCAACTCTCAATGAATCTTGGAATAGCTTTCCCTCTACTAGTATGAGCTCACAGTAATTTTTGGCTTTTGACATGAAACCAAAGCACACTTGCACACTTTTTACTACGAAGAACCCCAATTCCCTTTATCTCCATATTAGTAATCCTCAAGACAATCAGTCTATTCATGCAACCAATAGTACTAGCAGTACAACTGACAGCCAACATTACTGCAGATCACCTACTTATCCACTTAATGGGAGAGCAACCCCAGCTGTAATAAGCATTAGTATAACCAGCGCCCTCATGACATTGATTGTTCTTATCCTATTAACTATTCTAGAATTTGCAAGTAGCTCTAATTAAAGCTTATGTATTCACCTTACTGGTTAGTCTTCATCTTCATGACAATGGTTAGTGACCCACCAAATGCACACATACCACATAGTCATCTCAAGCCCCTTATGACTTACAGGAGCCCTATCAGCCCTCGTCATAACAGCAGGCTTAGTTATATGATTTCACTTTAACTCACCATTATTATTAACTGTAGATCTGGTTACTAATATATCAACCATTTACCAGTGATGATGAGATATTGTTTGAGAAAGCACATTTTAAGGCCATCATACACCAATTGTACAAGAAGGACTCCATTACAACATAACTTTTTAATTTATTGTCTCTGAAGTATTTTTCTTTTCAGGATTTTTCTGAGTTTTCTATCATTCAAAGCTAGTCCATACTCCAGAACTAGGTGATTATTGATCCCCATCAGGCATCAACCCTCTTAATCCCTTAGAAGTACCTCATCTACATACATCTGCTCTGGCATCTCTATCACTTCAGCTCATTATAGTTTAATATTAGGGAGTTGCAAGCACATGGTTCAACACTATTCATTATGATTTGTGTAGCCTTGTACTTCACATTACTTCAAACCTCAGAATACCACGAAACATCATTTTCTATCTCAGACAGTGTCTACAGGTCAACGTCCTTTATAGCCACAGGCTTTATTGGCTCTACTTTCCTTATTGTATGCCTCCTACAACAACTAAAATTCCATGTCACATCTCATCATTTTGAATTTGAAGCTGCTGCCTGATAATGACACCTTGTAGATGTCATATGACTACTCTTATATGTCCCTATTTATCGAGGAGGATCCTATTCTTTTAGTATTAATTAGTACAACTGACTTACAATTTTTACCAGTTTTGGTAAAATCCAAAAAAGAATAATTAACCTTGTACTTACTTTATTTATCAATACTAGCATCTTTACTTGTAATAATCCCATTTTATCTTCCCCAAACAAATGTTTATGCCAAAAAAATCAAGCCCTTATGAATGTGGTTTTGACCCAAGAAATGCTAAAGGGGCTGTTGTAAAAAAAAGAAATAGAAAGAGAAGGAGCAACACAGGCTTAAAGAATAAAAATGGTAACAAACAAGTACCTATCAAGTACCTTAAATGTAAATGGATTAAATGCTCCAATCAAAAGACACAAGGTAGCTAAATGAATACAAAAACATGACCTATATATATGCTGTCTACAAGACACCCACCTTAGAAAAAAGGACTCACACAAACTGAAAGTGAAGAGATGGGAAAAAAAATTCCAGGAAAATAGAAATGAAAAGAAAGCTGGGGTAGCAATACTCATATCTGACAAAATAGACTTCAAAGTGAAGGCCATAATAAGAGATAATGAAGGCCCCTCCATAACACTAAAGGGATTGATACAACAAGAAAATATAACTCTCGTAAACATGTATGCACCCAATACAGAAGCACCCGAGTACATAAAAAAAACTCCTGGATGAGATCAATAGTAATACAATCACAGTAGGCGACTTTAACACACCACTGACATCACAGGATAGATATTCTAGACAAAAGAAATCAATAAAGAAATAGCGACCTTAAGTGACACACTAGATCACATGGAATTAATCGACATTTTCAGGACATTTCATTCTAAAGCTAAAGAATATACATTCTTCTCAAGTGCACATGGGACATTTTTAAAGATAGGCCACGTGTTAGGACACAAGCTAAGTCTCTACAAATTCAAGAATATTGAAATAATATCAAGCATCTTCTCAGACCACAATGGCATGAAATTAAAAATCAGCTACAATAAAAACACTCAAAAACAATCAAACACATGTAGACCAAATAGCATGCTATTAAATAATAAATGGGCTACCAAAGAGATCAAAGAAGAAATAAAACACATACTGGAAACAAATGAAAGTGAACACACAACAAACCCAAATCTATGGGACACAGCAAAAGCAGCCTTAAGAGGGAGGTTCATAGCACTACTGGCCAACCTAAAAAAAATAAAAAAAAAAAAATAAGAAGAAAGAAAGAAAGAAAGAAAGAAAGAAAGAAAGAAAGACTTGCAATCAGTTATAAAACCCTAAAACTTAAAGAATTAGAAAGAGAACAACAAGAAAAGACCAGAGTAAGTAGAAGGAAGGAAATACTAAAGATCAGAGTAGAAATAAATGACATAGGGTCTAAAACAAAACAAAACAAACCAACAAAAGATCAATAAAACCAAGAGCTGGTTCTTTGAAAGGATAAACAAGATTGATGAACTTTGAGCCAGAATCATCAAGAAATAGAGAGAGCCCAAATAAATAAAATTAGAAATGAAAAAGGTGAATTAACCACTGACCCCACATAAATACAAAGAATCATAAAAAATACTATGAATGCCTTTATTCCAAAGTAATGGAATAAAGGACCTGGACAAAATGGACATATTCTTAGAAAAATTCCAATCTTCCAAAACTCAATCAGGAAGAATCAGAAAATTCTGATAGGCCAATAATGACTGATGAAATTGAAGCAATAATAATAATAATAATAAAAACTTCCAGAAAACAGAAGCCCTGGCCTAGATGGCTTCACAGGGGAGTTTTAGCAAACATTCTAAGAGCTAACACCTGTACTCCTCAAACTATTGCAAAAAATTTAAGAAGGAACACTTTGAAGCTCTTTCTATGAGACCAGCATTAACTTAATTCCAAAACCAGATAAAGACACTGCAGAGAAAGAGAACTACAAACCAATATCCCTGATGAACATAGATGCTAAAATCCTCAACAAAATATTAGCAAATTGGATCCAGCAATGCATCACAAAGATCATTCACCATGACCAAGTGGGATTTTTCCACTTGGGTATGGAAGCTGGTACAATATTCACAAATCAATAAACGTGTTGCATCACAGAAACAGATTGCAAGACAAAAATCACATGATCATATCAATTGATGCAGAAAAAGCATTTAACAAAATCCAACACCCTTTCTTGATAAAAACTCTTGGCAAAGTGAGAATAGAGGGATCATATCTCAACATAATAAAAGCAATATATGACAAGTCTACATCATACTCAATGAAAAAAACTAAAACCATTTTTCCTAAGAACAAGAACAAGATATGGATGCTCTCTTTCACCACTCTTGTTCAACATAGTATTAGAAGCCCTAACCATAGCGATTAGACAATAAAAAGAAATAAAAGGCATCTAAGTTGGAAAGGAGAAAATAAACTCATTATTCGCAGATGACATTATATTGTACATAGAAAACCCTAAAGACTCCATCAAAAAATGACTATATTCAATACATAAATTCAGAAATGTAGCAGGATACAAAATTAACACCCAGAAATTGATGGCATTTTTATACACCAACAATGAACTCTCACAAAGAAAAAGCAAGAAAACAATCCCATTTACCAAAATACTTTTTAACAAAAAATTAAGATAATTAGGAATAAACTTAACCAAGGAGGTAAAAGACCTGTACTAAGAAAACTATAGGACATTGAAAAAAGAGATAAGGAAGATATAAACAAGTGTAAGAATATACCATGTTCATGGATTGGTAGAATCAACATATTAAAATATTCAGACTACCCAAAGTAATCTATAGATTCAATGCAATTCCTAGTAAAATACCAAATACCTATTAAAATACAAGGAAAGTGAAAGAAACAGCACCAGCCCTGGCCTGGCGGTTCCACCGCCCCCTCTGCCCTCCCACTGCAGGCAGGAGCAGCACCTCTCCAGTACTAATTACTTTTAAAACTCTTTTTGTAAAGAGAGAGATTAAATTTTGGAGGTATTTCAGGATCCATTGGAATAACTTAAGTCATTTTTCAGTCAATTAAAAAGTCTCTTAAATTTCAAATATGAAAAGGTTGTAAAACAAGCTTTTATAATAATAAAAGCTTAATATGCTAATTAGAGCAGACATCCTTCCAGACAACCTTCTGGATGAACAAAGGGCTGCAAGGGAAGCCTGGGTTCCAGGTGCCAGAAGGAAGCCAGTGCCGGCAGCCGGGGGAAGAAAGGCCTACTCTTGTATGAATTTTGTGCATGGGGCCTCTAGTAATTATTATGATATACATTTTGTAAAAACTGGGTAAGACATCAGTTAAACTTTAAAATAGTGTTAGTATTAAATATTTTATCCAGACTACAAGATTTTCTTTAATTTACATAAGTATTTAATTTTTTAGGCCAGTAAATGATTATATCCTGTAATGCCATTTGGAGAGAGAAAATACACAACACATAATACAAAGATGAATACATATCATACAAATGCTACAGACCATATACATAATTCAAGAGTAATTCACCTTTTTTCCTTAAATATATATTTCCATATTTTTTAATCCTGAGCAGCGAGGATATTTTTTTTCATTGATTTTTAGAGAATGGGAGAAGTGAGGGGGGGAGAGAGGGAAACATCAATGTGACAGAGACACATCTATTGGTTGTCTCCCACACATGCCCTGACTGAAAGTGGGATCCGACCTGCAGCCCAGATACATGCCCTTGACTGGGAATCAAACCTGCAACCCTCTGATGCATAGGACAATGCTGTAACCACTGAGCGCACCAGACATGGCTGTATTTTCATTTTTTAAATTAAAAGTAATTTAATGTATGAGAATTTTTAATGTATGGAAACCTCAATTTTCAATGATAGTGAAACATTAAGCAACCAATATTTCCTACAACTTTTATTAACATATTTTATTATTTTAAATTTAGGCACCCAGAGACCACTGCCATATGCCCATTTTAAAATGAGATTTCTAGTGAGATCTTGCTATTTCTGTAAAGCAATTACCAGTAACAGGATTTCTTTCAGGAGTATTATTTAACGAGAGCTGGGCTCCGGAAGTTTCTGGCCTTGGAAGCACAATTTCCCGTATTAATTGTAGTGGGTTTTCTGTTTTGAACATTGGCAGTCTGAGTAAATTCTCTAGGGAGGTAATGTAGTGGGTCAAAGTCTGCTGCTTATGAGCACCATGAGGCTCTTAGTCCTCAAGTGGTATTCAACCTTCTTACATGCCTTGATTTCTCTCCCTGGCTGTCTCATACAGCTGTGAGTGAGGATTCCAACCACTAGGTGACCAACCTTTATACGGGCACCCCTGGATGAGTCAATTTCTTAATTACAGTTGAGTTGGAGGTTCCCTATGGGGACCCTACACGTCGTGAGGAATGACCTCTGACACCTCCATAAAGATTCTTACTCATCTAAGAGCATCTGAGATTCGGGCTGGAGGGAGGATGTGCCCCTTATCTTCAGAGCTGAATGAATCAATGAAATGTGATTTTATTGATTTCAGAGAGAGAGGAGAAAAGAGAGAAACATCATCGATGTGAGAGAGATATCAATCAGTTGCCTCTTGTTCAACCCACAACCTGGACATGTGTCCAAACCTGGAATTGAACAGGTGACCTTTTGATGCATGGGACAACATTCAGTGAAGGTAGTCACAATGGCCAGGACAAAGATTTTTTACCTGGTGTTTAACAGTGGCAATTTTAGTGGAGGCCTCAATGGAATATCTCAATAGAATATTCATCAACTCTCCAGGTGTGTCATTTGATATGCTGATGTATTACAATGAATGTATACAGTGATGTGGGTCATTCTCTGATCAGTTTCACCTTAAAAAATGTCACTGGAAAGGGATTTGAAGCAACATGGGTCTGCTGGGCATGGTCTGGAACATGTACCCCATTTGCTCCTAAGCATCCTAGGTTAGGGAAGATAAGTTCTTGTGATTTAGTAGTTGTGCCTATAAATTACTAGGCCCTGTTAGAGTCTCAGATTTCCCATTCCACTTGTCAAGGAATTTACCTAGCTTTTTAATAACATGCCTCAACTCTATAAACTTGGGGACTCTTGTTAGTATTGAACTCAACACAATGACCATCAGTTGACAGACACTAGACACCAGAGCCAAAATCAGGACCCCAAACACACACCCTGGACTCCAGAAGCTGTACCCTACAGCAACTACAAACCAAAAGCTGGACCCCGGCCCTGGGACTCAAACTCAAAGCGATTTCCCTGACTCAAGCATACTATGCAGCACAAAAGCCAGAAACCAGATGCCAGAGACTGACAGCTAATTCTTAAGACCAGATTCCATACACCAGAATTTGAATCTATAGCTGCACTTGGACTCCACACAAGAACCGCGGACACAAAGTCATACCCAAAGAGACCCAAAACGCCAGACACAGAGCCGAATACATATTTGATCTGAAACCACAGACCCTGGACATATAACAGGGATCTATAACTAAGATGCCATAGCCACAATGTGGAGTTAGAGACAGACAACAGACCTCAGTTGCCAGATGCCAGATGCAGGAACTGAACCAGATCCTCACATTGTACACAAATCCATGATTCAATAAAGGGAACCCATGTCACTCTAAGCCCAAGCAGCTAGTTTCACAAATACTTTTCGTATGACAATGTGAATGTATAAGAGGAAAAAGTACCTTGCAGAACTTCAAAATTCTACCAAACCCTGCAGTACTACACACAAAAGGCTAACAGAATGAAAAAATAAGAATAATGATTACCTTTGCTGGCAGGTATCCATGATCTCTTGGCTGCAGTGCTGTCAGAAGTTAACCATGTCACAGCCAATAATTTCACAAGGCCGACTCTTATTTACCTCATAAATTATAAATTCTAACAACTGGGTTAATAACCAAACTGACATGATCAAATTAACAAGAGATGTACAACGCTTAATCCATGCACAAGGAAAACTCACATACAAATGAATACCAAAGACAATGAGGTAATATTAGGAACAGAAAATGTTGGAAAATGGGGAAACAGGGTCTTAGATTGTAGAGGTGAAATGGGTAATATTTAGGAAAAGCACAGGCTATGTGGCATGTTAATTTTAGTTAGGTAATCCCAAAAACTATATGATGAGGGGGGTAAGATAGGCATATCAAGAAACTCCTGGTAGCCTGGCTGGTGTGGCTCAGTGGTTGAGCATCAACCCATGAACAACCAGGTTATGGTTTGATTCCTTGTTAGTGCACATGCCCAGTTTGTGGGCTTGATCCCCAGTGTGGGGTGTGCAGGAAGCAGCCGATCTCTCATCATTGTTTCTATCTCTCCCTCTCCCTTCTTCTCTGAAATCAATAAAAATATATATTTTAAAGAAACTCCTGACCTCCCCCCACAGACAGCACCTTTAGTCAGTGTGTGCTCTACCCTCAGGTTCCCCACAGAGCTGTTACACAGCACATGCTCTACCCCGAGCCCAGGTCAGAGCTGCTGGTGTGACCTGGTATGCCCAGCCACAGGTCACAAGACCATGCTGCATGTGTGAGAGGGTCCTAGGGCGCCATCCTGCCTTGAGTGCTGGGGCTGCAGAGTGAATTGCATGCCACAGGGCTCTGGGTCCTCATGGGGAGTTGCAGGCCAGAGGAACTGTGCATGCACCCCCACCACCCCGAGAATCTGAAGTGGATATCTGAAGGACCAGAATCATGGGAGAAGGAAGTACAATTCAGAGCAGATGATAAAGGTATGAAACTCAAGGCACACCCAGCCTCTGGTCTAGCGAGTCCCAGATCATTGGACCACTAGGGGATTCAACCCCTTGGATCCCAAGCAGGGAGTCCAGCGTCAGGAAGAGGAGACAGCAAAAAGGAGGAGACAAAGAAAAACCCCCAAAGGATAGAAAAGGAGAAATCACCAGAAAAGGAAATGGAGGCAAGCAATATGTCAGAGAAATAATTCATAGTAAGGGTCATGCAGTTCCTAAACCAACTGGATGAGAAAATTACCAACATATGTAAGAATCAAGAAAAAATGAAGAATGATATAGCTAAAATAAAAACCACAATGGAAGGTTTCAATAGTAGACTAGAAAAAACAAAGGACCGAATCAGTGAGTTAGAAGACAGGGTTTTAAATATACCCAATCAGAACAGCAATTGGAGAAAAACTTTTAGAAATCAGGAGAAGAGCCTAAGGGAGACTTGGGACAACATGAAATGAAGCAACATCAATATAATAAGGGTACCAGAAGAGGAGGAAGAGGAGTAAGGATTAGAAAACCTATTTGAAGAAATAATGACAGAAAACTTAACTAACTTGGGAAGAAAAAAGTCACACAAACAAAGAGAGTCACAAACAAAGAGAGTCCCAAACAAGATGAACCCAAAAACACCCACCCCAAGACACATCATAATTACAATGGCAATTGTTAGTGACGAAGAGAGAATCTTAAAGGCTGCAAGAGAGAAATAGAGTTACCAACAATGAAGCTCTCATTAGACTATCAACTTACTTCCCAACAGAAACACATCTGGCCAGAAGGGAATGGAATGAAGCATACAAAGTGATACAAAGCAATGGAATGACTTCAACAATACTCTTTCCAGTTAGGCTACCATTTAAATTAAAAGGGAAATCAGGAGCTTCACAGACAAGAAAAGGCTGAGGAAATTTATTACTATCAAGCCAGAAATGCAAGAAATGCTAAAGGGACTGTTGTAAAAAGAAGAAATAGGAAGAGAAGAAGGAACACATGCATAAAAATTAAAATTGCTACAAACAAGTACTTATCAATAATAACCTTAAAAATTAATGGATTAAGTGCTCCAATCAAAAGACATCAAGTGGCTGAATGGAAAGAAAACATGACCCATACATATGCTGTCTACAAGAGACCCACCTCAGAACAAGGGACTCACAATACTGAAAGTGAAGGAATGGAAGAAATTTTTTCAGGCACATGGAAATGAATAAAAAAAAGCTGGGGTAGCAATACTTATATATCACAAAATAGACCTCAAAGTGAAGGCCATAACAAAAGATAAGGAAGGCGAGGATATAACCCTGGAAAACATATATGCTCCAATGCAGGAGCATCCAAATACATAAAAAACTTCTGGAAGATATTAAGGGAGAAATCCACAGCAATACATTCATAGTAGTGAACTTTAATATCCCATTGACAACACTGGAGAAATCTAGACAAAAAAATCAACAAAGAAACAGCAATCTAAAGGACTCACTAGATCAGTTGGAATTAATTGACATCTTCAGAACATTTCACCCCCAAAGCCACAGAATATACATTCTTCTCAAGTGCACATGGGACATTTTCATAGACAGAGCACATATTAGGACAAAGGCTAAGTCTCTACAAATTCAAGAAGACTGAAATCATATCAAGAATCTTCTCAGATCACAATGGCATAATATTAGAAATCAACTACAATAAAAACAATTTTATAAAAATCAAACACTTGGAGGCTAAATAGCATGTTACTAAAGAATGATTGGGTTACCAAAGAGATCAAATAAGAAGTTACAAACATCCTGGAAACAAATGACAATGAAAACACAACAATCCAAAAATGATGGGACACATTGAAAGCAGTCGGGAGAAGGAAGTTCATAGCACTACAGGTCTACCTCAGAAAACAAGAAAAACAGGTAATAAATTATCTAACCCTACAACTTAAAGAATTAAAAAGAGAGCAACAAGAACAGCCCAGAGTAATCAGAAGGAAGCAGATAATAAACATCAGAGCACAAATAAATGGCATAGAGGAAAAAAGATCAATAAAACCAAGAGCAATTCTTTGAAAAGATACACAAGATTGTTGAATTTCTAGCGAGGACCACCTAGAAGTAAAGAGAGATTGCCCAAATAAACAAAATCAGAAATGAAAGAAGTGAAGTAATAACCAACCCCACAGAAATAAAACGATTGTACAAAAAAATACTATGAACAACTCCATTACAACAAACTGGACAACCTAGAGGAAATGGACATGTTCCTAGAAAAGTACAATCTTCCAAATCTCAATCAGGAAGAATAAAAAAATCTGAAAAAGCCAATAACTATGGAGGAAATTGAAGCAGTCATCAAAAACCTTCCAGCAAACAAAATCCCTGAGCTGGACAGTTTCACAGGGGAGTTTCACCAAACATTCGAAGAAGTAAAATTACCCTCCTCAGACTATTCCAAAAAATTCGAGAGGAAGGAACACTTCCAAGCTTTTTCTATGTAGCCAGCATTACCCTAATCCCAAAAGCAGATAAAGACACCCCAAAGAAAGAGAATTACAAGCTAATAACCCTGATGAACATAGATGCTAATATACTCAACAAAATTCTAGCAAATTGGATCCAGCATTACATTCAAAAGACCATACACCATGACCAATTGGGATTTATTCCAGGGATGCAAGGCTAGTATAATATCCACAAATCAATCAACGTGATACATCACATATACAAATTGAGAGACAAAAATCACCGAGTCATATCAATTGATGTAGAAAAAGCACTTGACAAAATCCAACACCCTTTCTTAATAAAAACTCTCAGATAAGTGGGAATAGAGGGATCATACCTCAACATAATAAGGGCCATATGACAAACCTACAGCCAACAGCATACTCAGAGGGCAAAAAATAAAACCATTTCCCCTAAGAACAGGAACAAGACAGGGATACCCACTTTCACCACTCGTGTTCCACATAGAACTGAAAGTGCTAACCATAGCCATCATACAAGAAGAAAAAATAAAAGGCATCCACATTGCCAAAGAAGAAGTAAAACTGTCATTATTCACAGATGACATGATATTGTACATAGAAAACCCTAAAGACTCCATCAAAAAACTACGAGGCTTAAATGAATTTGGCAATGTAGCAGGATACAAAATTAACACTCAGAAATGTATGGCTTTTTATACACCAATAATGAACTCACAGAAAGAGAAAGTAAAAAAAAAAAATTCAATTTATCGTTGCAAAAACAAACCAACAACAACAAAAAACAAAGATACCTAGGAATAAACTTAACTAAAGAGGTAAAAGGCCTGTACCCAGAAAACTACAGGACATTGAAAAAACAGATAAAGGAAGATGTAAACAAATGGAAGAATATACCGTGTTCATGGACTGGTAGACTCAACATCATTAAAATGTCTATACTACCTGAAGCAATCTATAGATTCAATGCAATCACCATTAAAATATCAATGGCATATTTCATAGACCTAGAACAAACCCTCCAAAAATTCGTATGGTGCTGAAAAAGACCCCAAATAGCTGCAGCAATCCTGAGAAAGAGAAACAAATTTGGAGGAATCATAATACCAGATATCAAGATATATTACAAAGCCATTGTTCTCAAAACTGCCTGGTACTGGCACAAGAACAGACATATTGACCAATGGAACATAACAGAGAACCCATAAATCAACCCAAGCAATTATGCTCAATTTATATTTGACAAAGGAGGCAAAAGCATACCATTTAGTGGACAGGTAGACCCAGGGCCTGCAGCTTCCATAGGGCCTGGGTTGGGTTCCTCTCCAAGGCCAGGGTGGCCGCCATGGAGATCTGAGTTTTGCCCACTCATCTTGGGGGAACCTTCAGCACATCCTGGAAGAGATGTGGCCACCGGGCTGGTTTTGCAACTTTGAGAGCCACTCAGCACCCTCACGCTTCTTCTCCGCCAACTTGAGGAAGAAGTGAGAGACACTTCATCATGGTGGAAATACTAGTAGAAGCCCAGAGAGAGAAGAAAAGCTGTGTGAGGACACAGTGAAGAAGCGGACATCTATATACCAGGAAAAGAGTCCTTATGGAAATTCAACCCTGACAGTGACACCTTGATATTGGCCTTCTAGTCTTCAGAACTGAGGAGCAGCAGTCCCGTGAGCAATGTGCCCCCATCCGAGGAGCAGCAGCTGCATAAGCTGCCCGCCACAATCCAAGGATCAGCAGCTTTGTAAACAGCCTCCCCCTCTCCAAGGAGCAGCAGCTGGAAGATCAACCCAGCCACACCAGCCAGAGGAGCCACCACTGCTGCGAGCAGTGGCACAAGCAGCACCCACTAGAGGAGCTTCTGCTAAATGAGGAGCAACTGCCACCGAAGGAGCCACTGCTGCCTGAGGCACAGCCCTTGCATGACTCGACACCTAGGTCCTTCAGCAAGAGCAAAAATGGGGAGACAAAATCCCCAAAGGAAAGAAAAGAAGGAATTACCAGAAACTGAGCTAAGTGCAAAGGAGGTATGCAATATGTCAGAAAAAGAATTCAAAATAAGTGTTATACAGTTCATAAACCAGATAGATGAAAAAATCAACAACTTATGTAAAAACCAAGAAGAAATAAACAGTGTGTAGCTTCAGTAAACAACACTAAGGAAAGTTTCAACAGTAGACTAGAAGAAGTGGAAGACTGAATTAATGAATTAGAAGACAGGGAAGAAAAATGCACCCAAACTGAACTGCAATTGGGGAAAAAAACTAAAAGACAGTAGGAGAGCCTAAGGGAACTTTTGGACAACATTAAATGAAGCAACATACAAATAATAGGGGTGCCACAACGACAGGAAGAGGAACAAGGTTTAGAAAACATATTTGAAGTAATAACGTCAGAAAACTTTCCTGATGTGGGGAAGAAAACAGTCACACAAGCACAGAGAGTCCCAAACAAGATGAACCCAAAAAGACCCATACCAAGACACATCGTAAATACAATGGCAATTGTTAACAACAAAGAGAGAATATTTTTTAAAGTTCTTTATTGACTAAGGTATTACATATGTGTCCTTATTTTCCCATTATCCCCCAACACCCCCATTCATGCCCTTACCCCCCTGTTGTCTGTGTCCATTGATTAGGCTTATATGCACGCATATAAGTCCTTTGGTTAATCTCTTCCCCTTACCCCCACCATCCCCTACCTTCCCTGAGGTTTGACATTCTGATTGATGTTTCTCTGTCTCTGGATCTGTTTTTGTTCATCAGTTTATGTTGTATTCCATAAATTCCATAAATGAGCGAGATCATGTGATATTTATCTTTCTCTGCCTGGCTTATTTCACTTAGTATAATGCTCTCCAGCTCCATCCATGTTGTTGCAAATGGTAAGAACTCCTTCTTTTTTACAGCAGCGTAGCATTCCATTGTGTAGATGTACCACAGTTTTTTAATCCAATCATCTGCTGCTGGGCACTTAGGCTGTTTCCAAATCTTAGCTATGGTGAATTGTGCTGCTATGAACACAGGAGTGCATATATCCTTTCTGATTCGTGTTTCTAGTTTACAAAGAGAGAATCTTAAAGGCTGCAAGAGAGAGACAGAAAGTTATGTACAAGGGATCTCCCATTAGATTATCAAATGACTTCTCTACAGAAATACATCAGGACAGAAAGGAATGGAAGGAAGTTTACAAAGTGATGCAAAGCAAGGGACTGAATACAAGAATATTACATTCAGCAAGGCTAACATTCAAAATTGAAGGGGAAATAAGGAGCTTCACAGACAAAAAAAAAAAAAAAAAAAAAAGTTAAGGGAGTTTATCACCACCAAGCCAGCAATGCAAGAAATGCTAAAGGGAATGGTATAAAAATAAACAATAAAAAGGGAAGGAGGAACACAGGCACAAATAAAAATGGCTACAAACAACTACCTATCAATAATAACTTAAAACATAAATGGACTAAATGATCTAATCAAAAGACACTGAGTGGCTGAATGGATAAGAAAACATGACCCATACATTTTCTGTCTACAGGAGACCCACCTTAGAACAAGGGACTCACACAGACTGAAAGTGAAGGGATGGGAAAATATCTTCCAGGCAAATGAAAAAAAAAAAAAGCTGGGGTACCAATACTTATATATCACAAAATATACCTCAAAATAAATGCCATAACAAGTGATAAAGAAGGCCACTACATAATACTAAAGGGATCGGTACTGCAAGAGGATATAACCCTGATAAACATATATGCACCCAATACAGGAGCACCCAAATACATTAAAAAGAAACCTCCTTGAAGATATCAAGGAAGAGACTGTCAGCAACACAATCATAGTAGGGGACTGTAATACCCCTTTGACATCACTGGAAAAATCATCTAGTCAAAAAATCAGTAAAGAAACAGCAATCCTAAATGACTCACTAGATCAGATGGACTTAATTGACATCTGCAGAACATTTCATCCCAAAGCCAGTAAATATACATTCTTATCAAGTGCACATGGGACATATTCAAAGATAGACCACATATTGGGTCACAGGCAAAGTCTCTTCAAATTCAAGAAGATTGAAATTATATCAAGCATCTTCTCAGACCACAATGGCATAATATTAGAAATAAACTACAATAAAAACAATTAAAAAATCAAACACTTGGAAGCCGAATAGCATTCTATTAAACAATGATTGGGTTACCAAAGAGATAAAGAAGAAATTAAAAACATTCTGAAAAAAATGATAATGAAAACACAACAATCCAAAAATCTATGGGACACCGTGAAAGCAGTTCTGAGAGGGAAGTTTATAGCTCTATAGGCCTACCTTAAAATACAAGAAAAAAATGATAATAAATCATCTAACTCTACAACTTAAAGAATTAGAACAAGAAAATCCCAGAGTGAGCAGAAGGAATGATACAATAAAGAGCAGAGCAGAAATAAATGACTTAGAGACAAAAAAACGACAACACACACAATACAAAAGATCAATGAAACGCAGAGCTCTTTCTTTGAAAGTATACACAAAATGGATGAACCTCCAGCCAGGCTCATCAAGAAGCAAAGAGAGAGGACCCAAATAAACAAAATCAGAAATGAAAGAGGTGAAATAACAACAGCCCTCACGGAAATACAAAGTATCCTATATAATAAAGAGCTAATATGCAAATGGTCATCATGCAGTCATGCCATCACGCCGTCACACCAGGGCTGGGGGACCTGAGGCCAGGCCAGGGGGCCCTGAAGCCATCCCCCCTTCCCCAGTGCCGAGGCTAGGGGTCAGGTGGCCAGGAAAGAGGACCTGAGGCTGAGTCGGGGGACCTGAGTCCATGCCCCCCATCAAGTGGGGCTTGATGGGGGACTTTAGTCTGTGCCTCCTTCCCAGTGCCAGGCCGGGGGACCTGAGGCTGCAACACCAGCCAATGTGGGGCTTGATAGGGGTTGGGCCAGCCAGGTCTGGGTCTCGAGTGATTTCAAAGCACACACGGGTGGGTGGGGACTTGACTCTGGGTCTTGTGGCATGCCCCAGATACTGACAGGAGGAAGATTTGAGATTTCCATATACATTTTACTAATTTTCTTTCATCTCTGACACTTCTATTATAGAGAAAGGTCAAATAGCAATATTAAAATATTTCCTTTACTTAATTCCCTTTTAATGTGCATGAATTTCAAGCACCAGGCCACTGGTTGTAAAAAAAAAAAAAAATACTATGAACAACTCTATTCCAACAAACTAGACAACCTAGAGGAAACGGACATATTCCTAGAAAAATACAAGATTCCAAAACTCAATCAGAAAGAGTCTAAAAATCTCAATAGGCTGATAACTATGGAGGAAATTGAAGCAGTCATCAAAAAGCTTCCAGCAAACAAAAGCCCAGGTCCAAGTGGCTTCACAGGGGAGTTTTACCAAACATTCAAAGAAGAACTAAAACCGATCCTCCTCAGACTATTCCAAAAAAATTAAAGAGGAAGCAACACTTCCAAGCTCATTCTATGAAGCCAACATTACCCTAATACCAGATAAAGACACCACAAAGAAAGAGAATTATAGGCCAATTTCCCTCATGAATATAGATGCCAAAATCCTCTAAAAATTGTAACAAATCAGATCCAGCATTACATCAGAAAAATTCATATATCATGATCAAGTAGGATTTATCCCAGGGATGCAAGAATGGCACAATATCCACAAATCAATAAACATAATACATCACACAAATTAAGAGATAAAAATCACATAGTCCTGTCAATTGATGCAGAAAAAGCTTTTGACAAAAATCTAACATTATTTCTTGATAAGAACTCTGAGAAAAGTGGGAATGGAGGGATCATACATCAACATAATAAAAGCCTTTCTTATACGACAAACCTCAGCCAACAGCATACTCAATGGGCAAAAACTAAAACCATTTCCCCTAAGAACAGGAATAAGACAGGGATGCGCACTGTCACCACTCCTGTTCCACATAGTACCAGAAGTGCTAGTCATAGCAATTAGACAAGAAGAAGAAATAAAAGATATCCAAATTGGAAAAGAATACATAAAACTGCAATTATTCACAGGTGACATGATGCTGTACGTAAAAAACCCCCAAACATTCCATAAAAAATTATTAGACTTAATAAATGAATTTGGCAATGTAGCAGGATATAAAATTAATGCAAGGAATCTATGGAATTTTTATACACCAATAGTGAACTTACAGAAAGAAAGGTTTAAAAAATCCCATTTACCATTGCACCAAAAACATTAAGATACCTAAGAATAAACTTAACTGAGGAGGTAAAAGACCTGTACTCAGAAAACTACAGGACACTGAAAAAAGAGATAGAGGAAGACATAAACAGATGGAAGAACATACCATAGAATCAACATCATTAAAATGTCCATAGTACCCAAAGCAATCTATAGATTCAATGCACTCCCCATTAAAATGCCAATGGCATATTTCACAGTCCTATAATGAACTCTCCAAAAATTCATCTGGGATGAAAAAAAAAGACTCCAAATAGCTGCAGCAATCCTGAGAAAGAAGAACAAAGTAGGAGGGATCTCAATACCAGATATCAAGCTGTATTACAAACTCACTGCTCTCAAAACTCCCTGGAACTGGCACAAGAACAGACATGTAGATCAATGGAACAGAACAGAGAACCCAGAAATCGACCCAAGCCACTATGTTCAATTAATATTTGACAAAGGAGGCAAGAGCATACAATGGAGTCAAGACAGTCTCTTCAATAAGTGGTGTTGGGGAAATTGGAGAGATAAATGCAATAAAATGAATCTAGACCACCAACTTACATCAGACACAAAAATAAACTCAAAATGCATAAAGGACTTAAATGTAAGATAGGAAACCATAAAAATATTAGAAGAATCCACAGGCAGCAAAATCTCAGACATATGCCAAAGCAATATCTTCATCGATATAGCTCCTAGGGCAATAGAAACTAAAGAGAAAATAAACAAATGGGACTACATCAAAATAAAAAGCTTCTGCACAGCAAAAGAAATCATCAAGAAAACAACGAGAAAGCCCACTACATGGAAGAACATATTTACCAACGTTATCACCGATAAGGGTTTAATCTCCAACATTTACAGGGAACTCATACAAATTAACAAAAGGAAGACAAACAACCCAATCAAAAAATGGGCAACAGATCTAAATAGATATTTTTCATAGGAGGACAGAAGGAAGGCCAAGAGACATATGAAAACATGCTCAAAGTCACTAATCATCCGAGAGATGCAAATCAAAATGACAATGAGGTACCATCTCACACCTGTCAGAATGGCAATCATCAACAAATCAACAAATGACAAGTGTTGGCAGGATGCAGAGAAAAAAGAACCCTCATGCACTGCTGGTGATAATGCAGACTGGTGCAGCCACTGTGGAGAACAGTATGGAGTTTCCTCAAAAAACTAAAAGTGGAACTGCCATTTGACCCAGTGATCCCACTTCTAGGACTATATTCCAAGAAACTAGAATCATCAGTCAGAAAGAATATATGCACCCCTATGTTCATAGCAGAACAATTTACAATAGCTAAGATTTGGAAACAGCCTAAGTGCCCATCAGCAGATAAGTGGATTAAAAAACTGTGGTACATCTACACAATGGAATACTATACTGCTGTAAAAAGGAAGGAATGCCTACCGTTTGCCACAGCATGGATGGTCCTGGAGAGAAAGATAAATATCACATTATCTCACTCATTTGTGAAATATAATGAACAACATAAACTGATGAACAAATATCGATCCAGAGACTTAGAAGCATCAAACAGACCATCCAACCTCAGAGGGAAGGCAGGGAAGGGTGGGAGAGTGAGGTAAGAGATCAACCACAGGACTTGTATGTATGCATATAAGCATAACCAATGGACAAAGACAATAGGGAGTGAGGGCATGTGCTGAGGGGGTGGGAGCTGCCAGGGAGAGGCCAATTGGGGAAATGGAGACATATGTAATTCTTCAAACAATAAAGAATTTTAAAAAATTAAAAGAAACCCCTGGTAAAGTTCTCTTCTAACACCAGTGTTTTCCAACTAAATCTTTTAGAAAGGAATGGGAGACAATTTTTATTTCTTAACAATGAGCTTAAAATCAGTACATCCAATGTAAAATTTTGGTACTCTTTGAAACTTTATTTATTTATTTATTTTCTCTTGGTACACATGAATTTAGCTTTTGTTTTATTGCCATTGATTGCTAAGGAATTTTAAGATAAAAATACAAAGTCATTAACATCAAGAGACACAAGGGCACTTTGGATTCCAAAATATCTTTATAATGGGGGAGTAAGTAAGGGGAACCTCACGTGTCACTTGCTTATTTTTTAAACTATTACTCTTTCAATTCTAATCTTTGAATAAAATATTTTTTCTACAATATAAAATGACTTTTTCGATAAAAATCAGCACAGTAACATTGTCTATTTTACAATAAATCTGAAAGGAAAATTTGGAAAAGAATATTCTTACACCATATAACATAACTTGTTTTTTTAATTGAAATTTTTTTGTTAATTGCCTAATCACCTAAATCAGTGAATAAGAATGCTCAGCTTCCAATCCATGAATATAGAATACAATATAATTTATTCTACATTTTGCTTCAAAGTTACAGAGATGACATCCATCCTATCCAATAAAAGAGTGATATGCAAATTGACCGTACCTCTGCCACACCCACAAGCCACGCCCACCAGCCAATCAGGAGTGAGTATACAAATTAACCCAACCAAGGTGGCTACGGCCACGGAGAGAGCAGGAGGCTTGGGTTTCCCCGGAAATGGAGGAAGCCAAGCTTTCCTGCACACCCTGGCCAGCCCAGGCCTCTGCTCAAGGCTACAAAATTTCCGTTATAGAAGATAAATCAATCCCAACAAAAATGGCAGCGGCCACGGAGCAAGCAGGAGGCTTGGCTCTGCTCAAGGCTACAAAGTTTCAATTATAGAACATAAATATATCCCAGATACCAGGGCCTCCGCTTGGGTTGCAGGGGGCATGGCCAGCCTGCAAACCACCGCAGGCCCCTCACCCAGGCTGCCCCACACCCCAAGAGAACCCCCACCCTGATTTGGGACACCCTTCAGGGCAAACCAGCCGGCCCCCACCCATGCACCAGACCTCTATCCTATATAATAAAAGAGTAATGTGCAAATTGACCATCACTCCAACACACAAGATGGCTGCCCCCATGTGGTCAAAGATGGCTGCCCCCATGTGGACACAAGATGGCTGCCACAGATGGCCAGCAGGGAAGGACAGTTGGGAGGGACCAGGTCTGCAAGGGAAGGCAGTTGGGGGTGATCAAGCCTGCAGGGGAGAGCAGTTAGGGGTGACCAGGCCTGCAGGGGAGGGCAGTTAGGGGTAAACAGGCTGGCAGGGGAGCCGTTAGGCATCAATCAGACTGGCAGGGGACTGGTTAGGGGGTGATCAGGCTGGCAGGCAGAAGGGGTTAGGGGCAATCAGGAAGGCAGGCAGGCGAGCAGTTGGGAGCCAGCAGTCCTGGATTGTGAGAGGGATGTCCGACTGCCCGTTTAGGCCCGTTTCTACCAGGATCTGGCCTAAACGGGCAGTCGGACATCCCTCAAGGTGTCCCAGATTGCAGAGGGAGCAGGCTGAACTGAGGGATACACACGCCCGTGCAAGAATTTCGTGCACCGGGCCTCTAGTATAATTATAAAGCCTACTCTACATTTTCAAGTTCTCAATCCAAATATATAGATTAGAATAGGTCACTTTATTACTGACAACATTCATGGAAGGGCCAGATTCCTCATAAAAAGACAAAATAAGTTTGATTGGGAGCTGGCCATTGCCCTACTCACCCATCAACAGAATTATGGAAGTCAAGAGGCAATATTTTTTCCTTTTTAAAATAGCAAAGGAACAAAAGAAGATTGGCTGTCTGTTGAGTGGGCCCCACATTAGAGTGCATAGCTCATCAGGATCAAAGCTGGCACCTGTGAGCAGTTAACTTCCTAAGAGCACTCACTGGGCATTATGTCATCTGTACTACAGCTTTCACCGTGTAAAGTATTTGAAAATACTTTATGCTCAAAATATACACTGAGTGGCCAGATTATTATGATCTCTGAATGCATAATAATCTGGCCACTCAATGTATATCCTATATTATAAAAAGCTAATATGCAAATTGTCCCCTCGACCAGCAGGCAGGCTGGCCAACCACCCATATCCCCTCCCCCTGGCCAGGCTGGCCGGACCCCACCCATGCACAAATTCATGCACTCACTGGACCTTTAATATATATATATATATGAGTGTGTGTGTATGTGTGTGTGTGTGTGTGTGTGTGTGTGTGTATACATATATATATATATATATATATATATATATATATATATATACACACTAGAGGCCCGGTGCATGAAATTCTTGCATGGGGGAGGGGTGTCCCTCAGTCCAGCCTGCACCCTCTCTAATCTGGCACCCCTTGAGGGATGTCTGATTGCCCCTTTATGCCTGACCCTAGGATCGGGCCTAAACTGGTAGTCGGACATCCCTCTCACAATCCAGGACTGCTGGCTCCCAACTACTCGCCTGCCTGCCTTCCTGATTGCCCCTAACCCCTTCTGCCTGCCAGCCTGATCACCCCCTAACCAGTCCCCTGCCAGCCTGATTGATGCCTAATGGCTCCCCTGCCAGCCTGTTTGCCCCTCACTGCCCTCCCCTGCAGGCCTGGTCACCCTTAACTGCTCTCCCCTGCAGGCATGGGTCCCCCCCAACTGCCATTCCCTGCTGACCCCGTCACCCCTAACATCCCTGCTCTGCAGGCCTGGTCACCCCTAACTGCCCTCCCCTGCTGGCCATCTTGTGGCGGCCATCTTGTGTCCACATGGGGACAATCATCTTTGACCACATGGGGGAAGCCATCTTTTGTGTTAGAGTGATGGTCAATTTGCATATTATTCTTTCATTAGATAGGATTAGATAGGATAGAGGCCTGGTGCACGGATGGGGGCTGGATGGTTTGCCCTGAGGGTGTCTCTGATCTGGGTGGAGGTTCTCTTGGGGTGTGGGGCCGCCTGGGTGAGGGGCCTATGGTGGTTTTCAGGCTGGCCACGGCCCCCAGTGACCCAAGAGGAGGCCCTGGAATCTGGGATTTATTTATGTTCTATAATTGAAGCTTTGTAGCCTTGAGCAGAGCCAAGCCTCCTGCTCGCTCCGTGGCCGCCCCCATTTTTGTTGGGATTTATTTATCTTCTATAATTGAAACTTTGTAGCTTTGAGTGGAGGCCAAGGCAGGCCAGGGCTGCAGAAACTTGGCTTCCTCCATCGTCAGGAGCAACTCAAGCCTCCTGCTCTCTCCAGCTCCATGGCTGCCGCCATTTTTGTTGGGATTTATTTATCTTCTATAATTGAAACTTTGTAGTCTTGAGTGGAGGCCTGGGCCAGCCAGGGCAGGCGGAAAGCTTGGCTTCCTTTTTTGCTGGGGAAACCCAAGCCTCCTGCTCTCTCTGTGGCCGCAGCCATCTTGGTTGGGTTAATTTGCATACTCGCTTTTTATTGGCTGGTGGGCATGGCTTGTGGTATAGCGGAGGTACGTTCAATTTGCACTGCGTGGCCAGAAAATTATGCGTTCAGAGATCATAATAATCTGGCCACTCAGTGTATAGTATTCATTCCTTGTCCTTGAGGATCCAAGTATCTATACTAATATAAACCTAGGTGGCCCTCGCATGTGACGTAGCCACAAGATGGCTTCCACAAGATGGCTGCCACAATATGGCCAAGTGCACAGAGGAGGCGGGGCCCAGCAGCAACTTCGTGTGGTGAGGCCTGGGGGTCCCAGCATCTCCTCTGCCTCACGAAGAGCAGGCGGGTCCTGTTGGAGAAGGCAGGTTGAGGCAGGGGAGGGCAGTTGGGGGGAATCAGGCCAGCAGGGGAGCAGTTGGGTGTCAATCAGGCCGGCAGTGGAGTGGTTAGGGGGTGATCAGGCTGGCAGGCAGAAGTGGTTAGGGGCAATCAGGCAGGCAGGCAGGTAGGCAGGCAAGCGGTTACGAGCCAGCAGTCCTGGATTGTGAGAGGGATGTCCAACTGCCGGCGTAGGCCTGATCCTGTACATCCCCCAAGGGGTCCCAGATGGGAGAGAGTGCAGGCTGGGCTGAGGGACACCTTCCCCCCACTCCTGTACACGAATTTCATGCACTGGGCCACTAGTAAATCTAACATGATAATGGGCTTCTTCAGTCCAAAGGCAGGACTTCTTTGCAGTAGAGTGTCTCCAGTGTTTCACAAAAATAAATAAAAGCAGAAGCTAACATCTTTTCAGCTTCTTGACCTCTCCGCATTTCGTTGCTTCTTCCTCCCATCTCATTTCCTCTAAGTCATGTTGCATACCTGGTCTTAAACACTTTGCTTCTTCATCTTTGTAATTTATTTTCGTCATAGCCAAAGAATGTGCTTAGATATTTCTTCCTGATATTCTCCTTCATCATTGATAAAATCTTCCATTTTGGAGTCATAGTTCTCATCTTCCTCCTTTTCATATTCTCACTGTCTTTTGTAACCACCAGGGAAGGGAAACCCTTGAGAACGTTGGGCAGATCTGTAACCAGCTAAAGAAGGCTTCATTCCATTCATCTGTCCATTGGTGGGCCAGGTAATGATATTCTTAGAAGATATTGTTTCTGAGACAAAAGTGCATTTGGGTTTATGGGGGGATCTAAGCTACTAACTAATCACCCAGGTCCCAAGGTGCTCACTGGTCTTCTAGGGTCTGAACTGCTGACAGTCTGTCCAGCTGAAACTGTGCCACTTACTGATCGCCCAGAGCCACTGACTGACCGCTTGGGGGTCACTGAGCCACTCATTGGTCATCGGTTATGTGGATTGTGCACAGGTCACCCAGAGTCACCAGAACTGACCACTGACTTCCTAGAACCACCTGGGCCACTGATGGGTCATCCAGAGCCACCTGTACTGCTGACTGTCCTTCCAGGAGGATTTAAGTCACTGGCTGGCCTCTTGGTCCCACTGATTGATCGCTCAGGTTCTGAGCTGGAGCTGCCATTCTGGTGCCTGGGCACGGAGCCAGAACTAACCATAGGCTGAAGACTCCCTGTGATGGGCTGCCCAGGAGCTAGGCTGGAGCTGCTGCCTGATGGCCTGACACTTGGACTCTTAGCCTTATGTGGGGAGACCACAGGTCTAGGTCTGGAATGGCTAGGATAGAGAGGAGATTTTTGACTGTGTGCTCAGTAACAGATTTCTGAGTCCCTTTAGCAGAAGTCTTTAGAACACTTGGTGAAAAGGTGCTCAAGTGGGTCTTTCCAGCCCCATTGTCAACAGGCCTGTCATGGTCCTTCCGAAGTGAGGCTTAGGAGCAGTTGCTAGATCTTACTTTGGTCCTCTCTCCTGGCATGGATTTGGATGAAAACAAACCTAAATGTTTCTTCTTATCTGTGCTGGGTCTGAATTTCTTCTCAGTATGAAGAAGGTGAGTACCTTTGGGAGAAGGATGCTTGTCCCTGGAAACTCTGCTAGGTATTGTGCCCATACTTTCAGTATGAGAGGGCACCATTTTGGTCAGAGGTAGCCCTGCATCTGCTTCAGGCTTCTTTTTCATATGTCTTCATTCAAGAAGTTTTCACTCCCTAAGTTCTTGTGCAATCATAGGCCACTTTTCTGTGTTTTTTTCCACTACCTTGATTTCCACTGGTTCATACTGTTGGAAGCTAGCCATTGTCTTTCCTATCAGAAAAGTGTAAACAAGGAATGCAGAAGGCTCATGAACCTTGAGCTCTGGCAAGGGCCAAAGCTATGCACTGATTGTTTAGTTGAGACAATGCTGGCTCAAGCAATTTCCTGACCAAACAGACTCAAAGTAAATCTTTACTAATATTTACTGACCTTTAAGATAGTCTTTATGTTACCAGAATTGCCTGCCTGACTAAGGGCAATATGTGTATCTAAAATTGAATAAAAGACTGTCAGGGCCTGGGCACCAGTGAAGTCCTTGCCCTTGCATTGGACTCTCTGCCTGGCCCCCCAATATTTCCAAATTATTATTTCTTGTCTTGTCTCATCATTTGACCACAGCCCTTCTCCAGATCCCAAACCCTGAGCCATGCGGGACATGAACTCTCACATCTGGCACCTTGAATGATGGATATCTGGAAAAGAAGATTTATGCTGGAGCAGAAAAACAAAGTTTCACCAGCAAGGTGGGGAAAAAGAATTCACCAGATAGGTGGGGAAATTCACCGCATGCAAAGCCCACAGCCAGCTGCAGAAGTCAAGATCTGTAAGTAGGGTGGGAACATCTTTTTTTAGTCAGGCTAATGGGCAGAATTTGTCAAAAGGGGAGAAGCTTTATTGTAGACTGTTGGTTTGCATGCTTAAGGATAAAGGAATTAAAGTGTCAAAAGGTATTCTCTTACAGTTTTTGCATGTTATTATAGAACATAATCCCTGGTTTCCTGAAGAAGGTACATTAGATGTTGAATGTTGGGAAAGAGTTAGTCATAACTTGAAAAAACCTCAGCAGCAGGGAAAAATTTGCCTCCAAATTGTTTCTCCTTGTGGAACATGGTATTGCATTTGCTAGAGCCTTCTAGAGAAACAAAACAGGACAAACCTCCTCCCCTTGCACCTTCCGCTCCTAAAGAGGAGCAAAAAGAAAAATTGGAGGAATGGCCTTCATGGCCCCCTCCACCTCCATGTCCTAATCCTCAAACATTTAATTCACCATTAATAGAATCACCTATGCAAAGAGCTATCCGAGAAGGATTAAAGGACATGACGGTGGAGGACCAACTCGCTTTTCCTATTATACAAGTAGCTGACCCACAGCTCCTAAATCATATAATAAGATAGCATGAAAAATTTGACTTTAAAATAATAAAGGCCTTGCGTGAAAGCATTGTCCAGAATGGTCCTATAGCTCTTTTACCAGAGAAATTATGACTAATATTTCTGAAGCATTCTTAGCTTCTTACGATTGGTATTCTCTGGCTCACGGAGGAGATTATTTACTATGGAAGGGAGAATTTTTGGAGAAATGTCAGGAGCAAGCCCATGCAAACTGCGGGCTGAATGCTCAGATAACTTATGAAATGCTGACAAGACTGGGACAATATAATGACATGCAAAATCAGCTAAATTATGTGCAACAGGCATATGAGCAAATTAGACTTTGTGGAAGAAGAGCTTGGTGGGCTTTACCATCAAAAGGGGACCCTGAGGGAGCTTTTAGTAAATGTATGCAGGGGCCTACAGAGTCATTTTTTGACTTTATGGCTTGCCTCACTCAAGCAGTGAGATGACAGATTCAACATGAAACAGCAGGAGACATTTTAATTCAGCAATTAGCTTATGAAAATGCCAATGCTGATTGTAAGAAATGCCTGACGCCTCTGAGAAAAAATAGTACCATTACAGAAATGATTTGAGCATGTCAGAATGTGTGGTGAGGCACTTTTCAATCAAACTTACTCACTGCCGATGTAACAGTGGGGAATAAAAGGTGTTATAATTGTGGAAGAACAAGACATTTTAAAAAAGAATGTAAGCAACCAAGAAGGACACAAGGTGGCGATCTAGGGAAAGGCGTGAGCATTCTGCCTCCCAATTCAATCAACACAGATTAAACCTCTCTGTGTCCTAGAAGTCAGAAGGGAAACCATTGGGTTGGTTAATGTAGATTGAAATTTCATAAAAATGGGCAGCCATTAGATCAAGACATAGGGAATGGACAGCCACAGGGAAACGGCCCCCCAGCCCCATCATCAATAGGGGAAATTTGCCCTGCAAGGCCCACAGTGGACTCCCTCATCTGAGCCACTCCAGGGAGCGCAGGCCTAGTTTTTAACAGTACTATAGCGGTCACTTTGACCCCTGATATGGTTCGGCAAGCTGTTCCTACAGGAATCTGGGGACCTGTACCATCAAGAACTTTAGGATTAATCTTAGGGAGAAGTGGAAAAACTCTGAAAGGACTAACTGTTCTGCCTGGAGTCATAGATTCAGACTATGAGGGAGAAATTAAGGTAATATTAGAATATAATCATATTATGCAACTTACTTCAGGACAAAGAATTGCTCAGATACTACTTCTACCTTTTATTCAGCAAGGTGAAGCTATAAATAGGAAAGGAGGAACACAAGGATTTGTAAGCTCAGATCGCTATTGGATACATGAAATTAGCAAAACCCATCCTATGATTAATTTAAGAATAGAGAGAAAACGGTTTAAAGGTTTAAGAGACACTGGAGCATATGTCAGCATTATCAGCAAAGAATTCTGGCCTCCAAGTTGGTCCATGGTAGAAGCTATAAGCTCTATCATGGGGGTTAGAGTTCCTGATAATACACAATGCAGTGCTGCAGTGTTAAGGTGGCAAGATGAAGAAGGACAGACAGGATGGTTTCAGCCTTACATAGTCTCTGGGATTGCAGTCAACTTATGGGGCCGGGATGTTTTAGAAGGTTTACAAGCTTGTATTATTACCGGCAAAGGACAGCAGTTAATAACTCAGATGGGATATCAGACTGGTCAAAGCTTAGGAAAAAATAATCAGGGAATTAAAGAGCCCATCGAAGCCAAAGGAAACCTAGAAAGACGAAGATTAGGGTATCAACATTTTGAGGAGTGGTTATTGCTCAATCTCCTCACCCTCATGCAGATCCTATACAATGGGAAGATGATAGACCTATATGAGTGGATCTGTGGCCATTAACCAAGGAGAAATTAGGTCATATTCATGAATTAATACAGGAACAAATAGAGCGTAGAGCCTTCCAATATTCCTTGGAATACACCTATATTTACTATACCTAAGAAGGCAGCAGGAAAATGGCAATTGTTACATGATCTTAGAGCAGTTAACACTACTATGCATACTATGGAAGCTTTACAGCCTGGATTCCCAGCGCCTTTGCAAATCCCTCTAGATTGGTCTCTTATAGTAGTAGATCTTAAGGATTGTTTCTTGACCATTCCCTTGGCACCTCAAGATAAACAGAGATTTGCATTTTCAGTGCCAGCTATTAATAATATAGAACCCATGAAAAGATATCAATGGAAAGTTTTGCCTCAAGGAATGGCCAATGGCCCCACCTAGTGTCAAAAATATGTAGCTCAAGCTGTTCAGCCTTTAAGGGACAAATATTCCCGATGTTACATTATTCATTACATGGATGACTTGCTCTTAGCAAGTCCATGGGAAGAGCAGACTTTGGCAATGTAAAAATTGCTCCAGAAAAGGTACAGAAAGAAACGCCTTTCAAATATCTGGGAACCATAATTGAAAAGCAACGTATCAGGCCTCAAAAGGTGGAAATAAGATTGCCTTAAAACTTTAACTGATTTTCAAAAATTATTAGGGGACATTAACTGGTTAAGACCTTATCTGAAAATCTCTACAGGAGAAATGACAATTCCTCATCCTGAACATTTACAGATGAAGCTAGGAAGGAGTTGCTAAGAATTGAGCAGGCAATCTCCTCAGCCCAAGTAGCATGGGTAGAGCCTGAATTGCCTTTATTGGGACAGATTAACCCTACTGCAAATAGTCCCACTGGAGTCATCTTCCAAAAAACTCTCCTGCTATTATTGAATGGGTCCACCTAGGGCATCAATCCTCTAAAACTGCAGTTAATATGTAGAACTTATGGCTCAGTTGATACCTCAACTTAAAAAGTTCTGCAGGCAGCTTAGAGGAGAAGAACCCCAATGCATTTACCTTTCCCTCATTGGGAAGCAATTAAAAATACTATTTCAAACTGATTTGAATTGGCAAATTGGACTAAGTGGATATTCAGGGGAACTTAGTTGTCACCTATTAAAAGACAAATTACTACAATTTTTATATTATACCTCCTTATTATACCAAAAAATACTAGGCAGGAACCTATTCCTGGAGCATTAGCTGTTTTTACTGATGGATCATTGAATGGTAAAGCTTCCTATCATACAATGAATTCAGACCGAGTCATACTGACCAGTCATACTTCTGTACAAAGAATTAAATTAGAGGCTATTAAGGCTGCATTGCAGGATTTCCAAGAGCTTCTTAATATTATCTCTGGCTCTTCTTATGCTGTGGGCCTAGTGAATAGAACTGAAACTGCTCAGTTAAAATGGCTCAGTGACCAAAGTTTATTTTTTACTATTTAAACAAGTTCAGCAGATTGTACACTCACATCAGGGCTCACAGTGGCCGGCTAACAAAAGGAAATGCACATGCTGATCAATTGGTTGCTTTATTAAAACAGGCATCAGAATCTCATCAACCTGCCAAAATGTTGTCCAAACAATTCTCGATCACTCGACAGCAGACAAAACAGATTATCAGATTATGTCCCACTTACATATTACATCTGCCTCAAGGGTCTAATATAGGAATTAACCCTTGAGGATTGATAAGGGAACATATCTGGCAAATGGATGTAACACATTATACTCCTTTTGGACACCTTGGGCATTGCATGTCTCTGTATATACCTTTTCAAGGGGCCTATGGGCTACTGCATCTACAGGGGAAATGGCAAAACAGATTATTAATCATTGCCTAGATGCTTTTGCCTTCATGGCAATTCCAAAAATCATTAAAACTGACAGTGGTCCAGCTTACACAACCTGTCATTTCCAGCAATTTTGTAAAAAGTGGAAAATTCAGCACATTACATGAATACCATATAATTTGCAGGGACAGGCAATTATAGAACGCCAGCATCATAGGCTAAAATCCCAACTTGAAAAACAGAAAAGGGGGAATATGGAGAAATCGCCTGTAGGTAGACTACACTAAGCCTTAATTGCTTTAAATTTTTTCACTTGTGATGCCGATGGCAAGACACCCATGGAAATAAATTGGTGTCAGAAGAAGCCAAAGGAAAATGGTCTGGTTAAATGGAAAGATCCCGAGTCTGGTTTATGGAAGGGCCCCAACCCCCTGTTAACATTTGGTCAAGGCTACACTTGTATATTTCCAGAAAATTTCTCAAAGCCCATGTGGATTCCCACAAGAAATATTAAACTTCAACATGGATCCGAGGGAGGAACTGGCCAGGTTAATGAGGACCTTGTACCTGGAGCCATGTCTTAACAGCTGCAGACAATCGACTACCCCAGCCGCAGATAGCAGCAGCCCCAAGCAACCCACTGAAGATAAGGAATGGGAGGAGGACGAGACAAATAGCCCAGAGGTCACCTGCGAGATGGTGAAGAAGATGGTCCAGAAAGCTGAGAGAATTTATGAGGAGACCAGAACCCCAAGAATGCCTGAGAACGTCTTTCTTGCCCTGCTAGCAGTCATCAGCTGTGCGGTAATGCTACCGGGGCAAATGGGGAAGTATTTTGGACTTATGTTCCTGACCCTCCATGGGTAAGACACCTTACGTGGGCTGATCCCCCACCTAATGTAGTCACCAATAACACCAAACACCTTGGTCACCCAGGAGGACCACGGGTGGGGCAAGGAAGTATATGGGCAAAGTATAATTACATGGGTATCACCACCTAGCTTCCCTTTTGTATGACACAGAACCAAACCACAGCTCCTTTGTGTGTAAAATTAAAAAAGAGGCTTCTGACTAACATGGACACCAAAGAAGGGGGAAGCAAAAGCCGAAGTACATCTACTATCACTACTTGCTCTGGGGAGAGGTGCAGAAAATGTAACTTTACTAAGACACCCCACCACACTAAGCCGGCATGTAAAAAGTCTTATGAATGGCACCCTACCGAGGAAGAAATTAATTGGCAAGACTATTATAGTGACCACCAGCAGCAAACTTAATAACAGTTTTTCCTTTGTGGGTTGGAGCCCCTATGGTTTTGCATATAGTAACAATCACACCCTAAAATGGAAGGGGAATGCATCCTATCCATATGTTGAAGCTAATCACTCCATTTCATGGCATGGAGGAGGATTTGTTGGATCTCAATTTCAACATGACAATTGGCCCCTAAAAAATACATAATGGAAATTAGCTGCTGCACTTGCACCTATTAAATAGTATAGTTTTAACTATAGCTCAGATAATTCCATTCGTACCTTATGGGGAACTCCCAATAAGACAGTATTTGCCACTGCCTGTGTATTTGATCCGTTTTTACTCCTCTCAGGCCCCATCCAGATGCACCTTAATATTACAAGTGATCTGTATGAGGTGTCATGCACAGGCTGCACAATATCCCATTGTATTAATTTCACATTCCAAAAGGATTCCCTCATGATTTTAAAACAACCGGCTTTCGCTTAGTTTCCTACTAACCTAACTGAGCCTAGGGAATCTCATCAAACCTACTAACTGTTACATGATCTGGTAAAAATCTTAAAAAGAGGAGAAACCAAAATGGCGGCATAGGTAAGCACCTAAACTGCTGACCCACACAACAATTTCAAAACTATAACTAAAAGACAGAACAGACACCATCCAGAACCACAGGAAAGCTGGCTGAGTGGAAATTCTACAACTAGAAGGAAAGAGGAAAGCTCACAGAGAAGGAGCGGAAAAGGGCTGAGGTACAGAGACACGTGCACGCAGAGAGGAAGGGCGGCGGAATGCCTGGCTGGCTTTCTCTGGCGGTAGGGGGAAGGAAGCCCCCGACGGTGCTGAACCCCAGTTCCGACTGCACTGAACCTCAGTTCCGGGCGAAACCCTGTGGACCCAGGCTCATTCAGGGGGAGTTTGGACTGTCAGTTAGAGAGAAAGGCACACAGAGACTCAGAGACTCGGAGACTCAGGGGAGCCATGGCGGCAGGGGTCTGGATGCACGAGTGCGCACAAAGACTGACTGCGGAGGTTGTCGCACGCTTTCCCTAGTGGAAGGGAGTCGGAAGCTCCTGACTGCACTGAACCCCAGTTCTGACTGCTCTGAACCGTGGTTCCAGGCAATCCCCTGGGGACCCACTCTCTTACGGTGGAAATCTGGACTGTAAGGTGGAAACTCGGGAACCGTGGAAATCAGAGGTCTGGAGACGAGAGTGATATGAAAAAGGACCAACTAGAAATTAAACATACACTGACTGAAATAAAAAATATTATACAGAGACCCAACAGCAGACTAGAGGAAAGCAAAAATCAAGTCAAAGATTTGAAATACAAAGAAGCAAAAAACACTCAACTGAAAAAGCAAAAAGAAAAAAGAATCCAAAAAGTTGAAGATAGTGTAAGAAGACTCTGGGACAACTTCAAGCGTACCAACATCAGAATTATGGGGGTGCCAGAAGAAGAGAGAGAGCAAGATACTGAAAAACTATTTGAAGAAATAATGACAGAAAACTTCCCTGACCTGGTAAAAGAAATAGACTTACAAGTCCAGGAAGCGCACAGAACCCCAAACAAAAGGAATCCAAAGAGGACCACACCAAGACACATCATAATTAAAATGCCAAGAGCAAAAGACAAAGAGAGAATATTAAAAGCAGCAAGAGAAAAACAGTTAATTACCTACAAGGGAGCACCCATATGATTGTCAGCTGATTTCTCAACAGAAACTATGCAGGCCAGATGGGAGTGGCAAGAAATATTCACAGTAATGAATAGCAAGAACCTACAAACAAGACTACTCTACCCAGCAAAGCTACTATTCAGAATGGAAGGTCAGATAAAGAGCTTCACAGATAAGAAAAAGCTAAAGGAGTTCATCACCACCAAACCAGTATTATATGAAATGCTGAAAGGTATTCTTTAAGAAGTGGAAGAAGAAAAAAGTAAAGAGAAAAATTATGAACAACAAATACATATCTATCAACAAGTGAACCTAAAAATCAAGTGAATTAAAAATCTGAGGAACAGAATAAACTGGTGAATATAATAGAATCAGGGACATAGAAAAGGAGCGGACTGATAATTCTCAGGGGGAAAGGGGTATGCGGGGTGCAGGAAGAGACTGAACAAAAATCATACACCTATGGATGAGGACAGTGAGGGGGAGGTAAGGGCAGAGGGTGGGGTGGGAACCGGGTGGAGGGGAGCTATGGGGGAAAAAAGAGGAACAATTGTAATAATCTGAAAAATAAAGATTTATTAAAATAAATAAAGAAAGAAAGAAAGAAAGAAATTAAATAAATAAATAAAAGAAAAGAAAAAAAATCTTAAAAAGACAAAAAAGATTTCCTGGAATGTTAATTGCAGGACTCTTTGCCCTCATAACATTCCTGACTTCTGTGGGCATTGCTGCTTCATCCATAGTACAAAATGTTCAAACTTCTCAGTTTGTACAACCGGTCTATACAAAAAAGAATTGATAGCCATGTTGAGATACAATTATCAGCATTAAAATCTACAGTCTTGTGGATGGGTGATAAAATCCACAGCTTAGAGCAAAGAATATCTTTGTAGTGTCATTATAATTTTTTCCAGATTTGTGTTACACACCCACCCCGCCCCCTGCCCCGTTCCCTATTGGGAATCAATAAAAAATCACCTTGGTGCTTGAGGTAAAGATAACACAACCCTTGATATTTTAGAATTACAACAGCATATTGTACAATTATCCCAAGCAAACTTATAAACTAATTCCTTAGATGCCTGGCAGAAATTTTAAAAAGACATGAATGAATTTAATCTCTTCCATTGGATCTCCTTACATTTGCCTCTCAGCATAACCACTATTGCTTGTCTCATTTTTATTCTTATGTTTATTTTTAGTCTGCAGATGCGGAATGAAGAGTCTTAAAAGGACTTGAACCCTTCAGGTGGCATGCACTTTTCAACATTTATTAAGAAAAAGAGAAGGGGGATATGTTGGAAGCTACCCATTGCCTTCCCTATCAGAAAAGTGTAAACAAGGAATGCAGAAGGCTCGTGAACCTTGAGCTCTGGCAAGGGCCAAAGCTATGCACTGATTGTTTAGTTGAGACAATGCTGGCTCAAGCAATTTCCAGACCAAATAGTCTCAAAGTAAATCTTTACTAATATTTACTGACCTTTAAGATAGTCTGTCTGTTACCAGAATTGCCTGCCTAAGGGCCATATGTGTATCTAAAATTGAATAAAAGGCTGTCAGGGCCTGGGCACCAGTGAAGTCCTTGCACTTGCATTGGACTCTCTGCCTGGCCCCCATTATTTCCAAATTATTATTTATTGTCTTGTCTCATTATTTTCCCACAGCCCTTCTGCAGATCCCAAACCCAGAACCAAGTGGGACATGGACTCTCATATCACACTGCTTTTTCACAGCCAGACTGAGTAGGTCAGTGAAGTTCATGATGGTGGGGCACTTTTAAGGGGGACCTTTGGTTTACTTTCAACTTTGGGAGGAGGTTCTTGCTCTGGTGCTGCTTGATTGTATTCTAAGAATTCTTCCGTTTCATACTCTTGGTCTTTCCCCTGACTAGTGGCTTTCCATTGCCTGTCTTTTCTTTAACTTTTCCTCAACAGGAATCCCATTTAACCATGAAAATTTTCCTTTGTCCTCTTGGCTATAGCTCTTGCTTTCTTCTCATGTTTTAGCTCAATTCACTTTTTCACTAGTTCTTCTTTTCTCCTTTTTTTTTCTCTAAGGCTTTTTGTCTGAGTTCTTCCACTTTTCTTCTGAGAAAAGCTTGTATGCTGCTGATTGGACACCCTTAACTTTGGGGTCTTTTTGGGGAGGACCCACTGCCAAACTATACCTTTTCAGTATGCTGCTGGCTCCTTGTCCTTTAGAAGCTATCATGAGAATTTCCCTGAAATCCATGTTGACCAAACTGGATAAAATGGGCCAGCTCTCAAAGGGGAATGAAAGCGCATCTTACCAAGTGGCCAGCTGCAGCCAAATGAACTGGCTGGCCGCCTCTTTCCTACCTCTACTCAGCACGACCAATTCCGGCGCTGTCCCAGGCGGTCTGCCTGCCCCCTTCCTCAAGCAGCCCATATCCTTACAAGTCCAATGCTGCATTCCCACCTTTGAAACTTTAAATAAAAGTTTTACATCCACAAGATAAATTAGTAGATTGGTCCTCATTCATTGACATAATCATTCAGTTGAGAATAAGTTACTTTAGTTTAATTGTTAAATCTCAGTTCGGCCTGGCTGGTGTGGCTCAGTGGATTGAGTATTCTCTCAGGCACCAAGAGGCTGCTGGTTTGATTCCTGGTCAGGGCACATGCCAGGGTTGTGGGTTCAATCCCCAGAAAGGGGCATGCAGGAGGCTGCCAATTGAAGTGATATCTCTATCTCATCAATGTTTCAGCCTCTCTCTCCCTTTCCCTTCCTCCCTCTCTGAAAATCAGTATTACCATATATTTTTTAAAATCTTTGTTCAGGAAATGGTGATAGACATGTACTCCCAAAATGTCTGAATACTTGCTTATATGGTGAAGAAACAAAAGTTCATATTGATTTTTTTGCTAACAATCAGTAATCTTACTCATTTCATATTTTTTAATTTATTTCAGAGAGAAAGAGAGAGATAACATGCATATAAATACATAGCCTTTAAAACAGTACATGAAATATATAACCAAAGAAAATGTACAATGGCAACAAAACATAAGATGCCTAGGAATGATCTTAACAAAAATGTGCACAATCTGGGTAAATAAAATTTTTAAATGCTACCCAATAACTGACACTTGAACAACTGGACAGTAACATCGTATTCTTGGGTAAAAAACAACAACAAACCATAATGGTGTCAACCTCCCAATGTTGATTATAAATTTATTATGATTTGATTAAAATATCAGCAAGATTTTTAAGACCAAAACAAGCTCATTTAAGTTCACATGTTCAAATGAAAATCGTAAAAGAAAATTCTGGCCTGGCCAGCATGGCTCAGTAGTTGACCCATGAATAAGGAGGTTACAGTTTGATTCCTGGTCAAGTCACATGTCCTGATTGCTGGCTTGATCTCCCTAGTGAGGAGCATGCAGGAGACAGCTGATCGATGATACTCTCTCATCATTGATGTTTCTCTGTCTCCCTCTCTTTCCTCTCTGAAATTAATAAAAATATTTTTTAAATAAAATTCTGAAAAAAATGAATGAATAAAAGCTACCCAAACAGATAGAATAATGTATCTACACTAATAAAAGTGTAAGATGCAAATTGACCATACCTTTGTGATGCCCACCAGCCAATCAGGAGTGAGTATGCAAATTAACCCAACAAAGATGGCGGGTTAATTTGCAGGCACCAAGCAGCCAGGGGTGGGGTGGGACCCTTGCATCATTGCCATGGTGACGATGCAGGTGTTCTGCACTGCCCCAGCCACTCCGGGCCTCTGGGCAGTGTGGCAAGGCAGAAAGGCGGCTCCAGGCCAGAGCAAAAAGGCAGTTCCAGAGCTAAGGCAGTGCTGGCAGCCAGGGTAAGGAAGGCCCATTCCTGCACGAATCTTCATGCATCGGGCCTCTACTTGTGTTATAATGCTACAGTAATTAAAAAACTTGGATAATGTCCTGTGAATAGATAAACTGATGGAACGGAAAACAAAGTCCAGTGATAGACTCAAATACATATGGAAATTTGGTAAAATAAAAATATCTCCTTAGATCAGTGGGAAAATATGCATTATATTAATAGAGTGTTGGAACAACTGAATGGTGAAAAATATTGAACCAAAAATTAACTCATTTTACTCATAACTAATATGAAAATTGAAAGCTACCGAAAACCTAAGGGCACAAAGATATCAAAAGTGAAAGAACAGAAAAAAATATATTAAGCGAATATAAACCAAATAAAAAGTATATAATAACACAGGAGACTTGAAGGCAAAAAGCATTACTATAAATAAAGAGCACTTCATATGAATAATTGCATTTTACCAGGAATATCCAAATTCACAAGCACTTCATAACATGAAATCAAAGTACATAGAAGAGACCTACAAGGGAAACTAGATACATTTGTAATCGTAATAAGTTTAACACACCCTTCTCATTCAGAGACAGAGCATACCTCTTTCAGAACCAATAGCCTCACACAAAGACTTCAGTAAGGATGTAAAACACTTCAACAACCTGAGCAGCAAACTGCATTCAACAATCAGATAACCCACTGTACCCAACAACCTTTCCTGCTGAAAGGCACTAAGGTATTATTCCCAAGTTGCACATGCATACAACTCCTTTGGTTGATTTCTCCCCTTACCCCCACCCTCCCCTGCCTTCCCTCTGAGGTTGGACGGTCTGTTTGATGCTTCTAAGTCTCTGGATTTATTTTTGTTCATCAGTTTATTTTGTTCATTATATTCCACAAATAAGTAAGATCATGTGATATTTATCTTTCCTGACTGGCTTATTTTGCTCAGCATAATGCTCTCCAGGTCCATTCATTCTATTGTGAATGGTAAGAGTTCTTTCTTTTTTACAGCTACATAGTATTCCATTTTGTAAATGTACCATAGTTTTCTAATCCACTCATCTGTTGATGGGCTGTTAGGTTGTTTCCAAATCTTAGCTATTGTAAATTGTGCTGTTGTGAACATAGGGGTGCATATAATTTTTCTGATTGGTGTTTCTGATTTCTTGGGATATAGTACTAGAAGTGGGATTACTGGGTCAAATGGGAGTTTCATATTTAAGTTTTTTTAGGAAATTCTATACTGTTTTCCACAGTGGCTGCACCAGTCTGCATTCCCACCAGCAGTGCACGAGGGTTCCTTTTACTCCACACCCTTGCTAGCACTTGTCTTTTCTTGATTGGTTGATGATAGGAAAGTTCTTAGTTTTAAAAGTTCTGAAATACACTCCTAAATAGCATTTCATTCAGCTCTTAGAGATGCTCCACTATAGCCACCCCTTTGTCCTGCTGACCTGCACTGACGTGCTACTCCCAATATGCACACAAGATGGCAGTGGAGGAGCATTTCAATTATTTTTCAAGTGAACCTGCTGGACTATGAAGCAGGTGTAAACTAACTTCAAAGAATTGAAATTATACACAATATGTTTCTTGTTGTCATTGTAGTTAATCCAGAAATCAAGAACGGAAGTACCTAGAAACTCCTTATATTTAAAAGTTGTCAAATACACTTCTATCCCCAACAATACATCACAATTCAAGTTAGAAAATAAGTTGAACTAAATGATAATACCACATACCAAAATTTATGAAAAAATGTGCACTCATAAATGCACATACTAGGAATAAAAGTTGAAAATTTACATGTTTTGCATCCATATTAAGAACCTAAAATAGTAAATTATATAGAGATAAAACAGAAGAAAGGAAATGTGTGCACGTAGAGATGTCTGAAGGGAGATATACTTAAAATGATAGCAGTTTTTTTTAACTCTTGGGGTAGAATTTTGAATTAACTCCATATTTTATTGCTTAAGTAAACTGCACACAGAAAGCCATTTTCATTTTAGGAAAAATGTTTTAGAGGAAAACATGGGATAATCCTAGATAATAAAGAGATAATATGCAAATTGATCATCACACCCTCACACAAGATGGCCATCCCCATGTGGTCATAAGATGGCTGCCCAATGTGGTCATAAGTTGGCCATGCCCATGTCATCACAAGATGGCCATCTCCATGTGGTCACAAGATGGCCTCACGCATGGGGTCACAAGATGGCCACCCCCATGTGGTCACAAGATGGCTGCCACAAGATGGCCAGAAGGGGAGAGCAGTTGTGGGGGACCGGGCCTGCAGGGGAGGGCAGTTGGGGGTGATCGGGCTGGCAGGCAGAAGCTGTCAGGGGCAATCAGGCAGGTAGGCAGGTGAGCAGTTGGGAGCCAGCAGTCTCGGATTGTGCGAGGGATGTCCCAGATTGCAGAGGGTGCAGGCTGGGCTGAGGGACACCTCAACCCCCAGTGCTCGAATTTCATGTACCGGCCCCCTAGTCCTATCCTATATTATAAAAGGCTAATATGAAAATCAACTGAATGGCAGAACGACTGGTCGCTATGATGCACACTGACCATCAGGGGGCAGATGCTCAATGCAAGAGCTGCCCCCTGGGGGTCCGTGTGCTCCCACAGTGGGAGAGCCCGTCAGCCAGTAGCTGGGCTCACCACTGGCCAGTGCAGCAGTGCTGGCGGGAGCCTCTCCTGCCTCCATAGCAGTGCTAAGGATGTCCAACTTCCAGCTTAGGTCCCTTAGTCGGACATCCCTTAAGTGCTCCTGGACTGCGAGAGGGAGCATGGTGAGCTGAGGGAACCCCCCCGCCCCCATGCATGAATTTCATGCACTGAGCCTCTAGTTTATAGACTGTTGTGATAGCAAAACAAGTTTTTCCTTTGCTCACCAAGACTGCTCTCTTAGACTAAAGAGAATAAAAATTCTTCCTAATTTTTTAGCCCAAAGTGGCTCCTTTCATAATCTGCACCTCTTCCTGTGCAATCCCAGCAGTTCTGAGAAAGGGAAACCCTAAAGCTTGGGGTCCCTGGAATCTACCTGAGCCTGGTTCTAAGATTTACAAGCAATGTTTTTTTTTAATTTATATTTTATTGATTTTTTACAGAGAAGAAGGGAGAGGGATAGAGTTAGAAACATCTATGAGAGAGAAACATCAAGCAGCTGCCTCCTGCACACCCCCTACTGGGGATGTGCCCGCAACCAAGGTACATGCCCTTGACCGGAATCGAACCTGGGACCCTTCGGTCCACAAGCCGACACTCTATCCACTGAGTCAAACCGGTTAGGGCACAAGCAATGTTCTTTTTAACACAGAACAGATTTCTCAAAGTTTTCATTTTGTAACATGGAAAAAAAACCCCTTTTTTTGGTTAGTCCTCAACCTGAGGATATTTTCTCCATTGATCTTTTAGAGAGTGGAAGGGAGGGAGGGAGCAGGAAAAAGAGAGAAAAATCAATATGAGGGAGACACATCAATTAGTTGCCTCCTGTACTCATGGGGTATCAAACCTGCAACCCAGGTACATGTCTTTGACTGGGAATCAAACCTGCAACTCTTCCCAGTGCGGGCTGACCCTCTAACCACTGAGCAACACCAGTCAGGCCAAATTCTCCTGTTTTATAGTGTAGTTCATTCATTGCTGACAATCCAAGCCTCAGCACCTTGGCTCTGCCTCCAGAGAGACTGTAAGATGGGACCACGCAGCTCAGGTAAGCAGTACACTCCAGAATTCTGGTGTTCAGCCTGCAGTATATGCTCATGAAAAGTGTTCCCACAGGAAATGCTCACTAATGGCTACCCCGTCTCTCAAATCAGAAAAAATCCTGCTGGTTGTCCTGTATCTGTGACCTGCTGTTTGCCCAGTGTCCCAACACCACTTATTTTAAAAGGCACATTTTCACAACTGATCTAAGGAGACATCTTTATCTTACAAAATTTACTGACGGATTTCGGTAACTTACTAAACCTTCTATTCTGTTCAATTAATTCACGTACAAATGAATGTGAAAAACAATGAGGAAACATTTGGTATATAAAACGCTTTGGGACATGGTAGAGTGAAGCATAATAGTAATTCCTCCTCTGGAAAACCTGCTATTTGAAATTCTCTGATATTTTTAGATAGTCCCTTGCTCTGTAAGTCAACTCTGTCATTTTTAGATGATCTCTTATTCTATAAAATAACTTTGCTTTTTAGCTTAAATAATAGGAAAGATAAACTTAACTGCCTGACCTTCTAGGCTAGCCATCTAACGTAAGGGGCTGAAACAATGATACTGATATGTACTCCCATACCAGGTGTCTGTATAGATATGATATGTACTCAGGGTTACAAGTTGTCTGTATAGATATGACAGGTGTTTGTTAGATATGATATATACTCAAGGTTACAAGCTGTCTGCAAAAAAAAAAAACTTACACAAAGACCTAGAATGATATAAAAAGAGAATACTCCTTCCTGTGATTGTTCAGAATTTGACAGAGGTATTCTGCTTGGAACCTGTGTGAAATAAAGATGACTCCTAACTAATTGACCCATTACGGTGTCTTGTCTAGCTCGCTGATTAATGATCCAACATTTGGAGGCCCCAGCAAGATAAGAGACAGGTGCCTATCGGCACCTGGTCTCAGATGCCTGGATGGACGGCCTTGCCGGGCTGGCTACCAGGCCATGAAGATCTCTAAGGGGAGGTACCACCTGATGAAGTACCAGGGCCCTGGAGACACTTCTTGGTGGTCTTGATAGCTAGACAAGGGACACCTGACATGCCGCTACATTCTTTATGAGTCATCAGAAAGAAAGCCGCATGAGGTGAGTGAATTCAAATTCCACCTGTTGACCTGGCAGCAAGCCTTTGGCCACCTGAGCACTGTTAGCTGTTCACTGGGCCAAGCCCAACCACTAGCATTCGTCACCACTTCTGGCTTTCCACGTGGCCCCTCCAATTGATGACGTCGGCATTTCTGGCCAGTCCCAGGCCCCAAACCCTTGTCCACTAGAGCAGTTCAGGCTGTCCATGTGGCCCCACCCCTTGATGACGTCACCACTTCCGGCTGGTCCCTGGGCCAAGTCCTTATCCACTTGAGCACTTCAGCCTCTACACGTAGCCCCTCCAAGGTGAGGACGTTAGCACTTCCTGCCTGTCCCTGATCCTCAGCATTTATTTACCAGAGCTCTTGCGGCTGTTCTTCGGGGCCTGACCATATCCTTGGTCACCTCAGCCCTTCTGACTGTCCACCTGGCACCTCCCGTTTGCAGGTATGAAAACTTTAAACTGGTTACCGGGTACTAACCCTTGTTCATGTGACTATTTCCCGTTGTTCCCTCCGCCCTGGTTCAACTCACCAATGAGCCACACTGGGTGGCGCTTAGCTCATAAGAACTATGGTGATTTACCAATCTTTGGAAGTTGGTTTAAGGTCCTAACACCCACGGCCCCAGGTAACCTTCTGCTCACAGACTGCCTCTTTCCCGGTGGGATGGTGGCCAGCAGTGCACCCCCAGAACTCCTTTAAGACAATCCTGGTTGTCCATGAGGCAGGGATCCCCCATGCTTCTCAACATGGGGGCATCTCACCCTGCAATGACCTGTGACTATGACAGCCCTGCATATGGGCTTTGAAATCTGGAAAACAACAGTGTTGAGGACTTGAAAACACTTTTCAAACTGGTAGAAAACACCAGACCCCTCCATGGTCATTTAAATTTTGTAGCGAACTGAGGGCCAGCTTTTTGCTTAATTCCTGGGGTACTGTCCTTCTGATAGGAGAGCTAACTTCTCGCTGCCTTCCAGAGTATGGACTACAGGAAGTTCGGCAGTTTCCAACCTCTTGGGATCCTACAATGTATTCTCCTGGCTGTACAAGACTTCACACTTGACCACTTCCAGTTGTTGACCTGCGAGGCAGGCCTGGTCTACCTAAGGATTTCTGGTTGTTCATTGGGACAAGCCCAACCAATCGACCTCGTTACCACTTCTGGCTGTCCACGAGTCCCACCCCTTGATGATGTCAGCATTCTCAGCTGCTCCTGGTCTCCAAAATCTTAACCACCTGAAACCCTCGAGCTGTCTTCGTGGCCCCCCACCTTGATGACATCAGCATTTCTGGCCAGTACCCGGACACCAATACAATAACGAACGGACAACTTCAGCCTTTCGATGTGGCCCCTCTCTCTTAGTGACATCAGCACTTACGGCATGTCCCAGGGCCCCAAACCCATAACCACCTGAGCACCTCAGCCTCCACTTGTGGCCCCTCCCCCATGAGGACATCAGCACGTCCTGCTGTCCCTGATCCCCAGCCTTTATTTACCAGAGCTCTTCCGGCTGTACACCGGGGCCTTAACATATCCTTAGTCACATCAGCCCTTCTGACTGTCCACCTGGCACCTCCCCATTGCAGATAGGAACACTTTAAAAAGGTTACGGCGTCCCAACCCTTGGTCATGTGACTATTTCCCATTGTTCCCCCGGCCCTGGTTCTCCTCACCAATGAACCATACTGGATGGCGCTTAGCTCATAAGAACAGGGGTGATTTCCCAAACTCTGGAAGTTGGCTTAAGGGCCTAACACCGACAGCCCCAGGTAACCTTCTGCTCACAGAATGCCTTATTCCCGGTGGGATGGTGGCCAGCAGTGCGCCCCCAGCACTCCTTTAAGACAACCATGGGTGTCCATGGGGCCGCGATCCCCATGCTCCCCAACATGGGGGCATCTCACCCTGCAGTGACCTGCGACTCTGACAGCCCTGCATATGGGGTTTGAAATCCGGGAAACAGCAGTGTTGAGGCCTTGAAAACCCTTTCCAAACTGGGAAAAAAGACCAGCCCACTCCACGGTAACTTAAATTTGGTGGCGAACTGAGGGACACCTTTTTGCTTAATTCCTTGGGAACTGTCCTTCTGAGAGGAGAGCTACCTTCTCACTGCCTTCCAGAGTATGGACCAAGGACGTTAAGCAGTTTCCAACCTCTTGGGATCCTCCTATATATTCTCCTATCTCTAGAAGCGTTTCCACTTGACCACTTCCAGTTGTAGACATGGGAGGCAGGCCTGGTCTACCTGAGGATTTCTGGTTGTTCATTGGGACAAGCCCAACCAATGAGCCTCGTTACCACTTCTGGATGTCCATGTGTCCCCTCCCCTTGATGATATCAGCAGTCTCAGCTGGTCTAGGCCCCAAAATCTTAACCACCTGAACACCTCGGGCTGTCCACCTAGTCTCCTGCCTTCATGACGTCAGCACTTCCGGCCGGGTCCAGGGCCCCAATCTCATAACCACCTGACCACTTCAGCCTCTCGATGTGGCCCCTCCCTCTTAGTGACATCAGCACTTCCAGTGTGTTCCTGGGCCCCAAAACCATAACCACCTGAGCACTTAAGCATCTACACGTGGCCCCTCCCCTGTGAGGACGTCAGCACTTCCTGCCTGTCCTTGATCCCCAGCCCTTTAATTACCAGAGTTCTTCTGGCTCTTCACCTGTGACTGACCATATCCTTGGTCACCTCAGCCCTTCTGACTGTCCACCTGGCACCTCCCCATTGCAAATATGAACACTTTAAACTGGTTAACTGGTCCCACCCCTTGTTCATGAGACTATTTCCCGTTGTTCCCCTGGCCCTGGTTCACCTCACCAATGAGCCAAACTGGCTGGCGCTTTGCTCATAAGAACAAGGGTGATTTCCCAATCTCTGGAAGTTGGCTTAAGGACCTAACACCCACAGCCCCAGGTAACCTTCTTCTCACAGACTGCCTCTATCCCGGTTGGATGGTGGCCAGCAGTACGCCCCCAGCACTCCTTTAAGACAACCCTGGGTGTCCATGAGGCCGGGATCCCCCATGCTCCCAAACATGGGGGCATCTCACCCTGCAGTGACCTCCAACTCTGACAGCCCTGCATATGGGGTTTGAAATCCGGAAAACAGCAGTGTTGAGGCCCTGAAAACCCTTTCCAAACTGGCAGAAAAGACCAGCCCCCTCCACAATCACTTAAATTTCGTAGCGAACTGAGGACCAGCTTTTTGCTTAATTCCTGGGGAACTGTCTTTCCGTGAGGAGAGCTACCTTCTCGCTGCCTTCCAGAGTATGGACCACAGGACGTTTGGTAGTTTCCGACTTCTTGGGATCCTCCAATGTATTCTCCTGGCTGTACAAGCCTTTACACATGACCACTTCCAGTTGTTGACCTGGGAGTCAGACCTGGTCTACCTGAGGATTTCTGGTTGTTCCTGGGACAAGCTGAATCAATCAGCGTCGTCATCACTTCTGGCTGTCCATATGTCCCCACCCCTTGATGACCTCAGAAGTCTCAACTGATTCTAGGCCCCAAAATCTTAAACACCTGAATACCTTGGGCTGTCTACATGGCCCCCCCTTCTAGATGACGTCAGCACTTCCGGCCAGTACTAGGCCCCAATCTCATAACCACCTGACCACTTCAGCCTCTCGATGCGGCTCCTCCCCCTTAGTGACGTTAGCACTACTGGCGTGTCCCCGGGCCCCAAAACCATAACCACCTGAGCACTTCATCCTCTACACTTGGCCCCTCCACGGTGAGGACGTTAGCACTTCCTGCCTGTCCCTGATCCTCAGCATTTATTTACCAGAGCTCTTGCAGCTATTCACATGGGCCTGACCATATCCTTGGTCACCTCAGCCCATCTGACTGTCCACCTGGCACCTCCCTATTGAGGATATGAACACTTTAAACTGGTTACCAGGTCCCAACCCTTGTTTGTGTGACTATTTCCCATTTTTCTCCGGCCGTGGTTCACCTCACCAATGAGCCACACTCCCTGGCGCTTAGCTAAGAAGAACAAGGGTGGTTTCCCAATCTCTGGAAGTTGGCTTAAGGGCCTAACACCCACAGCCCCAGATAATCTTCTGCTCACAAACTGCCTCTTTCCCGGTGGGATGGTGGCCAGCAGTGCACCCCCAGAACTCCTTTAAGACAACCCTGGTTGTCCATGAGGCCGGGATTCCCCATGTTACTCAACATGGGGGCATCTCACCCTGCAGTGACCTGCGACTCTGACAGCCCTGCATATGGGCATTGAAATCTGGGAAACAGCAGGGTTGAGGACCTGAAAACCCTTTTCTAACTGGGATAAAAGACCAGACCCCTCCACGGTCACTTAAATTTCGTAGGGAACTGAGGGCCAGCTTTTTGCTTAATTCCTGGGGAACTGTCCTTCTGTGAGGACAGGTACCTTCTTGCTGCCTTGCAGAGTATAAACCACAGGACGTTCGGCAATTTCCGAACTCTTGGGATCCTCCAATGAATTTACCTGGCTCCACCAACCTTTACAATTGACCATTTCCAGCTGTTGACCACCAGATAGCCCTGGTCTACCCGAGGATTTCTGGCTGTTTACTGGGACAAGCCCAACCACTGGGCCTTGTTATCACTTTTGGCTGTCCATCGGGCCCCTCCCCTTGATGACTTCAGCACTTCCAGCCGGAACCCGGCCCCAAAGCAATAACCACCTGAGTACTTCAGCCTCTACACGTGGCCCCTCCCCTGTGAGGACCTCAGCACTTCCTGCCTGTCCCTGATCCCTAACGCTTTTTCCACCAGAGCACTTCCGGCTGTTCACCAGGACCAGAACATATCCTTGGTCACCACAGCCATTCTGACTGTCCACCTGGCACCTCCACATTGATGATATGAACACTTTAAACTGGTTACCGGTTCCTTACCCTTGTTCATGTGGCTATTTCCCCCTGTACCCCAGGCCCTTGTTCGCTTCACAAATGAGCCATACTGGCTGTCTTTTAGCTCCTAAGAAAGGGGGTGATTTCCCAATCTCTGAAGTTGGCTTAAGGGCCTAACACCCGCAGCCCCAGGTAACCTTGTGCTCACAGAATCCTTCTTCCCTGGTGGGATGGTGGCCAGCAACGCGCCCCAAGCACTCCTTTAAGACAACCCTGGATAAGCATGATGCCAGGGATCCCCCATGCTCCCAAAAACGGGGGCATCTCAACCTGCAGTGACCTGCGACTCTGACAGCCCTGCATGTGGGCTTTGAAATCCGGGAAACAGCAGTGTTGAGGCCCTAAAAACCCTTCCAAACTGGGAGCAAAGACCTGACCCCTCCATGATCACTCAAATGTTGTAGCGAACTGAGGGCCAGCTTTTTGCTTAATTCCTGGAGAACTGTCCTTCTGTGAGGAGAGCTACCTTCTCACTGCCTTCCAGATTATGGATGACAGGAAGTTCGGAAGTTTTCTACCTCTAGGGATCCTCCAAAGTATTCTTCTGGCTCTACAAGCCTTTACACTTGACCACTTCCAGATGTTGACCTGGCCTTGGTCTACCTGAGGAATTCTGGTTATTCACTGGGACAAGCCCAACCAATCAGCCTCTTTACCACTTCTGCCTGGCCACCTGTACCCACCCCTTGATGACGTCAGCAGTCTCAGCTGGTCATAGGCCCCAAAAACTTAACCACCTGAACACCTCGGGCTTTCCACGTGGCCCCTCCCCCTTCATGACTTCAGCACTTCCGGCCAGTATCTGGACCCCAATCCCATAACCACCTGACCACTTCAGCCTCTCGATGTGGCCCCTCACCCTTAGTGACTTCAGCACCTCCGGTGTGTCCCCGGGACCCAAACCCATAACCACCTGAGCACTTTAGCCTCTACATGTGGCCCCTCCCCCGTGAAGACATGAGCACTTCCTGCCTGTCACTGATCCAGCCCTTTATTTACCAGAGCTCTTCAGGCTGTTCACCTGGGCCTGACCATATCCTTGGTCACCTCAGCCCTTCTGACTGTCCAACTGGCACATCCCCATTGAGGATATGAACACTTTAAACTGGTTACCAGTTCCGTACCCTTGATCATGTGACTATTTCCCGTTGTTCCCCTGGCCTTTGTTCTCCTCACAAATGAGCCACACTGGCTGTCTTATAGCTCCTAAGAACAGGGGTGATTTCCCAATCTCTGGAGTTGACTTAAGGGCCTAACACCCACAGCCCCAGGTAAACTTATGCTCACAGACTTCCTCTTCCCAGGTGGGATGGTGGCCAGCAGCGCACCCCAAGCACTCCTTTAAGACAACCCTGGTTGTCCATGACTTGGGATCCCCCATGCTCCCCAACCTGGGGGCATCACACCCTGCAGTGTCCTGCGACTATAACAGCCCTGCATATGGGCTTGAAATTCAGGAAACAGCAGTGTTGAGGCCCTGAAAACCGTTTCCAAACTGGGAGCAAAGACCTGACCCCTCCATGATCACTCAAATTTTGTAGCGAACTTAGGGCCAGCTTTTTGCTTAATTCCTGGGGATCTGTCCTTCCATGAGGACAGGTACATTCTCGCTGCCTTCCAGAGTATAAACCACAGGAATTTGGGGATTTTCCGACCTCTTGGAATCCTCCAATGCATTCACCTGGCTCTACAAGACTTTACACTTGACCACTTCCAACTGTTGACCTGGCAGGAAGCCCTGGTCTATCTGAGGATTTCTGGTTGTTCACTTGGAGAAGCCCAACCAATCGGCCTCATTACCACTTCTGGCTGTACACGTGGCCCCACCCCTTGATGACCTCACCAGTCTTAGCTGGTCCTAGGCCCCAAAGTCTTAAACACCTGGACACCTCGAGCTGTCCGAGTGGCTCCTCCCTCTTGATGACGTCACCACTTCTGGCCGGTACCTTGGCCCCAATTCCATAAACGCCTGACCACTTCAGCCTCGCGATTTGGCCTGTCCCCCTTAATGATGTCAGCACTTTTGGCTTGTCCCCGGGCCCCAAATCTATAACCACCTGAGAACTTCAGCCTCTACACGTGGCTCCTCCCCCATGAGGACGTTAGCACTTCCAGCCTGTCCCTGATCCCCAGCCATTTATTTACCAGAGCTCTTCCGGCTGTTCACCTGGGCCTGAACATATCCTTGGTCACCTCAGCCCTTCTGACTGTCCAACTGGCACATCCCCATTGAGGATATGAACACTTTAAATGGGTTACCGGGTCCCAACCCTTCGTCATGTGACTATATACCGTTGTTCCTGGCCCTGGATCACCTCACCAATGAGCCACACCGGCGGGCGCTTAGCTCATAAGAACAGGGGTGATTTCCCAATCTCTGGAAGTGGGCTTAAGGGCCTAACACCCACAGCCCCAGGTAACCTTGTGCTCACAGACTGCCTCTTTACCGGTGGGATGGTGGCCAGCAGTGTGCCCCCAGCACTCCTTTGAGACAACCCTGGTGCCAGGGCCAGCCTGACAGGTTGAACCGAGCTGAGGTAGGGAGGTGGGAATTGAGAAAAGAAAGAAAGACAGGAAAGCGGGATCTGGAGGACTACAGGTCATCGACAGACTGCAGCAAGTTTATTAACTGCGTAATGCTTTTTATACATAAAACACTGAGTAGGAGGTCTGTCAAGAGGAATGTATTCTTTGTTCCTCTTAATCTCTAAGGGAGAGACAGAGCAGAAGGACAAATTCTCAGTACAGCAAATCTCAGTAAATAGTTACAGACTTCTTGGTAAGCTATGAAAGGTTGCTCTCATTCTACTGATAACCGCCATCCAAACAAGCCTGGGAAAACTGTGTGGGTAGGGGACAGCCTTGCTAGTCCCCTCAGGTGCAAGGACCTTGTCAGCTTACACCCGGTCTCCAACACCCTGGGTGTCCATGAGGTGGGATCCCCCATGCTCCCCAACCTGGGGGCATTGTAAGGTAAAGAATTTTGTTTACTTTATGTTATCTGGGCAAATCCTGAACTTCTTAACTCCAGAGATTAAAAAGCAACAATGGAAAATGGAGCTTCAGGAAAAAAAAAGCAAACCCTAACTGAAAAAGTGAAGTTTTTTTTTTTTACAGCTGTCCGTTTTTATCTTAACTCTCCAAGGTCTCCCCCCTCCGCCAGTGATGGAAACAAGACCCTTATATCTGTCCCAGGAAACAGTCCCGAGCTAAGAGCAGACAGAGCAAATAGTGCTCTGACAGATAAGAAAAGCAGGACATGAGATTACTGGATGGTACTGTTGACTGAAAACTTAGGCCCTGTCATTAAACATGTTATTAACGAACCCTGTTGGAATTTCCTGGAGGCTTTGTCCTCTCTTCCCCCTCACATGTGTAACCCCCCCGATGTATGGTTTTTGCCTATATATACTTGTAAGACTTTCTGCTCGGGGTTCGACTCCTCTGCTCCCGTGTGAGTAACGAGTTGAGCCCCAGCGCGCTGGAATAAAGCCTCTTGCTGTTTGCATCAAGTGACGCCTCCTGCGGATGATTGGGGTTGCCGTCGATCTGTGGGACAGAGTAAGGGTCTCCCTCTGGGGGTCTTACATTTTTGGGGGTCGTCCGGGATCTGACGGCTCCCCCTTATCTGCGGAGTCGACCTTGGAGGTAAGAAGGGGTACCCCGAGGTTGTCTGTCTTTGTCTTGTGTATTGTTAGTTGGTCTGGCTCTGTGTGCGCGCTTTCGGTTTTGCAGCCATTCGGCGACTCGTGAGAGTGGCCGAACAGTGGTTGGTAGACGTGCCTGGAGGGCCACAGGTTGCAGCCCTGGGGGACGCCCCAAGGGTGGAGGAGAGCCAGGGACGCCTGGTAGTCTCCTACTGTAAGGGCGCTGATCGGGTTCTACTATTGGATCAGAGATTGTCAAAATCGCGCCCATCTGATTCTGTTGCGTGTTTGTGGCGGACAAGGTGGAGTAAGTGGGTCCTCGTGTCTGTAATATTTTTGTTATTTGTGTTTCTGACGACGTACGAACTGACGATGGGACAGACTGTGATAACCCCTCTTAGTCTGACCTTAGACCATTGGACTGAAGTTAAGGGAAGAGGTCGAGACCTATCAGTTGAGATCAAGAAAGGTCCATGGCGGACCTTCTGCTCCTCAGAATGGCCTGCTTTTAATATAGGATGGCCAACAGAAGGAACCTTTGACCTATCTGTTATTTTTGCTGTTAAGGAGATTGTTTTTCAGAAAGAACCTGGAGCCCATCCGGATCAGCAGCCCTACATCGTGGTCTGGCAGGACCTGGTGCAAAATCCACCCCCCTGGGTTCGACCTTGGGTTGTAAAACCCAAGCTCCAGCCGGCCACTCAAGTTCTAGCCGTCCAGTCTCCCAGTTCTGGGGAGAAATCCAGTCACTCGGACCCCCCCAAGAAGATTTATCCAGAAATCCAGTCTGACCTCCTTCTCCTTGACTCACCTCCCCCGTATCCTCCTGCCCTGGTTCCCGTAGGGGGTCGGGAAGAGCCAGAAGCACCGCCGGCTCCTGCAGCTGCCCCCTCTGCTCCCCCTAACGAGTCTCTGCAGGGGCCTGCGCAGGGCACCAGGAGCAGCCGCGGAAAGACTCCCAACACCACCATCGCCCTCTTCCTAAGGGCTTACGGGCCCCGCCGGCGACGACGGATGGTGGACCGGCTCCTCTTCAGCCCCTCCAGTACTGGCCTTTTTCCTCCGCAGACCTGTATAATTGGAAGACTAATCATCCTCCCTTTTCAGAGGACCCCCAGCGCTTAACCGGGCTGGTGGAGTCTTTGATGTTCTCTCATCAGCCCACCTGGGATGATTGCCAGCAGCTACTACAGACCCTTTTCACTACTGAGGAGAGGGAGAGGATTTTATTGGAGGCAAGGAAGAATGTACCAGGAGCAGATGGACGACCCACCCAGCTCCCCAACATCATCGAGATTGCCTTCCCCCTCTCCAGACCTGACTGGGATTTCAACACGGCACAAGGTAGGGAGCGACTGACAGTCTATCGCCAAACTCTAGTGGCCGGCCTCCGTGGGGCAGCGAGACGCCCCACTAATTTGGCTAAGGTAAGAGAGGTTATCCAGGGGGCCACGGAACCCCCGTCAGTATTTCTTGAGTCTCTTAATGGAAGCTTTCAGGCGCTACACCCCGTTTGACCCTACCTCTGAGGCGCAAAGGGCTTCCGTGGCCATGGCTTTCATAGGGCAGTCAGCAATAGATATTAAAAGAAAGTTGCAGAGAATAGAAGGGTTACAAGACTATACCCTGCAGGATTTAGTTAAGGAGGCAGAGAAAGTATATCATAAGAGGGAAACTGAGGAGGAAAAAGAACAAAGAAAAGAAAAGGAAAGAGAGGAAAGAGAAAGCAAAAGGGATCGCAGGCAGGAGAAGAACCTGACACTGATTTTGGCCGCAGTAGTAGGTGAGAGAGGCCAGGAACAAACCCAGGGCAGGGCTAAAAAGTCAGGTAACCTGGGCAACCGCACCCCATTTGACAAAGACCAGTGTGCCTACTGCAAAGAAAAAGGTCACTGGGCTAGAGAGTGCCCTAAGAAGAAGAAGAATGGTTCCTCCAAGAAAGTGTTAGCTCTGGAGGAAGAAGAAGACTAGCGGGGACGGGGCTCGGAACCCCTCCCCGAGCCTAGGGTAACACTAAAGGTGGAGGGGAAGCCAGTTGAGTTCCTAGTAGACACTGGGGCTCAACACTTGGTCCTACTCGAACCATCTGGACCCATCTCCCACAAGAAATCATGGGTCATAGGAGCCACAGGGCACCAACAGTACTCATGGACTACCCGAAGAACGGTAGACTTAGGAACGGGACGGGTAACCCACTCGTTTCTAGTCATCCCCGAGTGCCCTGTGCCCCTACTTGGGAGAGATCTCCTAACCAAAATGGGAGCCCAGATTACCTTCACCCCTGATGGCCCGGAGGTGACCCAAAGCAAGAGAATGACTACCACCCTGACCATAAGCCTAGATGATGAACACAGACTTTTTGAGGAACAAGGAGCAGAGAAAAGTCACATAAATGACTGGTTGAACAGGTAACCGGGAGCGTGGGCCGAGACAGCTGGAACAGGACTAGCTGCAGAAAGGCCGCCCATAGTCATAGAGCTGAAGGCCACTTCAACTCCTGTGGCTGTACGCCAATACCCCATGACTAAGGAGGCCCGGGAAGGAATTAGGCCCCATATCCAGCGCCTCCTTCAGCAGGGCATCCTAGTGAAGTGTCAGTCGCCATGGAACACTCCCCTGTTACCTGTTAAGAAGCCTGGCACAGGAGACTATCGCCCAGTACAGGACTTAAGGGAAGTGAACAAGCGGGTACAGGACATCCACCCCACTGTACCTAACCCTTACAGCTTGTTGAGCTCTCTCCCCCCGGATCATATTTGGTATACTGTCTTGGATTTAAAGGCCGCTTTCTTCTGCCTACGACTACACCCTTCCAGCCAGAACATCTTTGCATTCGAGTGGAGGGACCCTGACTCTGGGACTACAGGACAACTGACTTGGACCCGGTTACCCCAGGGGTTCAAGAATTCTCCGACCCTCTTCGATGAAGCTCTTCACCAAGATTTAGCCCACTTCCGTGCCAGCCATCCCCAGGTAACACTTCTGCAGTATGTAGATGACTTACTACTGGCCGGGGCCACAGAGAGGAAGAGTGCCAACGAGGCACGGGACTACTGCTAGAAGAACTCGCCCGCTTAGGATATCGGGCCTCCGCCAAGAAGGCCCAGATCTGCCAAAAGGAGGTAACGTACCTGGGGTACGTCCTCAAAGGGGGGCAGAGATGGCTAACGGAGGCCAGATAACAAACTGTGACTCAGATACCCGTTCCTCGCTCACCCCGCCAGGTGCGAGAATTTTTAGGGACTGCGGGGTTTTGCCGCTTGTGGATCCCAAGGTTCGCTACTCTGGCAGATCCCCTCTATCCTCTGACTAGAGAGGGTGCCCCGTTTGAGTGGGGTAACCGCCAACAGCAAGCCTTTGATGACATCAAGAAGGCATTACTATCAGCCCCAGCCCTGGCATTGCCGGACGTAGCAAAGCCCTTCGTCCTGTTTGTGGACGAGAGAAGGGGAGTAGCCCGAGGGTTGCTGACCCAGCCTCTAGGGCCATGGAAGAGGCCGGTAGCCTACCTCTCCAAGAAGCTAGATCCCGTTGCTAGTGGTTGGCCTGCCTGTCTGAGGTCCGTGGCGGCAGTGGTAGTATTAGTGAAAGATGCTGACAAATTAACTATGGGACAGAAGCTAACGGTCATTGCCCCCCACTCCTTGGAGAGCATCATCAGACAGCCCCCTGATCGGTGGCTGTCCAACGCCCTCATGACACACTACCAGAGTCTCCTACTGAATGAAGACAGGATCCAGTTCGGGCCGCCTGCCATCCTCAACCCAGCTACCCTACTACCTGATACGTCCACACAGGAGAGTGTGCTGCATACCTGTCAAGAGATACTGGCAGAAGAAACGGGGACCCGAAGGGACCTTCGAGACCAGCCCTTGCCAGATGCTCAGCTGACCTGGTTCACTGATGGAAGCAGCTACATAATAGAAGGTAAAAGGGTGGCCGGGGCGGCGGTAGTGGATGATGAGCAAATTATCTGGGCAAGCAGCCTACCCAAAGGGACGTCGGCTCAGAAGGCTGAGTTACTAGCTCTGACTCAGGCTCTGTGATTGGCAGAAGGGAAGAAGATTAACATCTACACTGATAGCAGGTATGCCTTTGCTACTGCCCATGTCCACGGGGCCATCTACCGGAGGCGGGGGCTACTAACCTCGGCAGGGAAGGAAATCAAAAATAAAGAAGAAATTCTAAGCCTGTTAGAGGCCGTTCACCTTCCTAAAAAAGTGGCCATTATTCACTGTCCTGGACATCAGAAATGAGGGTCCAGGGTTGCCGGAGGGAACCAAAGGGCTGACAGAGAAGCCAAGCAGGCGGCTCAGGGACTCAACATCCTATCTTTGTCTGGGGAAAAACCGGGGTCTCACCCTGAGGATGCGCTATATCCCTCTATCAGGAACTTTGAATATTCAGAATCAGACCTTGAGAGAATAGACAGATTAGGATTTTGCCTGGAGACCCCAGAGGGGATCCGGGAAACTACAGAAGGAAAAAGAATCCTCCCTGAAAAGCAGGCTATCATTTTTCTTAGACACCTTCATAAGCTAACTCATCTGGGCCCAAAACATTTAAAAACTATAGTCCAGTCTTCACCGTATTACATCATGAAACTAGGGGAGCTCGCAGATACAACTGTAAAAGAATGCAAGCCTTGCCAGATGGTGAACACCCAGCCCAGCAAGCTATCTCAGGGCAAGCGGCTCCGAGGAGACCGCCCTGGGAGTTACTGGGAGGTAGACTTCACTGAGGTAAAGCTAGCCAGGTATGGATACAGATACTTATTGGTATTCATAGATACATTTTCAGGATGGGTTGAAGCCTTCCCTACCAAGAGGGAGACTGCTCAGGTGGTGGCCAAGAAAATACTAGAAGACATCTTCCCGAGATTCGGGATGCCCAAGGTAATCGGGTCAGACAACGGCCCTGTGTTTGTTGCCCAGGTAAGTCAGGGACTGGCCAAAATCCTGGGGCTTGATTGAAAATTACATTGTGCTTATAGGCCCCAAAGCTCAGGACAGGTAGAAAGAATGAATAGAACTTTAAAAGAGGTCATGACTAAATTATCCTTAGAGACTGGCATAACAGACTGGACAGTCCTCCTTCCCTTTGCTTTGTTTCGGGTACGCAATACCCCTGGCTCCCTCAAGCTAACTCCTTTTGAAATTCTTTATGGGACTCACCCCCCACTCATTACCATCCAGCACCTCCCTTCCCCAGAATCTTACTCCTCTCAATCTCTTTACGCAAGATTGAAAGCCCTTGAGACTGTGCAGAGGGAGGTGTGGAGTCGGTTGGCCGAGGCCTACAAGCCAGGAGACCTGCAAGTACCTCATCAGTTCCAGGTTGGAGACTCGGTGTACATTCGGCGCCACCGTGCGGCCAACTTGGAACTGAGGTGGAAAGGACCATACATAGTGCTGCTCATAACACCGACTGCAGTGAAGGTCGATGGCATCGCCGCCTGGATCCACGCTTCACATGTCAAGCCCGCGCCACCACCAGACCCAGCGTGGAAAGTGGAGAAAATGGACAACCCCCTCAAGCTCCGCATTCACCGTGTTCCTGCTCCTGTTGACGCACCTCCCGCCGATAAGTAGTCCTATCCCTCATGCCCCCAACGACTAACATGGCAGGTCCTCTCCCAGACTGGAGATATAATATGGAGCACCACCAAGGAGGACCCCCTTTGGACCTGGTGGCCGTCCCTAGCCCCAGACATTTGCGCCTTAATAGCTGGGTTAGACAATTGGGATATCCCCAGTATAACCTATTAAGAGGTTCCATCAGACTCTGATCACTACTTGGCAAAGCGCTCACTTACCCAAGGCTCCACATCCCGAGGCCAGCATATTGCAGACGCCCCTGGCTGTGGTAATTCGCCTGCCCAACGCCGGATGCGGCTAACACAGTTTTACGTCTGTCCCGGGATGGGAGATCGAGGAGCGAGGCCAAGAGATGCGGGGGGGTAGAAAATTTCTACTGTAAGCAATGGGCATGTGAGACTACTGGAGAGGCCCACTGGCATCCCACCTCCTCCTGGGACTTGATAACCATAAAAAGGAGCAGTACTGGGGCGGGGTCAAACCCCCTAAATATTTCCTTCACGGAGAAAGGGAAACAAGCTCGAGTTTGGATAAAAGGGAGAACATGGGGATTCCGTTTCTATATGTCAGGGTGGGACAAGGGTTTTACCTTCTCCATCAAGCTCAAGGTTGAAACCCTGGCCGCCGTCCAGGTAGGGCCTAACCTAGGACTATCTGAACGGCGGTCACCAACCGCCCATATCAGGCCGCCTGTTCCCTGAGCCACAACAAATAAGTCCAATGATACAGCTTGGCTCAACCCAGTTACAACCCCCTCGGTCCCCGGCCTAGCAAATACACCCGAGATACCAAGCACAGGGCAGAGACTCCTTAATCTGATACAGGGAGCTTTCAGCGTTCTCAATGCTTCCAACCCTAACCTGACTGAGTCTTGCTGGTTATGTCTAGTGTCAAGCCCTCCCTATTACGAGGGGATTGCTTTCTCAGGGACCTTTAACAATACCACCTCCCATGACTCCTGTAGCTGGGGGTTGAACAGTAAAATTACCCTTACAGAAGTCTCTGGGCATGGCACTTGCTTAGGTACAGTTCCTACAAACCGTAGGCATCTGTGCAATCGGACCATAGGAAGCCCCCAAACAACTACCAACTACTATTTGGTCCCCCCCGTAGGCGGATGGTGGGCCTGTAGTACAGGACTGACCCCATGTGTTTCCTCATCGGTGTTCAAGACCGCCAAAGACTACTGTGTCCTCGTACAGCTGGTGCCCAGAGTTATCTACCATGAGGCAGGCTCTTTCGAGGCTGAGTTCGACCTACGACCCCGTAGACAGAAGAGGGAACCGGTCTCGCTCACTTTAGCCGTCCTGCTAGGTCTGGGGGTAGCAGCCGGAGTAGGAACAGGGATGGCCGTGCTCGTTCAGACTCCTCAGTATATCGAGGGGTTACGGGCAGCTGTAAATGAAGATCTAAGAGCAGTAGAGCAATAAATCACAAAATTAGAAGAGTCGCTGACCTCTTTATCCGAGGTGGTACTACAGAATAGGCGAGGCTTAGATCTTCTATTCCTCAAGGATGGTGGATTATGTGCCACACTAAAAGAAGAATGTTGTTTTTACATAGATCACTCTGGTGTAATAAAAGATTCTATGTCCAAACTTAGAGAAAGACTAGAAACAAGACAATGAGATAGGGAAGCACATCAAGGGTGGTTTGAGAGTTGGTACAGCCGGTCCCCTTGGTTCATCACCCTCATATCCACCCTGATGGGTCCCCTTATTATACTACTTTTAATTCTCACTTTGGGGCCCTGCATCTTAAATCGCCGAGTCACCTTCATCAGGGAAAGAATAAGTGCTGTACAGGTATTAGTGCTCAGACAGCACTACCAGTCCCTCCATCAGGGAGACAGCCTTGGGGAAGAGTATGTAAAAACAGAAGTTCCATGATTAGAACTTACCAAAATGCAAATGGGGGAATGAAAGGTAAAGAATTTTGTTTACTTTATCTTATCTGGGCAAATCCTGAACTTCTTAACTCCAGAGATTAAAAAGCAACAATGGAAAATGGAGCTTCAGGAAAAAAAAAGCAAACCCTAACTGAAAGAGTAAAGTTTTTTTTACAGCTGTCTGTTTTTATCTTAACTCTCCAAGGTCTCACCCCTCCCAGGAAACAGCCCCGAGCTAAGAGCAGACAGAGCAAATAGTGCTCTGACAGATAAGAAAAGCAGGACATGAGATTACCAGATGGGACTGTTGACTGAAAACTTAGGCCCTGTCATTAAACATGTTATTAACGAGCCCTGTTGGAATTTCCTGGAGGCTTTGTCCTCTCTTCCCCCTCACATGTGTAACCCCCCCGATGTATGGTTTTTGCCTATATATACTTGTAAGACTTTCTGCTCGGGGTTCGACTCCTCTGCTCCCGTGTAAGTAACGAGTTGAGCCCCAGCGCGCTGGAATAAAGCCTCTTGCTGTTTGCATCAAGTGACGCCTCCTGCGGATGATTGGGGTTGCCGTCGATCCCTGGGACAGAGTAACGGTCTCCCTATGGGGGTCTTACAGCATCACACCCTGCAGTGACCTGCGACTGTAACAGCCCTGCATATGGGCTTTGAAATCCGGGAAACAGCTGTGTTGAGGCCCTTAAAACCGTTTCCAAACTGGGAGCAAAGACCTGACCCCTCCATGATCTCTCAAATTTTGTAGCGAACTTAGGGCCAGCTTTTTGCTTAATTCCTGGGGATCTGTCCTTCCATGAGGACTGGTACATTCTCGCTGCCTTCCAGAGTATAAACCACAGGAAGTTGGGATTTTCCGACCTCTTGGGATCCTCCAATGCATTCACCAGGCTCCACCAGCCTTTACAATTGACCACCTCCAGCTGTTGACCTGGCAGGAAGCCCTGGTCTACCTGAGAATTTCTGGCTGTTCTCTGGGACAAGCCCAACCACTAGCCTTGTTACCACTTCTGGCTGTCTACGTGTCAGCACCCCATGGTGCCATCACCAGTCTCAGCTGATCCTAGGCCCCAAAATCTTAACCACCTCGGGCTGTCCACGTGCCCCCCCCCCTTGATGACGTCAGCACTTCCGGCCGGTACCCTGGCAACAATCCCATAACCACCTGACCACTTCAGCCTCTCGATGTGTCCCCTCCACTTAGAGATGTCAGCACTTCTGGCGGGTTTCTGAGCCCCAAACCCATAACCACCTGAGCACTTCAGCCTCTACACGTAGCCCCAACCCCTGGAGGACATTAGCATTTCCTACCTGTCCCTGATCCCCAGCCCTTTATTTAACATAGGTCTTCCGGCTGTTCACCTGTGCCTGACAATATCCTTGGTCACCGCAGCCCTTCAGACTGTCTACATGGCACCTCCCCATTGAGGATATGCACACTTTAAACTGGTTACCGGGTCCCATCCCTTATTCATGTGAGTATTTCCCATTGTTCGCCTGGACCTGGTTCACCTAACCAATGAGCCTCACTGGCTGGCACTTAGCTCATAAGAACAGGGGTGATTTCCCAATCTCTGGAAGTTGGCTAAGGGCCTAACACCCACAGCCCCAGGTAACCTTCTGCTCACAGACTGCCTCTTTCCCTGGGGGATGGTAGCCAGCAGTGCCCCCCAGCACTCCTTTAAAACAACCCTGGGTGTCCATGTGGCCGGGATCCCTAATGCTCCCCAACATGGGGGCATCACACCCTGCAGTGACCTGTGACTCTGACAGCACTGCATATGGGCTTTGAAATTCGGGAAACAGGAGTGTTGAGGTCCTGAAAACCCTTTCCAAACTAAGAGAAAAACAAGGCCCCTACACGGTCACTTAAATTTCGTACCTAACTGAGGGCCAGCTTTTTGCTTAATTCCTGGGGAACTGTCCTTCCTTGAGGAGAGCTACCTTCTTGCTGCCTTCCAGAGTATGGACGACAGGACATTCGGCATTTTCCGACCTTTTGGGATCCTCCAATGTATTCTCCTGGCGCTACAAGCCTTTACACTTCACCACTTCCAGTGGTTGACCTGGGAGGCAGCTCTGGTCTACCTGAGAATTTCTGGTTGTTCACTCTTCAAGCCCAACCAATCGGCCTTGTTACCACTTCTTGCTATCCATGTGGCCCCACCCCCTGATGACGTCTGCAGTCTCAGCTGGTCCTAGGCCTCAAAATCTTAACCACCTGAACACCTCGGGCTGTCCACGTGTCCCCTCCCCCTTGATGACGGCAGCACTTCCGGCCAGTATCCGGACCCCAATCCCATAACCACCTGACCACTTCAGCCCCTCGAAGTGGCCCCTCCCTTTAGTGATATCAGCACTTCCAGCGGGTTTCCGAGCCCCAAACCCATAACAAACTGAGCACTTCAGCCTCTACACGTGGCCCCTCCCCGGTGAGGACGTCAGCACTTTCTGCCTGTCCCGGATCCCCAGCCCTTTATTTACCAGAGCTCTTCCGGCTGTTCACCTGGGCCTGACCATTTCCTTGGTCACAGCAGCCCTTCTGACTGTCCATCTGGCACCCCCCCTATTGCGGATAGGAACACTTTAAACAGGTTACCGGGTCCCATACCTTGGTCATGTGACTATTTCCCGTTGCTCCCCCAGCCCAGGTTCACCTCACCAATGAGCCACACTGGCTGGCACTTAGCTCATAAGATCAGGGGTGATTTCCCAATCTCTGGAAGTGGGCTTAAGGGGCTAACACCCACAGCCCCAGGTAATATTCTGCTCACAGACTGCCTCTTTCCCTGTGGGATGGTGGCCAGCAATGAGCCCCCAGCACTCCTTGAAGACAACCCTGGGTGTCCATGAGGCCGGGATCCCCCATGCTCCCCAATATTGGGGCATCTCACCCTGGAGTAAACTGCAACTCTGACAGCCCTGCATATGTGCTTTGAAATCCAAGTAACACCAGTTTTGAGGCACTAAAATCCCTTTCCAAACTGGGAGAAAAGACCAGCCCCCTCTACGGTCACTTAAATTTCGTGGCGAACTGAGGGCCAGCTTTTTGCTTAATTCTTGGGGAACTTTCCTTCCGTGAAGAGAGCTGCCTTCTCTCTGCCTTCCAGAGTATGCACGATAGGACCTTTAGCAGTTTCTGACCTCTTGGGATCCTCCAATGTATTTTCCTGGCTATACAAGCCTTTACACTTGACTACTTTTACTTGTTGACCTGGGAGGCAGGCCTGGTCTACCTGAGGATTTCTGGTTGTTCACTGGTTCAAGCCCAACCAATCAGCCTCGTTACCACTTCTGGCTGGCCACTTGTTTCCACCCCTTGATGACGTCAGCAGTCTCAGCTGGTCCTAGGCCCCAAATCCTAACCACCTGAACACCTCCGGCTGTCCACGTGGGCCCTCCCCATTGATGACGTCTGCACTTCCAGCCAGTACCCAGACCCCAATCCCATAACTACCTGACCGCTTCAGACTCTCAATGTGTCCCCTCCACTTACAGATGTCAGCACTTCCGGCGGGTTTCCGAACCCAAACCCATTACCACCTGAGCACTTCAGCCTCTACACATGGCCCCTACCTCGTGAAGATGTCAGCACTTCCTGCCTGTCTCTGATCCCCAGCCCTTTATTTAACAGAGCTCTTCAGGCTGTTCACCTGGGCCTGACCATATCCATGGTCACCTCAGCCCTACTGACTGTCCACTGCGCACCTCCCCATTGAGGATATGCACACTTTAAACTGGTTACCGGGTCCCAACCCTTATTCATGTGAGTATTTCCCGTTGTTCCTCCTGACCTGGTTCACCTCACCAATGAGCCACACTGGCTGGCGCTTAGCTCATAAGAACAGAGGTGATTTCCCAATCTCTGGAAGTTGGTTTAAGGGCCTAACACCCAGAGCCCCAGGTAACCTTCTGCTCACAGACTGCCTCTTTCCCGGTAGGATGGTGGCCAGCAGTGTGCCCCCAGCACTCCTATAAGACAACACTGGGTGTCCTTGAGGCACGGATCCGTAATGCTCCCCAACATGGGGGCATCACAACCTGCAGTGACCTGTGACTCTGACAGCCCTGCATATGGGCTTTGAAATCTGGAAAACAGCAGTGTTGAGGTCCTGAAAACCCTTTCCAAACTAAGAAAAACCAACCCCCTACACGGTCACCTAAATTTCATACCTAACTGAGGGCCAACTTTTTGCTTAATTCCTGGGGAACTGTACTTCCATGAGGAGAGCTACTTTCTCGCTGCCTTCCAGAGTATAGACCACAGGACGTTCGGCAGTTTCCGACCTCTTGGGATCCTCCAATGTATTCTCCTGGCTCTAAAAGTCTTTACACTTGACCACTTCCATTGGTTGACCTGGGAGGCAGATCTGGTCTACCTGAGAATTTCTTGTTGTTCACCAGAAAAGCCCAACCAATCGGCCTCGTTACCACTTCTGGCTCGCCACGATTCCACAACCATTGATGACGTCAGAACTCTCAGCTGATCCTAGGCAAAAACACCTTAACCACCTGAACACCTCGGGCTGTCCACGTGACTACCCCGTTGATGACATCAGAATTTCCGGCCGGTACGAGGGCCCCAATACCGGAACCACTTGACAACTATAGCCTCTCGATGTGGCCTCTCCCCCTTAGAGATGTCAGCATTTCCGGCGTGTCCCCAGGCCCCCAAATCCATAACCACCTGAGCAATTCAGCCTCTACACGTGGCCCCTCCCCCGTGAGGTCGACAGCACTTTCTGCCTGTCCCTGATCCCCAGCGCTTTATTTATCAGAGCTCTTCCGGCTGTTCACCTGGGCCTGACCATATCCTTGGTCACCTCAGCCCTTCTGAATGTCCACTTGGCACCTCGCTATTGCGAATAGGAACACTTTAAACTGGTTACAGGGTCTTAACCCTTGGTCATGTGACTATATCCCGTTGTTCCCCCAGCCCTGGTTCACCTCACCAATGAGCCACACTGGCTGGCGCTTAGCTCATAAGAAAGGGGTGATTTCACAATCTCTGGAAGTGGGCTTAAGGGCCTAACACCCACAGCCCCAGGTAACCTTCTGCTCACAGACTGCCTCTTTTCCTGTGGGATGGCTGCCTGCAGTGCACCCCCAGCACTCCTCTCCGTCAACCCTGGGTGTCCATGAGGCCGGGATCCCCCATCCTCCCCAATATGGGGGCATGTCACCCAGCAGTGACCTGCGACTCTGACAGCCCTGCATATGCGCTTTGAAATCCTCAAAACAGTAGTGTTGAGTCCCTGAAAACCCTTTCTAAACTGGGAGAAGAGAAAAGCCCCCTCCACAGTCACGTATATTTCGTGGCGAACTGAGAGCTAGCTTTTTACTTAATTCCTGGGGAACTGTTCTTCCGTGAGGAGAGCTACCTTCTCGCTGCCTTCCAGAGTATGGACAACAGGACGTTCGGCAGTTTCTGACCTCTTGGGATTCTCCAATGTATTCTCCTGGCTCTAAAATCCTTTACACTTGACCACTTCCAGTGGTTGACCTGGGAGGCAGATCTTGTCTACCTGAGAATTTCTGGTTGTTCACTGGTACTAGCCCAACCAATCGGCCTCGTTACCACTTCTGGCTGCCCATGATTCCCCACCCCTTGATGACGTCAGAACTCCCAGCTGATCCTAGGTTCCAAACCTTAACCACCTGAACACCTCAGGCTGTCCACCTGACTACCCCCCGTGATGACGTCAAAATTTCTGGCCTGTACGAGGGCCCCAATCCCACAACCACTTGACCACTATAGCCTCTCGATGTGACCCCTCCTCCTTAGTGATGTCAGCACTTCCGGCATGTCCCCCAGGCCCAAAACCATAACCACCTGAGCACTTAAGCATCTACACGTGGCCCCTCCCCCATGAGGACATCAGCACTTCCTGCCTGTCCCTGATCCCCGGCCCTTTAATTACCAGAGCTCTTCAGGCTGTTCACTTGAGCCTGACCATATCCTTGGTCACCTCAACCCTTCTGACTGTCCACCTGGCACCTCCCTATTGTGGATATGAACACTTTAAATGGGTTACAGGGTCTGAATCCTTGTTCATGTGACTTTTTCCCGTTTTTCCCTTGGCCCTGGTTCACCTCACCAATGAACCACACTGGGTGGCGCTTAGCTCATAAGATCTATGGTGATTTCCCAATCTCTGGAAGTTGGCTTAAGGACCTAACACCCACGGCCTCAGGTAACGTAATGCTCACAGCCTGCCTCTTTCTCGGTGGGATGGTAGCCAGCAGTAAGTCCCCAGAACCCCGTTAGACAGTCTTGTGTTTCCATGAGGCCAGGATTATTTATGCTCACCAATATGGGGGCATCTCACCCTGCAGTGTCCTGCGACTCTGACAGCCCTGCATATGGGGTTTGAAATCCGGAAAACAGCAGTGTTGAGGCCCTGAAAACCCTTTCCAAACTGGGAGAATAGACCAGGCTCCTCCACGGTCACTTACTGAGGGCTAGCTTTTTCCTTAATTCCTGGGGAACTGCCTTTCAATGAGGAGAGCGACATTCTCGCTGCTTTCCAGAGTATGGACCACAAGAAGTTCGGCAGTTTCCGTCTTCTTGGTATCCTCCAATGTATTCTCTTAGCTCTAAAAGCCTTGACACTTGACCACTTCCAGTTGTTGACCTTGGAGGCACAACTGGTCTACCTGAGGATTTTGGTATTTCCTGGGACAAGCCAACCAATCGGCCTGCTTACCAAATCCTGGCTCTCCACATGTCACCACCCCTTTATGACGTTAGCAGTCTCAGTTGGTCCTAGGCCCCAAAATATTAACCACCTGAACACCTGGGACTGTCCACGAAGCCCCCGCCCTTGATGACGTCAGCACTTCTGGCCGGTAACTGGTCCCCAGTCCGATAACCACCTGACCACTTTAGCCTCTCGATGTGGCCCCTCGCTCTTAGTGATGTTCACACTTCCAGTGAGTGTCCCGGGCCCAAAACCATAACCACCTGAGCACTTAAGCATCTACACGAGGCCCTTCCCCGGTGAGGACATCAGCACTTCCTGCCTGTCCCTGATCCCCAACCCTTTAATTACCAGAGCTCTTCAGGCTGTTCACCTGGGCCTGTCCATATCCTTGGTCACCTCAGCCCTTCCTACTGTCCACCTGGCACCTCCGTATTGCAGATATGAACACTTTAAACGGGTTATCTGGTCCGAATCCTTGTTCATGTGACTATTTCCCGTTTTTCCCTCGGCCCTGGTTCACCTCACCAATGAGCCACACTGGGAGGCGCATAGCTCATAAGAACTATTATGATTTCCCAATCTCTGGAAATTGGCTTAAGGGCATAACACCCACAGCCCCTGGTAACCTTCTGCTCACAGCCTGCCTCTTTCCTGGTGGGTTGGTGGCCAGCAGTAAGCCACATGACTCCTTTAGACATCCTTGTGTAAGCCCCCATCACTCCTATAGACATCCTTGTGTTTCCATGAGGCCGGGATTATCCATGCTCACCAACATGGGGGCATCTCAACCTGCAGTGACCTAAGAGTCTGACAGCCCTTCATATTGGGTTAGAAATCCGGAAAAAAGCAGGGGTGAGGCCCTGAAAACCCTTTCCAAACTGGCAGAATAGACCAGCCCACTCCACATTCACTTAAATTTCGTAGCAAACTGAGGGCCAGCTTTTTGCTTAATTCCTGGGGAACTGTCTTTTCATGAGGAGAGCTACCTTCTCGCTTCCTTCCAGAGTATGGGCCACAAGAAGTTCGGCAGTTTCCGACTTCTTGGGACTGTCCATGTAGCCCCCGCCCTTGATGAAGTTAGCACTTCAGGCCTGTAACCTTGCCCCAATCCCATAACCACCTGACCACTTCAGCCTCTCCATGTGGCCACTCCCTCTTAGTGACGTCAGCACTTCCAGTGTGTCCCCCGGGCCCAAAACCATAACCACCTGAGCACTTGAGTATCTACACGTGGCCCCTCCCCCGAGAGGACGTCAGCACTTCCTCCCTGTCCCTGATTCCCAGCCCTTTAATTACCAGAGCTCTTCAGGCTCTTCACCTGCGCCTGATCATATCCTTGGTCACCTCAGCCCTTCTGACTGTCCACCTGGCACCTCCCTATTGCCGATATGCACACTTTAAACGGGTTACCGGGTTCGAATCCTTATTCATGTGACTATTTCCCGTCTTTCCCTCGGCCCTGGTTCACCTCACCAATGAGCCACACTGGGTGGCGCGTAGCTGATAAGAACTATAGTGATTTCCAAATCTCTGGAAGTTGGCTTAAGGGCCTAACACCCACAGCACCAGGTAACCCACTGCTCACAGCCTGCCTCTTTCCCTGTGGGATGGTGGCCAGCTGTAAGCCCCCAGTACTCCTTTAGACATCCTTGTGTTTCCATGAGGCCGGGATTATCCATGCTCACCAACATGTGGGCATCTCACCCTGCAGTTACCTGCGACTCTGACAGCCATGCATATGGGGTTTGAAATCCGGAAAACAGCAGTGTTGAGGCCCTGAAAACCCTTATCAAACTGAGAGAATAGATCAGCCCCCTCCACGGTCACTTAAATTTCGTAGCGAACTGATGGCCAGCTTTTAGCTTAATTCCTGGGTATCTTTCTTTCCGTGAGCAGAGCAACTTCTCGCTGCATTCCAGAGTATGGACAACAAGAAGTTCGGCAGTTTCTGACTTCTTGAGATCCTCCAATGTATTCTTCTGGCTCTAAAAGCCTTTACACTTGACCACTTAGAGTTGTTGACATGGGAGGCACACCTGGTCCACCTGAGGATTTCTGGTTTTTCCTGGGACAAGCCCAACCAATCGGCCTCGTTACCACATTTGTCTGTCCACATGTCGCCACCCCTTGATGACGTCCTCAGTCTCAGCTGGTCATAGGGCCCAAAATCTTAACCACCTGAACACCTGGGACTGTCCACGTAGCCCCTGCCCTTGATGACGTCAGCACTTCCGGCTGGTAAACGGGTCCCAATCCCATAACCACCTGACCACTTCAGCCTTTCGATGTGGCCCCTTACTTTTACTGACTTCAGCATTTACGGCGTGTCCCCCGGGCCCGAAATCAAAACCACATGAGCACTTAAGCATATACACGTGGCCCCACCACGGATGATATCAGTACTTCCTGCCTGTCCCTGTTCCCCAGCAGTCTAATTACCAGAGCTCTTCAGGCTGTTCACCTGGGCCTGACCATATCCTTGGTCACCTCAGCCCTTCTGACTGTCCACCTGGCACATCCCTATTGCGGATATGAACACTTTAAACTGTTTACCGGGTCCGAATCCTTGTTCATGTAACTGTTTCCCTTTTTTCCCTTTTCCATGGTTCACCTCACCAATGAGCCACACTGGGTGGCGCTTAACTCATAAGAACTATGGTGATTTCCCAACCTCTAAAATTTGGCTTAAAGGCCTAACACCCACAGCCCCAAGAAACCTTCTGCTCACAGCCTGCCTCTTTTCCGGAGGGATGGTGGCCAGCAGTAAGCCCCCAGCACTCCTTTAGACATCCTTGTGTTTCCATGAGGCAGGATTATCCATGCTCACCAAAATGGTGGCATCTCACCCTGCAGTGACCTGCGTCTCTGACAACCCTGCAATGGAGTTTGAAATCCGGAAAACAGCAGTGTTGAGGCCCTGAAAACCCTTTCCAAACCGGTAGAATAGACCATCGCACTCCACAGTCACTGAAATTTCGTAGCGAACTGAGGGCCAGCTTTTTGCTTAATACCTGGGGAACTGTCTTTCAGTGAGGAGAACTACCTTCTCGCTGCCTTCCAGAGTATGGACCATAACAACCTGAGCACTTAATCATCTACACATGGCCCCTCCCCCAGAGGATGTCAGTACTTCCTGCCTGTCCCTGATCCCCAGCTCTTTAATTACCAGAGCTCTTCAGGCTGTTTACCTGGGCCTGACCATATCCTTGGTCACCTCAGCCCTTCTGACTGTCTACCTGGCACCTCCCTATTGCGGATATGAACACTTTAAATGGTTTACCGGGTCCGAATCCTTGTTCATGTGACTATTTCCCGTTTTTCCCTCGCCCTGGTTCACCTCACCAATGAGCCACACTGGGTGGTGCTTAGCTGATAAGAACTATGGTCATTTCCCAATCTCTGGAAGTTGGCTTAATGGCCTAACACCAACAGCCCCAGGAAACTTTCTGCTCAAAGGCTACCTCTTTCCCGGTGGGATGGTGGCCAGCAGTAAGTCCCCAGAAATCCTTTAGACATCCTTGTGTGTCCAAGTGTCCGGGATTATCCATGCTCACCAACATGGCGGCATCTCACCCTGCAGTGACCAGCGTTTCTGATCGCCCTGCATATGGGGTTTGAATTCCGGAAACCTTCAGTGTTGAGGCCCTGAAAACCCTTTCCAAACTGGGAGAATAGACCAGTCCCCTCCACATTCACTTAAATTTCGTAAGGAACTGAGGGCCAGTTTGTTGCTAATTTCTGGTTTTTCCTGGGGAACTGTCTTTACGTGAGAAGAGCTACCTTCTCGCTGACTTCCAGAGTATGGACTACAAGAAGTTCGGCAGTTTCGGACTTCTTGGGATCCTCCAATGTATTCTCCTGGCTCTAAAAGCCTTTTCACTTTGACCACTTCCAGTTGTTGACATGGGAGGGATACCTGGTAACCTGAGGATTTCTGTTTTTTCCTGGGACAAGACCAACCAATCGGCCTAGTTACCACTTCTGTCTGTCCACATGTGGCCACCTCTTGATTACGTCAGCAGTGTCAGCTTGTCCTAGGCCCCAAAAACTTAACCACTTGAACACCTGGGACTGTCCAAGTAGCCCATGCCCTTGATGACATCAGCTCTTCGGCGGGTAACCTGGCACCAATCCCATAACCGCCTGATCACTTCAGCCTCACGATGTGGCCCTTCCCTCTTAGTGACGTCAGCACTTCCGGCGTGTCCCTCGGGCCTAAAATCATAACCAACGGAGCACTTAAGCATCTACACGTGGCCCCTCCCCCGTGAGGTCATCAGCACTTCCTGCCTATCCCTGATCCCCAGCCCTTTAATTACCAGAGCTCTTCAGGCTGTGCACCTAGGCCTGAACATATCCTTGGTCACCTCAGCCCTTCTCACTGTCCATCTTGCACCTACCCATTGCGGATATGAACACCATAAACGGGTTACCGGGACCGAATCCTTGTTTTTGTGACAATTTCCCCCTTTTCCCTTGGCCCTGGTTCACCTCACCAATGAGCAACACTGGGTGGCGCGTAGGTCATAGGAACTGTGGTGATTTCCAAATCTCTGGAAGTTGGCTTAAGGGCCTAACACCCACAGCCCCAGGTAACCTTCTGCTCACATCCTGCCTCTTTTCTGGTGGAATGGTGGCCAGCAGTAAGCCCCCAGCACTCCTTTAAGACAACCCTGTGTGTCCCTAAGTCCGGGATTCCCCATGCTCCCCAAACTGGGGGCATCTCACCCTCCAGTGACCTGCGACTCTGACTGCTCTGCAAATGGGCTTTGAAATCCGGGAAACAGCAGTGTTGAGGCCCTGAAAACACTTTCGAAACTGGGAGAATAGAACAGCCACCTCCACATCACTTAAATTTCGTGGAGAACTGAGGGCCAGCTTTTTCCTTAATTCCTGCGAACTGTCTTTCCGTGAGGAGAACTACCTTCTCGCTGCCTTCCAGAGTATGGACCACAAGACATTCGGCAATTTCCGACCTCTTGAGATTCTGCAATGTATTCTCCTGGCTCTACAAGCATTTACACTTGACCACTTGCAGTTGTTGACATGGGAGGCAGCACTGGTGCACCTGAGGATTTCTGGTTGTTCACTAGGACAAGACCAATCAATCGGCCTAATTACCAGTTCTGTATGTCCAGAAGTCCCCACCCTTTGATGACGTCAGCAGTCTCAGCTGGTCCTAGGCCCCAAAATTTTAACCACCTGAACACCTCGGGCTGTCCACGTAGCCCCCGCCCTTGATGACGTCAGTACTTCCTGCCGGTAACCGGGCCCCAATTCCATAACCACCTGACCACTTCAGCCTCTCTATGTGGCCCCTCCCTCTTAGTGATGTCAGCACTTCCGGAGTTTCCCCAGGCCCAAAAACCATAACTACCTGAGCACTTAAGCATCCACACATGGGCCCTCCCCGGTGAGAACGACAACACATCCTACCGGTCCCTGATCCCCACCCCTTTAATTACCAGAGTACTTCTGGCTGTTCACCTGGGCCTGACCATATCCTTGGTCACCTCAGCCCTTCTGACTGTCCATCTGGCACCTCCCCTTTGCAGATATGAACACTTTAAACTGGTTACCGTCTACTAACCCTTGTTAATGGGACTATTTCCCTTTGTTCCCTCAGCCCTGGTTCACCTCACCAATGAGCCACACTTGGAGGCGAATAGCTCATAAGAACTATGGTGATTTCCCAATCTCCGCAAGTTGGCTTATGGGCTTAACACCCACAGTCTCAGGTAAACTTCTGCTAACAGACTGCCTCTTTCCCGGTGAGATGGTGGTCAACAGTGCGACCCCAGCACTCCTTTAAGGCAACCCTGTGTGTCCAGGATCTTCCAATGTATTCTCATGGCTCTCAAAGCCTTTACACTTGATCACTTCCAGTTGTTGACCTGGGAGGCAGACCTGGTCTACCTGAGGATTTCTAGTTGTTCCTGGGAAAAGCCCAAAAAGTCGACCTGGTTACTTCTTCTGTCTGTCCACATGTCGCCACACCTTCATGACGTCAGCCGTCTAAGCTGGTCCTACGCCTCAAAATCTTAACCACCTGAACACCTCGGGCTGTCCACGTAGCCCTCGCCCTTGATGACATCAGCAATTCCGGCCGGTAACCGGGCCCCAATCCCATAACCACCTGACCACTTTAGCCACTAGATGTGGCCCCTCCCTCTTAGTGACTTGAGCATTTCTGGAATGTCCCCCAGGCCCAAAACCATAACCACCTGAGCAGTTAAGCATCTACACGTGGCCCCTCCCCGTGAGGACGTCAGCAATTCATGCCTGTCCCTGATTCTCAGCCCTTTAATTACCAGAGCTCTTCAGGCAGTAAACCTGGGCCTGTGCATATCCTTGGTCACCTCAGCCCTTCTGTCTCTCGACCTGGAACCTCCCCATTGCGGATATGAACACTTTAAACGGGTTACCGGGTCCGAATCCTTGTTCATATGACTATTTCCGGTGTTTCCCTCAGACCTAGTTCACCTCACCAATGAGCCACACTGGGAAGTGGGTAGCTCATAAGAACTATGGTGATTTCCTAATCTCTGCAAGTTGGCTTAAGGGCTCAATACCCTGAGCCCCAGGTAAACTTCTGCCCACATCCTGCCTCTTTCCCGGTGGGACGGTGGCCAGCAGTAAGCCCCCAGCACTCCTTTAGACAACCCTGTGTGTCCATGAGGACGGGATCATCCATGCCCACCAACATGGGAGCTTCTCACACTGCAGTGACCTGAGATTCTGACAGCCCTGCATATGGGGTTTGAAATCCGGAAAACAGCAGTGTTGATGCCCTGAAAAGCCATTCCAAACTGGGAGAATACACCAGTCCCCTCCACGGTCACTTAAATTTCGTAGCGAACTGAGGACCAGCTTTTTGCTTAATACCTGGGGAACTGTCTTTCCGTGAGGAGAGCTACCTTCTCCCTGCCTTCCAGAGTATGGACCACAAGAAGTTCGGAAGTTTCCGACTTCTTGGGATCCTCCAATGTATTCTCCTGGCTCTAAAGCCTTTACACTTGACCTCTTCCAGTTGTTGACATGGGAGGCAGACCTGGTCAACCTGAGGATTTCTGGTTTTTCCTGGGAAAAGCCCAACAAATCTGCCTCGTTAGCACTTCTGTCTGTCCACATGTCGCCACCCCTTGATGACGTCAGCAGTCTCATCTGGTGCTAGGCCCCAAAATCTTAACCACCTGAACACCTGGGACTGTCCACGAACGCCGGACCTTGATGACGTCAGCACTTCCGTCCCGTAACCGGTCCCCAAACCCATAACCACCTGACCACTTCAGCCTCTCGATGTGGCCCCTCCCTCTTAGTGACTTGAGCACTTCCAGCGTGTCCCCTGGGCACAAAACCATAACCACCTGAGCACTTAAGCATCTACACGTGGCCCCTCAACCGTGAGGACATCAGCCCTTCTTTCCTTTCCCTGATTCCCAGCACTTTAATTACCAGAGCATTTCAGGCTGTTCACCTTGGCCTGACAATATCCTTTGTCACATCAGCCCTACTGACTGTCCATCTGGCACCTCCCAGTTACCGATATGAACACTTTTAACGGTTTACGGGGTCGAATCTTTAGTTCATGTGACTATTTCCCGTTTTTCCCTGGGCCCTGGTTCACCTCACCCATGAGCCACACTGGGTGGCGCTTAGCTCATAAGAACTATGGTGATTTCCAAATCTCTGGAAGTTGGCTTAAGGGCCTAACACCCACAGCCCCAGGTTATCTTCTGCTCACAGCCTTCCCCTTTCCCAGTGGGATGGTGGCAAGCAGTAAGCCCCCAGCACTCCTTTAGACATCCTTGTGTTCCATGAGTTCGGGATTATCCATGCTCCCCAACATGGGGGAATCTCACCCTGCAGTGACCTGCGACTCTGACAGCCCTGCATATGGGATTTAAAATCCGGAAAACAGCAGTGTTGATGCCCTGAAAAGCCATTCCAAACTGGGAGAATAGAACAGCCTCCTCCACAGTCACTTAAATTTCGTACCGAACTGAGGGCCAGCTTTTTGCTTAATTCCTGGTGAACTGTCTTTCCCTGAGGAGAGCTACCTTCTCGCTGCCTTCCAGAGTATGGACCACAAGAAGTTCGGCAGGTTCCGACTTCTTGGGATCCTCCAATGTATTATCCTGGCTCTAAAAGCCTTTACACTTGAACACTTCCAGTTGTTGACATGGGAGGCAGACCTGGTCAACCTGAGGATATCTGGTTTTTCGTGGGAAAAGCCCAACCCATCGTCCTTGTTACTACTTCTGTCTGTCCACATGTCGCCAACTCTTGATGACGTCAGCAGTCTCAGCTGGTCTTAGGCCCCAAAATCTTGACGAACTGAACACCTGGAATTGTCTACTTAGCCCCCGCCCTTGATGACGTCAGCACTTCAGTCCGGTAACCGGGCCACAATCCCATAAACACCTGACCACTTCAGCTTCATGATGTGGCCCCTCCCTCTTAGTGACGTCAGCACTTCCGGCGTGTCCCCCAGGCCCAAAACCATAACCACCTGAGCACTTAAGCATCTACACGTGGCCCCTCCCCCGTGAGGACGTAAGCCCTTCCAGCCTGTCCTTGATCCCCGGCCCTTTAATTACCAGAGCTCTTCAGGCTGTTCACCTCTGCCTGTCAATATCGTTGGTCACCTCAGCCCTTCTGTCTGTCCACCTGGCACCTAACCATTGCCGATATAAACAGTTTATACAGGTTACCGGGTCCCAATCCTTGTTCATGTGACTATTTCCCATTTTTCCCTGGGCCCTGGTTCACCTCACCAATGAGCCACACTGGGAGGCGGGTAGCTCATAAGAACTATGGTGATTTCCCAATCTCTGGAAGTTGGCTTAAGACCCTAACACCCACAGCCTCAGGTAACGTAATGCTCACAGCCTGCCTCTTTCACGGTGGGATGGTGGCCAGCAGTAAGCCCCGAGCACTTCGTTAGACATCCTTGTGTTTCCATGATTCCGGGATTATCCATGCTCACCAACATGGGGGCATCTCACTCTGCAGTGACCTGTGACTCTGATAGCCCTGCATATGGAGTTTGACATCCGGAAAACAGCAGTGTTGAGGCCCTGAAAACCCTTTCCAAACTGGGAGAATAGACCGGCCCCCTACAGGGTCACCTAAATTTCGTAGCGAACTGAGGGCCAGCTTTTTGCTTAATTCCTGGGGAACTGTCTTTCCTCGAGTAGAGCTACCTTCTCGCTGCCTTCCAGAGTATGGACCACAAGAAGTTCGGCAGTTTCCGACTTCTTGAGATCTTCCAATGTATTCTCCTGGCTCTAAATGCCTTTACTCTTGAACACTTCCAGTTGTTGACATGGGAGGCAGACCTGGTAACCTGAGGATTTCTGGTTTTTCCTGGGTCAAGCCTAACCAATTGGCCTCATTACCACTTTTGTCTGTCCACTTGTCACCACCTATTGATGACGTCAGCAGTCTCAGCTGGTCCTAGGCCCCAAAATCTTAACCACCTGAACACCTGGGAATGTCCACGTAGCCCCCCCGCTAATGACGTTAGCACTTCCGACCGGTAACTGGTACCCAATCCCATAACCACCTGACCACTTCAGCCTCTTGATGTGGCCCCTCCCTCTTAGTGACTTTAGCACTTCAGGAGTGTCCCCCAGGCCCAAAACCATAACCACCTGAGCACATAAGCATCTACACGTGGCCCCTCCCCCGTGAGGACGTCAGCCCTTCCTGCCTGTCCCTGATCCCCAGACCTTTAGTTACCAGAGCTCTTCTGGCTGTTCACCTGGGCCTGACAATATCCTTGATCACCTCAGCCTTTCTGACTGTCCACCTGGCACCTCCCTATTGCCGATATGAACACCTTAAACGGGATACCGGGTTCGAATCCTTGTTCATGTGACTATTTCCCTTTTTTCCCTCGGCCCTGGTTCTCCTCACCAATGAGCCACTCTGTGAGGCGCATAGCTCATAAGAACTATGTTGATTTCCAAATCTCTGGAAGTTGGCTTAAGATCCTAACACCCACAGCCCCAGGTAACCTTCTGCTCACATCCTGCCTCTTTCCCAGTGGAATGGTGGTCAGCAGTATGCCCACAGCGCTCCATTAGACATCCTTGTGTTTCCATGAGGTCGGGATTATTCATGCTCACCAACATGGGGGCATCTCACCCTGCATGACCTGCGACTCTGACAGCCCTGCATATGGGGTTTGAAATCCGGAAAACAGCAGTGTTGAGGCCCTTAAAACCCTTTCCAAACAGGGTGAATAGACCAGCCCACTCCACAGTCACTTAAATTTCGTAGCGAACTGAAGGCCAGTTTTTTGCTCAATTCCTGGGGAACTGATTTTCCGTGAGGAGAGCTACCTTCTCGCTGCCTTCCAGAGTATGGACCAAAAGAAGTTCGGCAGTTTCGAACTTCTAGGGATCCTCCAATGTATTCTCCTGGCTCAAAAAGCCTTTACACTTGACAACTTCCAGTTCTTAACATGGGAGGCAGACATGCTTAACCTGAGGATTTCTGGTATTTCCTGGGACAAGCCCAACCAATCGGCCTCGTTACCACTTCTGTCTGTCCACATGTCGCCACCCCTTGTTGACGTCAGCAGTCTCAGCTGGTCTTAGGACCCAAAATCTTAACCACATGAACACCTGGGACTGTCCACATAGCCCCCGCCCTTGATGACATCAGCACTTCTGGCAGGTAACCGGGCCACAATCCCATAACCACCTGACCAATTCAGCCTCTCGATGTGGCCCCTCCCTCTTAGTGACTTCAGCACTTCCGGCATGTCCCCCGGGCCCAAAACCATAACCACCTGACCACTTAAGCATCTACACGTGGCCGCTCCCCCGTGAGGACGTCAGCACTTCCTGCCTGCCCCTGATCCCCAGCCCTTTAATTGCCAGAGCTCTTCAGGCTGTTCACCTGGGCCTGACCATATCCTTGGTCACCTCAGCAATTCTGACTGTCCACCTGCCACCTACCTATTGCGGATATGAACACTTTAAACGGGTCACCAGGTCCGAAGCCTTGTTCATGTGACTATTTCCCTTTTTTCCCTTGGCCCTGGTTCACCTCACCAATGAGCCACACTGGGTGGCGCTTAGCTCATAAGAACTATGCTGATTTCCCAATCTCTGGAAGTTGACTTAAGGGCCTAAAACCCACAGCCCCAGGTAACCTACTGCTCACAGCCTGCGTCTTTCTCAGTGGGATGGTGGCCAGCAGTAACCCCCCAGCACTCCTTTAGACATCCTGCTGTTTCCATGAAGCCGGGATTATCCATGCTCACCAACATGGGGGTATCTCACCCTGCAGTGACCTGTGACTCTGACAGCCCTGCATATGGGGTTTGAAATCTGGAAAACAGCTGTGTTGAGGCCCTGAAAACCCTTTCCAAACTGGGAGAATAGACCAGCCCCGTCCAGGGTAACTTAAATTTCATAGCAAACTGAGGGCTAGCTTTTTGCTTAATTACCAGTGAACTGTTTTTTTGTGAGGAGGGCTACCTTCTCGCTGCCTTCCAGAGTATGGACCAAAAGAAGTTCGGCAGTTTCAGACTCCTAGGGATCCTCCAATGTATTCTCCTGGCTCTAAAAGCCTTTACATTTGCCACTTCCAGTTTTTGACATGGGAGGCTGACCTGGTCAACATGTGAATTTCTGGTATTTCCTGGGACAAGCGTAACCAATCAGCCTCCTTACCACTTCTGTCTGTCCACATGTCGCCACCCCTTGATGAAGTCAGCAGTCTCAGCTCGTCCTAGGCCCCAAAATATTAACCACAATAACACCTGGGACTGTCCACATAGCCCCCGCCCTTGATGATGTCAGTACTTCCGGCCGGTAATCAGGCCCCCATTTCATAATTTCCAGACCACTTCAGCCTCTAGATGTGGCCCCTCCCTCTTAGTGATGTTAGCACTTCCGGCATGTCCCCCGGGCCCAAAACCATAACCATCTGAGAACTTAAGCATCTACACGTGGCCCCTCCCCGGTGAGGTTGTCAGTACTTCCTGCCTGTCCCTGATCCCCAGCCCTTTAATTACCAGAGCTCTTCAGGATGTTACCTGGGCCTGACCATATCTTGGTCACCTCAGCCCTTCTGACTGTCCACATGGCACCACCCTATTGCGGATATGAACACTTTAAACGGTTTGCCGGGTCTGATTTTTTGTTCATGTGACTATCTCCCGTTTTTCCCTTGTCCATTGTTCACCTCACCAATGAGCCACACTGAGTGGCGCTTAGCTCCTAAGAACTATGGTGATTTCCAAATCTTTGGAAGTTGACTTAAGGGCCTAACACCGACAGCCCCAGGTAACCTACTGCTCACAGCCTGCCTCTTTCCCGGTGGGATGGTGGCCAGCAGGAAGGCCCCAGCACTCCTTTAGACATCCTTGTGTTTCCATGAGGCCGGGATTATCCATGCTCACCAATCGGGGCATCTCACCCTGCAGTGACCTGCGACTCTGACACCCCTGCATATGGGGTTTGAAATCTGGAAAACAGCTGTGTTGAGGCCCTGGAAACCCTTTCCAAGCTGGGAGAATAGACCAGCCCCCTCCAGGATCACTTAAATTTCATAGCGAACTGAGGGCTAGCTTTTTGCTTAATTCCTGGAGAAACGTCTTTCTGAGAGGAGAGCTACATTCTTGCTGCCTTCCAGACTATGGACCACCAAAAGTTCGGCTGTTTCCGACTTCTTTGGATCCTCCAATGTATTCTCCTGGCTCTAAAAGCCTTTACACTTGACCACTTCCACTTGTTGACATAGGAGCCAGACCTGCTCAACCTGAGGATTTCTGGTATTTCCTGGGACAGCCCAACCAATCGGCCTCGTTACTACTTCTGTCTGTCCACATGACGCCACCCGTTGATGATGTCAGCAGTCTCAGCTGGTCCTAGGCCCCAAAATATTAACCACATGAACACCTGGGACTGTCCAATTAGCCCCCGCCCTTGATGACGTCAGCACTTCCTGCCGGTAACCGCGCCCCTAACCCATAATAACCTGACCACGTCAGCCTTTCAGTGTGGCCCTCGCTCTTAGTGACGTCAGCACTTCCGGCGGGTCCCCTGGGCCCAAAACCTTAACCACCTGAGCACTTAAACATCTACACGTGGCCCTTCCCCTGTGAAGACATCAGCACTTCCTGCCTGTCCCTGATCTCCAGCCCTTTAATTACCAGAGCTCTTCAGGATGTTCACCTGGGCCTGACCTTATCCTTGGTCACTTCAGCCTTTCTGACTGTCCACCTGGCACCTCCCTATTGCCAATATGAACACTTTAAACGGGTTACCGTGTCCGAATTCTTGTTCTTGTGACTATTTCCCGTTTTTCCCTCGGGCCTGGTTCACCTCACCTATGAGCCACATTGGGAGGCGCGTAGCTCAGAAGATCTATGGTGATTTCCAAATCTCTGGAACTTGGCTTAAGGGCCTAACACCCACATCTGCAGGAAACCTTCTGCTCACATCCTGCCTCTTTCCCGGTGGAATGGTGGCCAGCAGTAAGCCCCCAACTCTCCTTCAGACATCCTTGTGTTTCCATGAGGCCGGGATTATCCATGCTCACCAACATGGGGGCATCTCACCCTGCAGTGACCTGCGACTCTGACAGCCCAGCATATGGAATTTGAAATAAGGAAAACAGCACTGTTGAGGCCCTGAAAACCCTTTCAAAACAGGGAGAATAAACCAGCCCACTCCACAGTCACTTAAATTTCGTAGCAAACTGAGTGCCAGCTTTTTCCTTAATTCCTGGGAAACTGTCTTTACGTGAGGAGACATACCTTCTCGCTGCCTTCCAGAGGATGGACCACAAGAAGTTCAGTAGTTTCCAACTTCTAGGGATCCTCCAATGTCTTCTCCTGGCTCTAAAAGCCTTTACACTTGACCACTTCCTGTAGTTGACAGGGGAGGCAGACCTGCTCAACCTGAGGATTTCTGGTATTTCCTGGGACAAGCCCAACCAATCGGCTTCGTTACCACTTCTGTCTGTCCACATGTCGCCACCCCTTGATGAAGTCAGCAGTCTCAGCTGGTCCTAGGACCCAAAATCTTAACTACATGAACACCTGGGACTGTCCACATAGCCCCCGCCCTTGATGACATCAGCACTTCTGGTTGGTAACCGGGCCACAATCCCATAACCACCTGACCAATTCAGTCTCTCGATGTGGCCCCTCCCTCTTTGTGACTTCAGCACTTCCGGCGTGTTCCCCGGGCCCAAAACCATAACCACCTGAGCACTTAAGCATCTACACGTGGCCGCTCCCCCGTGAGGACGTCAGCACTTCCTGCCTGTCCCTGATCCCCAGCCCTTTAATAACCAGAGCTCTTCAGGCTCTTCATCTGGGCCTGACCATATCCTTGGTCACCTCAGCAATTCTGACTGTCTACCTGGCACCTACCTATTGCGCATATGAACACTTTAAACGGGTTACCAGGTCTGAAGACTTGTTCATGTGACTATTTCCCGTTTTTCCCTCGGCCTTGGATCACCTCACCAATGAGCCACACTGGGAGGCGCGAAGCTCATAAGACCTATGGTGATTTCCAAATCTCTGGAATTTGGCTTAAGGGCTTAACACCCACAACCCCAGGTACCCATCTGCTCACAGCCTGCCTCTTTCCTGGTGGGATGGTGGCCAGCAGTAAGCCCCGAGCCCTCAAATAGACATCCTTGTGTTTCCATGACGCCGGGATTATCCATGCTCACCAACATGGGGGCATCTCACCCTGCAGTTACCTGCGACTCTGACAGCCCTGCATATGGGGTTTGAAATCTGGAAAACAGCTGTGTTGAGGCCCTGAAATCCCATTCCAAACTGGGAGAATAGACTAGACCCCTCCACGGTCAATTAAATTTCGTCGCAAACTGAGGGCCAGCTTTTTCTTAATTCCTGGTGAACTGTATTTTTGTGAGGTGAGCTACCTTCTCGCTGCCTTCCAAAGTATGGACCACAAGAAGTTCGACGGTTTCCGACTTCTAGGGATCCTCCAATGTATTCTCCTGGCTCTAAAAGCCTTTACACTTGAACACTTTCAGTTGTTGACATGGGAGGCATACCTGGTCAACCTGAGGATTTCTGGTATTTTCTGGGATAAGCCCAACCCATCGGCCTCGTTACCACTTCTGTCTGTCCACATGTCGCCAACCCTTGATGACATCAGCAATCTCAGTTGGTCCTAGGCCCCTAAATCTTAACCTCCAGATCACCTGGGACTGTCCACATAGCCCCTGCCCTTGATGACGTCAGCACTTCTGGTCTGTAACCGGGCCCCAATCCCATAACCACCTGACCACTTCAGCCTCACGAAGTGGCCCCTCCCTCTTATTGACGTCAGCACTTCCAGCGTGTCCCCATGGCCCAAAACCATAACCACCTGAGCACTTAAGCATCTACACGTGGCCCCTCCCCGGTGAGGATGTCAGTACTTCCTGCCTATCCGTGATCCCTAGCCCTTTAATTACCAGAGCTCTTCTGGCTGTTCACCTGGGCCTGACCATATCTTGGTCACCTCAGCCCTTCTGACTGTCCACATGGCACCTCCCTATTGCGGATATGAACACTTTAAACGGTTTGCGGGGTCCGAATTTTTGTTCATGTGACTATTTCCCGTTTTTACCTTGTCCATTGTGCACCTCACCAATGAGCCACACTGAGTGGCGCTTAGCTCATAAGAACTATGGTGATTTCCAAATCTTTGGAAGTTGGCTTAAGGGCCTAACACCAACAGCCCCAGGTAACCTACTGCTCACAGCCTGCCTCTTTCCCATGGGATGGTGGCCAGCAGGAAGCCCCCAGCACTCCTTTAGACATCCTTGTGTTTCCATGAGGCCGGGATTATCCATGCTCACCAACATCGGGGCATCTCACCCTGCAGTGACCTGCGACTCTGACAGCCCTGCATATGGGGTTTGAAATCTGGAAAACAGCTGTGTTGAGGCCCTGGAAACCCTTTCCAAACTGGGAGAATAGACCAGCCCCCTCCAGGATCACTTAAATTTCATAGCGAACTGAGGGCTAGCTTTTTGCTTAATTCCTGGAGAAAGGTCTTTCCGAGAGGAGAGCTGCCTTCTAGCTGCCTTCCAAACTATGGACCACCAGAAGTTCGGCGGTTTCCGACTTCTTTGGATCCTCCAATGTATTCTCCTGGCTCTAAAAGCCTTTACACTTGACCACTTTCACTTGTTGACATAGGAGGCAGATCTGCTCAACCTGAGGATTTCTGGTATTTCCTAGGACACCACAACCAATCGTCCTTGTTATCACTTCTGTCTGTCCACATGAGGCCACCCATTGATGACGTCAGCAGTCTCAGCTGGTCCTAGGCCCCAAAATATTAACCACATGAACACCTGGGACTGTCCACTTAACCCCCGCCCTTGATGACGTCAGCACTTCCGGCCGGAAACCTGGCCCCAATCCCATAACCATATGACTACCTCAGCCTCTAGATGTGGTCCCCCCCTCTTAGTGACGTTAGCACTTCCAGCGTGTTTCCTCTGCCCAAAACCTTAACCACAGACCACTTAAGCATCTACACGTGGCCCCTCACCCGTGAGGACTTCAGCAATTCCTGCCTGTCCCTGATCCCCAGCCCTTTATTTACCAGAGTTCTTCAGGCTGTGTACCTGGGCCTTACCATATCCTTGGTCACCCCAGCCCTACTGACTGTCCACCCGGCACCTCCCTCTTTCGGATATGAACACTTTAAACTGGTTACCGGGTACTAAGCCTTGTTAATGTGACTATTACCCGTTGTTCCCTCCCCCCTGGTTCACCTCACTAATGAGCCACACTGGGTGGCGCTTAGCTCATAAGAACTATGGTGATTTCCCAATCTCTTGAAGTTGGCTAAAGGGCCTAAAACCAACAGCACCAGGTAACCTACTGCTCACAGACTGCCTCTTTCCCGGTGCGATCGTGGCCAGCAGTAAGCCCCCAGCACTCCTTTAGACATCCTTGTGTGTCCATGTGTCTGGGATTATCCATGCTCACCAACATGGGGGCATCTCACCCTGCAGTGACCTGCGACTCTGACAGACCTGCATATGGGGTTTGAAATCCGTAAAACAGCAGTGTTGTTGCCCTGAAAACCCTTTCCAAACTGGAGAATAGACCAGCCCCTCCACGGTCACTTAAATTTCGTAGCGAACTGAGGGCCAGCTTTTTGCTTAATTCCTGGGGAACTGTCTTTCCGTGACGAGAGCTACCTTCTCAATGCCTTCCAGAGTATGGACCACAAGAAGTTGGACAGTTTCCGACTTCTAGGGATCCTCCAATGTATTGTCCTGGCTCTAAAAGCCTTTACACTTGACCACTTACAGTTGTTGACATGAGAGGCAGACCTGCTCAACCTGAGGATTTCTGGTATTTGCTGAGAGAAGCCCAACCAATCGGCGATGTTACCACTTATGTTTGTCCACATGTCGCCACCCCTTGATGACGTCGTCAGTCTCAGCTGGTCCTAGGCCCCAAAATCTTAACCTCCACATCACCCGAAACTGTCCACGTAGCCCCCGCCCTTAATGACGTCAGCACTTCCGGCCAGTAAACGGGTCCCAATCCCATAACCACCTGACCACTTCAGCCTCTCGATGTGGCCCCTTCCTGTTAGTGACATCAGCACTTCCGGCGTTTCCCCCAGGCCCAAAACCATAACCACCTGAGCACTTAAACATCTACACCTGGCCCCTCCCCCGTGAGGACGTCAGCACTTCCTGCCTGTCCCTGTTCCCCAGCCCTTTAATTACCAGAGCTCTTCAGGCTGTTCACCCTGGCCTGACCATATACTTGGTCACCTCAGCCCTTCTCACTGTCCACCTGGCACTTCCCTATTGCCGATATGAACACTTAAAACGGGTTATCTGGTCCGAATCCTTGTTCATGTGACTATTTCCCGTTTTTCCCTTGGCCCTGGTTCACCTCACCAATGAGCCACACTGGGAGGCGTGTAGCTCATAAGAACTATGGTGATTTCCAAATCTCCGGAAGTTGGCTTAAGGGCCTAATACCCACAGCCCCAGATAACCTTCTGCTCACAGCCTGCCTCTTTCCCCTTGGGATGGTGGCCAGCAGTAAGCCGCCAGAACTCCTATAGACATCCTTCTGTTTCCATGAGACCGGGATTATCCATTCTCACCAACATGGGTGCATCTCACCCTGCAGTGACCTGCGACTCAGACAGCCCAGCATATGGGTTTGAATACTGGAAAACAGCAGTGTTGAGACCCTGAAAATACTTTCCAAACTGAAAGAATCGACCAGCCCCCTCCATGGTCACTTAAATTTCGTAGCGAACTGAGGGCCAGCTTTTTGTTTAAATCCTGCGGAACTGTCTTACTGTGAGGAGAGCTACCTTCTTGCTGCCTTCCAGAGTATGGACCACAAGAATTTCGGCAGTTTCCGACTTCTTGGGATCCTCCAATGTATTCTCCTGGCTCTAAAAGCCTTTACACTTGACCACTTCCAGTTGTTGACATGGGAGGCAGACCTGGTTAACCTGAGGATTTCTGGTTTTTCCTGGGACAAGCCCAACCAATCGACCTCGTTACCACTTCTGGCTCTCCACATGTCGACACCTGTTGATGACGTCAGCAGTCTCAGCTGGTCCTAGGCCCCAAAATCTTAACCACCTGAACACCTGGGACTGTCCACGTAGCCCTCGCCCTTGACGACATCAGCACTTCTGGCCAGAAACAGGGCACCAATCCCATAACCACCTGACCTCTTCAGCCACTAGATGTGGCCCCTCCCTCTTAGTGACTTCAGCACTTTCGGCATGTCCCCTGGGCCCAAAACCAGAAGCACCTGAGCACTTAAGCATCTACACGTAGCCCCTCCCCCGTGAGGACGTCAGCACTTCCTGCCTGTCACTGATCCCCAGCCCTTTAAATACCAGAGCTCTTCAATCTGTGCACCTGGGCCTGACCATATCCTTGGTCACCTCAGTCCTTCTGACTGTCCACCCGGCCCTCTCTATTGCGGATATGAACACTTTAAACTGGTTACTGGGTACTATCCCTTGTTAATGTGACTATTTCCCGTTGTTCCCTGGGCCCTGGTTCACCTCACCAATGAGCCACACTGGGTGGCTTGTAGCTCATAAGAACTATGGTGATTTCCCAATCTCTGTAAGTTGGCTTAAGGGCCTAACACCCACAGCCCCAGGTAAACTTCTGCTCACAGCCTGCCTCTTTCCCGGTGGAATGGTGGCCAGCAGTAAGCCCCCAGAACTCCTTTAGACATCCTTGTGTGTCCATGAGGCCGTGATTATCCATGCTCAACAACATGGGGGCATCTTATTCTGCAGTGACCTGCGACTCTGACCGCCCTGCATATGCGGTTTGAAATCTGGAACACTGCAGTGTTGATGCCCTGAAAACCCTTTTCCAAACAGTGAGAATAGACCAGCCCACTCCACAGTCACTTAAATTACGTAGTGAACTGAGGGCAAGCTTTTTCCTTAATTCCTGGGGAACTATCTTTCTGTGAGGAGAGCTACCTTCTCGCTGCCTTCCAGAGTATGGACCACAAGAAGTTCGGTGTTTCCTACTTCTTGGGATCCTCCAATGTATTCTCCTGGCTCTAAAAGCCTTTACACTTGACCACTTGAGTTGTTGACATGGGAGGCAGACCTGGTCAACCTGAGGATTTCTGGTATTTCCTGGGACAAGCCCAACCAATAAGCCTCATTACTACTTCTGTCTGTACACAAGTCGCAACCCCTTGATGACGTCAGAGGTCTCAGCTGGTCCTAGGCCCCAAAATCTTTACCACCTGAACACCTGGGACTGTCTACGTAGCCCCCGCCCATGATGACGTCAGCACTTCTGGCCTGTAACCGGGCACCAATCCCATAACCACCTGACCACTTTAGCCACTCGATGAGGCCCCTCCCTCTAAGTGACTTGAGCACTTCAGGAAAGTCCCCCAGGCCCAAAACCATAACCACCAGAGCACTTAAGCATCTACACATGGCCCCTCCCCCATGAGCACGTCAGCACTTCATGCCTGTCCCTGATCCCCAGCCCTTTAATTACCAGAACTCTTCAGGCTGTGCACCTGGGGTTGACCATATCCTTGGTCACCTCAGCCCTTCTGACTGTCCACATGCCACCTCCCTATTACGGATATGAACACTTTAAACTGGTTACCCGGTCTGAATCCTTGTTCATGTGAGTATTTCCCGTTTTACCCTCACTCTGGTTCACTTAACCAATGAGCCACACTGGGTGGCGCTTAGCTCCTAAGAACTATGGTGATTTCCCAATCTCTGGAAGTTGGCTTAAGGGCCTAACACCCATAGCCCCGTAACCTTCTGCTCACATCCTGCCTCTTTCCCAGTGGGATGGTGGCCAGCAGTATGCCCCCAGCACTCCTTTATACATCCTTGGGTGTCCATGAGTCCGGGATTATCTATGCATACCACATGGGGGAAACTCACCCTACAGTGACCAGCGACTCTGACAGCCCTGCATATGGGGTTTGAAATCCGGAAAACAGCAGTGTTGAGGCCTTGAAAACCCATTCCAAACTGGGAGAATAGACAAGCCCCCTCCACGGTAACTTAAATTTCCTAGGTAACTGAGGGCAAGCTTTTTGCTTAATTTCTGGGTATCTTTCTTTCCGTGATGAGAGCAACTTCTCCCTGCCTTCCAGAGTATGGACCACAAGAAGTTCGGCAGTTTCCTACTTCTTGGGATTCTCAAATGTATTCTCCTGGCTCTAAAAGCCTTTACATTGACCACTTCCAGTTGTTGACATGGGAGGCAGACCTGCTCAACCTGAGGATTTCTGGTATTTCCTGGGAAAAGCTAAACCAATCGGCCTCGTTACCACTTCTGTTTGTCCACATGTCGCCACCCCTTGATGACGTCAGCAGTCTCAGCTGGTCCTAGGCCCCAAAATCTTAACCTCCAGATCACCTGGGACTTTCCACGTAGCCCACGCCATTGATGATGTCAGCACTTTCTCAGGGTAACCGGGCCCCAATCCCATAACAGCCTGACCACTTCAGCCTCTCGATGTGGCCCCTCTCTCTTAGTGACATCAGCACTTCCGACATGTCCCCCGGGCCCTAAACCATAACCACCTGAGCACTTAAGCATCTACACGTGGCCCCTCCCCCTTAGGACTTCAGCACATCCTGCCTGTCCCTGTTCCCCAGCCCTTTAAATACCAGAGCTCTTCAAGCTGTTCACGGGGGCCTGACCATATGCGTGGTCACCTCAGCCCTTCTGACTGTCCACCGGGCACATCCCCATTGCGGATATGAACACTTGAAATGGGTTACCGAGTCCGAATCCTTGTTCATGTGACTATTTCCCGTTTTTACCTTGGCCCTGGTTCACCTCACCAATGAGCCACACTTCGAGGCGCATAGCTCATAAGAATTATGGTGATTTCCCAATCTCTGGAAGTTGGCTTAAGGGCTTAAAACCTACAGTGCCAGGTAACCTTCTGCTCACAGCCTGCCTCTTTTCCGGTGGGATGGTGGCCAGCAGTAAGCCCCCAGCACTCCTTCAGACAACCTTGTGTGTCCATGAGGCTGGATCACCCATGCTCACCAACATGGGGGCATTTCACCGGGCAGTGACCTGCGACTCTGACAGCCCTGCATATGGGATTTGAAATCTGGAAAACAGAAGTGTTGAGGCCATGAAAACCCTTTTCAAACTGGGAGAATAGACCAGCACCCTCCACGGTAACTTAAATTATGTAGCAAACAGAGGGCCAGCTTTTTGCTTAATTCCTGGGGAACTGTCTTTCCATGAGGTGAGCCACCTTCTAGATGCCTTCCAGAGTATGGATCACAAGAAGTTCAGCAGTTTCCGACTTCTTGGGATCCTCCAATGTATTCCTCTGTCTCTACAAGCCTTTACAATTAACCACGTCCAGTTGTTGACCTGGGAGGCAGACCTGGTCTACCACAGGATTTTGATTGTTCCTGGAACAAGTCCAACCAATCGGACTCGTAACCTCTTCGGGATGTCCACAAGTCCCAACCCCTTGATGACATCTCAGTCTCAGCTGGTCCTAGGCCCCAAAATCTTAACCACCTGAACACCTGCGACTGTCCACGTAGCCCCCGCCCTTGATGACGTCAGCAATTCCGGGCGGTAACCAGGCCCCAATCCCATAACCATCTGACCACTTCAGCCCCTCGATGTGGCCCCTCCCTCTTAGTGATGTCAGCACTTCGGGCGTGTCCCCGGGCGCAAAACCATAACCACCTGAGCACGTAAGCATCTACACGTGGCCCTCCCCCGTGAGGACATCAGCACTTCATGCCTGTCCCTGATCTCCAGCCCATTAATTACCAGAGCTCTTCAGGCAGTTCAACTGGGCCTGACAATATCCTTGGTCACCTCAGCCCTTCTGTCTTTCCACCTGGCACCTCCCCATTGCGGATATGAACACTTTAAACGGGTTACCGGGTCCGAATCCTTGTTCATGTGACTATTTCTGGTTTTTCCCTCTGCCCTGGTTCACCTCACCAATGAGCAACACTGGGAGGCGTGTAGCTCATAAGAACTATGGTGATTTCCTAATCTCTGGAAGTTGCCTTAAGGGCTTAATACCCTGAGCCCCAGGTAACCTTCTGCTCACAGACTGCCTCTTTACCGGTGGGACGGTGGCCAGCAGTAAGCCTCCAGAACTCCTTTAGACAACCCTGTGTGTCCATGAGGACGGGATCATCCATGCCCACCAACATGGGAGCATCTCACCCTGCAGTGACCTGAGACTCTGACAACCCTGCATATGGGGTTTGAAATCCGGAAAACAGCAGTGTTGAGGCCCTGAAAACCCATTCCAAACTGGGAGAATAGACCATCCCCCTCCACAGTCACTTATATTTCATAGCGAACTGAGGGCCAGCTTTTCGCTTAATTTCTGCTGAACTGTCTTTCCGTGAGGAGAGCTACCTTCTCGCTGCCTTCCAGAGTATGGACCACAAGAAGTTCGGCATGTTCCGACTTCTTGGGATGCTCCAATGTATTATCCTGGCTCTAAACGCCTTTACACTTGACTACTTCCAGTTGTTGACATGGGAGGCTGACCTGGTCAACCTGAGGATTTCTGATTTTTCCTAGGACAAGCCCAACTAATAGGTCTCATTACCACTTCTATCTGTCCACATTTCGCCACCTCTTGATGACGTCAGAAGTCTCAGCTAGTCCTAAGTCCCAAAATCTTAACCACCTGAACACCTGGGACTGTACACTTGCCCCTGCCCTTGATGACGTCACCACTTCCGGCTGGTAAACGGGTCCCAGTCCCATAACCACCTGACCACTTCAGCCTTTCGATGTGGCCCCTCTCTCTTAGTGACGTCAGCACTTCCAGAGTGTCCCCCCGGCTCAAAACCATAACCACCTAAGCAATTAAGCATCTACACGAGGCCCCTCCCCAGTGAGGAGGTCAGCCCTTCCTGCCTGTCCTGATTCCCAGCACTTTAATTACCAGAGCTCTTCAGGCTGTTCACCTGGGCCTGACAATATCCTTGGTCACCTCGGCCCTTCTGACTGTCCACCTGGCACCTCCCCAATGCCGATATGAACACTTTAAATGGGTTACCGGGTCCGAATCCTTGTTCATGTGACTATTTCCCGTCTTTCCTTGGGCCCTGGTTCACCTCACCAATGAGCCACACTGGGAGGTGCGTTGCTCATAAGAACTATGGTGATTTCCCAATCTCTGGAAGTAGGCTTAAGGGCCTAACACCCACAGCCTCAGGTAACCTTCTGATCACAGCCTGACTCTTTCCCGGTAGGATGGTGGCCAGCAGTAAGCCCCAGCACTCCCGTAGACATCCTTGTGTGTCCATGAGTCCGGGATTATCCATGCACACCATCATGGGGGCATCTCACCCTGCAGTGACCAGCGACTCTGACACCCCTGCATATGGGGTTTGACATCCAGAAAACAGAAGTGTTGAGGCCCTGAAAACCCTTTCCAAACTGGGAGAATAGACCAGCACCCTCCAGGGTCACTTAAATTTTGTAGCGAACTGAGGGCTAGCTTTTTGCTTAATTCCTGGGGAACTGTCTTTCCTCGAGGAGAGCTACCTTCTCCCTGCCTTCCAGAGTATGGACCACAAGAAGTTCGGCAGTTTCCGACTTCTTGGGATCCTCCAATGTATTCTCCTGGCTCTAAAATACTTTTCACTAGACCACTTCCAGTTGTTGACATGGGAGGGAGACCTGCTCAACCTGAGGATTTCTGGTATTTCCTGGGAGAATACCAACAAATCGGCCTCGTTACCACTTCTGTCTGTCCATATGTCGCCACCTCTTGATGACGTCAGCAATCTCAGCTGGTCTTAGGCCCCAAAATCTTAACCACCTGAACACCTGAGATTGTCCACAAAGCCCCCCCTTGATGACGTCAGCACTTCCGGCCGGTAACTGGTACCCAATCCCATAACAGCCTGACCACTTCAGCCTCATGATGTGGCCCCTCCCTCTTAGTGATGTCAGCACTTCCGGCGTGTCCCCCAGGCCCAAAACCATAACCACCTGAGCACTTAAGCATCTACACGTGGCCCCTCCCCCGTGGGGACATCAGCACTTCCTGCCTGTCCCTTATCCCCGGCCCTTTAATTACCAGAGCTCTTCAGGCTGTTCACCTGGGCCTGACCATATCCTTGGTCACCTCAGCCCTTCTGACTGTCCACCTGGCACTTCCCCATTGCGGATATGAACCCTTTAAACGGGTTACCGGGTCCGAATCCTTGTTCATGTGACTATTTCCCGTTTTTCCCTTGGCCCTGGTTCACCTCACCAATGAGCCAAACTGAGTGTCACTTAGCTCATAAGAACTATGGTGATTTCCCCATCTCTGGAAGTTGGCTTAAGGGCCTAACACCCACAGCCTAAGGTAACCTACTGCTTATGAAAGAATGCACTCTCAGAGCAGGCGCCCTGGAGGCTGTTCTGGGAGGCAGGAATAGTTAAGATAAAGCAGGCGCAGCTCTGTTCCCAGAGAAGAGCATGCTGACCTCCCCCTCAGCGCTTATCAGTAAACGTCCTAGCTTTTGGTTTTTGTTAAAGTTCCTGTTTTCACAAAGTTTTCTGTTGAGATAAAACATACCATTCCCGTGAGAATAAGTCAACATTCTATCTTGCCCCCCACCTGCGTGTGGTTTTTGCCTTTAAAAGCCTGTAACCAACCCTGGTTCAGGGCTCCAGTCAGCAGTCTCTTGTGAGAGTTGTTGCCTGTGAGTCCCTGCGCCGCGCTTGAATAAAGAAACCTCTTGCTTTTGCATTGAGACTCGAGTTTGGCGTTCGATTTGGGGTCGTCGCTCTGCCAAAGGACCCACCGGGGGTCTTCACGGCCTTACATTTGGTGCCTTGGCCGGGAAAGGGCGACCACCCCTCAAGCATCAGAACCGACCTTGGAGGTAAGGGGGGCCCCCGAAAAGATTTCGTCTTGTTGTCTGTTGTCTGGTTCGTCTGTTAACTGTTTCGGGATTTCTGGATCTGGTAAAGACAGGTTGTTCTCTCCGTAAGGAGAGGGCTCCTCTGGCCAATTAGGGTTCGGTCAGAAAAACTGTCAAGCTGGGGGACGCCCCAGATTCAGGAGACGACCGAGTAAAATTGGTCATCGTTGGGTGTCCGGCGACGGGCGAGTCAAAGTCCGGCCGGGCAATCTGTAGGACGGGTGTCCGTCCGTCTGGTTATATCAGGTTATTGTTTCAGTCTCGTTGGGCCCTTTGTCTAAGTGTCTTGTTCATTATTGTCTCCTTTTGTTTGCTTCTCTTTTTTCATCCTGACACGAATGGAATGGGACAGGGAAAGAGTACACCTTTGTCTCTGACTCTCACTAACTGGAAGGATGTGCGGGGACGAGGTTTTGATCTCTCTGTAAATGTTAAAAAAGGACCTTGGCAGACTTTCTGCTCCTCTGAATGGCCTCGGCTCAATGTCGGGTGGTCACCAGAGGGCACTTTTGACCTTTCCGTCATTTTTGCAGTAAAAGACACTGTTTTTCAGCCCGGACCCGGGTCGCACCCTGATCAACAGCCCTACATTGTTGTCTGGCAGGATCTTGTGCAAAACCCTCCCCCGTGGGTCCGACCCTGGTTGCCCCGAACCGCCTCGCGGGTTCTAACTGTCCAGTCTCCCCCACAGAAGCCGACCAAGAAGCCGCTGGTCGACCCTCAGGCCGACCTCCTCCTTCTCGATTCTCCGCCACCCTATCCTCCCTCCCTCCAGCCGTCTCTACAAAGGAGCCCAGGGCCGGCGGTCCCCTCTGCTCCCGATCCTCCCCCTGCTGAGGGACCGGCTCAGGGCACCCGAAGCTGAAGGGGACTGCCCCCTTCCCCGGATTCCACCGTCGCGTGTCCCCTCCGAGCATAGGGACCTCCGCCTCCCCCGTCGGACGATGGGGGACCGGCACCGCTTCAGCCCCTTCAGTATTGGCCTTTCTCCTCTGCTGACCTCTATAACTGGAAAACTAACCATCCTCCTTTTTCAGAGGATCCCCAGAAGTTGACGGGGCTGGTGGAGTCCCTTATGTTCTCTCACCAGCCCACCTGGGACGATTGTCAACAGCTGCTCCAGACCCTCTTCACTACTGAGGAGAGGGAAAGAATTCTTCTAGAAGCCCGGAAGAACGCACCTGGTCCCAATGGGCGACCTACTCAACTCCCCCACCTGATGGATGCTGCCTTTCCCCTTACCCGACCAGACTGGGATTTCAACACGGCAGAAGGTAGGGAGCTACTGACAGTCTACCGCCAGACTCTAGTGGCTGGCGTCCGGGGGGCAGCGTGCCAGCCCACCAATTTGGCTAAGGTAAGAGAAGTCCTTCAGGGACCAGCTGAACCCCCCTCTGTCTTCCTCGAGCGGTTAATGGAGGCGTTCAGGAGATATACCCCGTTTGACCCTGCATCGGAAGGACAGAGGGCTTCAGTGGCTATGGCTTTTATAGGTCAGTCCGCTCTAGACATAAAAAAGAAACTTCAGCGGATTGAAGGGTTACAGGATTACACCCTCCAGGACCTAGTTAAGGAGGCAGAAAAGGTTTATCATAAGAGGGAAACAGAAGAGGAGAAGGAACAGAGGAAAGAAAGAGAAAGGGAAGAGAGAGAGGATAAAAGGGAAAAGAGACAGGAGAAGAACTTAACACGTATCCTGGCCGCAGTGTTAGGAGAAAGCAGACCACTGACAAGAGAAAAGAGGAGGCAGTCAGGAAACCTGGGCAACAGACTGCCGTTGGATAAGGATCAGTGTGCCTACTGCAAAGAGAAGGGGCACTGGAAGCGGGAATGCCCTAAGAAACCAGATAAGGCAGCAAAGCAAGTACTGGCACTTCATGAGGACAGTGACTGAAGGGGACGGGGCTCGGAACCCCTCCCTGAGCCCAGGGTAACTATTCGAGTGGAGGGGAAACCAGTAGACTTCCTGGTAGATACTGGAGCTCAATATTCAGTTTTAAAGGGGCCGCTGGGGCCGATTTCTAAGAAGACATCCTGGGTAATCGGGGCCACCGGTAATAAGCAGTACCCTTGGACTACTACCCGGACTATAGACTTGGGGTCAGGGAAGGTCACCCACTCTTTCCTCGTGATACCTGAATGCCCTGCCCCCCTGTTGGGAAGAGACTTATTGACCAAAATGGGGGCCCAAATCACCTTCACTCCACGAGGCCCTGTTGTAACCCAGGGCGAGACAGAAGCTGCCACCCTCTTGACTCTCCGCCTAGAGGATGAACACCGGCTCTTTGAAACAGGGTTACAAACAGGAGGGGTGGCAACTGAATGGCTTCATCAGTATCCAGGAGCATGGGCGGGGACAGCTGGAATGGGCCTAGCTGATAGACAGCCCCCAGTGGTAGTAGAGCTCAAGTCCTCCGCTACCCCGATAGCAGTAAAGCAATACCCCATGGCAAGAACAGCCTGGGAAGGGATTAAGGCCCATATCCAGCGCCTCCTAGAGTTGGGAGTCCTGGTCAAGTGCCGTTCACCATGGAACACTCCACTCCTCCCAGTGAAGAAACCAGGTACTAACGATTATCGACCAGTTCAGGATCTGAGGGAGGTCAATAAGAGGGTACAGGACATTCACCCTACAGTCCCCAACCCCTACAACCTCCTGAGTTCAATACCACCGTCCCATACCTGGTACACAGTCCTGGATTTGAAAGACGCTTTCTTCTGCCTCCGGTTACACCCTGCTAGCCAAGGTATCTTCGCATTCGAGTGGAGGGACCCAGACACGGGGACCACAGGACAATTAACTTGGACTCGCCTCCCACAGGGGTTCAAAAATTCTCCCACCTGCAGCCACTGTGGAGAACAGTATGGAGTTTCCTCAAAAAACTGAAAATGGAACTCCCATTTGACCCAGTAATCCCACTCCTAGGAATATATCCTAAGAAACCAGAAACACCAATCAGAAAGGATATATGCACCCCTATGTTCATAGCAGCACAATTTACAATAGCTAAGATTTGGAAACAGCCTAGGTGCCCGTCAGCAGATGACTGGATCAGAAAACTATGGTACATCTACACAATGGAATACTATGCTGCCATAAAAAAGAAGGAATTACTACCATTTGTAGACACCTGGATGGAATTAGAGAACATTATGCTAAGTGAAATAAGCCAGTCAATGAAAGAAAAATATCACATGATCTCACTCATTTAGGGATAATGAAAAACATTATAAACTGATGAACCAAAAGATAGTTACAGAGGCAGTAAAGCATCAAACAGAGTGTCTAATTACAGCGGTAAGGTTAGGGAGAGGTGGGGGAAATAAGAGATCAACTGAAGGACTTGTATGCATGCATATAAGAGTAACCAACGGATGCAAAACATTGGGGGGTGAGGGCAGGTATGGGAGTGGGGTGGGGGGGGGCAATGGTAAGATATGTACACATATAATACCTTAATAAAAAATTTGAAAAAAAAAAAATTCTCCCACCATTTTTGATGAGGCTCTTCACCAGGACTTGGCGCCCTTCCGTGCCAAGCACCCTCAGATCACCCTCCTCCAGTACGTGGATGACCTCCTCCTGGCCGGAGCCACAGAAGAAGACTGTCAAACAGGTACCGGGGCCCTACTCTCAGAACTCTCTCGCTTGGGGTACCGGGCATCGGCAAAGAAAGCTCAGATCTGTCAGCGGAGGGTGACTTATCTAGGGTATGCCCTAGAAGGAGGACAGAGGTGGCTCACAGAGGCACGCAAGAATACGGTCACCCAGATCCCAAGGCCTCAGACCCCCCGGCAAGTGCGCGAGTTCCTAGGGACCGCTGGGTTTTGCCGCCTCTGGATTCCTGGTTTCGCAACAATGGCCGAACCACTCTACCCCCTAACCAAACAGGGGAGTCCCTTTGAATGGGGAGAGGCCCAACAGAAGGCCTTTGACAGTATTAAAAGAGCCCTCCTCTCAGCCCCGGCCCTGGCCCTGCCAGACGTTTCCAAACCCTTCACCCTCTACATAGACGAGAGGAAAGGGATTGCCCGGGGGGTCCTGACTCAGGCTTTAGGGCCATGGAAGAGACCGGTAGCTTACTTATCAAAAAGACTAGACGCGGTGCCAAGGGGATGGCCAGCCTGCCTGAGGGCCATAGCGGCCACAGCTCTACTAGTGAAGGATGCAGACAAGCTCACCTTGGGGCAGAAGCTGACTATAGTGGCGCCTCACACCCTGGAGAGCATTATCCGACAACCACCAGACCGGTGGATGTCCAACGCAAGGATGACCCACTACCAGAGCCTCCTCCTGAATGAAGATCGGGTCCTCTTTGGGGCACCAGTGACTCTAAATCCAGCGACTCTACTGCCTGAGATGAGCCTTGACGGGGAGGAAGTGCTCCACTCATGTCACGAGATACTGGCAGAGGAAACTGGGCCCCGGAGGGACCTCAGGGATTCACCTTTACCCAGTGCCCAGCTCACCTGGTTCACGGACGGCAGCAGCTACATCCTCTAAGGTAAAAGGGTGGCGGGAGCAGCCATGGTCAGTAAAGATCAGATAGTATGGGCTAGTAGCTTACCAGAAGGGACCTCGGCCCAAAAGGCTGAATTGATAGCTCTAACTCAGGCCCTCAGACTGGCAGAAGGAAAAAGAATCAACATTTACACTGACAGCAGGTATGCTTTTGCCACTGCCCATATTCATGGGGCCATCTACCGCCAGAGAGGCCTCCTTACCTCAGCAGGCAAGGAAATTAAGAATAAGCAAGAAATTCTTGCCCTTCTGGAGGCCATACACGCCCCCCAGGAAGTAGCTATTATCCACTGCCCTGGCCACCAAAGAGGGACCTCAGATGTAGCAGAAGGAAATCGGAGGGCGGATACAGAGGCTAAACGAGCGGCTCTAGGACTAAATATTCTAGCTCTAGCTGAGGCCCCAATGAGCCTGCCGGAACTTCCCAAATATTCCCAGGAAGAGGAGGAAGAACTGGTCAAAAGGCCAGAGAAATATATAAGGGACGAGCAAGGAATTTGGAGGACGGTAGAAGGGAAGATAGTAATACCTGAGGAAGCCGCCAGAGCCTATCTTAAGCAGCTACACCGGGTCACACATCTGGGAGCAAAGCACCTCCGCACTACCTGTCAGGCCTCCGGGTACTTCATCAAAGGACTCACTTGTCTCACGGAAAGGGTGGTCAGCCGGTGCAAAGCGTGCCAACTGGTGAACTCACACCCTTCCCGACTCCCACCTGGGCAGAGACTCAGGGGCGACCGCCCAGGAAGCTACTGGGAAGTGGACTTCACAGAGGTAAAGGTGGCCCGATATGGCTATAAATACCTCCTAGTCTTTGTAGATACCTTTTCAGGCTGGGTAGAGGCCTTCCCCACTAAGAAGGAGACCGCAACCGTGGTGGCCAAGAAGATCTTAGAGGACATCTTCCCCCGGTTTGGAGTACCAAAGGTAATTGGGTCAGACAACGGACCAGCCTTTGTTGCCCAGGTAAGTCAGGGAATGGCCAGGATACTGGGGGCGGATTGGAAATTACATTGTTCGTACAGGCCCCAGAGCTCAGGTCAGGTAGAAAGGATGAATAGAACATTAAAAGAGGCCATGACAAAATTATCCATGGAGACTGGCGTGGCAGACTGGACAGTCCTCCTTCCCTTTGCCCTTTTTTGCGTGCGAAACACTCCTGGCCCCCTAGGAATAACTCCGTTCGAGATCTTGTTTGGGGCCCCTCCGCCCCTGGCTGCAGACCCCTGGTCGGTTAAAACTGGTACTCATACCCCCCAATCCCTACTTGCCAGGTTGAAGGCACTAGAGACTGTCCAGAAGGAAGTGTGGACCCCCTTGGCTGCCCTCTATCAACCAGGGGAGCTTCAGGTGCCACACCAGTTCCAGGTTGGGGACTTTGTCTACGTCCGACGCCACCGCGCTGCCAATCTTGAGCCAAGGTGGAAGGGACCCTACCTAGTACTGCTGACGACTCCAACGGCTGTTAAAGTAGACGGCATCGCCACCTGGATCCACGCTTCGCACGCTAAACGAGCGCCCCTGCAGGACCATGAGTGGACAGTGGAAAGGACTGACAACCCCCTCAAGATCCGTGTTCGCCGTCGTTCTCCTTCTCCTGCTGGGCCTGCTGATAAGTAGTAGTAGCAACCCCCATGCCCCGAAGAGACTAAACTGGCGAGTTATATCCTCCCAAACGCATCAAATAGTTTGGGAGACGACCAAGATAGCACCTCTCTGGACCTGGTGGCCGCAGCCAACCCCTGACATCTGTGCTCTGGCCGCCGGAGTCTGGGAATGGGATCTTCCCGACACCTCAGTAGAAGCCTCTAAAACGGGGTTAGAAATTAGAGAAAACATAAGTAGAAAGAAGGCTGGAGGTTCGGTACATTGCAGTTATTGGGGGGCGCGAGAAATGCTAAGAGGGACTCCTTTCTATGTTTGCCCTAAAGATAGGAGTGGACATAAAGGAAATTGTGGAAGTAGACGGGAATATTTCTGTGCCGAATGGGGATGCGAAACTACTGGAACCGGGAAATGGTTGGGTAATGGCCCCCCCGTATGGGACTACATCCAGGTACAAAGAAATGCCACTCAGCAGTCAGGTTACTGGGGATGGACCAACCCATTGAACATCTCTTTCACGCAAGCCGGGAGAAGGTACAAAGGTTGGAGAGCGGGACAAGAGTGGGGGCTCCGGTTGTACAAGGAGCAACATGATGATGGCCTTATTTTTAAATTAAGGTTAGACGTAGAGGAAATAGAGCGCCCAGTCCCCCTAGGGCCTAATTCTGTCCTATCCGAACAGCGTGCTCCCGGGGTGAACTCTCCCCCGCAGAAGCACGAGCGCACCACCCCAAAGCCGTCAGAGGTGGGGTCGACGCGCCCCACACCCCCAACACTGAGTACTAGCCAAAGGCTCCTGGGGTTAGTACAAGGGGCCTTCAGTATCCTAAACTCCTCCAGTCCCAATTTAACTGACTCTTGTTGGCTATGCCTGGCCTTGGGACCCCCTTACTATGAGGGAATTGCTTTCTCAGGTGTCACCAACAACACTACCTCCCATACTACTTGCAGCTGGGGGACCCATGGCAAACTGACCCTGACGGAAGTCTCCGGGCAGGGTACATGCCTAGGAAAGGTCCCGGAAGACCTAAAGCAGCTCTGCAACCAGACCCTAGAGAGTCCTCAGACCACTACTAACTTCTTCTTAACTCCCCCTCCAGGGGGATGGTGGGCCTGTAACACAGGGCTGACTCCCTGTATATCTACTTTGGTCTTCAACAGCTCTCAGGATTATTGTATACTAGTCCAACTGATTCCCAGAGTCCTGTACCACCAGGCTACCTCCTTCGAAGATGAGTTTGACTTACAGCCTCGCCGGTATAGAAGAGAACCGATCTCACTTACTCTGGTAGTAATGTTAGGTTTAGGGGTAGCAGCGGGGGTCGGGACAGGGGCAACAGCCCTCGTCCAAGCTCCTCGCTACACTGAGGAACTACGTATGGCCATAGATGAGGATCTCAAGGCTATAGAACAGTCCATCACCAAACTCGAAGAATCCCTGACTTCTCTATCTGAGGTAGTTTTACAAAATAGGAGGGGACTAGACCTCCTGTTCCTTAAGGAGGGGGACTCTGTGCCGCCATGAGGGAACAGTGTTGTTTCTATGCAGACCATTCTGGGATTATAAAAGACTCTATGTCCAAACTTAGAGAGAGACTTGAGACCCGGCGGCGAGAACGGGAGGCTAACCAGGGATGGTTTGAAGGCTGGTATAATCATTCCCCCTGGCTCACCACCCTGATTTCCACCCTAATGGGGCCCCTAGTAATTCTTTTGATACTCCTGACTTTTGGCCCCTACATCCTTAACAGATTGGTAGCTTTTATCCGGGATAGAATAAGTGCAGTCCAGGTAATGGTACTCCAACAGAGATACCAACCGCTTTCCCAAAATGAGGGTCTGTAGTCCCAGGATTGGAACTCCCCGAAAAGAAAAGGGGGGAATGAAAGAATGCACTCTCAGAGCAGGCGCCCCGGAGGCTGTTCTGGGAGGCAGGAATAGTTAAGATAAAGCAGGCACAGCTCTGTTCCCAGAGAAGAGCATGCTGACCTCCCCCTCAGCGCTTATCAGTAAACGTCCTAGCTTTTGGTTTTTGTTAAAGTTCCTGTTTTCACAAAGTATTCTGTTGAGATAAAACATACCATTCCCGTGAGAATAAGTCAACATTCTATCTTGCCCCCCACCTGCGTGTGGTTTTTGCCTTTAAAAGCCTGTAACCAACCCTGGTTCAGGGCTCCAGTCAGCAGTCTCTTGTGAGAGTTGTTGCCTGTGAGTCCCTGCGCCGCGCTTGAATAAAGAAACCTCTTGCATTTGCATTGAGACTCGAGTTCGGCGTTTGATTTGGGGTCATCGCTCTGCCAAAGGACCCACCGAGGGTCTTCACGGCCTTACACTTATAGCCTGCCTCTTTCCCGGTGGGATGGTGGCCAGCAGTAAGCCTCCAGCACTCCTTTAGACATCCTTGTTTTTCCATGAGTATGGGATAATCCATGCTCACCAATATGGGGGTATCTCACCCTGCAGTGACCTGCAACTCTGACAGCACTGCATATGGGGTTTGAAATCCGGAAAACATCAGTGTTGAGGCCCTGAAAACTTTTTCCAAACTGGGAGAATAGACCAGCCCCCTCCACGGTCACTTAAATTTCGTAGTGAACTGAGGGCCAGGTTTTTCCTTAATTCCTGGGGAACCTACATTCCGTGAGAAGAGCTACCTTCTCATTGCTTTCCAGAGTATGGACCACAAGAAGTTCAGCAGTTTCCGACTTCTTGGGATCCTCCAATGTATTCTTCTGTCTCTAAAAGCCTTGACACTTGACCACTTCAAGTAGTTGACCTGGGAGGCTGACCTGGTTTACCTTAGAATTTTGGTTGTTCCTGGGAAAATCCCAAACAATCGGCCTGGTTACCACTTCTGGCTCTCCACATGTCACCACCCCTTGATGATGTCAGCAGTCGCAGCTGGTCCTGGGCCCCAAAATCTTAACCGCCTGCACACCTGGGACCATCCAGGAAGCCCCCGCCCTTGATGACGTTAGCACTTCCAGCCAGTAAACGGGCACCAATCCCATAAACACCTGACCACTTCAGCCTCTCGATGTGTCCCCTCCCTCTAAGTGACTTCAGTACATCCGGCGTGTCCCCCGGGCCCAAAACCATAACCACCAGAGCACTTAAGCATCTACACGTGGCCCCTCCCCCGTGAGGACATCAGCACTTTTTGCCTGTCCCTGATCCCCAGCCCTTTAAATACCAGAGCTCTTCAGGATGTTCACCTGGGCCTGACCATATCCTTGTTCACCTCAGCCCTTCTGACTGTCCACCTGGCACCTCCCTATTGCAGATATGAACACTTTAAACGGGTTACCGGGTCCGAATCCTTGTTCATGTGACTATTTCCCTTTTTTCTCTTAGACCCGGTTCACCTCACCCATGAGCCACACTGGGTGGCGCTTAGCTCATAATAACTATGGTGATTTCCCAATCTCTGGAAGTTGGCTTAAGGGCCTAACACCCACAGCCCCAGGTAACCTACTGCTCACAGACTGCCTCTTTCCCTGTGGGATGGTGGCCAGCAGTAAGCCCCCAGCATTCCTTTAGACATCCTTGTGTTTCCATGAGGCCGGGATTATCCATGCTCACCAACATGGGGGTATCTCACCCTGCAGTGATCTGCGACTCTGACAGCCCTGCATATGGGGTTTGAAATCCAGAAAACAGCAGTGTTGAGGCCCTGAAAACCCTTTCAAAACTGGGAGAATAGACCAGCCCCCTCCAGGGTCACTTAAAATTCATAGCGAACTGATGGCCAGCTTTTTGCTTAATTCCTGGGGAACTGTCTTTCCATGAGGAGAGCTAACTTCTCGCTGCCTTCCAGAGTATGGACCACAAGAATTTCGGCTGTTTCCGACTTCTAGGGATACTCCAATATATTCTCCTGGCTCTAAAAGCCTTTACACTTGACCACTTCCACTTGTTGACATGGGAGGCAGACCTGGTCAATCTGAGGATTTCTGGTATTTCCTGCTACAAGCCCAACCAGTGGCTCTCCATACCACTTCTGTCTGTCCACATGTCGCCACCCCTTGATGTCGTCAGCAGTCACAGCTGGTCCCAGGCCCCAAAACCTTAACCACCTGAACACTTGGGACTGTCCACGTAGCCCCGCCCTTGATGACATCAGCACTTCCGGCAGGTAACCAGGCCCCAATCCCATAACCACCTGTCCACTTCAGCCTCTGGATGTGGCCCCTCCCTCTTAGTGACTTGAGCATTTCTGGAATGTCCCTCAGGCCCAAAACCATAACCACCAGAGCACTTAAGCATCTACACGTGGCCCCTCCCCCATGAGGACATCAGCACTTACTGCCTGTCCCTGATCCCCAGCCTTTTAATTACCAGACCTCCTCAGGCTGTGCACCTGGGCCTGACCATATCCTTGGTCACCTCAGCCCTTCTGACTGTCCACCTGGCACCTCCCTATTGCCGATATGAACACTTTAAACGGGTTACCGGGTCTGAATCCTTGTTCATGAGAGTATTTCCCGTTTTTCCCTCAACCTGGTTCACCTCACCAATGAGCCACACTGGGTGGCGCTTAGCTGATAAGAACTATGGTGATTTCCCAATCTCTGGAAGTTGGCTTGAGGGCCTAACACCAACAGGCCCAGGAAACCTTCTACTAAAAAGGCTACCTCTTTCCCGGTGGGATGGTGGCCAGTAGTAAGCTCCCAGAACTCCTTTAGACATCCTTGTGTGTCCAAGAGTCTGGGATTGTCCATGCTCACCTACATGGGGGAATCTCACCCTGCAGTGACTAGCGATTCTGACAGCCCTGCATATGGGGTTTGAAATCCGGAAAACATCAGTGTTGAGGCCCTGGAAACCCTTTCCAAACTGGGAGAATAGACCAGCCCCCTCCACGGTCACTTAAATTTTGTAGCAAACTGAGGGCCAGCTTTTTGCTTAATTTTTGGGGAACTGTCTTTACGTGAGGAGAGCTACCTTCTCGCTGCCTTCCAGAGTATGGACCACAAGAAGTTCGGCAGTTTCTGACCTCTTGGGATCCTCCAATGTATTCTCCTGGCTCTAAAAGCCTGTACACTTGACCACTTCCAGATGTTGACATGGGAGGCAGACCTGGTCAACCTGAGGATTTCTGGTTTTTCCTGGGATAAGCCCAACCCATCGGCCTCGTTACCACTTCTGTCTGTCCACAAGTCGCCACCCCTTGATGATGTAAGCAGTTTCAGCTGATCCTATGGCCCAAAGTCTTAACCACCTGAACACCTGGGACTGTCCACGTAGCCCCCGCCCTTGATGACGTCAGCCCTTCCGGCTGGTAACCGGGCCCCAATCCCATAACCACCTGACCACTTCAGCCACTCAATGTGGCCTGTCCCTCTTAGTGACGTCGGCACTTCCAGCGTGTCCACCGGGCCCAAAACCATAACCACCTGAGCACTTAAGCATCTACACGTGGCCTCGCCCACGTGAGGACGTGAGCACTTCCTGCCTGTCCCTGATCCTCAGCCCTTTAATTACCAGAGCTCTTCATGCTGTGCACCTGGGCCTGACCATATCCTTGGTCACCTCAGCCCTTCTGACTGTCCACCCGGCACCCCCTATTGCGGATATGAACACTTTTAACGGGTTACCGGGTGTGAATCCTTGTTCTTGTGACTATTTGCCATTATGCCCTTGGCCCTGGTTCACCTCACCAATGAGCCACACTGGGTGGCGCTTAGCTCATAAGAACTATGGTGATTTCCCAATCTCTGGAAGTTGGCTTAAGGGCCTAAAACCCACAGCCCCAGGTAAACTACTGCTCACAGCCTGCCTCTTTCCTGGTGGGATGGTGGCCAGCAGTAATCCCCTAGCACTCCTTTAGACATCCTTGTGTGTCCATGGGGCCATGTTTATCCATGCTCACCAACATGGGGGCATCTTTTTCTGCAGTGACCTGCGACACTGACAGCCCTGCAAATGGGGTTTGAAATCCGGAAAACAGCAGTGTTGAGGCCCTGAAAACCCATTCCAAACTTCGAGAATAGACCAGCCCCCTCCAGGGTCACTTAAATTTCGTAGCAAACTGAGGGCCAGCTTTTTGCTTAATTCCTGGGTAACTGTCTTTCCATGAGAAGGGCTACCTTCTCGCTGCCTTCTAGAGTATGGACCACAAGAAGTTCGGCAGTTTTCGACTTCTTCGGATCCTCCAATGTATTCTCCTGGCTCTAAAAGCCTTTACACTTGACCACTTCCAGTTGTTGACATGTGAGGCAGACCTGTTTAACCTGAGGATTTCTGGTTTTTCTGGGACAAGCCCACCCAATCGGCTTCGGTACCACTTCTGTCTGTCCACATGTCGACACCTCTTGATGATGTCAGCAGTCTCATCTGGTCCTGGGTCCCAAAATCTTAACCACCTGAACACCTGGGACTGTCCACGTAGCTCCCACCCTTGATGATGTCAGCCCTTCCGGCTGGTAACCGGGCCTCAATCCCATAACCACCTGACCACTTCAGCCTCTTGATGTGGCCACTCTCTCTTAGTGACGTCTGCACTTCCGGCGTGTCCCCTGGGCCCAAAACCAGAACCACCTGAGCACTTAAGCATACATGCTGATCATTGGTTGCTTTATTAAAACAGGCCTCAGAATCTCATCAACCTGCCAAAATGTTGTCCAAACAATTCTCGATCACTCGACAGCAGACAAAACAGATTATCAGAGAATGTCCCACTTGCATATTACATCTGCCTCAAGGGTCTAATATAGGAATTAACCCTTGATGATTGATAAGGGAACATATCTGGCAAATGGATGTAACACATTATACTCCTTTTTGACACCTTGGGCATTGCATGTCTCTGTATATACCTTTTCAAAGGGCCTATGGGCTATTGCATCTATAGGGGAAATGGCAAAACAGATTATTAATCATTGCCTAGATGCTTTTGCCGTCATGGCAATTCCAAAAATCATTAAAACTGACAATGGACAAGCTTACACAACCTGTCATTTCCAGCAATTTTGTAAAAAGTGGAAAATTCAGCACATTACATGAATACCATATAATTTGAAGGGACAGGCAATTATAGAACGCCAGCATCATAGGCTAAAATCCCAACTTGAAAAACAGAAAAGGGGGAATATGGAGAAATCGCCTGTAGGTAGACTACACTAAGCCTTAATTACTTTAAATTTTTTCATTTGTGATGCCGATGGCAAGACACCCTTGGAAATAAATTGGTGTCAGAAGAAGCCAAAGGAAAATGGTCTGGTTAAATGGAAAGATCCCGAGTCTGGTTTATGGAAGGGCCCCAACCCCCTGTTAACATTTGGTCAAGGCTACACTTGTATATTTCCAGAAAATTTCTCAAAGCCCATGTGGATTCCCACAAGAAATATTAAACTTCAACATGGATCCGAGGGAGGAACTGGCCAGGTTAATGAGGACCTTGTACCTGGAGCCATGTCTTAACAGCTGCAGACAATCGACTACCCCAGCCGCAGATAGCAGCAGCCCCAAGCAACCCACTGAAGATAAGGAATGGGAGGAGGACGAGACAAATAGCCCAGAGGTCACCTGCGAGATGGTGAAGAAGATGGTCCAGAAAGCTGAGAGAATTTGTGAGGAGACCAGAACCCCAAGAATGCCTGAGAACGTCTTTCTTGCCCTGCTAGCAGTCATAAGCTGTGAGGTAATGCTACCGGGGCAAATGGGGAAGTATTTTGGACTTATGTTCCTGACCCTCCATGGGTAAGACACCTTACGTGGGCTGATCCCCCACCTAATGTAGTCACCAATAACACCAAACACCTTGGTCACCCAGGAGGACCACGGGTGGGGCAAGGAAGTATATGGGCAAAGTATAATTACATGGGTATCACCACCTAGCTTCCCTTTTGTATGACACAGAACCAAACCACAGCTCCTTTGTGTGTAAAATTAAAAAAGAGGCTTCTGACTAACATGGACACCAAGGAAGGGGGAAGCAAAAGCCGAAGTACATCTACTATCACTACTTGCTCTGGGGAGAGGTGCAGAAAATGTAACTTTACTAAGACACCCCACCACACTAAGCCGTTATGTAAAAAGTCTTATGAATGGCACCCTACCGAGGAAGAAATTAATTGGCAAGACTGTTATAGTGACCACCAGCAGCAAACTTAATAACAGTTTTTTCTTTGTGGGTTGGAGCCCCTATGGTTTTGCATATAGTAACAATCACACCCTAAAATGGAAGGGGAATGCATCCTATCCATATGTTGAAGCTAATCACTCCATTTCATGGCATGGAGGAGGATTTGTTGGATCTCAATTTCAACATGACAATTGGCCCCTAAAAAATACATAATGGAAATTAGCTGCTGCACTTGCACCTATTAAATAGTATAGTTTTAACTATAGCTCAGATAATTCCATTCGTACCTTATGGGGAACTCCCAATAAGACAGTATTTGCCACTGCCTGTGTATTTGATCCGTTTTTACTCCTCTCAGGCCCCATCCAGATGCACCTTAATATTACAAGTGATCTGTATGAGGTGTCATGCACAGGCTGCACAATATCCCATTGTATTAATTTCACATTCCAAAAGGATTCCCTCATGATTTTAAAACAACCGGCTTTCGCTTAGTTTCCTACTAACCTAACTGAGCCTTGGGAATCTCATCAAACCTACTAACTATTACATGATATGGTAAAAATCTTAAAAAGAGGAGAAACCAAAATGGCGGCATAGGTAAGCACCTAAACTGCTGACCCACACAACAATTTCAAAACTATAACTAAAAGACAGAACAGACACCATCCAGAACCACAGGAAAGCTGGCTGAGTGGAAATTCTACAACTAGAAGGAAAGAGGAAAGCTCACAGAGAAGGAGCGGAAAAGGGCTGAGGTACAGAGACACGTGCACGCAGATTAGGAAGGGCGGCAGAGTGCCTGGCTGGCTTTCTCTGGCGGTAGGGGGAAGGAAGCCCCCGACGGTGCTGAACCCCAGTTCCGACTGCACTGAACCTCACTTCCGGGCGAAACCCTGTGGACCCAGGCTCATTCAGGGGGAGTTTGGACTGTCAGTTAGAGAGAAAGGCACACGGAGACTCAGAGACTCGGAGACTCAGGGGAGCCATGGTGGCAGGTGTCTGGATGCGCGAGTGCGCACAAAGACTGACTGCGGAGGTTGCCGCAGGCTTTCCCTCGTGGAAGGGAGTCGGAAGCTCCTGACTGCACTGAACCCCAGTTCTGAACCGTGGTTCCGGGCAAGCCCCTGGGGACCCACTCTCTTACGGTGGAAATCTGGACTGTAAGGTGGAAACTCGGGAACCGTGGAAGCCAGAGGTCTAGAGACGCGCGTGCAAGGGCAGGGCTGACGGGAAGCCAAGACTGTCTGCTCTGCCCTGAGACTCCACCCTGAGACTCCACCCCTTCCAAGCTGAGCACAGAGGCTTTTGCAATCTGGCAAGGCTAATCCTATAAGGCTGTCTCCAGCACTGAAAATCTCCCAGTGTAGATACAGCTGATCCTCACAGCCAACTGGCCTGGAGGTCAATTCCTCCCAGTGATACCAACAACAATCAAGACTTAACTACAACAAGGCTGTACACACAGTCCACAAAGGGGTGCACCAAGAGTGTCCACCTCAGGTTAACTGGGGAGGCTGACCCACTGGGCCATATAGGAAACCTAGCACACAAAGCTACCCTACCAACTCAGGGAAGCAGTGAAAAATGGGGAGACGAAGAAACAGATCACAAACGAAAGAAATGGAGGAAACAAACAACTGGATATAGAATTCAAAACCACGGTTATAAGGCTTTTCAAGAATATCCTAGAAAAGGCCGATAAATAAAACGAGACCCTCAAAGATATGAAAATGGACCAACTAGAAATTAAACATTCACTGACTGAAATAAAAAATATTATACAGAGACCCAACAGCAGACTAGAGGAAAGCAAAAATCAAGTAAAAGATTTGAAATACAAAGAAGCAAAAAACACTCAACTGAAAAAGCAAAAAGAAGAAAGAATCCAAAAAGTTGCAGATAGTGTAAGAAGACTCTGGGACAACTTCAAGCGTACCAACATCAGAATTATGGGGGTGCCAGAAGAAGAGAAAGAGCAAGATACTGAAAAACTATTTGAAGAAATAATGACAGAAAACTTCCCCAACCTGGTAAAAGAAATAGACTTACAAGTCCAGGAAGCGCACAGAACCCCAAACAAAAGGAATCCAAAGAGGACCACACCAAGACACATCATAATTAAAATGTCAAGAGCAAAAGACAAAGAGAGAATATTAAAAGCAGCAAGAGAAAAACACTTAATTACCTACAAGGGAGCACCCATATGATTGCCAGCTGATTTCTCAACAGAAACTATGCAGGCCAGACGGGAGTGGCAAGAAATATTCAAAGTGATGAATAGCAAGAACCTACAACCAAGATTACTCTACCCAGCAAAGCTATCATTCAGAATTGAAGGGCAGATAAAGAGCTTCACAGATAAGAAAAAGCTAAAGGAGTCCATCACCACCAAACCAGTATTATATGAAATGCTGAAAGGTATTCTTAAAGAAGAGGAAGAAGAAAAAAGTAAACATAAAAATTATGAACAACAAATACATATCTATCAACAAGTGAACCTAAAAATCAAGTGAATTAAAAACCTGAGGGACAGAATAAACTGGTGAATATAATAGAATCAGGGGCATAGAAAGGGAGTGGACTGATAATTCTCAGGGGGAAAGGGGTATGGGGGGTGCAGGAAGAGACTGGACAAAAATCATAAACCTATGGATGAGGACAGTGAGGGGGAGGTAAGGGCAGAGGGTGGGGTGGGAACCGGGTGGAGGGGAGCTATGGGGGAAAAAAGAGGAACAATTGTAATAATCTGAAAAATAAAGCTTTATTAAAATAAAGAAAGAAAGAAAGAAAGAAAGAAAGAAAGAAAGAAAGAAAGAAAGAAATTAAATAAATAAATAAAAGAAAAGAAAAAAAATCTTAAAAAGACAAAAAAGATTTCCTGGAATGTTAATTGCAGGACTCTTTGCCCTCATAACATTCCTGACTTCTGTGGGCATTGCTGCTTCATCCATAGTACAAAATGTTCAAACTTCTCAGTTTGTACAACCGGTCTATACAAAAAAGAATTGATAGCCATGTTGAGATACAATTATCAGCATTAAAGTCTACAGTCTTGTGGATGGGTGATAAAATCCACAGCTTAGAGCAAAGAATATCTTTGTAGTGTCATAATTTTCCCCAGATTTGTGTTACACACCCACCCCGCCCCCTGCCCCGTTCCCTATTGGGAATCAATAAAAAATCACCTTGGTGCTTGAGGTAAAGATAACACAACCCTTGATATTTTAGAATTACAACAGCATATTGTACAATTATCCTAAGCAAACTTATAAACTAATTCCTTAGATGCCTGGCAGAAATTTTAAAAAGACATGAATGAATTTAATCTCTTCCATTGGATCTCCTTACATTTGCCTCTCAGCATAACCACTATTGCTTGTCTCATTTTTATTCTTATGTTTATTTTTAGTCTGCAGATGTGGAATGAAGAGTCTTAAAAGGACTTGAACCCTTCAGGTGGCATGCACTTTTCAACATTTATTAAGAAAAAGAGAAGGGGGAGATGTTGGAAGCTACCCATTGCCTTCCCTATCAGAAAAGTGTAAACAAGGAATGCAGAAGGCTCGTGAACCTTGAGCTCTGGCAAGGGCCAAAGCTATGCACTGATTGTTTAGTTGAGACAATGCTGGCTCAAGCAATTTCCTGACCAAATAGTCTCAAAGTAAATCTTTACTAATATTTACTGACCTTTAAGATAGTCTGTCTGTTACCAGAATTGCCTGCCTAAGGGCCATATGTGTATCTAAAATTGAATAAAAGGCTGTCAGGGCCTGGGCACCAGTGAAGTCCTTGCACTTGCATTGGACTCTCCGCCTGGCCCCCATTATTTCCAAATTATTATTTATTGTCTTGTCTCATTATTTTCCCACAGCCCTTCTGCAGATCCCAAACCCAGAACCAAGTGGGACATGGACTCTCACATCACACTGCTTTTTCACAGCCAGACTGAGTAGGTCAGTGAAGTTGATGATGGTGGGGCACTTTTAAGGGGGACCTTTGGTTTACTTTCAACTTTGGGAGGAGGTTCTTGCTCTGGTGCTGCTTGATTGTATTCTAAGAATTCTTCCTTTTCATACTGTTGGTCTTTTTTCTGACTAGCGGCTTTCCATTGCCTGTCTTTTCTTTAACATTTCCTCAACAGGAATCCCAATTAACCATGAAAATTTTCCTTTGTCCTCTTGGCTATAGCTCTTGCTTTCTTCTCATGTTTTAGCTCAATTCACTTTTTCACTAGTTCTTCTTTTCTCCTTTTTTTTTCTCTAAGGCTTTTTGTCTGAGTTCCTCCACTTTTCTTCTGAGAAAAGCTTGTATGCTGCTGATTGGACACCCTTAACTTTGGGGTCTTTTTGGGGAGGACCCACTGCCAAACTATACCTTTTCAGTATGCTGCTGGCTCCTTGTCCTTTAGAAGCTATCATGAGAATTTCCCTGAAATCCATGTTGACCAAACTGGATAAAATGGGCCAGCTCTCAAAGGGGAATGAAAGCGCATCTTACCAAGTGGCCAGCTGCAGCCAAATGAACTGGCTGGCCGCCTCTTTCCTACCTCTACTCAGCACGACCAATTCCAGCGCTGTCCCAGGCGGTCTGCCTGCCCCCTTCCTCAAGCAGCCCATATCCTTACAAGTCCAATGCTGCATTCCCACCTTTGAAACTTTAAATAAAAGTTTTACATCCACAAGATAAATTAGTAGATTGGTCCTCATTCATTGACATAATCATTCAGTTGAGAATAAGTTACTTTAGTTTAATTGTTAAATCTCAGTTCGGCCTGGCTGGTGTGGCTCAGTGGATTGAGTATTCTCTCAGGCACCAAGAGGCTGCTGGTTTGATTCCTGGTCAGGGCACATGCCAGGGTTGTGGGTTCAATCCCCAGAAAGGGGCATGCAGGAGGCTGCCAATTGAAGTGATATCTCTATCTCATCAATGTTTCAGCCTCTCTCTCCCTTTCCCTTCCTCCCTCTCTGAAAATCAGTATTACCATATATTTTTTAAAATCTTTGTTCAGGAAATGGTGATAGACATGTACTCCCAAAATGTCTGAATACTTGCTTATATGGTGAAGAAACAAAAGTTCATATTGATTTTTTTGCTAACAATCAATAATCTTACTCATTTCATATTTTTTAATTTATTTCAGAGAGAAAGAGAGAGATAACATGCATATAAATACATAGCCTTTAAAACAGTACATGAAATACATAACCAAAGAAAATGTACAATGGCAACAAAACATAAGATGCCTAGGAATGATCTTAACAAAAATGTGCACAATCTGTGTAAATAAAATTTTTAAATGCTACCCAATAACTGACACTTGAACAACTGGACAGTAACATCGTATTCTTGGGTAAAAAACAACAACAAACCATAATGATGTCAACCTCCCAATGTTGATTATAAATTTGTTATGGTTTGATTAAAATATCAGCAAGATTTTTAAGACCAAAACAAGCTCATTTAAGTTCACATGTTCAAATGAAAATCGTAAAAGAAAATTCTGGCCTGGCCAGCATGGCTCAGTAGTTGACCCATGAATAAGGAGGTTACAGTTTGATTCCTGGTCAAGTCACATGTCCTGATTGCTGGCTTGATCTCCCTAGTGAGGAGCATGCAGGAGACAGCTGATCGATGATACTCTCTCATCATTGATGTTTCTCTGTCTCCCTCTCTTTCCTCTCTGAAATTAATAAAAATATTTTTTAAATAAAATTCTGAAAAAAATGAATGAATAAAAGCTACCCAAACAGATAGAATAATGTATCTACACTAATAAAAGTGTAAGATGCAAATTGACCATACCTTTGTGATGCCCACCAGCCAATCAGGAGTGAGTATGCAAATTAACCCAACAAAGATGGCGGGTTAATTTGCAGGCACCAAGCAGCCAGGGGTGGGGTGGGACCCTTGCATCATTGCCATGGCGACGATGCAGGTGTTCTGCACTGCCCCAGCTACTCCGGGCCTCTGGGCAGTGTGGCAAGGCAGAAAGGCGGCTCCAGGCCAGAGCAAAAAGGCAGTTCCAGAGCTAAGGCAGTGCTGGCAGCCAGGGTAAGGAAGGCCCATTCTTGCACGAATCTTCATGCATCAGGCCTCTACTTGTGTTATAATGCTACAGTAATTAAAAAACTTGGATAATGTCCTGTGAATAGATAAACTGATGGAACGGACAACAAAGTCCAGTGATAGACTCAAATACATATGGAAATTTGGTAAAATAAAAATATCTCCTTAGATTAGTGGGAAAATATGCATTATATTAATAGAGTGTTGGAACAACTGAATGGTGAAAAATATTGAACCAAAAATTAACTCATTTTACTCATAACTAATATAAAAACTGAAAGCTACCGAAAACCTAAGGGCACAAAGATATCAAAAGTGAAAGAACAGAAAAAAATATATTAAGCGAATATAAACCAAATAAAAAGTATATAATAACACAGGAGACTTGAAGGCAAAAAGCATTACTATAAATAAAGAGCACTTCATATGAATAATTGCATTTTACCAGGAATATCCAAATTCACAAGCACTTCATAACATGAAATCAAAGTACATAGAAGAGACCTACAAGGGAAACTAGATACATTTGTAATCGTAATAAGTTTAACACACCCTTCTCATTCAGAGACAGAGCATACCTCTTTCAGAACCAATAGCCTCACACAAAGACTTCAGTAAGGATGTAAAACACTTCAACAACCTGAGCAGCAAACTGCATTCAACAATCAGATAACCCACTGTACCCAACAACCTTTCCTGCTGAAAGGCACTAAGGTATTATTCCCAAGTTGCACATGCATACAACTCCTTTGGTTGATTTCTCCCCTTACCCTCACCCTCCCCTGCCTTCCCTCTGAGGTTGGACGGTCTGTTTGATGCTTCTAAGTCTCTGGATTTATTTTTGTTCATCAGTTTATTTTGTTCATTATATTCCACAAATAAGTGAGATCATGTGATATTTATCTTTCCCTGACTGGCTTATTTTGCTCAGCATAATGCTCTCCAGGTCCATTCATTCTATTGTGAATGGTAAGAGTTCTTTCCTTTTTACAGCTACATAGTATTCCATTTTGTAAATGTACCATAGTTTTCTAATCCACTCATCTGTTGATGGGCTGTTAGGTTGTTTCCAAATCTTAGCTATTGTAAATTGTGCTGTTGTGAACATAGGGGTGCATATAATTTTTCTGATTGGTGTTTCTGATTTCTTGGGATATAGTACCAGAAGTGGGATTACTGGGTCAAATGGGAGTTTCATATTTAAGTTTTTTTAGGAAATTCTATACTGTTTTCCACAGTGGCTGCACCAGTCTGCATTCCCACCAGCAGTGCACGAGGGTTCCTTTTACTCCACACCCTTGCCAGCACTTGTCTTTTCTTGATTGGTTGATGATGGGAAAGTTCTTAGTTTTAAAAGTTCTGAAAATACACTCCTAAACAGCATTTAATTCAGCTCTTAGAGATGCTCCACTATAGCCACCCCTTTGTCCTGCTGACCTGCACCGACGTGCTACTCCCAAGATGCACACAAGATGGCAGTGGAGGAGCATTTCAATTATTTTTCAAGTGAACCTGCTGAACTATGAAGCAGGTGTAAACTAACTTCAAAGAATTGAAATTATACACAATATGTTTCTTGTTGTCATTGTAGTTAATCCAGAAATCAAGAACGGAAGTACCTAGAAACTCCTTATATTTAAAAGTTGTCAAATACACTTCTATCCCCAACAATACATCACAATTCAAGTTAGAAAATAAGTTGAACTAAATGATAATACCACATACCAAAATTTATGAAAAAATGTGCACTCATAAATGCACATACTAGGAATAAAAGTTGAAAATTTACATGTTTTGCATCCATATTAAGAACCTAAAATAGTAAATTATATAGAGATAAAACAGAAGAAAGGAAATGTGTGCACGTAGAGATGTCTGAAGGGAGATATACTTAAAATGATAGCAGGTTTTTTTTTAACTCTTGGGGTAGAATTTTGAATTAACTCCATATTTTATTGCTTAAGTAAGCTGCACACAGAAAGCCATTTTCATTTTAGGAAAAATGTTTTAGAGGAAAACATGGGATAATCCTAGATAATAAAGAGATAATATGCAAATTGATCATCACACCCTCACACAAGATGGCCATCCCCATGTGGTCATAAGATGGCTGCCCAATGTGGTCATAAGTTGGCCATGCCCATGTCATCACAAGATGGCCATCTCCATGTGGTCACAAGATGGCCTCACGCATGGGGTCACAAGATGGCCACCCCCATGTGGTCACAAGATGGCTGCCACAAGATGGCCAGAAGGGGAGAGCAGTTGTGGGGGACCGGGCCTGCAGGGGAGGGCAGTTGGGGGTGATCGGGCTGGCAGGCAGAAGCTGTTAGGGGCAATCAGGCAGGTAGGCAGGTGAGCAGTTGGGAGAGCCAGCAGTCTCGGATTGTGCGAGGGATGTCCCAGATTGCAGAGGGTGCAGGCTGGGCTGAGGGACACCTCAACCCCCAGTGCTCGAATTTCATGTACCGGCCCCCTAGTCCTATCCTATATTATAAAAGGCTAATATGAAAATCAACTGAATGGCAGAACGACTGGTCGCTATGATGCGCATTGACCATCAGGGGGCAGATGCTCAACGCAAGAGCTGCCCCCTGGTGGTCCGTGTGCTCCCACAGTGGGAGAGCCCGTCAGCCAGTAGCTGGGCTCACCACTGGCCAGTGCAGCAGTGCTGGCGGGAGCCTCTCCTGCCTCCATAGCAGTGCTAAGGATGTCCAACTTCCAGCTTAGGTCCCTTAGTCGGACATCCCCTAAGTGCTCCTGGACTGCGAGAGGGAGCATGCTGAGCTGAGGGAACCCCCCCGCCCCCATGCATGAATTTCATGCACTGAGCCTCTAGTTTATAGACTGTTGTGATAGCAAAACAAGTTTTTCCTTTGCTCACCAAGGCTACTCTCTTAGACTAAAGAGAATAAAAATTCTTCCTAATTTTTTAGCCCAAAGTGGCTCCTTTCATAATCTGCACCTCTTCCTGTGCAATCCCAGCAGTTCTGAGAAAGGGAAACCCTAAAGCTTGGGGTCCCTGGAATCTACCTGAGCCTGGTTCTAAGATTTACAAGCAATGTTTTTTTTTAATTTATATTTTATTGATTTTTTACAGAGAAGAAGGGAGGGGGATAGAGTTAGAAACATCTATGAGAGAGAAACATCAAGCAGCTGCCTCCTGCACACCCCCTACTGGGGATGTGCCCGCAACCAAGGTACATGCCCTTGACCGGAATCGAACCTGGGACCCTTCGGTCCGCAAGCCGACACTCTATCCACTGAGCCAAACCGGTTAGGGCACAAGCAATGTTCTTTTTAACACAGAACAGATTTCTCAAAGTTTTCATTTTGTAACATGGAAAAAAACCCCCTTTTTTTGGTTAATCCTCAACCTGAGGATATTTTCTCCATTGATCTTTTAGAGAGTGGAAGGGAGGGAGGAGCAGGAAAAAGAGAGAAAAATCAATATGAGGGAGACACATCAATTAGTTGCCTCCTGTACTCATGGGGTATCAAACCTGCAACCCAGGTACATGTCTTTGACTGGGAATCAAACCTGCAACTCTTCCCAGTGCGGGCTGACCCTCTAACCACTGAGCAACACCAGTCAGGCCAAATTCTCCTGTTTTATAGTGTAGTTCATTCATTGCTGACAATCCAAGCCTCAGCACCTTGGCTCTGCCTCCAAAGAGACTGTAAGATGGGACCACGCAGCTCAGGTAAGCAGTACACTCCAGAATTCTGGTGTTCAGCCTGCAGTATATGCTCATGAAAAGTGTTCCCACAGGAAATGCTCACTAATGGCTACCCCGTCTCTCAAATCAGAAAAAATCCTGCTGGTTTTCCTGTATCTGTGACCTGCTGTTTGCCCAGTGTCCCAACACCACTTATTTTAAAAGACACATTTTCACAACTGATCTAAGGAGACATCTTTATCTTACAAAATTTACTGACGGATTTCGGTAACTTACTAAACCTTCTATTCTGTTCAATTAATTCACGTACAAATGAATGTGAAAAACAATGAGGAAACATTTGGTATATAAAACACTTTGGGACATGGTAGAGTGAAGCATAATAGTAATTCCTCCTCTGGAAAACCTGCTATTTGAAATTCTATGATATTTTTAGATAGTCCCTTGCTCTGTAAGTCAACTCTGTCATTTTTAGATGATCTCTTATTCTATAAAATAACTTTGCTTTTTAGCTTAAATAATAGGAAAGATAAACTTAACTGCCTGACCTTCTAGGCTAGCCATCCAACGTAAGGGGCTGAAACAATGATACTGATATGTACTCCCATACCAGGTGTCTGTATAGATATGATATGTACTTAGGGTTACAAGTTGTCTGTATAGATATGACAGGTGTTTGTTAGATATGATATATACTCAAGGTTACAAGCTGTCTGCAAAAAAAAACTTACACAAAGACCTAGAATGATATAAAAAGAGAATACTCCTTCCTGTGATTCTTCAGAATTTGACAGAGGTATTCTGCTCGGAACCTGTGTGAAATAAAGATGACTCCTAACTAATTGACCCATTACGGTGTCTTGTCTAGCTCGCTGATTTATGATCCAACATTTGGAGGCCCCAGCAAGATAAGAGACAGGTGCCTACCGGCACCTGGTCTCAGATGCCTGGATGGACGGCCTTGCCCGGCTGGCTACCAGGCCATGAAGATCTCTAAGGGGAGGTACCACCTGATGAAGTACCAGGGCCCTGGAGACACTTCTTGGTGGTCTTGATAGCCAGACAAGGGACACCTGACATGCCGCTACATTCTTTATGAGTCATCAGAAAGAAAGCCGCATGAGGTGAGTGAATTCAAATTCCACCTGTTGACCTAGCAGCAAGCCTTTGGCCACCTGAGCACTGTTAGCTGTTCACTGGGCCAAGCCCAACCACTAGTGTTCGTCACCACTTCTGGCTTTCCACGTGGCCCCTCCAATTGATGACGTCGACATTTCTGGCCGGTCCCCAGGCCCCAAACCCTTGTCCACTAGAGCAGTTCAGGCTGTCCATGTGGCCCCACCCCTTGATGACGTCACCACTTCCGGCTGGTCCCTGGGCCAAGTCCTTATCCACTTGAGCACTTTTGGCTGTCCACGTGCCCCCGCCCCCTTGATGACGTGAACACTTCCTGCTGGCCCTTGGGCCCCAAATCCTTATCCACCTGAGCACTTCTGGCTATCGAAGTGGCCCCTCCCCCTTGAGGATGGCAGCATTTCTGGCCCAACATCGGGCACCAAGCCCTTATCCACCTGAGCATTTCTGGCTGTCCATGTGGGCCTCTTCCCGTTGATGACATCAGCACTTCAGGCTGGTCACCGAACCTCAAGCCCTTGTCCACCAGAGCATTTCTGGATGCTCACCTGGGCCAGACCATATCCATGGTCACCTCAGCATTTCCGGCTGTCCACCTGGCCCCACCCCATTGATGACATAAACACTTCCTGCTGGTCCATGGACCCCAAGCCCTTATCCACCTGAGCACTTCTGGCTGTCCCAGTGGCCCTTCCCCGTCGTTGACTGTAGCACTTCTGGGCCAACATCGGGCACCAAGCCCTTATCCACCTTAGCGTTTCTGGCTGTCCACGTGGCATCTCCCCCTTGATGACATCAGCACTTCAGGCTGGTCATCGAACCTCAAGCCGATGTTTACCAGAGCAATTCTGGCTGCTCACCTGGGCCAGACCATATCCTTGGTCACCTCAGCACTTCCGGCAGTCAACCTGACCAATCCCCCTTGATGATATGAACACTTTAAACTGGTTACCGGCCCCAACTCTTGTTCATGTGACTATTTCCCAGTTTCCCAGGCCCTTGTTTCCCTCACCAATGAACCACACTGTCTGGCTACTTAGTTACTAAGAAGAGGGGTGACTTCCCAATCTCTAAGTTGGCTTCAGGGCCTAACAACCACAGCCCCAGGTCACCTTGTGCTCACGGATTGCCTCTTCCCTGGTGGGAAGATGGCAAGAAGGGAGCCAGCAGCACTCCTTTAAGACAACCCTGGGTGTCCATGAGGACAGGGATCCCCCATACGGCCCAACATGTGGGCATCTCACCCTGCAGTGACCTGCGACTATGACAGCCCTGCCTATGGGCTTTGAAATCCTGGAGACAGCAGTGTTGAGGCCCCGAAAACCCTTTACAAACTGGCAGCAACGACCTGCCCCCTCCATGGTAACTTAAATTTCGTAGCGAACTGAGGGCCAGCTTTTTGCTTAATTTCTGGGGATCAACCTTCAGTGAGGAAAACTACCTACTCGCTGCCTTCCAGAGTATGGTCCACAGGAAGATGGGGAGTTTCTAACCTCTTGGGATCCTCCAATGAATTCATCAGGCTCTACAAGCATTTACACTTGACCACTTCCAGCTGTTGACCTGGCAGCAAGCCCTGGTCTACCTGAGGATTTCTGGCTGTTCATTGAGAGACGCCCAACCACTCGGCCTCATTACCACTTCTGGCTGTCCAGGTGGCCCCTCCCCTTGATCACGTCAGAAGTCTCAGTCAGTCCCGGGCCACAAAATCTTAACCACCTGAACACTTCGGGCTGTCCACGAGGCCCTTACCCCCTGATGATGTCAGCACTCCCTGCAGGTCCCCACGCCCCAAACCCTTACCCACCTTAGCACTTTGGGCTGACCACGTAGTCCCTCCCCCTTGATGACATCAGCATTTCTGGCCAGTCTGTGGTCCCCAAGCACTTATACACCAGAGCACTTCCGGATGTTCACCTAGGCCACACAATATCCTTGGTCACCTAAGCACTTCTGACTCTCCACCTGGACCCTCCCCATTGAAGATATGAACACTTTAAACTGGTTACCAGGTCCCAACCCTTGTTCATGTGACTATTTCCTGCTTTTTCCCAGGCCCTTGTTCACATTACCAATGAGCGAACCTGGATAGCTACTTAGCTCCTAAGAAGAGGGGTGACTTCCCAATCTCTGGAAGTTGGCTTAAGGGCCTAACACCCACAGCCCAAAGTCAACTTTTGCTCACATACTGCCTCTTCCCCGGTGGGAGGGTGGCCAGCAGGAAGCAGCCAGCAATCCTTAAAGACAACACCTGGCGTCCATGAGGCCAGGGATCCCCCATGCTGCCCAACATGGAGGCGTCTCACCCTAGAGAGAACTGCGACTCTGACAGCACTGCCTATGGGCTTTGAAATCCAGGAAACAGCAGTATTGAGGCCCTGAAAACCCTTTCCAAACTGGGAAAAAAGACCAGCCCCCTCCACGGTAACTTAAATTTGGTGGGGAACTGAGGGACAGCTTTTTGCTTAATTCCTTGGGAACTGTCCTTCTGAGAGGAGAGCTACCTTCTCGCTGCCTTCCAGAGTATGGACCAAGGACGTTCAGCAGTTTCCGACCTCTTGGGATCCTCCTATATATTCTCCTGTCTCTAGAAGCGTTTCCACTTGACCACTTCCAGTTGTTGACCTGGGAGGCAGGCCTTGTCTACCTGAGGATTTCTGATTGTTCATTGGGAAAAGCCCAACCAATCGGCCTCGTTACCACTTCTGGATGTCCACGTGTCCCCTCCCCTTGATGATATCAGCAGTCTCAGCTGGTCTAGGCCCCAAAATCTTAACCACCTGAACACCTCAGGCTGTCCACGTAGCCCCCTGTCTTGATGACGTCAGCACTTCTGGCCGGGTCCAGGGCCCCAATCTCATAACCAACTGACCACTTCAGCCTCTCGATGTGGCCCCTCCCTCTTAGTGACATCAGCACTTCCAGCGTGTCCCTGGGCCCCAAAACCATAATCACCTGAGCACTTAAGCATCTACACGTGGCCCCTCCCCTGTGAGGATGTCAGCACTTCCTGCCTGTCCTTGATCCCCAGCCCTTTATTTACCAGAGTTCTTCTAGCTCTTCACCTGTGCCTGACCATATCCTTGGTCACCTCAGCCCATCTGACTGTCCACCTGGCACCTCCCTATTGAGGATATGAAAACTTTAAACTGGTTACCGGGTCCCAACCCTTGTTCATGTGACTATTTCCCATTTTTCCCCCGGCCGTGGTTCATCTCACCAATGAGCCACACTCCGTGGCGCTTAGCTAAGAAAAACATGGGTGATTTCCCAATCTCTGGAAGTTGGCTTAAGTGCCTAACACCCACAGCCCCAGATAACCTTCTGCTCACAAACTGCCTATTTCCCAGTGGGATGGTGGCCAGCAGTGCACCACCCCTTGATGACCTCAGCAGTCTCAGCTGGTCCTAGGCCCCAAAATCTTAAACACCTGGACACTTCGAGCTGTCCGCGTGGCTCCTCCCTCTTGTTGACGTCACCACTTCCGGCCGGTACCTTGGCCCCAATCCCATAAACGCCTGACCACTTCAGCCTCGCGATGTGGCCCGTCCCCCTTAATGATGTTAGCACTTCTGGCTTGTCCCCGGGCCCCAAACCTATAACCACCTGAGCACTTCAGCCTCTACACGTGGCCCCTCCCCCATGAGGACGTTAGCACTTCCAGCCTGTCCCTGATCCCCAGCCATTTATTTAGCAGAGCTCTTCTGGCTGTTCACCTGGGTCTGAACATATCCTTGGTCACCTCAGCCCTTCTGACTGTCCAACTGGCACATCCCCATTGAGGATATGAACACTTTAAACTGGTTACCGGGTCCCAACCCTTCGTCATGTGACTATATACCGTTGTTCCCCCGGCCCTGGATCACCTCACCAATGAGCCACACCGTCGGGCGCTTAGCTCATAAGAACAAGGGTGATTTCCCAATCTCTGGAAGTGGGCTTAAGGGCCTAACACCCACAGCCCCAGGTAACCTTGTGCTCACAGACTGCCTCTTTACCGGTGGGATGGTGGCCAGCAGTGTGCCCCCAGCACTCCTTTAAGACAACCCTGGTGCCAGGGCCAGCCTGACAGGTTGAACCGAGCTGAGGTAGGGAGGTGGGAATTGAGAAAAGAAAGAAAGACAGGAAAGCGGGATCTGGAGGACTACAGGTCATTGAGAGACTGCAGCAAGTTTATTAACTGCGTAATGCTTTTTATACATAAAACACTGAATAGGAGGTCTGTCGAGAGGAATGTATTCTTTGTTCCTCTTAATCTCTAAGGGAGAGACAGAGCAGAAGGACAAATTCTCAGTACAGCAAATCTCAGTAAATAGTTACAGACTTCTTGGTAAGCTATGAAAGGTTACTCTCATTCTACTGATAACCACCATCCAAACAAGCCTGGGAAAACTGTGTGGGTAGGGGACAGCCTTGCTAGTCCCCTCAGGTGCAAGGACCTTGTCAGCCTACACCTGGTCTCCAACAGATTCCCCTTCTTTGTTTTTTAGGCGGAGTTCATGTAGTCTTATTTGTAGGGATCTGATGCTAGATCCGATGGTTCGGAAGCAAACTGGAAGCAAACAGACAATAGTTGATATCTGGACAAATGGTGGCAATGTAGGTCCGACAATAGTTGATATCTGGACAAATGGTGGCAATGTAGGTCCGACCCTCTCTGGTTTGGTCCTGGGTAACCTGCAGCGATGTGCAGCTGCTGACTGCTAGCATGGCAAGGCGTCGTCAGCATCTTCTATTGTTATGCCCAGATTTCGTGATTCCCAAAGACCACAAGGGAGCCGAGTCCGATGCAAAAGCAAAGAGCCTTTTAATCGAGCTAGCTCGAGCTCAGTCCCACACACACACACACACACACACACCGGCGCAGCGGCGAGGTGAAGAGAGAGAGAGCGTCAGCCCCCAAACGCGCTGATTTATAGGGGGCCTGGGAGAGGTAGGAGGGGTGAGGTAGTGTGGTCTCTGCTGATTGGTCGGGATCAGGTTGCACATGGGGCAGGGTGCGGCTTACCTTCCCCTTGCATTTCTATTGGCTAATCCAAAAGTGTGGGTTGGGCTCTTGAAGAGGTTCTAGGGCAGGAACCTGACTCCACGAGGTGGAGGACATAGAACAAAAGGAACATGGAGTCTCCCCGCCCTTTCATTCCCCCCTTGTCTTGAAACTTACAGGCCCAATCATGGGTCGGTTTGTATTTCTACTGGACAACATTCCTGGGTCACGAGGGTACACCACCCCAAATTCCCTGTACTGATAAAATCGGAGTCCCCAAGTCTTCCTTCCCCCTCCAGCATCAGGCAGGTCGAGCACGCTGTAGCTTGAGCTTGAGCGGGTTGCATTGATCTCGATCGATGCTCCATTTGGTGACGAAGTCTTCCTGGATCACAGATGGGTCCGCTGACCGGATGTGAGTGTGATGGACCCAGGTTGCGACGCCGTCTACCTTGAGAGCGGTGGGGGTCGTCAGCACCACGACATAGGGACCCTTCCATCGTGGCTCAAGGGTCTCCCGGCGGTGTCTCTTGACATAGACCCAGTCCCCGGGCTTATGCTGATGAGGAGTCGGGGCTGGGCCGGTCTCGTAGATAGCGCGGAGGCGTGGCCAAATGTCTTCGTGCTCCCTCTGGAGCCCTCTCAAGGAAAGAAACAGTTCTTGACTTTCAAATTCTGTAAGAAATTCGGCTTTAAGGTTAGGGATAATAGGGGGTGGCCGACCAAACATGATCTCATAAGGAGTAAAACCCAGGGTGTAGGGAGAGTTCCTAACCCAGTAAAGGGCATATGGAAGGAGAGCCACCCAGTCCCCGCCAGTCTCCATGGTCAATTTGGTAAGGGTCTCTTTTAGAGTTCTATTCATCCTTTCTACTTGCCCTGAGCTTTGGGGCCTATAAGCACAATGCAATTTCCAATTTGCCCCAATGGCCTTGGCCACTGCCTGCGTTACCTGCGAGACAAAAGCTGGTCCATTGTCTGACCTTATCTCAGCGGGAAAACCATACCTGGGCAAGATGTCTTCTAGCAGCTTCTTAGCTACCGTCTGAGCTGTTTCATGCTTAGTTGGATATGCTTCTACCCATCTGGAGAAGGTATCTACAAATACTAAAAGATATTTATAGCCATACTTTCCTGGTTTAACCTCAGTGAAGTCGACCTCCCATTGTGCCCCAGGCTTGGTTCCTCGAACCCTGGTTCCTTTTTCACTCGGCCGGATTCTCGCATTTGTGAGTTGACAGGTCTTGCAAGCAGATACAACCTGCTCTATTTTAAGGTCCTGCTGGTGGATCTTAATTCTGGCGTGTCGGATTAAGTCCTTTAATTTACGTGCCCCCAGGTGAGTGGACCGGTGCATGTGTTTTATCATGGAGACTCCAAGCTGGTCTGGCAGTATGAGTTCCCCTTGTGGTGTATACCACCACCCCTTCTCCTCCTTTGCTTGGGGAAGCTTCCTAATACGCTGTAACTCCTCCAGGGAATATCCTGGATGAACTGGCAGAACTGGGTCTCCTGGGTCTGGGAGCTGTAAGGCCATGGTGGGGATCAGAGAAATGGCTACTGCCTTGGCCTCCTGGTCAGCCCTGCGGTTTCCTCTTGCCACTGGGTTATCAGCCTTCTGGTGTCCTTGGCAGTGTATGATGGCCAGTTTGGCAGGGAGCCATAAGGCTGAGAGTAAGTCGAGTATCTCCTGTTTATTCTTTATAGTCCGCCCCTCTGCTGTTAGTAGCCCTCTCTCTTGGTAGATTGCCCCATGAACATGAGCAGTGGCGAATGCATACCGGCTGTCTGTGTAGATGTTGAGCCGCTTTCCAGCTCCCAGTGTCAGGGCCTTGGTGAGGGCCACAAGCTCTGCTCTCTGGGCTGACGTCCCGGGGGGTAGAGCCTCTGCCCATACAGTGTCCGTTTCAGTGACTACAGCTGCACCCGCATACCTGCTCCCGTCCCGTACGAAGCTGCTTCCATCGGTGAACCAGGTGACGTCTGCATCTGGAAGGGGCTGGTCAGTCAGGTCCTTCCGGAGCCCATGCACTTGCTCTAGGATTCCTGCACAATCATGTAGGGGAGCATCTAGGTCTGGGTCGGGCAGCAAGGTGGCAGGGTTGAGGGCCGCACTGGGATGAAACCGTACTCTGGGAGGGTTGAGAAGGAGACTCTGATAGTGGGTTATACGTGCATTGCTCATCCATCTATCAGGAGGCTGCTTCAGGACTCCCTCAATGGCATGTGGGGTGGTGATCCAGACTTCCTGCCCCAGGGTCAGTTTGTCAGCGTCTTTGACTAAAAGCGCCGTTGCCGCAATAATCCTTAGGCACGGTGGCCAGCCGGCAGCTACAGGGTCTAACTTCTTGGACAAATAAGCCACCGGGCGGCTCCAGGGGCCTAGGGTCTGAGTTAGGACCCCTTTCGCTATTCCTTTGTGTTCATCTACAAAGAGATGGAAGGGCTTCGTGATGTCTGGCAGGCCCAGGGCCGGAGCACTTAGGAGGGCTTTCTTTAACTGCTTAAAGGCTGCCTTCTCTCTTTCAGTCCATTCAAAGGCCTTTCCCTCCTTGGTTGCCTCGTATAGGGGCCTGGCAATCTCTGCGAAACCCGGTATCCAGAGGCGGCAGTAGCCAGCCGATCCTAGGAATTCCCTTACTTCACTTCGGGAGGTGGGGGATGGGATTTTCAAAACAGTCTCTTTTCTGGCATCCGACAGCCGCCGCTGTCCACCCTCCAGGATGTATCCCAGGTAACTCACCCTTTCTTTGCATATCTGAGCCTTCTTTGCAGAAGCCCGGTATCCAAGGGCCCCCAAGGAGGCCAGCAGGTCTCTTGTCCCCTCCTTGCAGTCCTCAGCTGTGTCTGCTGCAATCAGGATATCGTCCACATACTGAAGGAGAGTGAGGTTGGGGTGTGCTCTCCGGTACTCACCCAGGTCCTCATGCAGGGCCTCATCGAAGATGGTGGGCGAGTTCTTGAACCCCTGAGGCAACCGAGTCCACATCAGTTGTCCACTGTAACCCTCTTCCGGGTCATGCCATTCGAAAGCAAACAGGAATTGACTACGGGGAGCGAGCGGCAAACTGAAAAAGGCATCCTTCAAATCTAACACAGTATACCAGACACGGGAGGGTGCCAGAGAGCTTAAGAGAGTGTATGGGTTGGGGACCGTTGGATGTATGTCCATAACTCTTTTATTTACTTCTCGGAGGTCCTGTACCGGCCGGTAGTCATTCGTGTGGGGCTTCTTGATTGGCAGGAGGGGGGTGTTCCAGGCAGACTGGCAGGGGACCAGCACCCCTAGGCCCCTCAGTCTCCGAATGTGTGGCTGAATTCCCTTCCGGGCTTCCTGAGGTATGGGGTACTGTTTGATTCTCACAGGGCCTTCCCCTGGTTTTAACTCTACCAGGATTGGGGCCCTGTGGGCGGCGAGCCCCACTCCCCCTGTCTCCGCCCAAGCCGTGGGGAACTCCTGCAGCCATTCGTCTGTGCTGCCCTCTATTGGAGAGGCTTTTTGGTGAAGCCGGTACTCATCCTCCAGCCTTATGGTCAGGACCTGAATGGGGTGGCCCTTGCCATCAGTAACCTGAGGCCCCCCTTGTCTGAAAGTTATCTGAGCTCCAATCTTAGTGAGCAAGTCTCGTCCTAACAGTGGGTAGGGGCATTCTGGAATTACCATAAAAGAGTGGGATACCCAGCCCGTCCCTAAATCCACCGTTCTTCGGGTAGTCCATGAATACTGGCTCATACCAGTTGCCCCTTGTACCCAAGACTTCTTATTTGTTAATTTTCCTTGAGGCGTACAGAGGACCGAGTGTTGCGCTCCGGTGTCAACAAGGAAGTCAATGGGGGTCCCCTCCACTTTAAGAGTTACCCTGGGCTCGGGGAGGGGATCCGAACCCCGACTCCCCTAGTCACTCAGTTCATCTAGCTCCAGGACCTTCACTCGATCTGCTTCGCCTCCCTTTTTGCTGGCCCTTCTCGGGCACTCTTGTTTCCAGTGCCCTATCTCCCTACAGTAAGCACACTGATCTTTCTGCAGCTTCCGCCTCCCACCCCGGGCGGTCCCCTTACCGTCCTCCTGGTTGCCGGCGAGTTGGCGGAGACGGCGGTTCCGTTCCTCGGAAGAGTCCGCGGTGGTGGCGAGCAGGATCTTAGCTAGGTCTCGGGTTTGTTTGCTGCTCGCAGCCGCCGCAGCGTGAGCCTGCCTTTCTTCCGGGGGCTCCCTGTTATTATACACCTTCTCGGCTACCTCCAGTAGGTCCTTTAAACTCTTCTCCCCCAGCCTATCTACTTTTTGCAGTTTCTTTTTAATATCCGCAGCCGATTGGTTTACAAAGCTTATGATCACAGCTGCCTTGTTTTCAGGAGCTTCTGGATTCATGGGGGTGTAGGTGCGGTATGCCTCCATGATCCGTTCTAAAAAGACAGCTGGAGACTCATCCCTTTCCTGCTGAACACTCCCTACCTTGACCAAATTAGTTGGCTTTCTAGCAGCCATTCGGAGACCCCCCATTAGAGTCTGGCGGTAGACCCGGAGCCTCTCCTTACCTTCTGCCGTGTTGAAATCCCATTCAGGCCTAGTTAAGGGAAAAGAGACATCTATCTGGACCGGGTTGGTTGTTGGGTTCCCGTCCACGCCTGGAACCACTTTCCGGGCCTCATTGAGGATTCTTTCCCTCTCCTCAGTTGTGAACAGGACCTGTAAAAGCTGTTGGCAGTCATCCCACGTGGGCTGGTGGGTGAAAAGGACAGAATCTAACAGATCAATAAGCCCTGCTGGCTTCTCAGAGAACTTAGGATTCTGAGCCTTCCAGTTGTAAAGGTCACTAGTGGCAAAAGGCCAATAGTGATGGAGTTGATTGCCATCCGCATCTGGGGGCCCCGCGGCTCGTAAAGGTAGGGCTTTAATAGTGGAGTCAGGGGCTGTGACAGACAGTTCCCTCTGAGCCCTTTGTCTAGTAAGAGGCGGGCTTCCCACTGGAACCGCAGCTGCTTCCGGAACTCCGCCCCCAGACGCTCCCGGAACTCCGCCCCCAGACGCTCCCCTTTGCTTGGGAGCATCGCCCCCCTGTGAACTTCTAGGGGGCTGATATGAGGGAGGAAAGATTAGTTCCTCTTCAGTTCCCCCCTGAAAGACAGGGTAGAGGGGAGCTGAAGGCGGGATGAGGTCCTTCTTCTTCACCTTCTCCGTTTCCTGCAAAGCAAGTATGGGTTTCAGCTCCAGGGAGCGCGGGGACAGAAAGGGCTTAAGCCAGGAGGGTGGATCTTCCACGAGGTCCTGCCAAGTAATAATGTAAGGGAGTTGATCAGGATGTCCCTTCTTGGGCTGAGAGATGATGTCCCTCACCCGGTGGATGGTGGGGAGGTCGAAGGTCCCCTCCGGCGGCCACCCAACACTAAAAGTCGGCCATTCCCTAGAACAAAAAGTTTGCCACCGGCCCTTCCGGACCTCTACACTGAGGTTGCTAGCTCTTCCCTTAACCTCTTTGAAATGATCAACCATAATGCTTAAAGGAGTGGTTTGAGTCTGTCCCATGATGTCCGTCAACAGAGTCCACAAAACAAAACAGAAAAACACAGACACAGACAAACAAAGGGCCCTTTAGACAAGCTTTCCAATGCGAATCGTTGGAACAAAAACTGACAAAACCGAAAGTGCGGACGATGGCCTCACGCCGATCGGTGGGAGCGACCCACCTCGTCCCAGAGGTTTGAGGGGAATACTCGTCCCTCCTGAAGGAGGATCAGGACGTCTCCCGATTCCTCCCGCCCGTGGTCCTCCGGTGCGTCCACCTAGACCGCTTCGGGCACTACCAGAGATTCAGAAATGAGCTCACACAAAAAAGAGACAAGGAACAGACAGATACCTACCGTGGCCAGTCAGACTGTCCGGATCGGGGGTCCCTTGAGGTTCTTGGGGATCCCGGACGAGCCCCCAAATGTTATGCCCAGATTTCATGATTCCCAAAGACCACGAGGGAGCCGAGTCCGATGCAAAAGCAAAGAGCCTTTTAATCGAGCTAGCTCGAGCTCAGTCCCACACACACACACACACACACACACACCGGCGCAGCGGCGAGGTGGAGAGAGAGAGAGCGTCAGCCCCCAAACGCGCTGATTTATAGGGGGCCTGGGAGAGGTAGGAGGGGTGAGGTAGTGTGGTCTCTGCTGATTGGTCGGGATCAGGTTGCACATGGGGCAGGGTGCGGCTTACCTTCCCCTTGCATTTCTATTGGCTAATCCAAAAGTGTGGGTTGGGCTCTTGAAGAGGTTCTAGGCAGGAACCTGACTCCACGAGGTGGAGAACATAGAACAAAAGGAACATGGAGTCTCCCCGCCCTTTCACTATCTCTGGACTGTTTCTCCTCTTGTCTTCGTGGTTGCAGTAGACCTGTCAATTCCTCTCTGTTGTAGGAATCTACATGGTCTTGAAGTTGTTTTCTGAAAATATACAAACATATTCTCGACCAAAAGTTAATAAAGGAATCTTTTCTATAAATTTTACTTGGGATTCTTTTTATTTTTGCCCAAACAATTTTCCTTTGGCCTGTTTTGACACCATGTATGCTTTTCATTGGTGTCTTGCTGTTAGCATTACAAATGAAAACTAATTTTTTAAAGTAAAAATTTTCTAGATGTAATTTACTTACAGGATATTTTTCCTTATATGATATTCTTCCACTATCCCCCCCCACTTTTTTTATTAATGGAGGGTTTTTGTTACTTTAAATTCTGTCTTAAAATTTTGCTATTGAATTTTAAGAAATATTTTGCCCTCCTTAGAGGCTAAAACCTTTATAACATTTAAAATATAGTTATTAATTTTTATTTGATAAGGCTTTCTATGTAATTTCAAGTATATTAGATCTGTTAAATTTAAAATTTTCCTTTAAGAAGAGAGAATATATTTCTTTTATTACTCCGGGCCCATGGAGGTTTCTAAGAATTATCTCTGTTAAAACCTTGAAATTTTAACATGGAAAAAAACTATCAAATATATATCTATATCTATATATGATTTAAAGATTATAATACCTTTTATAATTATTTTAAGATATTAATTAGATTTTAAACTAGTTTTTGTATAGAAAAATTTTGGTTGGGATTTCAGAATTAATCCTCTTTTTTAATTAGACTAATAAGTAACTTATTTTAAATTCCTAATTATTTTTAGAGAAAACATCATCTTTTATTTTCTTAATAATTTTTTATACTTTAGATATTTAATTACTATAACTATATAATTTCTCCTAATTTAATTTGCACTTTGAACTTTTAAAGCTGGTAAATTAAACAGTAGTTCCTAGATTAATAACACTTTTATTTTCTCAATCAATTAATAGCTTTAATTCTGTCCTCTAGGTTTTTTATGAGGAAATAAACTCAGATTATTAAACAAGTTTTTATCTTTTGATTAGCAGGCCTAGCCTAGCAGCTTGACCTTTTAAAACAGCTATGATTTTTCTTTGCCTGGGGAAATTGAGTAGCAAGCCTGCAAGTATTCAAATGCAAAAATTGTCCTTAAAGAACTACTGGCAGGAACTGGTCTACCTGTCCTGCCTGGGGGAAGGGCGTCTACCCTTCCTCTATTTACAAAAGGTATAGCCAGCCTTCACCTGGGCTATTTAGATTTTTATAATTAATATATTATCTATATTTTAACAATTTCTTTGAGATTCTAGAGTTAATTATAATTATTTTAAAGTATTTACTATGGATAAATTCTATAACAGAGACAAATTTACTTATTTTCTTGTAGCCTTACAAGTTAACTTTTTAACAAGGTTTATTAGCATTTTAAAAACTCTTTATTATGGAAATGCCAATCCTGCTGCTAGAACCTAGCCTGTGTCTTCTCCTTTTGGTTCCTTTATGCCATCTTTACTTTTTCATGGCGAGAAAGGAAATTTTAAATTAGTATACTGGGAGAGTGGGCTTCTATATTGGCTCTCCACATGTCTCCCTTCCTCCACATCCTGCTTACTTCGGGAGAAGTTTTAGTAACAGATCTGGCCGAATTTCTTTGCATGCTTAAAAGACAGACAGATCTTAAATTTCTTCTTTCTTTTTCGCTTTCTGAAGTAATAACTAATACCCAATTTGGCCAAGATTTGTATTTCCCTCTGAGTTCTTCTATAATTTTTAAATGAAACCTTAAGTAATCTTATTACGGGAGAGCAGATAGCTCTGCCCTCTCCTGCCACCTTTGAATTTCTCTGTACCAGAGGCGGTTTTAGCAGTGGAGTTTCACTTATTACAGATTTTAAATTCCAAATACAAACTAAGATTTTAATTTGAATAAGAAACCACATTATTTTATGATCGCATAGTCTTCAACATTTGCCTATAAAGGGCATTTTCCCTAGACTCTAGCTGTCCCATGCTTTACTCCCGACTATCAAAAAATTGCTCCTCCATTACCTTAACCAGTGCACTTTTTATCCAGAGGAGTTCCTCACCCTCTGCTTCCCAAGTCCTCAGGTCCGTGTTCAGGCGCCAATTGCCAGGGCCAGCCTGACAGGTTGAACCGAGCTGAGGTAGGGAGGTGGGAATTGAGAAAAGAAAGAAAGACAGGAAAGCGGGATCTGGAGGACTACAGGTCATCGAGAGACTGCAGCAAGTTTATTAACTGCGTAATGCTTTTTATACATAAAACACTGAATAGGAGGTCTGTCGAGAGGAATGTATTCTTTGTTCCTCTTAATCTCTAAGGGAGAGACAGAGCAGAAGGACAAATTCTCAGTACAGCAAATCTCAGTAAATAGTTACAGACTTCTTGGTAAGCTATGAAAGGTTGCTCTCGTTCTACTGATAACCACCATCCAAACAAGCCTGGGAAAACTGTGTGGGTAGGGGACAGCCTTGCTAGTCCCCTCAGGTGCAAGGACCCTGTCAGATACACCCGGTCTCCAACACCCTGGGTGTCCATGAGGTGGGATCCCCCATGCTCCCCAACCTGTGGGCATCACAGGCTGCAGTGACCTGCGACTGTAACAGCCCTGCATATGGGCTTTGAAATCCGGGAAACAGCTGTGCTGAGGCCCTGAAAACCGTTTCCAAACTGGGAGCAAAGACCTGACCCCTCCATGATCTCTCAAATTTTGTAGCGAACTTAGGGCCAGCTTTTTGCTTAATTCCTGGGGATCTGTCCTTCCATGAGGACAGGTACATTCTCGCTGCCTTCCAGAGTATAAACCACAGGAAGTTGGGATTTTCCGACCTCTTGGGATCCTCCAATGCATTCACCAGGCTCCACCAGCCTTTACAATTGACCACCTCCAGCTGTTGACCTGGCAGGAAGCCCTGGTCTACCTGAGAATTTCTGGCTGTTCTCTGGGACAAGCCCAACCACTAGGCCTTGTTACCACTTCTGGCTGTCTACGTGTCAGCACCCCATGATGCCATCACCAGTCTCAGCTGATCCTAAGCCCCAAAATCTTAACCACCTCGGGCTGTCCACGTGGCCCCCCCCCCTTGATGACATCAGCACTTCTGGCCGGTACCCTGGCCAGAATCCCATAACCACCTGACCACTTCAGCCTCTCCATGTGTCCCCTCCACTTAGAGATGTCAGCACTTCTGGCGGGTTTCCGAGCCCCAAACCCATAACCACCTGAGCACTTCAGCCTCTACACGTGGCCCCACCCACAGGAGGACATTAGCATTTCATACCTGTCCCTGATCACCAGCCCTTTATTTAACATAGGTCTTCCATCTGTTCACCTGTGCCTGACAATATCCTTGGTCACCTCAGCCCTTCAGACTGTCTACATGGCACCTCCCCATTGAGGATATGCAGACTTTAAAGTGGTTACCGGGTCCCATCCCTTATTCATGTGAGTATTTCCCGTTGTTCCCCTGGACCTGGTTCACCTAACCAATGAGCCTCACTGGCTTGCACTTAGCTTATAAGAACAGGGGTGATTTCCCAATCTCTGGAAGTTGGCTAAGGGCCTAACACCCACAGCCCCAGGTAACCTTCTGTTCACAGACTGCCTCTTTCCCGGTAGGATTGTAGCCAGCAGTGCGCCCGCAGCACTCCTTCAAAACAACCCTGGGTGTCCATGTGGCCGGGATCCCTAATGCTCCCCAATATGTGGGCATCACACCCTGCAGTGACCTGTGACTCTGACAGCACTGCATATGGGCTTTGAAATCCGGGAAACAGGAGTGTTGAGGTCCTGAAAACCCTTTCCAAACTAAGAGAAAAACAAGGCCCCTACACGGTCACTTAAATTTCGTACCTAACTGAGGGCCAGCTTTTTGCTTAATTCCTGGGGAACTGTCCTTCCTTGAGGAGAGCTACCTTCTTGCTGCCTTCCAGAGTATGGACGACAGGACATTCGGAATTTTCCGACCTCTTGGCATCCTCCAATGTATTCTCCTGGCGCTACAAGCCTTTACACTTGACCACTTCCAGTGGTTGACCTGGGAGGCAGCTCTGGTCTACCTGAGAATTTCTGGTTGTTCACTCTTCAAGCCCAACCAATCGGCCTTGTTACCACTTCTTGCTATCCATGTGGCCCCACCCCCTGATGACGTCTGCAGTCTCAGCTGGTCCTAGGCCTCAAAATCTTAACCACCTGGACACCTCGGGCTGTCCACGTGTCCCCTCCCCCTTGATGACGGCAGCACTTCCGGCCAGTACCCGGACCCCAATCCCATAACCACCTGACCACTTCAGCCCCTCGATGTGGCCCCTCCCTTTAGTGATAACAGCACTTCTAGCGGGTTTCCGAGCCCCAAACCCATAACAACCGGAGCACTTCAGTCTCTACACGTGGCCCCTCCCCGGTGAGGACATCAGCACTTTCTGCCTGTCCCGGATCCCCAGCCCTTTATTTACCAGAGCTCTTCCGGCTGTTCACCTGGGCCTGACCATTTCCTTGGTCACAGCAGCCCTTCTGACTGTCCATCTGGCACCCCCCAGCCCATTGCGGATAGGAACACTTTAAACAGGTTACCGGGTCCCAACCCTTGGTCATGTGACTATTTCCTGTTGCTCCCCCAGCCCAGGTTCACCTCACCAATGAGCCACACTGGCTGGCGCTTAGCTCATAAGATCAGGGGTCATTTCCCAATCTCTGGAAGTGGGCTTAAGGGGCTAACAACCACAGCCCCAGGTAATATTCTGCTCACAGACTGCCTCTTTCCCGGTAGGATGGTGGCCAGCAGTGTGCCCCCAGCACTCCTATAAGACAACACTGGGTGTCCATGAGGCACGGATCCATAATGCTCCCCAACATGGGTGCATCACAACCTGCAGTGACCTGCGACTCTGACAGCCCTGCATATGGGCTTTGAAATCTGAAAAACAGCAGTGTTGAGGTCATGAAAACCCTTTCCAAACTAAGAGAAAAACCAGACCCCTACACGGTCACCTAAATTTCATACCTAACTGAGGGCCAGCTTTTTGCTTAATTCCTGGGGAACTGTACTTCCGTGAGGAGAGCTACCTTCTCGCTGCCTTCCAGAGTATAGACCACAGGACGTTCGGCAGTTTCCGACCTCTTGGGATCCTCCAATGTATTCTCCTGGCTCTAAAAGCCTTTACACTGACCACTTCCATTGGCTGACCTGGGAGGCAGATCTGGTCTACCTGAGAATTTCTGGTTGTTCACCGGAAAAGCCCAACCAATTGGCCTCGTTACCACTTCTGGCTCGCCACGATTCCACAACCATTGATGACGTCAGAACTCTCAGCTGATCCTGGGCAAAAACACCTTAACCACCTGAACACCTCGGGCTGTCCACGTGACTACCCCGTTGATGACATCAGAATTTCCGGCTGGTACGCGGGCCCCAATACCGGAACCACTTGACAACTATAGCCTCTCGATGTGGCCTCTCCCCCTTAGAGATGTCAGCATTTCCGGCGTGTCCCCGGGCCCAAAATCCATAACCACCTGAGCAATTCGCCTCTACACGTGGCCCCTCCCCCGTGAGGTCGTCAGCACTTTCTGCCTGTCCCTGATCCCCAGTGCTTTATTTATCAGAGCTCTTCCGGCTGTTCACCTGGGCCTGACCATATCCTTGGTCACCTCAGCCCTTCTGAATGTCCACTTGGCACCTCGCTATTGCGAATAGGAACACTTTAAACTGGTTACAGGGTCTTAACCCTTGGTCATGTGACTATATCCCATTGTTCCCCAAGCCCTGGTTCACCTCACCAATGAGCCACACTGGCTGGCGCTTAGCTCATAAGAAAGGGGTGATTTCGCAATCTCTGGAAGTGGGCTTAAGGGCCTAACACCCACAGCCCCAGGTAACCTTCTGCTCACAGACTGCCTCTTTTCCTGTGGGATGGCTGCCTGCAGTGCACCCTCAGCACTCCTCTCAGACAACCCTGGGTGTCCATGAGGCCGGGATCCCCCATCCTCCCCAATATGGGGGCATGTCACCCTGCAGTGACCTGCGACTCTGACAGCCCTGCATATGCGCTTTGAAATCCTCAAAATAGTAGTGTTGAGTCCCTGAAAACCCTTTCCAAACTGGAAGAAGAGAAAAGCCCCCTCCATGGTCACGTATATTTCGTGGTGATCTGAGAGCTAGCTTTTCTCTTAATTCCTGGGGAACTGTCCTTCCATGAGGAGAGCTACCTTCTCGCTGCCTTCGAAAGTATGGACCACAGGACTTTCGGCAGTTTCAGACCTCTTGGGATCCTCCAATGTATTCTCCTGGCTATACAAGCCTTTACACTTGACCACTTTCAGTTGTTGACCTGGGAGGAAGACCTGGTCTACCAGAGGATTTCTGGTTGTTCACTGGGACAAGCCCAACCGATCGGCCTGGTTACCACTTCTGGCTATCCATGTGGCCACACCCCCTGATGACGTCTGCAATCTCAGCTGGTCCTAGGCCTCAAAATCTTAACACCTGAACTCCTCGGGCTGTCCACGTGTCCCCTCCCCCTTGATTACGGCAGCACTTACAGCCGATACCTGGGCCCCTATCCCCAAACCACATGACCACTATAGCCTCTCTATGTGGCCTGTCACCCTTAGTGATGTCATCACTTCTGGCGGGTTTCCGGGTCCCAAACCCATAAGGACCTGAGCACTTCAGCCTCTACACGTGGCCCCTTTCCCATGAGAACGTCAGCATTTCTCCCTGTCCCTGATGCCCAGCCCTTTATTTACCAGAGGTCTTCCGGCTGTTCACCTGGGCCTGACCATATCCTTGGTCGCCTCAGCCCTTCTGACTGTCCACCTGGCACGTCCCCATTGAGGATATGAATCACTTTAAACTGGTTACCGTGTCCCAACCCTTGGTCATGTGACTATTTCCCGTTGAACCCAGAGCCCTGGTTCACCTCACCAATGAGCCACACTGGCTGGCGCTTAGCTCATAAGAAAGGGATGATTTCCCAATCTCTGGAAGTGGGCTTAAGGGCCTAACATGCACAGCCCAGTTAACCTGCTCACAAACTGCCTCTTTCCCGATGGGATGGTTGCCAGCAGTGCGCCCCCAGCACTCTTTTAAGACAACCCTGGGTGTCCATGAGGCCGGGATTCCCCATGCTCCCCAACATTGGGGCATCTCACCCTGCAGTGTCCTGCGACTCTGACAGCCCTGCATATGGTCTTTGAAATCTTGGAAACAGCAGTGTTGAGGTCCTGAAAAGCCTTTCCAAACTAAGAGAAAAACCAGCCCCCTACACGATCACTTAAATTTCGGACCTAACTGAGGGTCAGCTTTTTGCTTAATTCCTGGGGAACTGTTCTTCCGTGAGGAGAGCTAAGTTCTCACTGCCTTCCAGAGTATGGACAACAGGACGTTCGGCAGTTTCCGACCTCTTGGGATTCTCCAATGTATTCTCCTGGCTCTAAAAGCCTTTACACTTGCCACTTCCAGTGATTGACCTGGGAGGCAGATCTGGTCTACCTGAGAATTTCTGGTTGTTCACTGGTACTAGCCCAACCAATCGGCCTCGTTACCACTTCTGGCTGCCCATGATTCCCCACCCCTTGAGGACGTCAGAACTCTCAGCTGATCCTAGGCCCGAAAACCTTAACCACCTGAACACCTCAGGCTCTCCACGTGACCACCCCCCGTGATGACGTCAGAATTTCTGGCCTGTACGAGGGCCCCAATCCCACAACCACTTGACCACTATAGCCTCTCGATGTGACCCCGCCTCCTTAGTGATGTCAGCACTTCCGGCGGGTCACCGACCCCCAAAACCATAACCACCTGAACACTTCAGCCTCTCGATGTGGCCCCTCCCCCTTAGAAACATCAGCGCTTCCTGCGTGTCCCCGGGACCCAAACCCATAATCACCTGAGAACTTCAGGCTCTATGCGTGGCCCCTCCCCCATGAGGACGTCAGAACTTCCTGCCTGTCCCTGATCCCCAGCCCTTTATTTACCAGAGCTCTTCCAGCTGTTCACCTGGGCCTGACCATATCGTTGGTCGCCTCAGCCCTTCTGACTGTTCACCGTGCACGTCCCCATTGAGGATATGAACACTTTAAACTGGTTACCGTGTCCCAACCCTTATTTATGTGACTATTTCCAGTTGTTCCCCCCGCCTTGTTCACCTCACCAATGAGCCACACTGGCTGGCGCTTAGCTCATAATAACAGGGGTGATTTCCCAATCTCTCGAATTTGGCTTAAGGGCCTAAGACCCAAAGCCCCAGGTAACCTTCTGCTCACAGATTGCCTCTTTCCCAGTGGGATGGTGAACAGCAGTGTGCCCCCAGTACTCCTTTAAGACAACCCTGGGTGCCCATGTGGCCGGGATCCCCCATGCTACCCAACATGGGGGCATCTCACCCTGCAGTGACTGCGACTCTGACAGTCCAGCATATGGGCTTTGAAATCCGGGAAACAGCAGTGTTGAGGCCCAGAAAACCCTTTCCAAACTGGGAGAAAAGACCAGCCCCCTCCACGGTCACTTCAATTTCGTGGCAAACTGAGGGCCAGATTTTTGCTTAATTCCTGGGGAACTGTCTTTCCATGAGGAGAGCTACCTTATCACTGCCTTCCAGATTATGGGTGACAGGACGTTCGAAGTTTCCTTCCTCTTGGGATCCTCCAAAATATTCTTCTGACTCTACAAGCCTTTACACTTGACCACTTCCAGTTGTTGACCTGGGAGGCAGCCCTGGTCTACCTGAGGATTTCTCGTTGTTCACTGGGACAAGTCCAACCAATAGGCCTCGTTACCACTTCTGGCTGGCTACGTGTACACAGCCGTTGATCACGTCAGCAGTCTCAGCTGGTCCTAGACCCCAAAATCTTAACCACCTGAACACCTCGGGCTGTCCACGTGGCCCCTCCCTCTTAATGCTGTCAGCACTTGCGGCCAGTACCCGGACCCCAATCACATAACCACCTGAAAACTTCAGCCTCTAAACATGGCCGCTCCCTGTTGAGGACGTCAGAACTTCCTGCTGTCCCTAATTCCCATCCCTTTATTTACCAGAGCTCTTCCAGCTGTTCACCTGGGCCTGACCATATCCTTGGTCGCCTCAGCCCTTCTGAGTGTCCACCTGGCACCTCCCCATTGCGGAAAGGAACACTTTAAGCCGGTTACCGGGTCCCAACCCTTGGTCATGTGAGTATTTCCCGTTGAACCCAGAGCCCTGGTTCACCTCACCAATGAGCAACACTGGCTGGCCCTTAGCTCATAAGAAAGGGGTGATTTCCCAATCTCTGGAAGTTGGCTTAAGGGCCTAACACCCACAGCCCCAGGTATCCTTCTGCTCACAGACTGCCTCTTTCCCGGTGGGATGGTGGCCAGCAGTGCGCCCCCAGCACTCCTTTAAGACAACCCTGGGTGTCCATGAGGCCGGGATTCCCCATGCTCTCCAACATGGGGGCATCTCACCCTGCAGTGTCCTGCGACTCTGACAGCCCTGCATATGGGCTTGAAATCCGGTAAACAGCAGTGTTGAGGCCCTGAAAACCCTTTCCAAACTGGGAGAAAGACCAGCCCCCTCCATGGTCACTTAAATTTCATAGCTAACTGAGGGCCAGCTTTTTCCTTAATTCCTAGGGAACTGTCTTATTGTGAGAAGCCCACCTTCTCGCTGCCTTCCAGAGTATGGACCGCAGGAAGTTTGGGCATTTTCTGACCTCTTGGGATCCTGCCATGTATTCTCCTGGCTATACAAGCCTTTACACTTGACCACTTCCAGTTGTTTACCTGGGAGGCAGACCTGGTCTACCTGAGGATTTCTGGTTGTTCACTGGGACAAGCCCAACCAATTGGCCTGGTCACCACTTCTGTCTATCCAAGAGTCCCCACCCCTTGATGACCTCAGCAGTCTCAGCTGATTGAGGCACCAAAATCTTAACCACCTGAAAACCTCGGCTGTCCACGTGTCACCCACTTGATGATGTCAGCACTTCTGGCCCTTACCCGGGCCTGAATCCCATAACCACCTGACCACTTCAGCCCCTCGATTTGGTCCCGCCCCCTTAGTGACATCAGCACTTCCGGCGTGTCCTTGGGCCTCAAACCTATAATCACCTGAGCACTTCAGCCTCTACACGTTGCCCCTTCCACTGTGAGGACGTCAGCACTTCCTGCCTATCCCTGATCCCCAGCCCTTTATTTACCAGAGCTCTTCCGGCTGCTCTACTGGGCCTGACCATATCCTTGTTCACCTCAGCCCTTCATACTATCCACCTGGCACCTCCCCATTGAGAATATGAACAATTTAAACTTGTTACCGGGTCCCAACTCTTGCTCATGTGACTATTTCCTGTTATTCCACCAACCCTGGTTCACCTCACCAATGAGCCACGCTGGCTGGCGCTTAGCTCATAAAAACAGGGGTGATTTCCCAATCTCTGGAATTTGGCTTAAGGGCCTAACACCCAAAGCCCCAGGTAACCTCCTGCTCACAGACTGCCTCTTTCCCAGTGGGATAGTGGCCAGCAGTGTGTCCCCAGCACTCCTTAAAGACAACCCTGGGTGTCCATGAGGCTGCAATCCCCCATGCTCCCCAACATGAGGGCATCTCACCGTGCAGTGACCTGGGACTCTGACAGCCCTGAATATGGGCTTTGAAATCCGGGAAACAGCAGTGTTCAGGCCCTGAAAACCCATTCCAAACTGGGAGAAAAGACCAGCCCCCTCCACGATCACTTAAATTTGGTGGCGATCTGATGGCCAGATTTTTGCTTAATTCCTGGGGTACTGTCCTTCTGAGAGGAGAGCTACCTTTTCGCTGCCTTCCAGAGTATGGACCACAGGACGTTCGGCACATTCCGACCTCTTGGGATCCTCCAATGTATTCTCCTGGGTCTACAAGCCTTTCCACTTGACCACTTCCAGTTGTTGACCTGGGAGGCAGCCCCGGTCTACCTGAGAATTTCTGGTTGCTCCTGGGACAAGCCCTACTAATGGGCCTCATTACCACTTTTGACTGTCCACATGTCCCCACCCCTTGATGAAGTCAGCAGTCTCAGCTGATCCTAGGCCCCACAATCTTAACCACCTGAAAACCTCGGGCTGTTTCCGTGGCTCCCCCTCCAATGATGACGTTAGCACTTACGGCGGGTGCCCGGCTCCAGTCCCATAACCACCTGACCACTCCAGCCTCTCGATGTGGCTCCTCCCCCTTAGTGACCTCAGTACTTCTTCGTGTCCCCAGGCCCCGAACCCATAACCACCTGAGCACTTCAGCCTCCACACTTGGCCCCTCCACCGTTAGGGCGTTAGCACTTCCTTCCTTTCGCTGATCCTCAGCATTTATTTACCAGAGCTCTTGCAGCTGTTCACCTGGGCTTGACCATATCGTTGGTCACCTCAGCCCTTCTCACTGTCCACCTGGCACATCCCCATTTAGGATATGAACACTTTAAACTGTTTACTGTGTCCCAACCCGTGTTCATGTGACTATTTCCCGTTGTTCCCCCGGCCCTGGTTCACCTCACCAATGAGCAACACTGGCTGGCGCTTAGCACATAAGAACAAGGGTGATTTCCCAATCTCTGGAAGTTGGGTTAAGGGCCTAACACCCACAGCCCCAGGTAAACTTCTGCTCACAGACTGCCTCTTTCCCGGTGGGATGGTGGCCTGCAATGTGCCCCCAGCACTCCTTTAAGACAACCCTGGGTGTCCATGAGGCCGGGATCTCCGATCCTACTCAACATGGGGGAATCTCACCCTGCAGTGACCTGTGACTCTGACAACACTGTGGGCTTTTAAATCTGGGAAACAGCAGTGTTGAAGACCTGAAATCCCTTTTGAAAGTGGGAGGAAAGACCTGAGTCCTCGATGGTCACATAAATTTCTTACCCAACTGACGGCCAACTTTTTGCTTAATTCCTGGGGTACTGTCCTTCCGTAAGGACAGGTACCTTTTCCCTGCATTGCATAGTATAAACCTTAGGAAGTTCGGCAGTTTCCGACCTCTTGGGATACTCCAATGCATTCTCCTGGCTGTACCTGCCTTTACACTTGACCACTTCCAGCTGTTGACCTGAGAGGAAGTCCTGGACTACCTGAGGATTTCTGGTTGTTCACTAGGATAAGCCCCAACAATCGGCCTCCTTACCCTTTCTGGCTGTCCACGTTGCCCCTTCCCCTTGATGACATCAGCACTTCCCACGGGTCCCCGGGCCCCAAACACATAATCACCTGAGCTCTTCAGCCTCTACACGTGGCCCCTCCCCCGTGATGACGTCAGCACTTCCTCCAGGTCCCCGGTCCCCAAGCATTTATCCATCTGATCACTTCCGGCTGTTCACCTGTGCCTGACCATATCCTTTGTCACCTCCGCACTTCGGAGTGTCCACCTAGCGCCTTCCCATAGATGATATGATCACTTTAAACTGGTTACCGGGTCCCAACCCTTGTTCATGTGCCTATTTCCCACTGTTCCTGAGGCCCTTTTTGGCCATACCAATGAACCACACTGACTGGCGCTTAGCTCATAAGAACAGGGGTGATTTCCCAATCTCTGGAAGTTGGATTAAGGGCCTAACACCCACAGCCCCAGGTAAACTTGTGCTCAAAGACTGCCTCTTTCCCGGTGGGATGGTGGCCAGCAGTGCGCCCCCGCCACTCCTTTCAGACAACCCTGTGTGTCCATGAGGCCGGGATTTTTCTTGCTCCCCAACATGGGGGCATCTCACCCTGCATTGTCCTGCGACTTTGACAGCCCTGCTTATGGGCTTTGAAATCCCAGAAACAGCAGTGTTGAGGCCCTGAAAACCCTTTCCAAATTGGTAGAAAAGACCTGACCCCTTTATGGTCATTTAAATTTCAAAGCGAACTGAGGGCCAGGTTTTTGCTTAATTTCTGGGGAACTGTCCTTCCGTGAGGATAGCTACCTTCACGCTGCCTTCCAGAGTATGGACCACTGGACATTCGGCAGTTTCCGACCTCTTGGGATTCTCCAATGTATTCGCCTGGCTCTACAAGACTTCACACTTGACCACTACCAGTTGTTGACCTGGGAGGCAGCCCTGGTTTATCTGAGGATTTCTGGCTGTTTACTGGGACAAGCCCAACCACTGGGCCTCATTACCACTTCTGGGTAACTAGGTGGCCCCTCCCCCTTGATGCACTTCAGGAGGCTCCCGGCGCCACAAACCCATAACCACCTGAGCACTTCATCCTCTGTATGTGGCCTCTCTCCATTGATGAGGTCAGCACTTCCTGCTGGTCCCCGGTCCCCAAGACTTTAACCACCAGAGCACTCCCAGCTGTTCACCTGAAGCTGACTATATCCTTGGTCACCTCAGCCCTTCTGACTGTCCAGCTGGCACCTCCCAGTTGATTATATGAACACTTTAAAGTGGTTACCGGGTCCCAACCCTTGTTCATGTGACTATTTCCCCCTATACCCAAGTACCCTGTTCGCCTCACCAATGAGTCACACTGGATGGCACTTAGCTCTTTAGAAGAGGGGTGATTTCCAAATCTCTGGAGTAGGATTAAGTTACTAACAACCAAAGCCCAGGTAAACTTCTGCTCACAGACTGACTCTTTCCCAGTGGGATGGTGGCCAGCAGCGTGACCCCAGCACTCCTTTAAGAAAACCCTGGGTGTCCGTGAGGCCTGGGATCCACCATTCTCCCCAACACGGGGGCATCTCACCCTGCAGTGACCTGCGACTCTGACAGCCCTGCATATGGCCTTTGAAATGCAGGAAACAGCAGTGTCGAGGCCCTGAAAACGCCTTCCAAAGTGGAGGCAAAGACCTGAACCTCCATGGTCACATACATTTCTTAGCGATCTGAGGGCCAGCTTCTTGCTTAATTTCTGGGTTACTGTCCTTCCGTGAGGACAGGTACCTGCTCGCTGCCTTCCAGAGTATAAACCACAGGAAATTGGGGAGTTTCCGACCTCTTGGGATCCTCCAATGCATTCACCAGGCTCCACCAGCCTTTACAATTGACCACTTCCAGCTGTTGACCTTGCAGGAAGTCCTGGTCTACCTGAGGATTTCTGGCGGTTCTCTGGGACAAGCCCAACCAGTAGGCCTCGTTACCACTTCTAGATGTCCACGTGGCCCCTCCCCCTTGATGATGTCAACACTTCCAGAGGGTCCCAGGGCCCCAAACACAAAACCACCTAAGCACTTTTGCTTCTACACGAGGCCCCTCCCCTGTGGTAACGTGAGCACTTCCTGCCGGTCCCTGATCCCCAACCCTTTATTCACCAGAGCACTTCCAGCTGTTCACCTGGGCCTGACCATATCCTTGGTCACCTCAGCCCTTCTGACTGTCCACCTGGTACCTCCCCACTGATTATATGAACACTTTAAACTGGTTACCGGGTCCCAACCTTTGTTCATGTGACTATTTCCCCCTGTACCTCAGGCCCTTGTACGCCTCACCAAAGAGCCACACTGGTTGGCTTTTAGCTCCTAAGAACAGGGGTGATTTCCCAATCTCTGGAGTTGGCTTATGTGCCTAACACTGCAAGCCCCAGGTAACCTTGTGCTCACAGACTCCCTCATTCCCGGTGGGATTGTGGCCAACAGTGCGCCCCCAGCACTCCTTTAATACAACCCTGCCAAAACCGGTTTGGCTCAGTGGATAGAGCATCAGTCTGTGGACTGAAAGGTCCCAGGTTCGATTCTGGTCAAGGGCATGTACCTTGGTTGCGGGCACATCCCCAGTAGGGGGTGTGCAGGAGGCAGCTGATTGATGTTTCTCTCTCAGCGATGTTTCTAGCTCTCTATCCCTCTCCCTTCCTCTCTGTAAAAACTCAATAAAATATATTTAAAAAAAAAAAAAAAGAAAGAAAGACAACCCTGCTTGTTCATGAGGCCAGAGATCCCCATCCTCCCCAACACGGGGGCATCTTACCCTTCAGTTACCTGCGAATCTGACAGCCTTGCATATGGGTTTTGAAATCCGGGAAACAGCAGTGTTAAGGCCCTGAAAACCCTTTCCAAACTGGGAGCAAAGACCTGACCCTTCCATGGTCACTTAAATTTCGTAGCGAACTGAGGGCCAGCTTTTTGCTTAATTCCTGGGGAACTGTCCTTCCGTGAGTACAGGCACCTTCTTGCTGCCTTCCAGAGTATAAACCACAGGAAGTTGGGGAGTTTCTGACCACTTGGGATCCTCCAATGCATTCACCTGGTTCCACCTGCCTTTACAATTGACCATTTCCAGCTGTTGACCTGACAGGAAGCCCTGGTCTACCTGAGGATTTCTGTCTGTTCTCTGGGACAAGCCCAACCAGATGGCCTCGTTACTACTTCTGGCTGTCCACGTGGCCCTTCCCCTTGATGACGTAGGCAGTCTCATCTGTTCCTAAGCCCCAAAATCCTAACCACCAAAACACTTCAGGCTTTCCACGTGGCCCCTACTTCTTGATGACGTCAGAATTTCTGGCCGATCCCCAGGACCCAAACCCATAATTTCCTGAACACCTCAGTGTCTACACGTGGCCCCTCCCCATGATGATGTCAGCACTTCCGGCTGTTCCCGGTCCCCAACCCCTTATCCACCAGACCACTTCCCCTCTGCACCTGGGCCAGACCATATCCTTGGTCACCTCAGCACTTGTGACTGTCCACCTGGCGCCTCCTCATTGATGATATGAACACTTTAAACTGGTTACCATTTACCAACCCTTGTTCATGTGCCTATTTCCCGCTATTCCCCAGGCCCTTGTTCGCCGCACCAATAGGCCACACTGGCTGGCTTCTTTGCTCCTAAGAAGAGGGGTGATTTCACAATCTCTGCAAGTTGGCTTACGTGCTTAACACCAACAGCTTAAGGTAACCTTCTGTTCACAGACTGCTCCTTCCCGGTGGGATGGTGGCCAGCAGTGCACACTCCGCTCTCTTTTAAGACAACCCTGGGTGTCCATGAAGCCTGGGGTCCCCCACACTCACCAACATGGGGGCATCTCACCCTGCAGTGACCTGCCACTCTTACAGCCCTGCATATGGGTTTTGAAATCCAGGAAACAGCAGTGTTGAGGCCCTGAAAACCCTTTCCAAACTGAGAGAAAAGACCTGCCCCCTCCATGGTCTCTTAAAATTCATAGCGAACTGAGGGACAGCTTTTTGCTTAATTCCCGGGGAAGTGTCCTTCTGTGAGAACAGGTACCTTCTCGCAGCCTTCCAGAGTATAAACCACAGGAAGTTGGGGAGTTTCCGACCTTTGGGATCCTCCAATGCATTCCTCTGGCTCTTCCAGCGTTTACACTAGACCATTTCCAGTTGTTGACTTGGGAGGAAGCCCTGGACTACCTGAGAATTTCTGGCTGTTCACTGGGATAACCTAAACCACTTGGCCTCGTTTCCACTTCTGGATGTCCACGTGTTCCCACCCCTTGATGACGTCAGCAGTCTCAGCAGGTCCTAGGCCCCAAAATCTTAACCACTTGAACACCTAGTGCTCTCCACGTGGCCCCTCCCCCTTATGAAGTGAGCACTTCCAGCCGGACCCCGGACCCAAAACCCATAACCACATGCGCACTTTAGCCTATACTGGTGGCCCTCCCCCGTGATTATGTTAGCACTTCTGGTCTGTCCCTGGTCCCAAAGCCATTATCCACCAGAGCACTTCCGGTTGTTCACCTGGGCCAGACCATATCCTTGGTCACCTCAGCACTTGTGACTGTCCACCTGGCACCTCTCCATTGATGATATGAACACTTTAAACTGGTTACCGGGTCCCATCCCTTGTTCATGTGACTATTTCCGGCTGTTCCCCAGGCCCTTGTTTGCCTCACCAATGAGCCACACTGGGTGGCTACTTAGCTCTTAAGAAGAGGGGTGATTTCCCAAACTCTGGAAGTTGGCTTAAGGGCCTAACACCCACAGCCACAGGTAACATTCTGCTCACAGACTGCCTCTTTCCCGGTGGGATGGTGGCCAGCAATACGCCCCCAGCCCTCCTTTAAAACAACCCTGGGTGTCCATGAGGTCAGGATTCCCCATGCTCCACAACATGGGGGCATCTCACCTCGAAGTGACCTGCGACTGTGACAGCACTGCATATGGGCTTTGAAATCCGGGAAACAGCAGTGTTGAGGCCCTGAAAACCCTTTCCAAACTGGGAGAAAAGACCTGCCCCCTCCATGGTCTCTTAAATATCTTAGCGAACTGAGGGCCAGCTTATTCTTTAATTCCTGGGGAACTGTCCTTCCGTGAGGAGAGCTACCTTCTCGCTGCCTTCCAGACTATGGAACACAGGACGTTCAGCAGTTTCCGACCTGTTGCGATCCTCCAATGCATTATCCTTGCTCTACCAGCTTTTACACTTGACCACTTCCAGCTGTTAAACTGACAGCAAGCCCTGGTCTACATGAGGATTTTTGATTGTTCACTGGGAGAAGCCCAACCACTTGGCCTCATTACCACTTCTGGCTGTCCACGTGGCGCCTTCCCTTGCTGAGGTCAGCAGTCTCAGCTGGTCCTAAGCCCCAAAATCCTAACCACCTGAACACCTAGGGCTGTCCAGGTGGCCCCTCCCCCTTGATGACGTCAGCACTTCTGGTGTTTCCCGGGGCCCCAAACCCATAACCACCTGAGCACTTCAGCCTCTACACATGGCCCCTCCACTGTGAGGACGTCAGGACTTCCTGCCGGTACCCGGTCCCCAAGCCCTTATCCACCAGAGCACTTGCCGCTGTTCACCTGGGCCAGACCATATCCTTGGTCACCTCAGCACTTGTGACTGTCCACCTTGAGCCTCCCCATTGATGATATGAACACTTTTAACTGGTTACCCGGTCTCAACCTTTGTTCATGTGACTATCTCCCACTGTTCCCCAGGCCCTTGTTCCCCTCACCAAGGCGCCACACTGGCTGGCTACTTAGCTCCTAAGAAGAGGGGTGATTTCAAATCTCTGGAAGTTGGCTTAAGGGCCGAACACCCACAGCCCCAGGTAATCTTCTGTTCACAGACTGCCTCTTCCCCGGTGGAATAGTGGTCAGCAGTGCGCCCCCAGGGCTCCTTTAAGACAACCCTGGGTTTCCATGAGGCCAGGGATCCCCCATGCTCCCCAACATGGGGGTATCTCACCCTGCAGTGATCTGTGACACTGACAGCCCTGCATATGGGCTTTGAAATCTGGGAAATAGCAGTGTTGAGGCCCTGAAAACCCTTTACAAACTGGCAGCAATGACCTGCCCACTCCATGGTCACTTAAATTTCGTAGCGAAATGATGGCCATCTTTTTGCTTAATCCCTGGGGAACTGTCCTTCCGTGAGGAGAGCTACATTCTGGCTGCCTTCCAAAGTATGGACCACAGGAAGTTTGGCAGTTTCCGACCTCTTGGGATCCTCCAATGCATTCTCCTGTCTCTGCCAGCCTTTACACTTTACCACTTCCAGCTGTTGACCTCGCAGCAAGCCCTGGTCTACTGAGGATTTCTGGCTGTTTACTGGGACTAACCCAACCACTTGGTCTGGTTACCACTTCGGGCTGTCCACGTGGCCCCTCCCCCTTTGTGACATCAGCACTTCCGGCGCGTCCCCTGCCCCAAACCCATAAACACCTGAGCACTTCAGCCTCTACATGTGGCCCCTCCCCCGTGATGACATCAGCACTTTCTGCCATTCCCTGGTCCCCAAGTGAAGCATCCATCTTATATTAATAGTGCTATTTGAAATTTTAACCCTGCTATTTGGCCTCTGTAAATTCTTACTTGCTAAAACTACTCCCAGTTCAGAGAGGCCATTAAACCTTCCCCGGACAAGGTTATCAGTGCTGGCGCCATGCCAGGCCTCTGGTTGAGGTCTCAAGGCCCCAGCACATACGGGCTCTGTAAGAACTTTCCAAAGGGGCCAGAAACACCTCATATTTGGGAGACAAAGAAGGTAAAAACATATAAATAAGGAAAATTCCTGCATGTTGGGGCCCAGAATTTGAGAGACATTTTTCTTCTGGACCCGCGCGTAATAAATGTAACTCCATCTCTCTAAGTATTGCTTTGTTCTTCTTCGGTTTTCTGTAACGTTATTGGTTCCCTGACCCGAGGAATAACTGTGCTTGGCCTTTTGGCCTCCGGTGAATGGGCCGGGTTTGGGGCCCGGGGAGCCGGATAGGCCTCCGGGAGGTGCCGCTCTGCTGATTTGGCAGAATTGAACCGGGGGACTCCTGGCTCTCCCGGACCTCAGCCCAGGACCCGGCCGGCATCTGGAGAGAGTGGACCGACACTTCTGGACCTGTGGACAGAATCTGTAAGGTAGGGGCCCTGTCAGTTCAGCCCAGTCCAAGTGAGTGGAATGGGGAGCTTGATCATCTCCCTGGAAGCCATACTGCTTTCTCAGGCAAATTAATCAGGAGTCAGGAATCAGGTGACTGTTTAAACTCTGGGTAAATATCTGGTAGAAGTCAAAAACTCAGACTAGCTAGTATATAAATGTGGGACTCTGGAGGTGAATGAATTCAGATTAGATTAAGGAATTATGAGTTCACTCTGCTGTTTGTTTGTGTGGGACTAGCCAATTTGCTACCGAGAAGGAGGACTGGATGCAGTCTTAACTCTTCCGGAAGGTCTTCACCAAGACGTTGGTTGAGAATTCCTTTCTGGACCATGGGTGCCGGGAGTGCCCCCATGCCCATCTGGGGAGTTGGACATTGTTTTGTTTATCTGCTCAGTTCTAGTTTGGGCTAGTCTACTGAGAGAGTGTGAGTATGGATGTTTGTCTGTCTTGGCATAATTATCTGCTCATTAACTGGTCTGTGTGAAGCAAAAGCTACTTTGATTTATTCTGCATTTCTGTTGATTCATCTGGCTAAAATATTTTTATTTATTAAAGGCTGAACCTGTAATGGTCTACAAAAGTCTTAAGCAGCGCTGCTGAGTTATTTTTCTCAGAGATGTTTGCTCTCTATCACAGTGGGAGGGAATCACCACACTTAGCTAATAAAAATTTCTCTCTAATTTTGTATAAGTAAGGGTTTCAAATTGCTCTGATTTGTGAATTTGCTGTATTAAATTAAAATTTTAAAGTCCTAGGGTTAATTTAAAGGTATAAATTTATGACATTTCAAAGAACAAAGAACTTTTATTTATGGCTTTCTTACCTCTTTTGGTGATCAGAGACTTCCAGGGGCAGGGCTTACAGCTCCGCAGGGCGGAGAGATTTACAGGCCCTGTCCCTGCCTGTGACATAACAATCCAACGTGAGCCACCTGTGGTGGAACTAAGGCTGAAGTTATTATTAACTATCTATGGACCCCAGGTTCTAATAGCATCTGTAACTGGATTAAAGATCTTTTCTTTCAGGAGGCCTTCCAGGCTTTCAGTTCACAAGAAATCTCCCTACACACCCTTATCTTCCTCCTCCCTATCTTTCCAGGCTGACTAAGAGTCATTTTTCTCCACAGGTCGGACCTCAGCCTTCGAAAGGGAGGACTACTACAGCGGTAGTCTGTAGTTTTCTCTGAAACCCCCACTGTTTCTATTTCTCCCCTCTGTAGGAATTGTCTTCCTCTGACTCACAATTGGGAAGAGAGACAAGCAACTGGACAGGGGGATGGGACGGAGGAGGGGGCGTTGTCGGCAGTTAATTATGAAGCAGGGAGAGATAGGATTTTGCTGATTTTACTGGCTGCAGACCGCTCTGGTGGCGTAGGGGTCTGGTCCAGGTGTCTTATCAGAACTTCACTAGATTCAAGGTCGCAAGTTTTCTGCAAGCATAATTAATCTAGCTGCCCTGGTGATTTAAAACTGGTTGCTAGGCAGACTCATCCCCCAAGAGCCAGATGAAAGAAGGGGGTGAGGGGGGTTGGATGCCTGAGCTGCCTGCAGTGGCCCTGGAAGAAGCCTCAGGAGTAAGAAAAGCGGGGGACAGCAGACATTTACCTGACACTAGAGCTACCCCGCTGCTGCCCAGTGAGTAATGAGCATTTTACAACAAGCAATACAAGACTTAGGCCTTTGGCTTGCTGGCTGCAGTGGTTAAACCAGAAGCCAGTGACTGCTACTAGCCTTCCTGCAGCCCCAGGAATAGAGCAGCAGGCCTGCGATCTGTAAAAGCAGCAGATAGAGCTAGTGAAAGCTCCCTGTTTGCAAATGTACTGAAAGGGTTCAGTACCTGTTGCTGCTGGAAGAGGAGGGGCTGAGAGCCCTTTCCAGTGCACTCCTTTGGGAGAGGCCTGGTCGCTGCTCTGCCACAAAGGGGACTGGCAGGAAGACAAGGGGTCTAATACCCAAGCCACTGCCACAGAAGCGTTTTGCAATATGCAAAGCTATTTCTAAGTGCAACTCTGGCTGGTTTGGACTGGCAGCTAAAAGTCAAAGAGCAAAGGAAAGGCATTCTCCCTGGACCGGGGAGACTTCAGGACTTTGAGATTCTCCAAGAGAGAAGGAGTCTGACTGAGCGATGGCAGAGACCCTGTTGGGTCAGAAGGACCTAAGGCCACATGTTAAAATTATAAATTACGGCTTTCTAGGCAGATGTCCAAGCCCAGATATGTAGGGGTTAAGCTGCCTGTTTACAGCAAAACAACTTTCTCCCGTGCCGGAATAAAATTTAGGGAAATTAGACAGGCTGTGTTTGTGGCTAGAAAGGAGAACTGGCCACCATGCACAGCCCTGAGAGTGACCTGCAGAAAGCTGTATAATAGATTTAGATGATAACTGCGACTTCATGGACACGACTCCAAAAAAACGAGGACAATTTTGCTTTGTGTAGGAAGGTCAAGAATAGACCTTAGTCACCTCCATAAGATATTTGTATAGCCCTACCATATGTCATATATGGTAGCAGAAGATTTGGCTACCTAAGGTGGCCACAGTGCCAACGTTACTGTCTTGCAGGCCTGTGTGACCATGCCCACGTCAGGGGTGGCACAAACCTCAACTTTAGGAAACTGGGGAAGGCCTGTTTGGAACAGAGGGAAGTAGTGAGTACCAGCCCTTTGTTACAGGAATTACAGACCCCATGAGGTCCTGTGACATATGAGACCCTGTAAAGCAATAAAGCTCCCTTAGTCCTTTCTCAGAGGGTATGTCACCCCTCCCAGAGACCATATGAAATTTTAAGGACAAGTTAAGTAGGGGGAACCCTACTACAAGGATAGCTATAATTGTCTACTTGAATATAGACACATTTTGAATTTCTCCTTGTCATTAGAAGACAATTATATTGCTCTGAAGAATCCATAGAAAGGACTGACAAGGAAAATCAGAAGATCTTAAAGCAGGTCAGTATATTTTTCTCCTTATATAATTCCTCTGAAATTTGGCAATGCTTAATAAATCATGGCAATACATTTCTCTGCATAAATTCAATAAGACCGGTTTCTAATAGTGGTTTCATTGACTGGAAACTTTGACTGTAGTGTCATGTTTTAAAGAGCCCTGTCTGAACTCTGAAGACTTGAAGCCAATAAGAGTGCCAAGGAAAAGCCTGCTATCCTGCTTGGGTGCCCTAAAAATGGCTGGCGCTGGAGAGTCAGGCCCATGCCCTACCACCATTGGTGGTTGGTCAGAGTAGAAGGGGAGCAAAAAGGACGACTCTGCGTCCCTGCGGAACCCCACACACTCTAGGCTGAGACGAGTAGGAGGGCTACTGAGATGGGCCTTAAAACCTAGGGTGTGGGCCCAGGTGGAGTCGCTGCAGTTGAGGGATTCACCTAACTCAGCAGATACTACAGGCAGGCCAGATGGCAGCTGGATGGCTTTGCTTCCTGGCCCTATGGGGCACAATAAGATTCATTCATGAAATTTCGGCAAAGGTAGTCAGTTACCATTCTTTCTTTTTTATTATTATTCTTTTTAAATTAAGATATGTGTACATATCTTACCATTGCCCCCCCCACCCCACTCCCATACATGCCCTCACCCCCAATGTTTTGCATCCGTTGGTTACTCTTATATGCATGCATATAAGTCCTTCAGTTGATCTCTTATTTCCCCCACCTCTCCCTAAACTTCCCACTGTAATTTGACAGTCTGTTTGATGCTTTACTGCCTCTGTATCTATCTTTTGTTCATCAGTTTATAATGTTTTTCATTATCCCCAAATGAGTGAGATCATGTGGTATTTTTCTTTCATTGACTGGCTTATTTTACTTAGCATAATGTTCTCTAATTCCATCCAGGTGCCTACAAATGGTAGTAATTCCTTCTTTTTTATGGCAGCATAGTATTCCATTGTGTAGATGTACCATAGTTTTCTAATCCAGACATCTGCTGATGGGCACCTAGGCTGTTTCCAAATCTTAGCTATTGTAAATTGTGCTGCTATGAACATAGCGGTGCATATATCCTTTCTGATTGGTGTTTCTAGTTTCTTAGGATATATTCCTAGTTGGGGTATTACTGGGTCAAATGGGAGTTCCATTTTCAGTTTTTTGAGGAAACTCCATACTGTTCTCCACAGTGGCTGCACCAGTCTGCATTCCCACCAGCAGTGCACGAGGGTTCCTTTTTCTCCGCATCCTCACCAACACTTGTCGTTTGTTGATTTGTTGATGATAGCCATTCTGAGAGGTGTGAGATGGTATCGCATTATCGTTTTGATTTGCATCTCTCGGATAATTAGTGACTTTGAGCATGTTTTCATGTGTCTCTTGGCCTTCCTTCTGTCTTCTTTCGAAAAGATTCTATTTAGGTCCATTGCCCATTTTTTTTATTGGATCATTTATCTTCCTTTTATTAAGTTGTATAAGCTGCCTGTAGATGTTGGAGATTAAACCTTTTTCAGTGATAACATTTGCAAATATGTTCTCCCATACAGTGTGCTATCTTGTTGTTTTGTTGATGGTTTCTTTTGCTGTGCAAAAGCTTTTTATTTTAATGTAGTCTCATTTGTTTATTTTCTCTTTGGCTTCCATTGCCCTAGGGGCAGTATCAGTGAAAAAGTTCTTTTGGCATATGTCTGAGATTTTGCTGCCTGTGGATTCCTCTAGTATTTTTATGGTTTCCCGTCTTATGTTTAAGTCCTGTATCCATTTTGAGTTTATTTTTGTGTATGGTGTAAGTTGGTGATCTAGTTTCCTTTTTTTGCATGTATCTGTCCAATTTTCCCAACACGATTTATTGAAGAGACTGTCTTGACTCCATTGTATGCTCATGCCTCCTTTGTCAAATATTAATTGTGCATATTGGTTTGGGTCGATATCTGGATTCTCTATTCTATTCCATTGATCTATATGTCTGTTCTTGTGCCAGTACCAGGCTGTTTTGAGGACAGTGGCTTTGTAATACAGCTTGAAATCTGGTATTGAGATACCTCCTACTTTATTCTTCTTTCTCAGGATTGCTGTGGCTATTCGGGGTCTTTTTTTATTCCAGATGAATTTTTGGAGAGTTCTTTCTGGGTCTGTGAAATATGCCATTGGTATTTTAATGGGGAGTGCATTGAATCTATAGATTGCTTTGGGTAGTAAGGACATTTTAATGATGTTGATTCTACCAATCCATGAACATGGTATGTTCTTCCATCTGTTTACATTTTCCTCTATCTCTTTTTTCAGTGTCCTGTAGTTTTCCGCGTATAGGTGTTTTACCTCCTTGGTTAAGTTTATTCCTAAGTATCTTAATGTTTTTGGTGCGATGGAAAATGGGATTGCTTTTTTAGTCTCTCTTTCTGTAAGTTCACTGTTGGTGTATAGAAATGCCATAGATTTCTTGGCGTTAATTTTGTATCCTGCTACCTTGCCGAATTCATTTATTAAGTCTCTTAGTTTTTTGATAGAGTCTTTCGGGTTTTTTATGTACAATATCATGTCATCTGCAAATAAGGACAGCTTTACTTCTTCTTTTCCAATTTGGATGCCTTTTATTTCTTCTTCTTGTCTAATTGCAATGGCTAATACTTCCAGTACTATGTCAAACAGGAGTGGTGAGAGTGGGCATCCCTGTCTTGTTCCTGTTCTTAGGGGAAATGGTTTTAGTTTTTGCCCATTGAGTATGATGTTAGCTGTGGGTTTATCATATATAGCTTTTATTTTTTTTATTTATTTATTTTTAAATATATTTTATTGATTTTTATACAGAGAGGAAGGGAGAGGGATAGAGAGTTAGAAACATCAATGAGAGAGAAACATCGATCAGCTGCCTCCTGCACGCCCCCTACTGGGGATGTGCCCGCAACCAAGGTACATCCCCTGGACCGGAATTGAACCTGGGACCCTTGAGTCCGCAGGCCGATGCTCTATCCACTGAGCCAAACCGGTTTCGGCCATATATAGCTTTTATTATGTTGAGGTATGATCCTTCTATTCCCACCTTGTTGAGAGTTTTTATCAAGAAAGTGTGTTGGATTTTGTCAAATGCTTTTTCTGCAACAATTGATATGACTATGTGATTTTTATCTCTCAATTTGTTTATGTGATGTATCACGTTTATTGATTTGCGGATATTGTACCATCCTTGCATTCCTCGGATAAACCCTACTTGGTCATGGTGTGTGATCTTTTTGATGTACTGCTGGATCCGATTTGCTAGAATTTTGTTGAGGATTTTGGCATCTACATTCATGAGGGATATTGGCCTGTAATTCTCCTTCATTGTGTTGTCTTTATCTGGTTTTGGTATTAGGGTGATGCTGGCTTCATAGAAGGAGCTTGGAAGTGTTCCTTCCTCTTTAATTTTTTGGAATAGTCTGAGTAGGATAGGTTTTAGTTCTTCCTTGAATGTTTGGTAAAACTCTCCTGTGAAGCCGTCTGGCCCCGGGCTTTTGTTTGCTGGAAGCTCTTTGATGACTGCTTCAATTTCTTCCATAGTTAGTGGCATGTTGAGCTGTTTAGATTCTTCCTGATTGAGTTTTGGAAGGTTATATTTTTCTAGGAATATGTCCATTTCCTCCAGGTTGTCCAGTTTGTTGGAATAGAGTTGTTCGTAGTATTTTTTAACAATCCTTTGTATTTCGGCGGGATCTGTTGTTATTTCACCTCTTTCATTTCTCATTTTGTTTATTTGGGTCCTCTCTCTTTGCTTGTTGGTGAGCCTGGCTAGAGGTTCATCAATCTTGTTTATCCTTTCAAAGAACCAGCTCTTGGTTTTGTTGATCTTTTGTATTGTTCTTGGGTCTCTATGTCATTTATCTCTGCTCTGATCTTTATTATTTCCTTCCTTCTGCTTACACTGGGCTTTTCTTGTTGCTCTTTTTCTAACTCTTTGAGTTGTTGAGTTAGGTAATTTATTACCATTGTTTCTTGTTTTTTTGCAGTAGGCTTGTAGAGTTATGAACTTCCCTCTCTCAACTGCTTTCGTTGTGTCCCATAGATTTTGGATTGTAGTGTTTTCATTGTCATTTGTTGCCATGATGTTTTTTATTTCTTCTTTGATCTCTCTGGTAACCCAGTCATGGTTTAATAGCATGCTGTTTGTTCTCCATGTGTTTGATTTCCTTGGGTTGTTTTTATTGTAGTTGATTTCCAGTTTTATGCCACTGTGGTCTGAGAAGATGCTTGATATGATTTCTATCTTCTTGAATTTGAAGAGACTTTGCCTATGTCCCAACATATGGTCTATCTTTGAAAATGACCCATGTGCACTTGAGAAGAATGTATATTCTGTGGCTTTGGGGTGAAATGTTCTGAAGATGTCAATTAATTCCATCTGGTCTAGTGAGTCATTTAGGATTGATGTTTCTTTGCTGATTTTTTGTTTAGAGGATTTGTCCAATGGTGATAGTGGGGTATTAAAGTCTCCTACTATGATTGTATTGCTGTCATTCTCTCCCTTGATATCCTCCAGGAGTTTTTTTATGTATTTGGGTGCTCCTGTATTGGGTGCATATATGTTTACCAGAGTTATTTCTTCTTGTTGGATTGCTCCCTTTAGTATTATAAAGTGGCCTTCCTTAATCTCTTGTTATGTCCTTCACTTTGAGATCTAATTTGTCAGATATAAGTATTGCTACCCCAGCTTTTTTTTCAGTTCCATTTGCCTGGAAAACCTTTTTCCATCCCTTCACCCTCAGTCTGTGTGCATCTTTTCTTCTGAGGTGGGTTTCTTGTAGACAGCAGATATATGGGTCGTGTTTTCTTATCCAATCCGTTACCCTATGTCTTTTGATTGGGGTATTTAATCCATTTACATTTAAAGTTATTATTGATAGGTACTTATTTGTCGCCATTCCTATTCTTTACCCCTGTGTTCCTTCTTCGCTTCCTCTTTCTTTCTTTTTTTTTTTTTTTACAGCAGACCCTTTAGCATTTCTTGCATTGCTGGTTTGGTGGTAATAAACTCCCTTAGTCCTTTTTTGTCTGTGAAGCTCCTGATTTCACCCTCCCTTTTGATTGATAGCCTTGCTGGGTACAGTATTCTTGGATTCAGACCCTTCCTTTGCATGACTTTGTATATTTCATTCCATTCCCTTCTGGCCTGATGAGTTTCTGTTGAGAAATCAGTTGCTAGTCTGATGGGGGTTCCTTTGTATGTAACTTTCTGTCTCTCTCTTGCCACTTTTAAGATTCTTACTTTGTCGTTGGTGTTTGCCCATTTAATTATAATGTGCCTTGGCTTCGGTCTTTTGGGGTTCATTTTGCTTGGGACTCTGTGAGCTTCTTGGATTTGTGTGGGTTTTTTCTTCCCTATATCAGGGAAATTTTCTGTCATTATTTCTTCAAACAGGTTTTCTATTCCTTGCTCAGCTTCCTTTCCTTCTGGAACCCCTATTATGCGGATGTTGTTTTGTTTCGTGTTGTCCCAAAGTTCCCTTAGGCTCTCCTCTTGCCTTTTAATTTTTTTTTTCTAGAAGTTGCTCTACTTGGGTATTTTTTCCCATCTTGTCTTCTAGCTCACTGATGCGGTCCTCTGCTTCTTCTAGTCTACTCTTGATGCTTTCTATTGAGTTCTTTCCAGCAGTGATGTCATTTTGCATTTCTTCTTGGTTCATCTTCATTTCCTCTTGGTTCTTGCTCATATTGTCGAATTTGTCTTCCATTCTTTTCAGCCACCTAATGACCATTTCTCTGAATTCTTTTTCTGGAAGGTTCCTTGCCTCCATTTCATTTACTTCCTTTTCTGGGGATGCCTGCTTTTCTTTCATATGCTGGCTGTGTCTTTGTCTCCCCATGGTCTCTCTTCTCTGGGTGTCTGGTTATGTAGTTCTCTCTCTCCTGCGTTGATTTAAAGGCACAAAATACAGCACTACCTGGTACAACACACAAGGCACTGAACAGAAATGTATTCACTATATTAATAACCTCCAATAAAGGTGACCACCAGAGAAAGGCAAATTAGGGGATAGGAGAAAAAGAAGAAGAGGAAAAAGAAAGAAAGGAAAAAAAAAAAGGAGTGTCAAAATGAAATTGGGAAAAGGGAAAGAAAAAAAAAGTAAGAGAGACAAGAAAGAGACTAAGAGAGAAAGGGGAACAGACTATATATATTGGGGATAAAACTCCAATAGAACAATCACTAATCCCAGCAAATGCCAGCAACAAGTACCTGGGGATTAATACAAACTACAACACCAACTAATATTGAGTGAGGCAAGAGAAAACAGAAGCACAAAACAAACAAAAAATAAACAAAAGAAGAATAGGCAAAACAATCTCACAAAAAAAGCATAAAAATTCGATATAATCTACATTCAAGCGAACAACAACAAAAGGACAGAGAGAAAAACAATTTTTTGGATAGTTAAGACAGCGAAGAGAGAGGTGTGTATGGACTTGGAGCAGGGGATTGGAGATTAGATATGTAAGTAGGGTGAAATTTTAACGAGGGGTAAACAGAAAGAATAGGGAAAATCTAAAGCAGGAAAGGGGTAAGATAAACAGGACACTGAAAAGGGGAAGGTTAGGAAGAGAGTGATGGCATAAAGGTAGAGTTGAGATAGAGTAAAACGATGCTAAAGGAAAGATAAAAATAGAATGTAGAACACTAATCCCAAAATAAAATGAAGAGAAAATAAAATGACACTTAATAAAAAAAAAAAAGATAAAATAGCAGTAGTAATAATACGGATTGAAAATAAAAATGTAATAATTAAAAAGGTAAAATCAAGTGAGGAAAAAAGAAAAAAAATTGGTTTCTTGAGTAAAAGATGCAAAAAATGAAAATAAAAAAATAAAAAATAAATAAAATATGGAGTAGTGAAGGTCATTCACTTCCTCCATTGTTCTGTTTGGCACGCCTGTTTCTCAGTCCAGACAGTATTGCAGTTCCCTGCATTCCACTGCTCTTCAGTGTTGTAAGCCAGTCCTGATTTTAAGCAGGCGGTGTGTCTTAATTTCTCGTATTCCTTTATTTGTATTACACAAGAGTCAATTTGTGATTCAGCCCCTGGGTACCAGTGTTTCTGTAATGACTTCCTGGTCTATCTATGGCCTCTCTAGGTAGTGTTAGAGCCTTCTTTCCCTGTGGCACTCACTACCGGTTTGTGGGAGTGGGCTGCCTCAGAGCTGGCTCTCGGATGGTCACTCCCCACTCCAATCCCCAGGTTCCAGAAAAACAACTTTCCCCTGCAGTCTCCCAGGGTGCTCACAACTGGGTGATCCTATGTATTGGGCTTAGTAATGAGAAGCAAGAATTTCAAGAGGAAAAAGCCCAAGTGTGCGAACTCGGGGGCTGCGCGTAAGTCTAAGCAGCTGGCACACCCCTGAAATTCTTAGGGTGTCCCTGCACGTCAGATCAAAATGGGTTGCTTGTTAGAGAGCCCTTCTGTTAGCAACTCTGAGGACCCCCTTCCACATTCACAGATCACGCCAGCCCCAGCAGCCATGGATTTTTCTAGGCACAGACTTCCCTGGTCCTCCAGCTCCCGCAAAACGCGCGTTCCTCTCTCCCGCAGGGACCAGAGACCTCACCTTATCCCAGGCGAAACCTGACCTTTCCGTGGTGGAGTGTAGAGCTCCTCTGAACCTGTGTGTTTGCGCCAATTGGGGAGCGTTGTTCTGGGGCTCGCAGCTGTTCCGTGGGTGCCGCAGTTGTGGATTCTCAGGCTTCCGATAAGCTCCACTTTCCGGTTCAAGATGGCGGCGACTCCGCGTCCAAGCCCGCAGCTCTGGGAGGGGACCCAGCCGCAGTGGGGGCTGCCCGGTCAGGGGAACCCTGTCTAGCAGTCCCCCACCTTCTTCTGGAGTTCAGCTGTCCCCCAACTTGCCAACAAACACTCCTAGTGCGACCCTCAGCTGTTCTTTCTTTCTGCTCCGGGACAAGGCTCGAAACACGTCTGTCTATTCCGCCGCCATTTTTTCAAGCGTCAGTTACCATTCTTGTTGTGTTTATGCAAACAATCAGGCCAAATTAAATACAATAGGTAAATTAGTCTTTATCTGGCTCTTTTGATAAACATAGAGGTAATTTTGAGGAGAAAAATTCTATTTCAATAGAGGTCATTAAAACTGAAATGTTTTCTTTCCCATCCCTGGACCATTTGTTACAGTTTGTCTCTGCCAGGTCACAAGTCCACCTCCTTCTGGGCCCAGTCCTCATCGTCCCTGTGACAGACAGGAAGGAACTCTTGGTTCTGAGAGAAAACTCCATCCCTCCTCAGCACGAAGCAGCTACAGAAGAAATTCAACGTCCATTTTCCCTAAAAGAATTCAGAGCCAGGATCCTTGAGGTAATATATTAGGCAGTTAGACAGACATGAGCAGAGCAGGGATGATGGGCCAACTAGCGCTACAGGAAGTAACTAAATCTTTCCACCTCTACGTATGTGAGACAAGGGGCATAGGCAAAGAGGTACTCACCAAAGTCTCAGCCCCTAGAAAAGGCTGGTAGCCTATTTGTCCAAAAGACTTGACCCCTTTGCATTTGGGTGACTTTGCAAAGTTAGTTACTTGCCTCTGGGTGGTAGCAGCCACAGCTATGCTTATTAAAAAAGCAAATAAGTTAACCCTAGGGCAGTAACTAATCCTAACTGCCCCACATGAGGTCAAGGTTTTACTGCAGAACACACTAGAGCACTGGATGTCAAACACTTGAGTCACCCAGTTTCAGGCTCTCTGGTAGACAAAAGAAAAATCAGTAAAAATGTGTACTGATAGCAGGTACGCATTTACAACAAGGTAAGGGTTCTCCACAGAAGCAAGAGGGAACCGGGCCACAGATGAAACTGCCTGGGAGGCTGCCCTAAAACCAGTGGGGCCTCTACAGATTCTAGTGATTCTTCCAGATCCTGACCTACCCAATCGAGAAAAAGCTGAAATCCATAACCAGTCTTTATTCAAGTTCTTACAGGCTTTACAGTCTACCCAGGAAGCAATCTGGAAGCACATCTGAGACCCTCTGCCTGTACCAACTTCTGATCTGGTTCATCCCTTCCACCCTGGTGACTCTGTTTGGGTAAAGAAATTTGCCACCCAAGGACTGACTCCTACCTGCAAAGGACCACCACCACTGCAGTCAAGGTCAACGGAATCCCAACATGGCTTCATCACACCCGGCTTAAGACAGCCCAGGAAAAATTGAGAGTCCAGGACTCTTGGGACTCTCTAAAGATTACTCATAGCCCTCATTCCTGGCCCTTATCTTATAAGCAGGCCCACTAACTTTATTAGGCAGAAAAGTAAGATTATAGTTCTCAGGGGTAAATATAACTACAATGACTAAGAGTCAATGATTTGACTCAGGGTACCTAAAACCAGTGGGGAATGAAGCATCCACCTTATATAAATACTGCTGTTTGAAATTTTAACCCTGCTATTTGGCTTCTGTAACTTCTTGCTTGCTAAGACTACTCCCACTTCAAGAGGCCATTAAACCTTGCCCAGACAAGGTTATCAGTGCTGGCGCCAGGCCAAGCCTGTGGTTGAGGTTTCAAGGCCCCAGCACACATGGGCTCTGTAAGAACTTGCAAAAGGGGCTGGAAACACCCCATATTTGGGAGACAAAGAAGGTAAAAACATATAATAGGGAAAATTCCTGCATGTTGGGGCCCAGAATTTGAGAGACATTTTCCTCTGGACCCGCGCGTAATAAATGTAACTCCATCTCTCTAAGTATTGCTTTGTTCTTCTTCAATTTTCTGTAACATAAGCACTTGTCCACCAGAGCACTTCCGGTTGTTCACCTGGGCCAGCACATATCCTTGGTTACCTCAGCACTTCAGGCTCTCCACCTGGCCCCTCCCCTTTGATGATATGAACACTTTAATCTGTTCATCCGGCCCCAACCCTAGTTCACGTGACTATTTCTGGCTGTACCCTAGGCCCTTGTTCGCCTGACCAATGAGCCACAATTGCAGGCTAAGATAAGGGGTGACTTTGCAATCTCTGGAAGTTGGCTTAAGGGCCTAACACCCAGAGCCCCAGGTCACCTTATGCTCACAGACTACCTAATCTCCGGTGGAGAGGGTGGCAAGCGGGGGTCCGCCAGCACTCCTTTAAGACAATCATGAGCGTACATGAGCATAGGGATGCCCCATGCTCCCCATCACAGGATCATCTCATTCTGGAGTAACCTGAGACGCAGACAGCCCTGTCTCTGGACTTTGAATCCTGGAAGAAGCAGCGTTGAGGCCCTGAAAACCCTTTCTATACTGGGAGCAAGTCCTGACACTCCAGGGTAACTTACAGTTCCAGGTGCTCTGAGGGCCAGCTTTTTGCTTAATTCATGGGGAACGCCCTTCCCTGAGGATAGGTATCTTCTCTGTGCCTTCCAGAGTATGGACCTCAGAAATATGGGGAGTTTCCAACCTCTTGGGATCCTCCAATGCATTCACCTGGCTCTATTAGCCTTTACACTTGACCACTTCCGCTGTTGACCAGGCAGCAAGCCCTGGTCTACCTGAGGATTTCTGGATCTTCCTAGAACAAGCCCAAACACTGGGTCTCGTTACCACTTCTGGCTGTCCACGTGGCCCCTCCCCTTGATGATGTCAGCAGTCTCAGCATGTCCTGGGCCCCAAGTTCTTTACCACCTGAACACTTCGGATTGTCCACGTTGTAAGGTCTGGGGCTGGGAAAGCAGGAACTTTTCCGATCCCACCCCTGCTGAGTTGGACAAGCCACAGCTGTGCTGGTGCCCTGCTGGACAATAAATAACCACCCGAGACTTCTCAAGGATGGCCAGAGTGTAGCTGTACCAGCTTCCAGATTCATAAATCACCCACCACAAGCTACCTCAGATAAGCTGCCTCGAATAAACCTGATTGGTTCAACAGCAGCATAAAGGAACTCTGCCAGGCACAGGCGGGTGTTACTCCCCCGGCTTGTGCTCTCAGATCGCGGGACCTCACTTGAGAGCTTTTAATAAAGGTGATCTTTCGCTTTTACCCTCCTTGTCTTGGTCAACTTATTGGCTTCGGTCAGATTAAAGCTTACATCTCTGATTAAACCTTACATTCTGGTGCCGAAACCCGGGGGGCCTATCACGCCTCTCAGCCAGGAACTCCCTGACCGGACCAGTGGGCCTCCGAATCAATCTTCGTCCATCGGTGAGGTAAGCTTCCACCCGTTCTATTCAGCGTTCCTAGGGCACCCCTGTCTGTAGTCGCGGCCGCGCCAGGGAGCCCTCCTGTAAGGTATCCCAGGTATATCTTCCACGGACTTGCCTCTCTGGTGGGGATGCCCCAGAGACGGCCTGTCCCCTGCCTCTGTCTGTATTCGGAGTTCTCTCCCAACTGGGGATGCCTGCTTGAGAGACCTCTCCGACCGGGACCTGAATCAATATGGGCAGCAATTCCTCCAAGCCGGACTCCAAAACACCCATAGGGTGCGTTCTCTCCAATTGGCGCGAATTAGGGTATGATCAGACGGAACAGAGAAAGCGAGGCCTCATCCAATTGTCCACTGAAATATGGCCTCGCTACACTCTAGGCAGGGGTGGGCAAACTTTTTGACTCGAGGGCCACGATGGGTTCTTAAACTGGACCGAAGGGCCGGAACAAAAGCATGGATGGAGTGTTTGTGTGAACTAATATAAATTCAAAGTAAAGGAGCAGAGGGGAGAGCAAGAGAACCGGATAGAACAGCCGGACCCGGCCCGCGGGCCGTAGTTTGCCCACGGCTGCAATGGCTCCGTCTGGCCCCCGGGCGGCACTTTCGATTTCAGAATCTTGACTGACCTAACCAATTTTTGCCAATGAACAGGTAAATGGACTGAAATTCCTTATGTTCAGGTTTTCTGGTACCTCTGCTCTCGCCCCCAGCTCTGTATGACCTGCTCACCCACCCAAATTCTCCTTGCTAAAACAGACGCGAAAACTTCTGCTCCACAGGTTCCGGATCAGCGACCTGCGGACAACTCGCCCCGGGTGGAGCCAGAGGACTCAGACTAACCATCCTGCCAGAATCGCTAGCAACACCCCTGGTTCCGGCACCTCCTCCCGTCCCTGCGCCGAACCCACTCCTGCAGCACTCTACCCCCCACTCCTGTCTGCGTCGAATCCCCCTCCCCATCCGTACCCTCCTGCTTCTCCTCATACCACGGACCCTAAACCTCCGCTGGTTTCTTCCCCTATAGCAGGTTGGACCAGGTCAAATCACCCCACCCTCGCTGATCCCTGGACTCCCCCTCAGACTCCCCAGACTCTAGCTCCCCTCCGAGAAGTCGCAAGACCTGAGGGAATCGTCCGGGTCCATGTCCCTTTTTCTCTAGCCGATCTCTCCTCTATAGAAAAAAGGCTAGGCTCCTTCTCTGCTAACCCTACCCAATTTATCAAGGAGTTCAGATACCTTTCTCAGGCTTATGACCTCTCCTGGCATGACATCCACATAATTCTAACTTCCACCATGACCGCAGACGAACGTGACCGAGTCCAAGCAGGAGCAGGAGACTACTGCAGACTGAGCACACGTAGCCGACATCACCACTGCTGCAGGAGTAGAGGCTGTGCCGGTAGTAGACCCCCACTGGGGATATCAGGATGCGGGGTGGGGGAGGGGGGGAAGGAGACGCCGAGACTACATGCTCCATGGAAAGGGCGACTCAGAAGGTAGTCAACTATGACAAACTCAGGGAAATCACCCAGGGCAAAGATGAAAACCCAGCCACTTTCCTAAGCCTCCTCACCGAGGCCATGCAAATCCATACCCAACTCTCCCCTGAAGACCCTGCTGGGGCTGTGGTCTTAGCGACCCACTTTATCACTCAGTCAGCCCCGGACATCAGGAGGAAGCTCAAAAAGGCAGAACAGAGCCGTCAAACTCTGGTACGGGACCTGGTAAACATGGAAATTAAAGTCTTTAATTTCCGTGAGGAGGACACAGAGATAGCCCTCCAGCGTCAGGCTAAAGAGACCACTACTCTCCAGGCCTAGGCCCTCATGGCTGCTCTAAGACCGGCGGCTGGGTAGGGGGTCCTGAAAAAAGGCGGCGTCCCTCCAGGACACTGCTACAAATGTGATCAGGAAGATCACTGGGCCCAAAACTGGCCCAACCCTCGTCCGCCCCGCAAGCCATGTCCACTGTGCAAAAAGGCCGGACATTGGAAATCTGATTGTCCTGGGACCGCAGACTCACTCTTGGCACCTCTACGTGGGGAGGGAGCTGAGGCCCCGGCCTTGGATCTTGCAATGCTTGGACTTGCGGACGACTGAGGAGGCCCAGACTCGGAGACCCCCATCACCCTCGCCGAGCCTAGGCTAACCCTCCAGGTAGCGGGTAAGTCAACCACCTTTCTGGTGGACACGGGGGCTGCCTACTCTGTCCTTCCCTCCTTCTCAGGTCCCTTACGTCCTTCCCAGGTCTCCGTAGTGGGGATTGACGGCCAACCATCCCACCCGTTAGCCACTGGCCCAGTACGCTGCCGACTTGAAAAAACTTTTTTTACACACTCCTTCCTGGTTATTCCCTCCTGCCGGATTCCCCTACTGGGTCGCGACATCCTACACCGCCTCAGAGCCAGTATCCACCTCCCTTCCCTCCCACACTCCACTCTTCTTGCGCTCCTCTCCACTGCGACACTCCCTTCTCAAACCCGGCAGCCACCCATTTCCCCTACTGAGGTAGATTCCATTGTATGGGACACTTCCTCCCCCAGTGTGGCTGCGCACCACCCTCCGGTCCGCATTCGGTTACGGGACCCTAATTCTTTCCCCAACTATCCTCAGTTCCCAATCTCACTCAAACACAGACAGGGCCTAAAACCCATAATTTCTTGTCTCCAGGACAGAGGACTCCTAATCCCTACTGACTCTCCTTACAATACCCCGATTCTACCGGTTCGTAAGCCATCGGGGGAATACCGCCTAGTGCAAGACCTCAGATTAATCAACCAGGCAATAATCCCCCTACACCCGGTAGTTCCCAATCCTTACACCCTCCTATCCAGAATACCTTCAGGCACTACCCACTTTACCGTCCTCGACCTTAAGGACGCCTTCTTTACCATCCCCATACACCCAGACAGCTATAATCTGTTTGCCTTCACCTGGGAGGACCCAGATATGGGTATGGCCCAGCAACTAACTTGGACGGTCCTACCACAAGGTTTCAGGGATAGCCCCCACTTATTTGGCCAGGCCCTAGCTAGAGACCTCCAGGAATGTCACCTTAACCCATCTATTCTCCTGCAATATGTAGATGATCTCTTATTCTGCAGCCCCTCGGAGGCGGATTCCCGCCGACAGACCGTCTGCCTACTAAATTTCCTGGCAGGCAGAGGTTATCGAGTTTCTGCCAAAAAGGCCCAGCTATTCCTCTCAGAGGTTACCTATCTAGGAATAAAACTGACTCCAACCACTCGCTCTCTGACGAGCGACCATTTAGCGGCCTTGAGAGACCTCTCACCCCCGAGGAACGCGGATGAAATCCTCTCCTTCCTAGGGTTCGTCGGGTTCTTTCGACACGCCCTCTTGGCAAGGCCCCTCTATCAGGCCACCAAGGAAGTCCCCACAGGCGACCTCACCTCTCCTGGGGAAGTAGCTCGAGATTTCCGTCGCCTATGCACAGCCCTCCAGTCCTTGCCGCCCCTAACCCTCCCAAATCCTTCCTTTACCTTTCAGCTCTTCACTGACGAGCGACGTGGCATAGCCACCGGTGTTCTAACCCATCCGATCGGCCCCTCTTACAGGCCGATCGCCTTTCTTTCCAAACAGCTGGATGGGACAGTCCGGGGTTGGCAGCCCTGTCTACGCGCCCTAGCCGCAGCGGCTACGCTGACTAAGGAAGCCCTAAAACTGGCACTCCACAGACCGCTCACAGTCTGTTCACCCCACAGGCTCCAAGACCTCCTAAACCATCGGGTCCTCAACATCCTCGGACCTTTGAGAATCCAGGAATTCCACCTCCTCTTTCTCGAAAACCCTAATATTAAATTGCAGGCCTGTACCTTCCTGAATCCAGCTACCCTTCTCCCATTACAGGGGACAACGGGCCCATCCCACTCCTGCCCTGAAATAGTCGACCTGCTCTCCGCCTCTCGTACGGGACTGTTAGACAAACCCTTGCCAGACCCAGACCTAACTCTGTTTGTAGACGGAAGTTCCGTCCCCTCCTCACAGGGCCAAAGAAGAGCGGCATATGCTGTAGTAACCCTTACCACAACGGTTGAGGCGAAAAATCTCCCAGAAGGCACAACCTCTCAGAAGGCTGAGCTCATCGCCCTCACCCGGGCTCTGCAGCTGGCTGCAGGCAAGCGGGTCAATGTCTACACAGATTCTAAATATGCTTTCCTTATTGCCCACAGCCACGCTGCAATTTGGAAAGAGCGTGGATTCCTAACAACTAAAGGGTCCCCTGTCATTAATGCCAAACTCATTCATAACCTCTTAAATGCCTTACAGCTCCCAGCAGAGGTCGCTATCATCCACTGCAGAGGACACCAGCAGTGGACAGACTGCGTAGCAAGGGGAAATGCCAGAGCGGATGCCATAGCTCGGGGTCTTACTCAGACACCCGCAGAGGCCACGGCACTCTTTTTCTCCCCTTCCTTACAGCCACAATATTCCCCAAATGAGCGGCGATGTCTCCTAGATAAGGGTGGAAAGCTAACCCCTCAGGGGTGGATAACTATTAATAATCTCATAGCCTTACCCTCCACCCAGGCACAGCAGATACTCAAAGAAATCCATGACTCACTTCATATAGGCTCTGAAGCCCTGCACCGCTTCTTACAGCCTCTATTCTTTTTACCTGCCCTAAAACAATCCATCATAGCTATCCACAAAGCCTGCTCCATCTGCGCAGCCACAAATGGGCAGGGTGGGCTACATCCCCTTCAGACCACCCATCAGCTAAGGGGACACCTGCCAGCTGAGGACTGGCAGATTGACTTCACACACATGCCCACCCATAAAAAATTCAAGTTTATCTTCACTCTAGTTGATACCTTTTCAGGCTGGATTGAAGCTCTGCCCACGACCAGTGAAACGGCCGTAACAGTAGCCACGATAATCCTCAGCCACATCATTCCACGTTTTGGACTACCGGTGTCTATCCAGACTGACAACGGCCCGGCCTTCACATCACGTGTAGTCCAGCTATTTGGAGAGGCTCTGAACATCACTTGGAAACTACACATCCCTTACCGCCCCCAGTCATCAGGTAAGGTTGAAAGAGCTAACGGGCTTCTGAAAAACCAGCTTACTAAGCTCACTCTTGAGCTACGCCAGGGGTGGCCTGATCTCCTACCCCTGGCCCTAGCCTGTCTCAGGGCCACCCCCTGGGCTCCCAGGGCCTCAGTCCTTTCAAACTACTCTATGGACGGCCGTTTCTGATCAACCATAACCTCCCTACGACAGTCCCGCCCTTGGCTGAATATCTTCCTTTTCTCTCACTGTTACGCTCTCTCCTTCGGGAGCACGCGGATCGAGCACTCCCCAAGGTCGCAGACGCAGAGAAGGCTGAATCCCTGCATCCCGGGGACGCCATCCTTCTCAAGGAACTCGCTCCCAAGGCTTTGGAACCCCGGTGGACAGGGCCCCGAATAGTTATCCTAACCGCCCCAACAGCTGCCAAACTCCTGGGTAAGCCCCACTGGTATCATGTTTCCAGACTTAAACGGGGTCCCTCCTCAACCTGACTGGCAAGTCCATACAGTTGGCCCCACCACCCTCAAATTTACAAGGCCTAAATAATTCCTCTACCTGGCCCTGTTGGACTCGACCCTGCACAGGTATCCTAACCTTCTTAGGAGCCGGCGGGTTCCTCTTCTTCTCCTTCTTTGCCTTCTGCACTCTCTGCTGGCTACCTCAGCCCAAACAACAGCCAGGTCCCTTCTCTGTGCCCCGATAGGGCTAGCCCTTCAGACTAATCCTTTTGTATGGAGATTCTACGCCAAAGACCCAAAGACAGGCCACATCATGGGGACAGGAGACTGCCAACCTGGAGGCTGCCAGGCCTTGATCACCATTAAGCTTAACCAGAATCTTCCATTCACGGTTGGTCTAGCACTATGCCCAGCAATCTGTTTCCAGTATGATCAGACTGACCCAATCTGCAAGGGATATGAGGTACCGTTTTATGGAAGATGCCCATATGCCCAATGCAGAATTCACGTGAGCAGACTAGACACAGCGGGGACCCAGTACCATAACCATAGACTGACCTCTAATGGGATGGGGACCTATACCCTGAGTATACCTGACCCCTGGGATGATCGCTGGGTTCAGGGGGTAGAAGGGAAAATATATAGCTGGTACCGCGCTGCAACCCCAGTGGGTGGTATTCAAATATACCGAACATACACTCGAATCCTCCCCAAAACAATCCAGGCCTTAGGGGACATGACGGACGCCATTATCGAACAGGAAACCACCTTGCAAAAGCAGGCCCCCCCCTCCATCCAAATCGGCTCACCCTTTCTCCTGGCTGGCAGTCATTAGGGCAGGAGTAACCTCCTAAATAACACATCAATAGGAAATGCCACCAACTGCTTTCTGTGTGCTGCCCTCGGACGTCCTCCGATAACAGCGGTTCCCCTATCCACCCCCTTTAACCTCTCGAGCCCTATATCCCCGCAGCCTCAAAATCTTACAGAAGTACCCCTATACACTGGAGCGGATTTCCCGTGGGTCTGCTACTCCTCCCAGCCGAACCCGGCTTCCTGCAACATCACGGTTCGAATCGACACGACCATCCAGGCACCCCCCGGAGGGTTCTTCTGGTGCAACGGTACCCTAACAAAGGCTATATCACCTTCGACACAGGTCTGTTACCCAGATTCCCTGGTCCCTCAGCTAACCATGTATGGACGGGGGGAGTTCCTACAAAAACTCTTGCCAGCTCCCTCCCGCTTAAAACGTGCTGTCTTTCTCCCTGTGGTGGTCGGTCTCTCCCTGGCCTCCTCTCTGGCAGCGGAGGGCCTAAGTGGCGGTGCTCTAAGCCATAGCATCTCCTCCTCTCGGGACCTAGAGGGAAGACTGCAGATAGCACTAGAAGCCTCCGCTGCCTCCCTAGCCTCCCTGCAACGCCAAATAACATCAGTGGCCAGAGTCGCCCTATAAAACAGGTAGGCCCTCGACCTGCTTACAGCAGACAAAGGTGGCACTTGCCTATTCCTGCAAGAGGAATGCTGTTACTACATCAACAAAACAGGGCTAGTCGAAGAAAACACTGACGTCCTCAGTAAAATGGGGGAGGAACTAAGGCAACGCCGACTAGAGGGAGGCCCCTTCACGGGATGGTGGGAGGGAGAAATGATGCAATGGATACTCCCCATACTCACCCCCTTACTAACCCTCAGCCTAATCCTAATGCTTGCTCCCTGCATTTTAAAATTTTTGCAGTCCCGCATGCAAGAAATCTCTTGGATAACTGTCAACCAGCTCCTCTTACACGCTTACAGCCCGTTTCCCCTGGACCCACCGGATCCTGACCTCGCTTAAACTCCGCCCTTGGCCAGCCCGGAAGAAGTCAGACCGGTCATCGCCCTATATCAACAAAGAGGTCAGGATGTAAGGTCTGGGGCTGGGAAAGCAGGAACTTTCCCGATCCACCCCCGCTGAGTTGGACAAGCCACAGCCGTGCTGGCGCACTGCTGGACAATAAATAACCACCCGAGACTTCTCAAGGATGGCCAGAGTGTAGCTGTACCAGCTTCCAGCTTCATAAATCACCACCACAAGCTACCTCAGATAAGCTACCTCGAATAAACCTGATTGGTTCAACAGCAGCATAAAGGAACTCGGCCAGGCACAGGCGGGTGTGACTCCCCCGGCTTGTGCTTTGGGATGGCGGGACCTCACCGGAGAGCTTTCAATAAACGTGATCTTTTGCTTTTACCCTGCTTGTCTTGGTCAACTTATTGGCTTCGGTCAGATTAAAGCTTACATCTCTGATTAAACCTTACACACGTGGCCCCTCCCGCTTGATGACTTCAGCAGTTCCAGCCAGTCCCCTGGCCCCAAACCCATAACCAAAAGAGCACTGCAACCTCTCCATGTGGCCCCTCCCCCTTGATGACGTCAGCACTTCCGGGAAAGTCCTTGGGCCCCAAACCCATAACCACCTGAGTACTTTAGCCTCTACACGTGGCCCTCCCCCATGAGGACGTCAGCACTTCTGGCCAGTAACCAGGCCCCAATCCCATAAACACCTGACCACTTCAGCCTCTTGATGTGGCCCCTCCCTCTTAGTGAAGTCAGCACTTCCGGAGTGTCCCCAGGGTCCAAAACCATAACCACCTGAGCACTTAAGCATCTACACGTGGCCCCTCCCCCGTGAGGACGTCAGCACTTCCTTCCTGTCCCTGATCCCCAGCCCTTTAATTACCAGAGCTCTTCAGGCTGTTCACCTGGGACTGACCATGTCCTCAGTCAACTCAGCCCTTCAGACTGTCCACCTGGCACCTCCCCATTGCGGATATGAACACTTTAAACTGGTTACCGGGTACTAACCCTTGTTAACGTGACTATTTCCCTTCGTTCCCTCTGCCCTGGTTCACCTCACCAATGAGCCACACTTGGAGGCGCATAGCTCATAAGAACTATGGTGATTTCCCAATCTCCGGAAGTTGGCTTAAGGGCTTAACACCCACAGCCCCAGGTAAACTTCTGCACACAGACTGCCTCTTTCCGGGTGAGATGGTGGTCAACAGTGCGCCCCCAGCACTCCTTTAAGGCAACCCTGTGTGTCCAGGAGGCCGGGATCACCCATGCCGACCAACATAAGGGCATCTCTTGCGAAACCGGTTTGGCTCAGTGCATAGAGCGTCGGCCTGCGGACTGAAGGGTCCCGGTTTCGATTCCGGTCAAGGGCATGTACCTTGGTTGCGGGCACGTACCTTGGCTGCGGGCACATCCCCAGTGGGAGGTGTGCAGGAGGCAGCTGATCGATGTTTCTCTCTCATCGATGTTTCTAGCTCTCTAACCCTCTCCCTTCTTCTCTGTAAAATATCAATAAAATATATTAATAATAATAAAAAACAAAAACAAAAACAAAAAAAAACATGGGGGCATCTCACCCTGTAGTGACCTTCGACTCTGACAGCCCTGCATATGGGGTTTGAAATCCGGAAAACAGCAGTGTTGAGGCCCTGAAAACCCTTTCCAAACTGGGAGAATGGACCAGCCCCCTCCACGGTCACTTAAATTTCGTAGCTTACTGAGGGCCAGCTTTTTGCTTAATTCCTGGAGAACTGTCTTTCCGTGAGGAGAGCCACTTTCTCGCTGCCTTCCAGAGTATGGACCACAGGACGTTCGGCAATTTCCGACCTCTTCGGATCCTCCAATGTATTCTCCTGTCTCTACAAGCCTTTACACTTGACCACTTCCAGTTCGTGATCTGGGAGGCAGACCTGGACTACCTGAGGATTTCTGGTTGTTCCAGGGACAAGCCCAACCAATCCACCTCTTTACCACTTCTGGCTGTCCACATGTTCCCAGCTCTTGATGACATCAGCAGCCTCAGCTGGTGCTAAGCCCCAAAATCTGAACCACCTGAACACCACGGGCTGTCCACGTGGTTCCCCCGCCCTTGATGACTTCAGCACTTCCGGCCGGTAACCGGGCCCCAAACCCATAACCACCTGAGCACTTCAAACTCTACATGTGGCCCCTCCACCATGAGGACATTAGCACTTTCTGCCTGTCCCTGACCCTCAGCCCTTTATTTACCAGAACTCTTACAGCTGTTCAACTGGGCCTGACCATATCCTTGGTTTCCTCAGCCCTACTTACTGTCCACCTAGCACCTCCCCATTGCAAATATGAACACTTTAAACTGGTTACTGGGTCCCAACCCTTGTTCATGTGACTATTTCCCGTTGTTCCATCGGCCCTGGTTCACCTCAACGATGAGCCACACTGGGTGGTGCTTAGCTCATAAGAACAGGGGTGATTTCCAAATCTCTGGAATTTGGCCTAACACCCCCATCCCAGGTAACCTTCTGCTCACAGACTGCCTCTTTCCCGGTGGGATGGTGTCCAGCAGTGCACGCCCAGCACTCCTTTAAGACAACCCTGGATGTCCTTGAGGCCGGGATCCCCCACGCTCCCCAACATGGGGGCATCTCACCCTGCAGAGACCTGCGACTCTGACATCCCTGCATATGTCCTTTAAAATCTGGGAAACAGCAGTGTTGAGGCCTTGAAAACCCTTTCCAAGCTGGGAGAAAAGACCAGCCCCCTCCACGGTCATTTAAATTTCCTGGTGAATTGAGGGCCAGCTTTTTGCTTAATTCCTGGGGAATTGTCTTTCCGTGAGGAGAGCCACCTTTCCGCTGCTTTCCAGAGTATGGACCACAGGATGTTAGTCAGTTTCCAACTTCTTGGAATCCTCCAATGTATTCTCCAGGCTCTATAAGCCTTTACACTTGACCACTTTCAGTTGTTGACACAGGAGGCAGACCTGGTCTACCTGAGGATTTCTGGTTGTTCACTGGGACAAGCCCAACCAATCCACGTCGTTACCACTTTTGGATGTCCACGTGTCACCACCCCTTGATGACGTCAGAAGTCTCAGCTAGTCCTAGGCCCCAAAATCTTAACCACCTGAACACCACGGGCTGTCTACGTGGCCCCCGCCCTTGATGATCTCAGCACTTCTGGCCAGTAACCGGCCCCAGTCCCATAACCACCTGACCACTTCAGAATCTCAATGTGACCCCTCACCCTTAGTGACTTCAGCACTTCCGGCGTGGCCCCGGGCCCCAAACCCATAACCACCTGAGCACTTCAGACTCTACACGTGGCCCCTCCACCGTGAGGACGTTACCACTTCCTGCCTGTCCCTGATCCTCAGCCCTTTCTTTACCAGAGCTCTTCCAGCTGTTCACCTGGGCCAGACCATATCCTAGGTCTCCTCAGCCCTTCTGACTGTCCACCTGGCACCTCCCCATTGCGAATATGAACACTTTAAACGGGTTACTGGGTCCCAACCCTTGATCATGTGACTATTTCCCATAGTTCCATTGGCCCTGGTTCACATCACCTATGAGCCACACTGGGAGGCGCGTAGCTCATAAGAACTATGGTGATTTCCCAATCTATGGAAGTTGACTTAAGGGCCTAACACCCACAGCCCCAGGTAAACTTCTACTCACAGCCTGACTCTTTCACGGTGGGATGGTGGCCAGCAGTGCGCCCCCAGCACTCCTTTAACACAACCCTCAGTGTCCATGAGGAGGGCATCCCCCATGCTCATCAACTTGGGGGCATCTCAACCTGCAGTGACCTGCGACTCTGACACCCTGCATATGGGCTTTGAAATCGGGAAACAGCAGTGTTGCGGCTTTGAAAACCATTTCCAAACTGGGAGAAAAGTCCAGTCCCCTCCACGGTCACTTAAATTTCGTGGCGAACTGAGGGCTAGCTTTTTGCTTAATTCCTGGGTAACTGCCTTTCCGTGAGGAGAGCCACCTTCTCGCTGCGTTCCAGAGTATTGATCAGAGGACGTTTGGCAATTTCCGACCTCTTGGGATCCTCCACTGTATTCTCCTGGCTCTAAAAGCCTTTACACTTGACCACTTTTACTTGTTGACCTGGGAGGCAACACTGGTCTACCTGAGGATTTCTGGTTGTTCACTGGGACAAGCCCAACCAATCGAAGTCATTAAAACTTCTGGATTTCCACGAGTCCCCACGCCTTGATGACGTCAACCATCTCAGCTGGTCCTAGGCCCCAAAATCTTAACCACCTGAGCACCTCGGGCTGTCCACGTAGCCCCGGCCGATGACGTGAGCACTTCAGGCCCATACCCGGGCCCCAATCCCATAACCACCTGACCACTTCAGCCTTTCCATGTGGCCCCTCCCTCTTAGTGACGTAAGCACTTCTGGCATTTCCCAAGGCCCCAAAACCATAACAACCTGAGCACTTAAGCATGTACACGTGGCCCCTCCCCCGTGAGGACGTCAGCACTTCCTGCCTATCCCTGATCCCCAGCCCTTTATTTACCAGAGCTCTTCAGGCTGTTCACCTGGGCCTGACCAAATCCTTGGTCACTTCAGCCCTTCTGACTGTCCAATGGCACCTCCCCTTTGCGGATATGAACACTTTAAACTGGTTACAGGGTACTAACCCTTGTTCATGTGACTATTTCCCGTTGTTCCCTCGGTCCTGGTTCACCACACCAATGAGCCACACTCGGTGGCACTTAGCTGAAAACAACTATGGTGATTTCCCAATCTCTGGAAGTTGGCTTAAGGGCCTATTACCTAGAGCCCCATGTAACCTTCTGCTCACAGACTGCCTCTTTCCCGGTGGGATGGTGTCCAGCAGTGAGTGCGCGCCCAGCACTCCTTTAAGACAACCCTGGGTGTCCTTGAGGCCGGGATCCCCCATGCTCCCCAACATGGGGGCATCTCACCCTGCAATGTCCTGCTACTCTGACAACCCTGCATATGGGCTTTGAAATCCTGGAAACAGCAGTGTTGAGGCCTTGAAAACACTTTCCAAACTGGGAGAAAAGACCACACCCCTCCACGGTCATTTAAATTTCGTGGGGAACTGAGGGTCAGGTTTTTGCTTAATTCCTGGGGAATTATCTTTCTCTGAGAGGAGCCACCTTCTCGCTGCCTTCCAGATTATGTACCACAGGACTATTGGCAATTTCCGACCTCTTGGGATTCTCCAATGTATTCTCCTGGCTCTAAAAGCCTTTACACTTGACCACTTTTATTTGTTGACCTCGGAGGCAGCACGGGTCTACCTGAGGATATCTGGTTGTTCACTGGGACAAGCCCAACCAATCGGCCTCGTTACCACTTCTGGATGTCCACGTGTCCCCACCCCTTGATGATGTCAGCAGTCTCAGCTGGTCCTAGGCCCCAAAATCTTAACCACCTGAACACCTCGGGCTGTCTACGTAGCCCCCACCCTTGATGACGTCAGCACTTCCAGCCAAAAACTGGGCCCCAATTTCATAACCACCTGACCACTTCACCCTCTGGATGGGGCCCTTCCCTCTTAGTGACATCAGCACTTCCAGCGTTTCCCCAGGCCCCAAAACTATAACCAGCTGAGCACTGAAGCATCTACAAGTGGCCCCTCCCCTGTGAGGACGTCAGCACTTCCTGCCTGGCCCTTAACCCCAGCCATTGATTTATGAAAGCTCTTCCGGCTGTTCACCTGGGCCTGAACATATCCTTGGTCACCTCAGCCCTTCTGACTGTCCACCTGGCACCTCCCCATTGCAAATATGAACACTTTCAATTGGTTACCGGGTCCTAACCCTTGTTCCTGTGACTATTTACTAAAGTTCCATTGGCCCTGGTTCACCTCACCAATGAGCCACACTGGGTGGCCCTTAGCTCATAAACAAGGGTGATTTCCAAATCTCTGGAAATTGGCTTAAGGGCCTATTACCCAGAGCCCCATGTAACCTTCTGATCACAGACTGCCTCTTACACGGGGGAATCGTGACCAGCAGTGTGCCCCCAGCACTCCTTTAAGACAACCCTGTGTGTCCATGAGGCCGGGATTCCCCATGCTCCCCAAAATGGGGGCATCTCACCCTCCAGTGACCTGCGACTCTGACAGCTCTGCAAATGGACTTTGAAATCAAGGAAACAGCAGTATTGAGGCCCTGAAAACCCTTTCCAAACTGGGAGAACAGAACATTCCCCTACACATCACTTAAATTTCGTAGCGAACTGAGGGCCAGCTTTTTCCTTAATTCCTGGGAACTGTCTTTCCATGAGGAGAACTACCTTCTCGCTGCCTTCCAGAGTATGGACCACAAGACGTTCGGCAATTTCCGACCTCTTGAGATTCTGCAATGTATTCTCCTGGCTCTACAAGCATTTACACATGACGAGTTGCAGTTGTTGACCTGGGAGGCAGCACTGGTGTACCTGAGGATTTCTGGCTGTTCACTAGGACAAGCCCAATCAATCGGCCTAATTACCACTTCTGGATGTCCAAAAGTTGCCACCCTTTGATGACATCAACAGTCTCAGCTCATACTAGGCCCCAAAATCTTAACCACCTGAACACCTCGGGCTGTCCACATATCACCCGCCCTTGATGACGTCAGCACTTCCTGCCGGTAACAGGGCCTCCATTCCATAACCACTTGACAACTTCACCCTCTCTATGTGGCCCCTCCCTCTTAGTGATGTCAGTAGTTCCCGAGTTTCCCCAGACCCAAAAACCATAACTACCTGAGCACTTAAGCATCCACACATGGGCCCTCCCCCATGAGAACGACAACACATCCTGCCGGTCCCTGATCCCCACCCCTTTAATTACCAGAGTACTTCCGGCTGTTCACCGGGGCCTGACAATATCCTTGGTCACCTCAGCCCTTCTGACTGTCCATGTGGCACCTCCCCATTGCAGATATGAACACTTTAACCTGGTTACCGGGTACGAACCCTTGTTAATGTGACTATTTCCCTTTGTTCCCTCGGCCCTGGTTCACTTCACCAATGAGCCACACTTGGAGACGCATAACTCATAAGAACTATGGTGATTTCCAAATCTCTGGAAGTTGGCTTATGGGCTTAACATCCACAGCCCCAGGTAAACTTCTGCTCACAGACTGCCTCTTTCCCGGTGGGATGGAGGCCAGCAGTAAGCCCCAGCACTCCTTTACACATCCTTGAATGTCCATGAGTCTGGGATTATCCATGCTCACCAACATGGGCATCTCACCCTGCAGTGACCTGCGACTCTGACAGGCCTGCATATGGGGTTTGAAATCCGGAAAACAGCAGTGTTGAAGCCCTGAAAACCCATTCCAAACTGGGAGAATAGATCTACCCCTCCACGGTCACTTAAATTTCGCAGCGAACTGAGGGCCAGCTTTTCGCTTAATTTCTGCTGAACTGTGTTTCGGTGAGGAGAGCTACATTCTCGCTGCCTTCCAGAGTATGGACCACAAGAAGTTCGGCAGGTTCCGACTTCTTGGGATCGTTCAGTGTATTATCCTGGCTCTAAACGCCTTTACACTTGACTACATCCAGTTGTTGACATCGGAGGCTGACCTGGTCAACCTGAGGATTTCTGGTTTTTCCTGGGAAAAGCCCAACTAATAGGCCTCGTTACCACTTCTATCTGTCCACATTTCGCCACCTCTTGATGACGTCAACAGTCTCAGCTGGTCCTAGGCCCCAAAATCTTAACCACCTGAACACCTGGGACTGTCCACAAAGCCCACGCCCTTGATGACGTCAGCACTTCTGGCCTGAACCACGCCCCAATCCCATAACCACCTGACCACTTCAGCCTCTCAATGTGTCCCCTCCCTCTTAGTGACGTGAGCAATTCCAGCCTGTCCCCCGGGCCCAAAACCATAACCACCTGAGCACTTAAGCATCTACACGAGGTCCCTCCCCCGTGAGGAGGTCAGCCCTTCCTGCCTGTCACTGATCCCCAGCACTTTAATTACCAGAGCTCTTCAGGCTGTTCACCTGGGCCTGACAATATCCTTGGTCATCTCGGCCCTACTGACTGTCCACCTGGCACATCCCCATCGCCGATATGAACACTTTAAACAGATTACCTGGTCCGAATCCTTGTTCATGTGACTATTTCCCATTTTTCCCTTGTCCCTGGTTCACCTCACCAATGAGCCACACTGGGTGGCGCTTAGCTCATAAGAACTATGGTGATTTCCCAATCTGTGGAAGTTGGCTTAAGGACCTACCACCCGCAGCCTCAGGTAACCTACTGCTCACAGACTGCCTCTTTCCCGGTGGAATGGTGGCCAGCAGTAAGCCCCCAGCATTCCTTTAGACATCCTAGTCTGTCCATGTGTCTGGGATTATCCATGCTCACCAACATGGGGGCATCTCACCATGCAGTGACCAGCGACCATGACAGCCCTGCATATGGGGTTTGACATCCGGAAAACAGCAGTGTTGAGACCCTGAAAACCCTTTCCAAACTGGGAGAATAGACCAGCCCCCTCCACTGTCACTTAAATTTCCCAGTGAACTAGGGCTAGCTTTTTCCTGAATTCATGGGGAACTGTCTTTCGGTGAGGAGAGCTACCTTCTCAATGCCTTCCAGAGTATGGACCACAAGAAGTTCGGAAGTTTCCGACTTCTTGGGATCCTCCAATATATTCTCTTGGCTCTAAAAACCTTGACACTTGACCAGTTCCAGTTGTTGACCTGGGAGGCACACCTGGTCTACCTGAGGATTTTGGTATTTCCTGGGACAAGCCAAGCAATCAGCCTGCTTACCACTTCTGGCTCTCCACATGTCACCACCCCTTGAGGACGTCAGCAGTCTCAGTTGGTCCTAGGCCCCAAAATCTTAACCACCTGAACAACTGGGACTGTCCACGAAGCCCCTGCCCTTGATGAAGTCAGCACTTCCGGCCGATAACCGGGCCCCAATCCCATAACCACCTGACCACTTTAGCCTCTCAATGTGGCCCCTCCCTCTTAGTGATGTTAACACTTCCAGCGTGTGTCCCGGACCCAAAACCATAACCACCTAAGCACATAAGCATCTACACGTGGCCCCTCCCTCGTGAGGACATAAGCCCTTCCTGCCTGTCCCTGATCCCCAGCCCTTTAATTACCAGAGCTCTTCAGGCTGTTGAACTGGGCCTGACCATATCCTCGGTCACCACAGCCCTTCTGACTGTCCACCTGGCACCTGCCCATTGCGGATTTGAACACTTTAAAAGGGTTAACAGGTTCGAATCCTTGTTCATGTGACTATATCCTGTTTTCCCTCGGCCCTGGTTCACCTAACCAACGAGCCACACTGGGAGGCGCGTAGCTCGTAAAAACTATAGTGATTTCCAAATCTCTGGAAGTTGGCTTAAGAGCCTAACACCCACAGCCCCAGGTAAACTTCTGATCACAGCCTGCTTCTTTGCCAGTGGAATGGTGGCCAGCATAAAGCCCCATGACTCCTTTAGACATCATTGTGTTTCCATGAGGCCGGGATTATCCATGCTCACCAACATGGGGGCATCTCACCCTGCAGTGACCAGCGAATCTGACAGCCCTGCATATGGGGTTGAAATCCGGAAAACAGCAGTTTTGAGACCCTGAAAACCCATTCCAAACTGGGAGAATAGACCAGCCCCCTCCAGGGTCACTTAAATTTCGTAGCGAACTGAGGGCCAGCTTTTTGTTTAATTCCTGGTGAACTTTTTTTTTGAGGAGATCTACATTCTCGCTGCCTTCCAGAGCATGGACCACAAGAAGTTCGGCAGTTTCCGACTTCTAGGGATCCTCCAATGTATTTTCCTGGCTCTAAAAGCCTTTACACTTGGACCACTTCCAGTTGTTGTTATGGGAGGCAGACCTGCTCTACCTGAGGATTTCTGGTATTTCCTGGATCAAGCCCAACCAATCGGCCTCGTTACCACTTCTGTCTGTCCACATGTCGCCGCCCCTTGATGACGTCAGCTGTCTCAGCTTTTTCTAGGCCAAAAAATCTTAACCTCCAGATCACCTGGATTGTCCACTTAGCCCCAGCCTTTGATGACGTCAGGACTTCCAGCCGGTAACCAGACCCCAATCACATAACCACCTGACAACTTGAGCCTCTCGATGTGGCCCCTCCCTCTTAGTGACGTCAGCATTCCAGCTTGTCTCCTGGGCCAGAAACCATAACCACCTGAGCACTTAAGCATCTACACGTGGCCCCTTCCCCGTGAGGACTTCAGCACTTCCTGGCTGTTGCTGATCCCCAGCCCTTTAAGTACCAGATCTCTTCAGGCTGTTCCCCTGGGCCTGACCATATCCTTGTCATCTCAGCCCTTCTGACTGTCCACCTGGCACCTCCCTATTGCCGATATGAACACTTTAAAAAGGGTTACCGTGTCCGCATCCTTGTTCATGTGACTAATTCCCGTTTTTCCCTCGGCCCTGGATCACCTCACCATTGAGCCACTCTAGGAGGCGCGTCGTTCATAAGAACTATGGTGATTTCCAAATCTCTGGAAGTTGACTTAAGGGCCTAACACCCACAGCCCCAGGTAAACTTCTACTCACAGCCTGACTCTTTCACGGTGGGATGGTGGCCAGCAGTAAGCCCCCAGCACTCCTTTAGACATCTTTGTGTGTCCATGAGGCCGTGATTATCCATGCTCACCAACATGGGGGCATCTCACCCTGCAGTGACCTGCGACTCTGACAGCCCTGCATATGGGGTTTGAAATCGGGAAAACAGCTGTGTTGAGGCCATGAAAACCATTCCAAACTGGGAGAATAGACCAGCCCCCTGAACGGTCACTTAAATTTTGTAGCGAACTGAGGGCCAGCTTTTTGCTTAATTCCTGGGTAACTTTCTTTCCGTGAGCAGAGCAACTTCGTGCTGCCTTCCAGAGTATGGACCACAAGAAGTTTGGCAGTTTCCGACTTCTTGGAATCCTCCAATGTATTCTCCTGGCAATAAAAGCCTTTACACTTGACCACTTCCAGTTGTTGACATGGGAGGCAGACCTGGTACACCTGAGGATTTCTGGTTTTTCCTGGGACAAGTCCAACCAAACTGCCTCATTACCATCTTCTGTTTGTCCACATGTCGCCACCCCTTGATAACGTCAGCAGTCTCAGCTGGTCCTAGGGCCCAAAATCTTAACCACATGAACACCTGGGACTGTCCACGTAGCCCTCACCCACGAGGACGTAAGCACTTCCGGCCAGTAACCAGGCCCCATTCCCATAATTACCTGACCACTTCAGCCTCACGATGTGGCCCCTCACGCTTAGTGATGTCAGCACTTCCAGCGTGTCCCCCAGGCCCAAAACCATAACCAAATGAGCACTTAAGCATCTACACATGGCCCCTCCACCGGATAATGTCAGTACTTCCTGCCTTTCACTGATCCCCAGCCCTTTAATTACCAGAGCTCTTCAGGCTGTTCACCTGGGCCTGACCATATCCTTGGTCACCTCAGCCCTTCTGACTGTCCACCTGGCACCTCCCTATTGCGGATATGAACCTGGTCAACCTTAGGATTTCTGGTATTTCCTGGGACAAGCACAAACAATCGGCCTCGTTACCACTTCTGTCTGTCCACATGTCGCCACCCCTTGATAACGTCAGCAGTCTCAGCTGGTCCTAGGCCCCAAAATCTTAACCACATGAACACCTGGGACTGTCCACGTAGCCCTCACCCACGAGGACGTAAGCACTTCCGGCCAGTAACCGGGCCCCATTCCCATAATTACCTGACCACTTCAGCCTCATGATGTGGCCCCTCCCTCTTAGTGACGTCAGCACTTCAGGTGAGTCCCCGTTCCCAAAACCATAACCACCTGAGAACTTAAGCATCTACACGTGGCCCCTCCCCCGTGAGGACGTCAGCACTTCCTGCCTGTCCCTTAACCCCAGCCATTGATTTATGAAAGCTCTTCCGGCTTTTCACCTGGGCCTGAACATATCCTTGGTCACCTCACCCCTTCTGACTGTCCACCTGGCACCTCCCCATTGCGAATATGAACACTTTCAATTGGTTACCGGGTCCTAACGCTTGTTCCTGTGACTATTTCCTAATGTTCCATTGGCCCTGGTTCACCTCACCAATGAGCTACACTGGGTGGCCCTTAGCTCATAAACAAGGGTGATTTCCAAATCTCTGGAAATTGGCTTAAGGGCCTATTACCCAGAGCCCCATGTAACCTTCTGATCACAGACTGCCTCTTACACGGGGGAATCGTGACCAGCAGTGTGCACCCAGCACTCCATTAAGACAACCCTGTGTGTCCATGAGGCCGGAGTTCCCCATGCTCCCCAAAATGGGGGCATCTCACCCTCCAGTGACCTGCGACTCTGACAGCTCTGCAAATGAGCTTTGAAATCCGGAAAACAGCAGTGTTGAGGCCCTGAAAACCCTTTCCAAACTGGGAGAATAGAACAGCCCCCTCCACGTCACTTAAATTTCGTGGAGAACTGAGGGCCAGCTTTTTCCTTAATTCCTGGGAACTGTCTTTCCGTGAGGAGAACTACCTTGTCGCTGCCTTCCAGAGTATGGACCACAAGACGTTCGGCAATTTCCAACCTCTTGAGATTCTGCAATGTATTCTCCTGGCTCCACTTGCAGTTGTTGACCTGGGAGGCAGCACTGGTGTACCTGAGGATTTCTGGTTGTTCACTAGGACAAGCCCAATCAATCGGCCTAATTACCACTTCTGGATGTCCACAAGTCCCCACCTTTGATGACGTCAGCAGTCTCAGATGGTCCTAGGCCCCAAAATCTTAACCACCTGAACACCTCTTGCTGTCCACGTAGCCCCCGCCCTTGATGACGTCAGCACTTCCGGCCGGTAACCGGACCCCAATTCCATAACCTCCTGACCACTTCAGCCTCTCTATGTGGCCCCTCCCTCTTAGTGATGTCAGCACTTCCGGAGTTTCCCCAGGCCCAAAAACCATAACTTCCTGAGCACTTAAGCATCCACACATGGGCCCTCCCCCGTGAGAACGACAACACATCCTACCGATCCCTGATCCCCACCCCGTTAATTACCAGAGTACTTCCGGCTGTTCACCTGGGCCTGATCATATCCCCATTGCAGATATGAACACTTTAAAATGGTTACCGGGTACTAACCCTTGTTAATGTGACTATTTCCCTTTCTTCCCTCGGCCCTGGTTCACCTCACCAATGAGCCACACTTGGAGGCGCATAGCTCATAAGAACTATGGTGATTTCCCAATCTCCGGAAGTTGGCTTATGGGCTTAACACCCACAGCCCCAGGTAAACTTCTGCTCACAGACTGCCTCTTTCCCGGTGAGATGGTAGTCAACAGTGCGCCCACAGCACTCCTTTAAGGCAACCCTGTGTGTCCAGGAAGCCGGGATAATCCATGCCCAACTACATGGGGGCATCTCACCCTGCAGTGACCTGCGACTCTGACAGGCCTGCATATGGGGTTTGAAATCCGGAAAACAGCAGTGTTGAGGCCCTGAAAACCCTTTCCAAACTGGGAGTATAGACAAGCCCCATCCATGGTCACTTAAATTTCGTAGCGTATTGAGGCCCAGCTTTTTACTTAATTCCTAGGGAACTGTCTTTCCGTGAGGAGAGCTACCTTCTCGTTGCCTTCCAGAGTATGGATCACAAGAAGTTCGGCAGTTTCCGACTTCTTGGGATCCTCCAATGTATTCTCATGGCTCTCAAAGCCTTTACACTTGACCACTTCCAGTTGTTGACCTGGGAGGCAGACCTGGTATACCTGAGGATTTCTAGTTGTTCCTGGGACAAGCCCAAAAAGTCGACCTGGTTACTTCTTCTCTCTGTCCAAATGTCGCCAGACCTTCATGACGTCAGCCGTCTAAGCTGGTCCTAGGCCTCAAAATCTTAACCCCCTGAACACCTCGGGCTGACCACGTAGCCCCCGCCCTTGATGACGTCAGCACTTCCGGCTGGTAACCGGGCCCCAATCACATAACCACCTGACCACTTCAGCCACTAGATGTGATCCCTCCCTCTTAGTGACTTGAGCACTTCTGGAATGTCCCCCTGCCTCTTTCCCGGAGGGATGGTGTCCAGAAGTAAGCCCCCAGCACTCCTTCAGACAACATTGTGTGTCCATGAGGCCGGGATCACCCATGCTCACCAACATGGGGCATCTCACCAGGCAGTGACCTGCGACTCTGACAGCCCTGCATATGGGATTTGAAATCTGGAAAACGGCAGTGTTGAGGCCATGAAAACACTTTTCAAACTGGGAGAATAGACCAGCCCCCTCCACGGTCACTTAAATTATGTAGCGAACTCAGGGCCAGCTTTTTGCTTAATTCCTGGGGAACTGTCTTTCCATGAGGTGAGCCATCTTCTAGATGCCTTCCAGAGTATGGATGACAACAAGTTCGGCAGTTTCCGACTTCTTGGGATCCTCCAATGTATTCCTCTGGCTCTACAAGCCTTTACACTTGACCACGTCCAGTTGTTGACCTGGGTGGCAGACCTGGTCTACCAGAGGATTTTGGTTGTTCCTGGAACAAGTCCAACCAATCGGCCTCGTAACCACTTCGGGATGTCCACAAGTCCCAACCCCTTAATGACGTCTCAGTCTCAGCTGGTCCTAGGCCCCAAAATCTTAACCACCTGAACACCTGGAACTGTCCACATAGCCCCCGCCCTTGATGACGTCAGCACTTCCGGCCCTTAACGAAGCCCCAATCCCATAACCATCTGACCACTTCAGCCCCTCGATGTGGACCCTCCCTCGAAGTGAGGTCGCACTTCTGGCGTGTCCCCAAGGTGCAAAACCATAACCACCTGAGCACATAAGCGTCTACACGTGGCCCTCTCCCGTGTGGACTTCAGCACTTCATGCCTGTCCCAGATCTCCAGCCCTTTAATTACCAGAGCTCTTCAGGAAGTTCACCTGGGCCTGACAATATCCTTGGTCACCTCAGCCCATCTGACTGTCCACCTGGCACGTCCCCATTGCGGATATGAACACTTTAAACGGGTTACCGGGTCCGAATCCTTGTTCATGTGACTATTTCCCGTTGTTCCCTCGGCCCTGCTTCACCTCACCAATGAGCCACACTGGGAGGCGCGTAGCACATAAGAACTATGGTGATTTCCTAATCTCTGGAAGTTGACTTAAGGGCTGAATACCCTGAGCCCCAGGTAACCTTCTGCTCACAGACTACCTCTTTCCCGGTGGGACGGTGGCCAGCAATAAGCCCCCAGCACTCCTTTAGACAACCCTGTGTGTCCATGAGGACAGGATCATCTATGCCCACCAACATGGGAGCATCTCACCCTGCAGTGACCTGCGACTCTGACAACCCTGCATATGGGGTTTGAAATCCGGAAAACAGCAGTGTTGATGCGCTGAAAACCCATTCCAAACTGGGAGAATAGAACAGCCTCCTCCACGGTCACTTAAATTTCGTAGCGAACTGAGGGCCAGCTTTTTGCTTAATTCCTGGTGAACTATCTTTCCGTGAGGAGAGCTACCTTCTCGCTTCCTTCCAGAGTATGGACCACAAGAAGTTCGACAGGTTCCACTTCTTGGGATCCTCCAATGTATTATCCTGGCTCTAAAAGCCTTTATACTTGAACACTTCCAGTTGTTGACGTGGGAGGCAGACCTGGTCAACCTGAGGATATCTGGTTTTTCCTGGTAAAAGGCCTACCAATCGGCCTTGTTACCACTTCTGTCTGTCCACATGTCGCCACCTATTGATGACATCAGCAGTCTCAGCTGGTCCTAGGCCCCAAAATCTTAACCACCTGAACACCTGGGACTGTCCACGTAGCCCCCGCCCTTGATGACGTCAGCACTTCCGGCCGGTAACTGGTACCCAATCCCATAACCACCTGACCACTTCAGCTTCATGATGTGGCTCCTCCCTCGTAGTGACGTCAGCACTTTCGTTGTGTACACCAGGCCCAAAACCATAACCACCTGAGCACTTAAGAATCTACACGTGGCCCCTTCCCCGTGAGGACATCAGCACTTCCTGCCTGTCCCTGATCCCCGGCCCTTTAATTACCAGAGCTCTTCAGGCTGTTCACCTCTGCCTGATCATATCCTTGGTCACCTCAGCCCTTCTGACGGTCCACCTGGCACCTCCCCATTGCCGATATAAACACTTTATATGGGTTACCGGGTGCGAATCCTTGTTCATGTGACTATTTCCCGTTTTTCCCTCGGACCTTGTTCACCTCACCAATGAGCCACACTGGGAGGTGCGTTGCTCATAAGAACTATGGTGATTTCCAAATCTCTGGAAGTTGGCTTAAGGGCCTAACACCCACATACCCAGGTAACCTTCTGCTCAAAGCCTGCCTCTTTCGCGGTGGGATGGTGGCCAGCAGTAAGCCCCCAGCACTCCTTTAGAAATCCTTGTGTGTCCATGAGTCTGGGATTATCCATGCTCACCAACATGGGGGCATATCACCATGCAGTGACCAGCGATTCTGACAGCCCTGCATATGGGGTTTGAAATCGGAAAACAGCAGTGTTGAGGCCCTGAAAAGCCATTCCAAACTGGGAGAATAGATCAGCCCCCACCAAGGTCACTTAAATTTCGCAGCGAACTGAGGGCCAGCTTTTTCTTAATTCCTAGGGAACTGTCTTTCCGTGAGGAGAGCTACCTTCTCACAGCCTTCCAGAGTATGGACCACAAGAAGTTCAAGAGTTTCCTACTAATAGGGATCCTCCAATGTATTCTTCTGGCTCTAAAAGCCTTTACACTTGACCACTTCCAGTTGTTGACATGGGAGGCAAACCTGGTCAACCTGAGGATTTCTGGTATTTCCTGTGACAGCCCAACCAACAAGCCTCATTACCACTTCTGTCTGTCCACATGGCGCCACCCCTTGATGACATCAGCAGCCTCAGCTGTTCCTAGGCCCCAAAATCTTAACCACCTGAAATATTGGGACTGTCCACGTAGCCCCCGCCTTTGATGACGTCAGCACTTCCTGCCAGTAACCGGGCCCCAATCCCATAACCACCTGACCACTTCAGCCTCTAGATGTGGCCCCTCCCTCTTTGTGACTTCAGCACTTCCAGAGTGTTTCCTAGGCCCAAAACCATATCCACCTGACCACTTAAGCATCTACACTTGGCCCCTCCACCATGAGGACTTCAGCACTTCCTGTCTGTCCCTGATCCCCAGCCCTTTAATTACCAGAGCTCTTCAGGCTGTTCACCTGGGCCTGACCATATCCTTGGTCACCTCAGCCCTTCTGACTGTCCACCTGGCAAATTCCTATTGCGGATATGAACACTTTAAACTGTTTACAGGGTCCGAATCCTTGTTCATGTGACTATTTCCCATTTTTCCCTTTTCCCTGGTTCACCTCACCAATGAGACACACTGGGTGGCGCTTAGCTCCTAAGAACTATGGTGGTTTCCCATCTCTGGGAGTTGGCTTAAGGGCCTAAAACCCACAGCCCCAGGTAAACTTCTGCTCACAGCCTGACTCTTTCCCGGTGGGATGGTGGCCAGCAGTAAGCCCCCAGCACTCCTTTAGACATCTTTGTGTGTCCACGAGGCCGTGATTATCCATGCTCACCAACATGGGGGCATCTCACCCTGCAGTGACCTGCGACTCTGACAGCCCTGCATATGGGGTTTGAAATCGGGAAAACAGCTGTGTTGAGGCCATGAAAACCATTCCAAACTGGGAGAATAGACCAGCCCCCTGAACGGTCACTTAAATTTCGTAGCGAACTGAGGGCCAGCTTTTTGCTTAATTCCTGGGTAACTTTCTTTCCGTGAGCAGAGCAACTTCGCGCTGCCTTCCAGAGTATGGACCACAAGAAGTTCGGCAGTTTCCGACTTCTTGGAATCCTCCAATGTATTCTCCTGGCAATAAAAGCCTTTACACTTGACCACTTCCAGTTGTTGACATGGGAGGCAGACCTGGTACACCTGAGGATTTCTGGTTTTTCCTGGGACAAGTCCAACCAAACTGCCTCATTACCATCTTCTGTTTGTCCACATGTCGCCACCCCTTGATAACGTCAGCAGTCTCAGCTGGTCCTAGGGCCCAAAATCTTAACCACATGAACACCTGGGACTGTCCACGTAGCCCTCACCCACGAGGACGTAAGCACTTCAGGCCAGTAACCGGGCCCCATTCCCATAATTACCTGACCACTTCAGCCTCACGATGTGGCCACTCACGCTTAGTGATGTCAGCACTTCCAGCGTGTACCCCAGGTCCAAAACCATAACCAAATGAGCACTTAAGCATCTACACATGGCCCCTCCACCGGATAATGTCAGTACTTCCTGCCTTTCACTGATCCCCGGCCCTTTAATTACCAGAGCTCTTCAGGCTGTTCACCTGGGCCTGACCATATCCTTGGTCACCTCAGCCCTTCTGACTGTCCACCTGGCACCTCCCTATTGCGGATATGAACCTGGTCAACCTTAAGATTTCTGGTATTTCCTGGGACAAGCCCAACCAATCGGCCTCGTTACCACTTTTGTCTGTCCATATGTCGCCACCTATTGATGACGTCAGCAGTCTCAGCTGGTCCTTGGCCCCAAAATCTTAACCACCTGAAGACCTGGAACTGTCCACGTAACCCCCGCGCTTGATGACGTCAGCACTTCCGGACTGTAGATGGGCCACAATCCCATAACCACCTGACCACTTCAGCCTCATGATGTGACCCCTCCCTCTTAGTGACGTCAGCACTTCTGGCGTGTCCCCCAGGCCCAAAACCATAACCACCTGAGCACTTAAGCATCTACACGTGGCTCCTCCCCCCTGAGGACTTCAGCATTTCCTGCCTTTCCCTGATCCCTAGCCCTTTAATTACCAGAGCTCTACAGGCTATTCACCTGGGCCTGACCATATCCTTGGTCACCACAGCCCTTCTGACTGTCCACCAGGCACCTCCCCATTGCGGATATGAACACTTTAAACGGGTTACCGGGTCTGAATCCTTGTTCATGTGACTATATCCTGTTTTCCCTCGGCCCTGGTTCACCTCACCAATGAGCCACACTAGGAGGGGCGTAGCTCATAAGAACTATCGTGATTTCCAAATCTCTGGAAGTTGGCTTAAGGGCCTAACACCCACAGCCCCAGGTAACCTTCTGATCACATCCTGACTCTTTCCCGGTAAGATGGTGGCCAGCAGCAAGCCCCTAGCACTCCTTTAGACATCCTTGTGTGTCCATGAGTCCGGGATAATCCATGCACACCATCATGGGGGCATCTCACCCTGCAGTGACCATCGACTCTGACACCCCTGCATATGGGGTTTGACATCCGTAAAACAGCCGTGTTGAGGCCCTGAATACCCTTTGCAAACTGGGAGAATAGACCAGCCCCCTCCAGGGTCACTTAAATTTCGTAGCGAACTGAGGGCTAGCTTTTTGCTTAATTCCTGGGGAACTGTCTTTCCTCGAGGAGAGCTACCTTCTCCCTGCCTTCCAGAGTATGGACCACAAGAAGTTCGGCAGTTTCCGACTTCTTGGGATCCTCCAATGTATTCTCCTGACTCTAAAAGCCTTTTCACTTGACCACTTCCAGTTGTTGACATGGGAGGCAGACCTGGTAACCTGAGGATTTCTGGTTTTTCCTGGGACAAGCCTTACCAATCGGCCTCGTTACCACTTCTGTCTGTCCACATGTCGCCACCTCTTGATGACGTCAACAATCTCAGCTGGTCTTAGGCCCCAAAATCTTAATCACCTGAACACCTGGGACTGTCCACGTAGCCCCCCCTTGATGACGTCAGCACTTCCTGCCGGTAACTGGTACCCAATCCCATAACCACCTGACCACTTCAGCCTCATGATGTGGCCCCTCCCTCTTAGTGACGTGAGCACTTCCGGAGTGTTCCCCAGGCCCAAAACCATAAACACCTGAGCACTTAAGCATCTACACCTTGCTCCTCGCCCGTGAGGACATCAGCACTTCCTGCCTGTCCCTGATCCCCAGCCCTTTAATTACCAGAGCTCTTCAGGCTGTTCACCTAGGCCTGACCATATCTTTGGTCACCTCAGCCCTTCTGACTGTCCACCTGACACCACCCCATTGCGGATATGAACACTTTAAACAGGTTACCGGGTCCGAATCCTTGCTCATGTGACTATTTCCCGTTTTTCTCACTGCCCTGGTTCACCTCACCAATGAGCCACACTGGGTGGCGCGTAGCTCATGAGAACTATGGTGATTTCCCCATCTCTGGAAGTTGGCTTAAGGGCCTAACACCCACAGCCCCAGGTAATCTCTGCTCACAGACTGCCTCTTCCCTGGTGAGATGAGGGCCAGCAGGGTGCTCTAGCATTCCTTTAAGACAAACCTGGGCATCCAGGAGGCCAATGATTCCCCATGGTCACCAACATGGGGCCATCTCACCCTGCAGTGACCTACGACTCTGACAGCCCCGCATATGGGCTTTGAAATCCGGAAACAGCAGTGTTGAGGCCCTGAAAACCCTTTGCAAACTGGGAGCAAAGACGTGCCGCCTCCATGGTCACTTAAATTCCGTAGCGAACTGAGGGCCAGCTTTTTGCTTGATTCCTGGAGAACTATCCTTCCGTGAGGACAGATACCTTCTCGCTGCCTTCCAGAGTATGGAACACAGGAAGTTGGGGAGTTTCCGACCTCTTGAGATGCTCCAATGCATTTACCTTACTCTACCAGCCTTTACACTTGACCACTTCCAGCTATTTACCTGGCAGCAAGCCCTGGTCTACCTGAGGTTTCTGGGTGTTCATTGGGACAAGCCCAACCACTCGGCCTCGTTACCACTTCTGACTGTCCACGTGGCCCTTCCCCTTCATGACGTCAGCAGTTTCAGCCAGTTCCTGGCCCCAAAATCTTAACCACCTGAATACTTCAGGCTGTCTACATGGCCCCTCCACCTTGATGACGTCAGACCATCGTCAGGTCCCTGGTCCCCAAGCCCTTGTCCACCACAGCACTTCTGGCTTTTCACCTGGGCCAGACCATATCCTTTGTCACCTCAGCACATCCAACTCTCCACCTGGGCCCTCCCCATTGATGATATGAACATTTTGAACTGGTTAACAGGCCCTAACCCTTTTCCTGTGACTATTTCCCGCTGTTCCCCAGGCCCTTTTTCGCCTCACCAATGAGCCACACTGGCTGGCTACTTAGCTCCTAAGAAAAGGGGTGACTTCCCAATCTCTGGAATTTGGCTTAATGGCCTAACACCCACAGCCCCATTCACCTTCTGCTCACAGACTGCCTCTTCCCCAGTGGGAGGGTGGCCAGCAGGGAGCCGCCAGCACTCCCTTAAGACAACACTTGGCGTCCATAAGGCCAGAGATCCCCCATGCTGCCCAACAAAAGGGCATCTCACCCTTCAGAGACCTGTGACTCTGACAGCCCTCCCGAAGGGCTATGAAATCTGGAAAACAGCACTGTTGAGGCCCTGAAAACCCTTTTGATACTGGGAGAAAAGTCCTGACACTAAGGTTCTACAAAAGTATACCCAGAGTTTCATACACATTCCTAGACATTTCCCTGGTCTGTCACTTTTACCTGTGAGAGTTTTAACATTTTCATACTGGTGTCTGAGCCCTATGCGATAGAATGTTTAAGTGTTTAACCAACCTTCTTTCAAAAACACCACTCATTTAGACTAAGTTATAAAAGTAACCAGTATCCAACTCAGTTTTCAGCTCTTTGAACACAATTTCCCAGTGACTAAACAGTTTCCTTCAGATATTAAATCTCTATGAACATGTGTTCCTAGCATATGAAGCACATTCCTAAATATTTCCCTCATCTATCATAGTTAATTCTCAGTGTAAGATTCAATTTTGTCCAGTGATTCAAGCTCATTCATGGAGAATTCCAAATGTTTATAAGCGATAACCTAAGCTTAACACAAACCCTAACCCTAACCATAGCCCTAATCCTAATACTAGCCCTAACCCTAGCCATAACCCTAACCCAACACTAACCCTACCCCTGAACCTAGCCCTAACAAAAACCCTAACCCTAATATGAGCCCTAACCCTAGCCCTAATGCTAGCCTTAACCCTAACCCAAATCCTAGCCCTAACACTAGACAGAACCCTAACCTTAGCCCTAACCCTATTCCTAACCTTAACCTAACCCTAACCCTAACCCTAGCCCTAACCGTAGTCATAGCCCTAGCCCTAAACCTAACCCTAACCATAGCCCTAACCATAACCCTACACCTAAACCTAGCCTAACCCTGAACCTAACCCTCTCCCTATCCCTAAACCTCAACCTAACCCTAATACTAGCCCCAACCCAAGCCCTAACCATAGCCTTAACCTTAACCATAACCCTAATCCTAACCCTAGCCCTAACCCTAGCCTTAGCCCTAACTCTAACACTGACACTAATCCTAGCCCTAAACCTAACACAAACCCTAAACCTAACCCTAGTCCTAGTCCTAATGCTAACCCTAACCCTAATACAAGCCCTAAACCTAGTCCTAACCCTAGCCTTCCCTAACCCAAACCATAAACCTAACCTTATCCCTAACCCTAACCCTAAACCTAGCCCTAACCCTAACCCATACACTAACCCTAACCCTAACCTTAGCCCTAACCCTAACCCTAACACTAACCCTAACCCTCACCGTAACCCTAGCCTTATCCATAAAGCTAACCCTAATCCTAACCCAAAGCCTAACACTAATCCTAACCCTAACCCTTGCCCTAACCCTATTCCTAACCTTAAAACTAACCCTAACCATTAACCCTAAACCGAGCCCTAACCCTCGATCTAGCCCTAACCCTAACCCTAACCCTAACCCAAGCCCTAACCCTAGCCTTAAACCTAACCCTAATGCTAATAGTAACCCTAGACTTAACCCTAGAGCTAACCCTGCCCTAACCCTAGCCCTAACCCTAAACCTAATCCTAACCCTAGCCCTAACCCTAACCCTAAACCTAATCAAAGCCCTAAACCTAACCCTAACCCTAACCCTAGCCCTAAACCTAGCCCTAACCCTAAATCGAACCCTAACCCTAACCCTCAACTTAACCCTAATACTAGCCCTAACCCTAGACTTAACCCTAACCCTAACTCTAATCCTAACCCTAACCCTAACCCTAACCCTAGCCCTAGCCCTAACCCTAACACTAACCATAATCCCAGCCCAAAACCTAACACAAATCGTAACCCTAACCCTAACCCTAACCCTAATCTTAACCCTAGCCCTATCCCCTAGCCCTAGCTCTAGCCATAACCCTAACACTAACCATAATCTCAGCCCAAAACCTAACACAAATCGTAACCCTAACCCTAACCCTAATCTTAACCCTAGCCCTATCCCCTAGCCCTAGCTCTAGCCCTAACCCTAACCCTAAGGTAGCCCTAACCCTACCCCTAACCATAGCCCTAACCCTAACCCTAACCCTAACCCTAAACCTAATACTAGCCCTACACCTAGCCCTAACCCTGGCCTTAACCCTAACCCTAACCTTAGCTCTAACGCTAATACTAGCCCTATCACAAGTTCTAAACCTAGCCTTAAACCTAACCCTATCCCTAGCCCTAACCCTAGGCCTATCCTAAACCCTAACCCTAATCCTTACCTTAGCCCTAACCCTAACCCTAGGCCAACCATAACCCTAACTCTAACCCTAACCCTAGCCCTGGCTCTAACCCTAGCCCTGGCCCTAGCCAAACCCTAACATTAACCCTAGCCATAACACTAACCCTAACCCTAACTCTAAACTGTCATATCAGCTGTATGAAAATAACTATTTAAGCTATGTGAGCCCTAAGAAAATGATTGTTAAAATGTTTAACCAACCTTCTTTCAAAAATGCCAACTAATTGAGACTGAATTATGAATGTAACCAGTATCCAAATCAGTTCTCTACTCTAATAACAAGATTAAACAGTGTCCATCAGATATTACATCTCTAGGAACAGGTATACCTAGTGTATCAAGTACATTCCTAAATATTTCCCTAGTCTATCATTGTGAATTCTCAGAGTTGGATTGACTTTTTCCGATGATTCAGGCTCATTCATTGTGAATTCCAAGTGTTTATACAGGGTTTTTCCATATATAGCAGCTCTTTTCACTGTTGTCCAGTGTTTCAAGCTCCTTCATTGTGAATTCCAAGTATGTATACAGCGTTTTTCCATATATACCAGCTCTTTTAACGTGATCACTATTTTAAAGACTATCCTACCTTTCACAACTCTTGGAATACAAATTCTAAGTATTTCAACAGTGCACTAGAGGTATTAATGTACTACAAACGTATTCCAAGGGTTTCACACACATTCCTAGACATTTCCCACGTCTGTCACTTTTAGCTGTGAGAGTTTTAACATTTTCGTACAAGTATCTGAGCCCTATGAGATAGAATGTTTACGTGTTTAACCAACCTTCTTTCAAAAACACCACTCATTTAAAACATTATAAAAGTAACCAGTATCCAACTCAGTTCTCAGCTCTTTGAACACAATTTCCCAGTGACTAAACAGTTTCCTTCAGATATTAAAGTTCTTTGAACATGTATTCCTAGTGTAGGAAGCACATTCCTAAATAATTCCCTAGTCTATCATTGTGAATTCTCAGTTTTAGATTCAATTTCGTTCAGTGATTCAAGCTCATTCATTGAGAATTCCAAATGTTTATATACGATAAACCTAACCTTAACCCTAACCCTAACCCTTAACCCTACCACTAAACCTAACTCTAGCCCTAACCATAGCCCTAGGCCTAACCCTAAACCTAACCCTAACCATAGCCCTGACCTTAGCCCTAACCTTAACCTAATGTTAACCCTTTCCCTAGTCCTAACCCTCGCCCAAACCCTAGCCTTAACCCTAACCCTAACCCTAACCCTAGCCCTAAACCTAGCCATAGCACTAGCCCTAACCCTAAACCTAACCCTAACCCTAGCCCTAACCTTAACCTAACCATAACTCTAACCCAAGCCTTAACCCTAGCCCTAACCCTAAACTGTCATATCAGCTGTATGAAAATAACTTTTTAAGGTATGTGAGCCCTAAGAAAATGAATGTTAAAATGTATAAACAACACCAAATGTTCAAAAACACCAACTCAGTGAGACTGAATTATAAATGTACCCATTATACAAATCATTTCTCTATTCTTTGAACACGATTTCCCAGTGATTAAACAGTGTGCATCACATACTATGGCTCTATGAACAGGTATACGTAGTGTTTCAAGCACATTCCTAAATATTTCCCTTGTCTATCATTGTGAATTATGTGTTGGATAGACTTTTTTCCTGAGATTCAGGCACATTCATTATGAAATCATGTTCAAAAACACCAACTCATTTAGACTAAAATATAAATGTAACCAGTATCCAGCTCAGGTCTCAGCTCTTTGAACATGATTTCATAGTGACTAAACAGTTTCCTTCCAATATTAAAGCTCTTTGAACATGTATTCCTAGTATATGAAGCACATTCTTAACTATTTCCCTAGTCTATCCTAGTGAATTCTCAGTGTTAGATTCAATTTTGTCCAGTGATTCAAGCCAATTCATTGAGAATTACAAATGTTTAAATACGATAACCCTAACCTTAACCCTAACCCTAGCACTAACCCTAACCTTAACCCTAACCGTAGCCCTAACCCTAACCCTAACCCTAGCCATAACCTTTATCCTAACGCTAACCATAACCCTAACCCTAACCCTAGTCCTAACCCTAACCATAACTCTAACCCTAATACTAGCCCTAACCATAACCCTAACCTTGCCTTAACCCTAGCCCTAACCCTAACCCTAAACTGTCATATCTGCTGTATGAAAATGACATTTTTAAGGTTTCTGAGCCCTATGAAAATGAATGTTTAAATGTTTAATCTTTTTTCAAAAACGCCGTCATTCAGACTAAATTATAAATAAAATGAGTATCTAACTTAGTTCACAGTGCTTTCAACACGATTTTCCAGTGATTAAACAGTGTCCTTCAGATATTAATCTCTTCAAAATGTATTCCTAGAGTATGAAGCACATTCCTAAACATTACCCTAGAATATCATTGTGAATTCTCAGTGTTAGTTTCACTTTTGTCCAGTGGTTCAAGCTCAATAATTGTGAATTCCAAGTGTTTATAAAGCGTTTTTCCATGTATACCAGCTCTTCAAACATGAATTATTACTATTTCAAAGACTATGGTACCTCTCACAACTCTCTGAATACAAATTGTCAGTATTTCAACATACACTAGATATATTAAGGTTCTACAAACGTATACCAAGTGTTTCAGACTCATTCCTAGACATTTCCCTGGTCTGTCATTTTGAGCCCTGAGACTTGAAACAATTTCATACAGGTATGTGAGCCTTATGAACCTGAATGTTTACGTGTTTAACAAACCTTCATTCAAATAAGCCAACACATTGAGATTGAGTTATAAATATAAACAGTATGGCATTCTCTTCTCAGGTCTTTGAACACGATTTGCCAGTGATTAAACAGTGTCCTTCAGATATTAAGGTTCTATGAATATGTATTCTTAGTGTTTCAAGCACATTCCTAAATATTGCCCTAGTCTATCATAGTGAAATCTCAGTGTTATATTCAATTTTGTCCAGTGATTCAAGCCAATTCAATGAGATTTCCAAATGTTTAAATATGATAACCCTAACCTTAACCCTAACCCTAACCCACACCCTATCCCTAACACAAATCCTAACTTTAATATTAGCCCTAACCCAAGGCCTTAACCCTAAACCTAACCATAACACGAACCCTAGCCCTAACCCTAACCTTAAAGCTAACCCTAACCCTAGCCCTAACCCAAGCCCTAGCCCTAAAGCTAACCCTAACCCTAACCCTAACCCTAACCCTAACCCTAACGCTAGCCCTAACCCAGATCCTAACCCTAACCCTCAACCTAAGCCTAATACTAGCCCTAACCCAACCCTAACCATAGCCATAACCCTAACCCTAATACTAACCCTAGCCCTAACCCTAGCCCTACTCACAAATCTCTGAATACAAATTCTCAGTATTTCAACATACACTAGATATATTAAGGTTCTGCAAACGTATACCAAGTGTTTCAGACTCATTCCTAGACATTTCCCTGGTCTGTAATTTTGAGCTCTGAGACTTTAAACATTTTCATACAGGTATGTGAGCCCTACGAACCTGAATGTTTAAGTGTTTAACAAACTTGCTTTCAAATAAGCCAACACCTTGAGTCTGAATTTTAAATACAAACAGTATGGCATTCTCTTCTCAGCTCTTTGAACATGATTTGCCAGTGATTAAACAGTGTTCCTTCAGATATTGAAGCTCTCTGAATATGTATTCTTAGTGTTTCAAGCACATTCCTAAATATTTCCCGTCTCATTGTGAATTCTCAGAGTTTGACTCACTGTTGTCCAGTGATTCAAGCTCATTCATTGTCAATTCCAAGTGTTTATACAGTGTTCTTCCATATATACCAGCTCTTTAAATGTAAACTATTACTACTTTGATAGTTAACCTAACTATCATTGGCATTTCTAATAGTTTTGAATACTTTCCTCCTGTTATATCCATTCTACGAAAATGAAATAAATGTTGAACCCACTTTATTCCAGAAACGCCAACTCATTTAGACTAAATTATAATTTTAACCAGTATCCAATTCAGTCCTCAGCTCTTTGTACATGAATTCCCAGTAATTGTCCTACAGATATTAAGGTTCTTTCTTAATGTATTCCTAGTTTTTCAAGCACACTGCTAAATGTTTCCCCAATCATTGTGAATTTTCAGTTTGTTTTAGTTTTTTCCAGGATTTCCAGCTCATTCATTGTGAATTCCAAGTGTTTAAACAGCTTTTTTCCATATATACCAGCTCTTCAAACATGAGTTATTACTATTTTAAAGACAATCCTACCTTTCACAGCACTTTGCATACAAGCTCTCAGTGTTTCTACATGCACTACAGATAATAAGTTTCTACAAAGGTATTCCAAGTGTTTCAGACACATTCCTAGACATTTCCCTTGTCTGTCGTTTTGATTTCTGAGAGTTTGAACATTTTTGTACAGGTATCTGAGCCCTATGAAAAAAAATGTTTAAGTATTTAACCTTCTTCCAAAAACATCAACACATTGAAACTGAATTATAAATGTAAAAAGTAACGCACTCACTTCTCAGCTCTTTGAACACGATTTCCCAGTGATTAAACTGTCCATCAGAAATTAAGACTCTGAATATGTATACTTAGTATTTCAAGCAAATTCCTAAATACTTCCCATCTATCATTGTTAATCCTCAGAGTTTGAATCACTGTTGTCCAGTGATTCAAGCTCATTCATTGTGAATTCCAAGTGTTTATACAGCGTTTTCTATGTATACCAGCTCTTCAAACGTGAATTATTACTACTTTAAATACTACCCTACCTTTCACTGCACTTTGAATACAAAATCTCAGTATTTCAGCATGCAGTAGAGATGTTAAAGTTCTACAACATATGTCAAGTGTTTAAAAAACACTCCTGCCCATTTCCCCGGTCTGTTTTTTTGAGCTCTGAGACTTTAACCTTTTAATACAGGTATCATACCAGCTCTTTAGAGGTACATTATTACTATTTAGAACACTAGCTGAACTATCATTTTTATTTCTTAGAATTTTGAATACTCTCATACCGTTATATCAGCTCTATGAAAATGAATTTATAAGTGTTTCACCAACTTTCTTCCATAAATGTCAACTCCTTTTGACTGAATTATAAATGTAAACAGTATGGCACTCACTTCTGAGCTCTTTGAACATGATTTCCCAGTGATTAAACAGTGATCTTTAGATATTAAGGCTCTATGAATATGTATTCTTAGTGTTTCAAGAACATTCGTAAATATTTCACTAGACACATTGTGAATTCTGATTTTGAATCAATGTTGTCCAGTGATTCACACTCATTCATTGTGAATTCCAATTGTTTATACAGTATTTCTCTCTATATATATATCAGCTCTTTAAACGAAAATTATTACTTCTTTAATCGGTAGCCTATCATTGGGATTACTAATAGTTTTGAATACTTTCTACCTGTTATATCCACTCTATGAAAATGAAATAAATGTTTAACCCACTTTATTCCAAAAATGCCAACTCATTTAGATATAAATGTAACCAGTATCCAACTCAGTTCTCACCTCTTTGAACACTATTTCCCAGTGAATAAAAATTGTCCTACAGATATTAAAGTTCTTTATTAATGTGTTCCAACTTTTTCAAGAATATTGCTAAATATTTCCCGTCAATCATTGTGAATTCTCAGTTTGAATCGCTGTTTTCCAGTGATTAAAGTTCATTCATTGTAAATTCCAAGTGTTTATAGAGCGTTTTTCGATATATAACAGCTCTTTAAAAGTGAATTATTGCTATTTTAAAGATTTTCCTACCTTTCAGAGCTCTTTGAATACAAATTCTAAGTATTTCAACATGAGTAGAGATGTTATAGTTCTACAACACATTCCAAGTGTTTCAAAAACAGTCCTACATATTTCCCCGGTCTGTTGTTTTTGAGCTCTGATACTTTTAACGTTTTAATACAGGTAACGTACCAGCTCTTTAAAGGTACATTATCACTACTTTGAACACGAGCCTAACTATCATTTTAATTTCTAAGAATTTTGAAAACTTTCATATGTTATATCAGCTCTATGAAAATGAATTTTTAAGTGTTTCACCGTCTTTCTTCCATAAACGCCAACTCATTTTGACTGAATTATAAATGTAAATATTATAGCACTCACTTCTGAGCTATTTGAACACAATTTCCCAGTGATTAAACATAGTCCTAAAGATGTTAAGGTTCTTTATTAATGTATTCCTAGTTTAGGAAGCATATTGCTGAATATTTCACGAGCGAATCATTGTGGATTCTCAGAGTTTGAATCTCTGTTGTCCTGTGATTCAAGGTCATTCATTGTGAATTCCAAGTGTTTATCCAGTGTTTTCCCATACATACCGGCTCTTTAAACATAATTAAACTTTAATCATTAGCCTAAGTATCATTGGGATTTCTAATAGTTTTGGATACTTTCCTCCTGTTATGTCCTCTCTATGAAATTGAAATAAATGTTTAACCCACTTTATTCCAAAATCACCAACTCATTTAGACTGAATTATAAATGTAACCAGTATCCAACTCAATCCTCAAATCATTTAACACGATTTCCCAGGGATTAAACATTGTCCTACACATGTTACGGATTTTATTAATGTATTCTTAGTTTATCAAGCATATTGCTCAATATTTCACCAGCAAATCATTGTGCATTCTCAGAGTTTGAATCTCTGTTGTCCAGTGATTCAAGCCCATTCATTGTGAATTGCAAGTGTTTATCCAGCGTTTTCCCACATATACCAGCTCTAGAACGTGAATTATTACTATTTTAAGGACTGTCCTGCCTTTCACAGCACATTGAATACAAATTCTCAGTATTTCAACATGCATTATAGATGTTATAGTTATACAACATATTCCAAGTGTTTCAGAAACAGTCCTACACATTTCCCCTGTCTGTTTTTTTTTTGACCTCTGATACTTTTAACCTTTTAATACAGGTATCGTACCAGCTCTTTAAAGGTACATTATTAATATTTTGAACACTAGCTGAACTATCATTTTATTTCTTAGAATTTTGAATACTTTCATACTGTTATATCAGCTCAATGAAAATGAATTAAGTGTTTCACCGGCTTTCGTCCATAAACGCCAACTCATTTTGACTGAATTATAAATGTAAACATTATCGCCCTCACTTCTGAGCTATTTGAACACGATTTCCCAGGGATTAAACATTGTCCTACACATGTTAAGGATTTTATGAATGTATTCTTAGTTTATCAAGCATATTGCTCAATATTTCACCAGCAAATCATTGTGGATTCTCAGAGTTTGAATCTCTGTTATCCAGTCATTCCATCTCATTCACTGTGAATTCCAAGTGTTTAGCCAGCGTTTTCCCGTATATACCAGCTCTTTAAAAGTGAATTATTACTATTTTAAAGACTCTCCTACCTTTCACAGCACGTTGAATACAAATTCTCAGTATTTCAACATGCAGTATAGATGTTATAGTTATACAACATATTCCAAGTGTTTCAGAAACAGTCCTACACATTTCCCCGGTCTGTTTTTTGACCTCTGATACTTTTAACCTTTTAATACAGGTATCGTACCAGCTCTTTAAAGGTACATTATTACTATTTTGAACACTAGCTGAACTATCATTTTATATCTTAGAATTTCGAATACTTTCATGTTATTATATCAGCTCTATGAACATGAATTTTTAAGTGTTTCACCGGCTTTCTTCCATAAACGCCAACTGATTTTGACTGAATTATAAATGTAAACAGTATGGCACTCACTTCTGAGCTCCTTGAACACGATATCCCAGTGATCTTCAGATAGGAATGCTGTATGAATATGTATTCTTAGTGTTTCAAGTACATTCCTAAATATTTCCCTACTTTCATTGTGAATTCTCAGAGTGTGAATCACTGTTGTCCAGTGATTAAAACTCTACCATTGTGAATTCCAAGTATTTAAACAACGTTTTTCTATATATACCAGCTCATTAAACGTAAATTATTACTACTTTATAATTAGCCTACCACTGGGATTTCTAATAGTTTTGAATTCTTTCCTCGTGTTATATCCGCTCTATGAAAATGAATTAAATGTTTAATCCACTTTTTCCAAAAACACCAACTCATTTAGGCTGAATTATAAAAGTTACCAGTATCCAACTCAGTCCTCAGCTCTTTGTACAAGATTTCCCAGCGATTAAACATAGTCCTACAGATGTTAAGGTTCTTTATTAATGTATTCCTAGTTTATCAAGCATATTGCTGAATATTTCACCAGCGAATCATTGTGGATTCTCAGTTTGAATCTCTGTTTTCCAGTCCTTCCAGCTCATTCATTGTGAATTCCAAGTGTTTAGCCAGCGTTTTCCCATATATACCAGCTCTTTAAACGTGAATTATTACTATTTTAAAGACTCTCCTACCGTTCATAGCACGTTGAATACAAAGTCTTAGAATTTCAACATGCAGTGGAGATGTTATAGCTCTACAACGTATTCCAAGTGTTTAAGAAACACTCTTTCATATTTCCGGGTCTGTATTTATTGAGCTTTGAGACGTTAACCTTTTAATACAGGTATCATACCAGCTTTTTAAAGGTACATTATTACTACTTTGAACACGAGCTTAACTATCATTTTGATTTCTTAGGATTTTGAAAACTTTCATACTGTTATATCAGCTCTATGAAAATGAATTTTTAAGTGTTTCACCGTCTTTCTTCCATAAACGCCAACTCATTTTGACTGAATTATAAATGTAAATATTATAGCACTCACTTCTGAGCTATTTGAACACAATTTCCCAGTGATTAAACATAGTCCTAAAGATGTTAAGGTTCTTTATTAATGTATTCCTTGTTTAGGAAGCATATTGCTGAATATTTCACGAGCGAATCATTGTGGATTCTCAGAGTTTGAATCTCTGTTGTCCTGTGATTCAAGGTCATTCATTGTGAATTCCAAGTGTTTATCCAGTGTTTTCCCATACATACCGGCTCTTTAAACATAATTAAACTTTAATCATTAGCCTAAGTATCATTGGGATTTCTAATAGTTTTGGATACTTTCCTCCTGTTATGTCCTCTCTATGAAAATGAAATAAATGTTTAACCCACTTTATTCCAAAATCGCCAACTCATTTAGACTGAATTATAAATGTAACCAGTATCCAACTCAATCCTCATCTCATTGAACACGATTTCCCAGGTATTAAACATTGTCCTACACATGTTAAGGATTTTATTAATGTATTCCTAGTTTATCAAGCATATTGCTGAATATTTCACCAGCGAATCATTGTGGATTCTCAGAGTTTGAATCTCTGTTGTCCTGTGATTCAAGCTGATTCATGGTGAATTCCAAGTGTTTAGCCAGCGTTTTCTCATAATACCAGCTCTTTCAATGTGAATTATTACTACTTTAAAGACTCTCCTACCTTTCACAGCACGTTGAATACAAATTCTCAGTATTTCAACATGCAGTAGAGATGTTATAGTTCTACAACATATTCCAAGTGTTTCAGAAACAGTCCTACACATTTCCCCGGTCTGTTTTTTGACCTCTGATACTTTTAAACTTTTAATACAATTATCGTACCAGCTCTTTAAAGGTACATTATTACTATTTTGAACACTAGCTGAACTACCATTTTATTTCTTAGAATTTCGAATACTTTCATGTTATTATATCAGCTCTATGAAAATGAATTTTAAGTGTTTCACCAGCTTTCTTCCATAAACGCCAACTCATTTTGACTGAATTATAAATGTAAACAGTATGGCACTCACTTCTGAGCTCCTTGTACATGATTTCCCAGTGATCTTCAGATAGGAATGCTGTATGAATATGTATTCTTAGTGTTTCAAGTACATTCCTAAATATTTCCCTACTTTCATTGTGAATTCTCAGAGTGTGAATCACTGTTGTCCAGTGATTAAAACTCTATCATTGTGAATTCCAAGTATTTAAACATCGTTTTTCTATATGTACCAGCTCTTTAAACCTAAATTATTACTACTTTAATCATTAGCCTACCACTGGAATTTCTAATAGTTCTGAATTCTTTTCTCGTGTTATATCCGCTCTATGAAAATGAATTAAATGTGTAACCCATTTTATTGCAAAAACTCCAATCATTTAGACTGAATTATATATGTAACCAGTATCCAACTCAGTCGTCAGCTCTTTGAACAAGATTTCCCAGTGATTAAACATTTTCCTACAGATATTAAAGTTCTTTATCAATGTATTCCAATTTTTTTCAAACATATTGCTGAATATTTCCCATCAATCATTGTGAATTCTCAGAGTTTGAATCTTTGTTTTCCAGTGATTCAAGTTCATTCATTTTAAATTCCAAGTGTTTATAGAGCATTTTTCTATATATACCAGCTCTTTAAAAGTGAATTATTACTATTTTAAAGACTCTCCTACCTTTCACAGCACGTTGAATACAAATTCTTAGTATTTCAACATGCAGTAGAGATTTTATAGTTCTACAACATATTCCACGTGTTTAAGAAACACTCTTACACATTTCCCCGGTCTGTATTTTTTGAGTTTTGACACTGACCTTTTAATACAGGTATCATACCAGCTCTTTAAAGGTACATTATTACTACTTTGAACACGAGCCTATCATTTTGATTTCTTAGAATTTTGAAAAATTTATACTGTTATATCAGCTCTATGAAAATGATTTAATTGTTTCACCAACTTTCTTTGAAAAACAACGTCATTTTTACTGAATTATAAACAGTATAGCACTCACTTCTGAGCTCTTTGAACAGGATTTCCCAGTGATTTAACATTGTCCTTCAGGGTCTATTCTTAGTGTTTCAATCACATTCCTAAATATTTTCCAAGTCTCATTGTGAATATTCAGAGTTTGAATACCTGTTGTCCAGTGATTAAAACTCATTCATTGTGAATTCTAAATGTTTATACAGTGTTTTTCCATATATTACAGCTCTTTAAACGTAAATTATTACTCCTTTAATCCTTAGTCTCTCATTGAGTTTTCTAATAGTTTTCAATACTTTCCTCCTGTTATGTCTACTCTATGAAAATAAATTAAATGTTTAACCCACTTTATTCCAAAAACGTCAACTCATTTAGACTGACTGATAAATGTTACAAGTATCTAACTCAGTACTCAATTTTTTGTTCACGATTTTCCAGTAATTAAACATTGTCCTACATATATTAAGGTTCTTTATTAATCTATTCCTAGTTTTTCAAGCACATTGCTAAACATTTCCTCTGTCAAACATTGTGAATTTTCAGTTTGTTTCAGTTTTTTCCAAGTTTCACGCTCATTCTTTGTGAATTCCAAGGGTTTAAACAGCATTTTTACATATACACCAGCTCTTTAACTCTGAATTAATACTATTTTAAAGACAATCCTACCTTTCACAGCGCTTTGAATTCAAACTCTCAGTGTTACAACATGCACTAGAGATACTAAGGTTCTACAAACGTATTCCAAGTGTTTCAGACGCATTCCTAGACATTTCCCTGGTCTGTCATTTTGATCTCTGAGAATTTGAACAGGTATCTGAGCCTATGAAAATGAATGTTTTTTTAAATAAATCTTTATTCAGATTATTACAATTGTTTCTCCTTTTCCCCCCCATAGCTCCCCTCCACCCGGTTCCCACCCCACCTTCTGCCCTTACCTCCCCCCCACTGTCCTCATCCATGGGTGTATGATTGTTGTCCAGTCTCTTCCTGAACCCCCCTATACCCCTTTCCCCCTGAGAATTATCAGTCCACTCCCTTTCTATGCCCCTGATTCTATTATATTCACCAGTTTATTCTGTCCCTCAGGTTTTTAATTCACTTGATTTTTAGGTTCACTTGTTGATAGATATGTATTTGTTGTTCATAATTTTTATGTTTACTTTTTTCTTCTTCCTCTTCTTTAAGAATACCTTTCAGCATTTCATATAATACTGGTTTGGTGGTGATGGACTCCTTTAGCTTTTTCTTATCTGTAAAGTTCTTTATCTGCACTTCAATTCTGAATGATAGCTTTGCTGGGTAGAGTAATCTTGGTTGTAGGTTCTTGCTATTCATCACTTTGAATATTTCTTGCCACTCCCGTCTGGCCTGCATAGTTTCTGTTGAGAAATCAGCTGACAATCATATGGGTGCTCCCTTGTAGGTAATTAAGTGTTTTTCTCTTGCTGCTTTTAATATTCTCTCTTTGTCTTTTGCTCTTGGCATTTTAATTATGATGTGTCTTGGTGTGGTCCTCTTTGGATTCCTTTTGTTTGTGGTTCTGTGCGCTTCCTGGACTTGTAAGTCTATTTCTTTCACCAGGTCAGGGAAGTTTTCGGTCATTATTTCTTCAAATAGGTTTTCAGTATCTTGCTCTCTCTCTTCTTCTGGCACCCCCATAATTCTGATGTTGGTTCGCTTGAAGTAGTCCCAGAGGCTTCTTACACTATCTTCAACTTTTTGGATTTTTTTTCTTTTTGCTTTTTCGGTTGAGTGTTTTTTGCTTCTTTGTATTTCAATTCTTTGACTTGATTCTTGTGTTCCTCTAGTCTGTTGTTGGATCTCTGTATAATATTTTTTATTTCAGTCAGTGTATGTTTAATTTTTAGTTGGTCCTTTTTCATATCTTTGAAGGTCTCATTATATTTATTGGCCTTTTCTAGGATATTCTTGAAAATCCTTATAACTGTGGTTTTGAATTCTATATCCAGTCATTTGTTTTCCTCCATTTCTTTTGTTTGTGATCTGTTTCTTTGACGCAGCATTTTCACTGCTTCCCTGAGTTGGTAGGGTAGATTTGTGTGCTAGGTTTCCTATATGGCCCAGTCGGTTGGCCTCCCCAGTTAACCTGAGGTGGACACTCTTGGTGCACCCCTTTGTGGACTGTGTGCACAGCCTTGTTGCAGTTAAGTCTTGATTGTTGTTGGTATCACTGGGAGGAATTGACCTCCAGGCCAGTTGGCTGTAAGGATCAGCTGTGTCTATGCTGGGAGAAGTTCGGTGTTGGAGACAGCCTTATAGGATTAGACATGCCAAATTGTAATAGACTCTGTGCTCAGCTTGGATGGGGTGGAGTCTCAGGGCAGAGCAGACAGTCTTGGCTTCCAGTCAGCCTTGCCCTTGCGCGCGTGTGCGCCTGCAGACCTCTGCCTTCCCTGGCTCCCGAGTCTCCTCCCGAGAGTCCAGATTCCCCCCCTTAAGAGCGTGGGTCCCCAGGGGCTCACCTGGAACTGGGCTTCAGTGCAGTCAGAATTGGGGTTCAGTGCAGTCAGGAGCTTTGGACTCCCTTCTGCTAGGGAAAGCCTGTGGCAACTTCTGCAGCCTTTGTGCACACTGGCACGTGTGCCTCCAGAACCCTGTCTGCTGGGGCTCCCCCAGGTCTCCCCTGGGTCTCCGAGTCTCTGGGTGCCTTTCTCTCTACCTGACAGTCCAGACTTCCACTGTATGAGCCTGGGTCCATGGGGTTTTGCCCGGGACTGGGGTTCAGTGCAGTCAGAACTGGGGTTCAGTGCGGTCGGGGCTTCCTTCCCCCTTCAGCCAGAGAAAGTCAGCCAGGATCTCAGCCACCCTTCTTCTCTGGGCGCACAAAGACACTTTGCTGTACCTCCAATTCTCTGTGAGTTTTTCTCTTTCCTTCTAGTTGTAGAATTTTCACTCAGCCAGCTTTCCTGTGGTTCTGGATGGTGTCCGTTCTGTCTTTTAGTTGTAGTTTTGAAATTGTTGTGCGAGGCAGCAGTTTAGGTGCTTACCTATGCCGCCATCTTGGTTTCTCCTGAAAATGAATGTTTAATAAAAACTCTCAACAAGCTGGGAATAGAAGGATCATACCTCAACATAATAAAAGCTATATATATGCTAAACCCACAGCTAACATCATACTCAATGGGCAAAAACTAAAACCATTTCCCCTAAGAACAGAAACAAGACAGGGATGCCCACTCTCACCACTCCTGTTTGACAGAGTACTGGAAGTATTATCCATTGCAATGAGACAAGAAGAATAAATAAAAGGCATCCAAATTGGAAAAGAAGTAAAGCTGTCCTTATTTGCAGGTGACATGATATTGTACATAAAAAACCCAAAAGACTCCGTCAAAGAAACTAACAGACCTAATAAAGGATTTGGGCAATGTAGCAGGATACAAAATTAACGCCAAGAAATCTATGGCGTTTCTACACACCAATAGTGAACTTACAGAAAGAGAGACTAAAAAAGCATTCCCATTTACCATCGCACGAAAATAATTAACATACCTAGGAATAAACTTAACCAAGGAGGTAAAGGACCTATAGGCAGAAAACTACAGGACACTGTAAAAAGAGATAAAGGAAGACGTCAACAGATGGAAGAACATACCATGTTCATGGATGGGTAGAATCAACATCATTAAATGTCCATACTACCCAAAGCAATCTATAGATTCAGTGCACTCCCCATTAAAATAACAAAAGCATATTTCACAGACCTAGAAAGAACTCTCCAAAAATTCATCTGGAATAAAAAAAGACCCCGAATAGCCACAGCAATCCTGAGAAAGAAGAATAAAGTAGGAGGGATCTCAATACCAGATTTCAAGCTGTATTACAAAGCCACTGTTCTCAAAACAGCCTGGTACTGGCACAAGAACAGACATATAGATCAATGGAATAGAACAGGGAATCCAGATATCGACCCAAACCACTATGCACAATTAATATTTGACAAAGGAGGCATGAACATACAATGGAGTCAAGACAGTCTCTTCAGTAAATGGTGTTGAGAAAATTGGACAGATTCATGCAAAAAAACGAAACTAGATCACCAACTTACACCATACACAAAAATAAACTCAAAATGGATACAGGACTTAAACATAAGACGGGAAACCATAAAAATACTAGAGGAATCCACAGGCAGCAAAATCTCAGACCTATACCAAAAGAACTTCTTCACGGATACTGCCCCTAGGGCAATGGAAGTCAAAGAGAAAATAAACCCATGGGACTACCTCAAAATAAAAAGCTTTTTCACAGCAAAAGAAACCATCAACCAAACAACAAGAAACCCCACTGTATGGGAGAACATATTTGCAAATGTTATCACTGATAAAGGTTTAATCTCCAACATCTACAGGACGCTTAAACACCTTAATAAAAGGAAGGTAAATGATCCAATAAAAAAATGGGCAACGGACCTAAGTAGAATCTTTTTGAAAGAAGACAGAAGGAAGGCCAAGAGACACATGAAAACATGCTCAACATCACTAATTATCCGAGAGATACAAATCAAAACGACAATGCGATACCATCTCACACCTGTCAGAATGGCTATCATCAACAAATCAACAAACGACAAGTGTTGGCAAGGATGTGGAGAAAAGGGAACCCTCGTGCACTGCTGGTGGGAATGCAGACTGGTGCAGTCACTGTGGAGAACAGTATGGAGTTTCCTCAAAAAACTGAAAATAGAATTCCCATTTGACCCAGTAATACCCCAACTAGGAATATATCCTAAGAAACTAGAAACACCAATCAGAAAGGATATATGCACCCCTATATTCATAGCAGCACAATTTACAAAAGCCTAGATTTGGAAACAGCCTAGATGCCCGTCAGCAGATGACTGGATCAGAAAACTATGGTACATCTACACAATGGAATACTCTGCTGCCATAAAACAGAAGGAATTCTTACCATTTGTAGCAACCTGGATGGAATTGGAGAACATTATGCTAAGTGAAATAAGCCAGCCAATGAAAGAAAAATACCACATGATCTCACTCATTTGTGGGTAATAAAAAACATTATAAACTGATGAACGAAAAGATAGATACAGGGGCCGTAAAGAATCAAACAGTCTGTCAAATTACAGCGGGAAGGTTAGGGAGAGGTGGGGGAAATAAGAGATCAACCAAAGGACTTATATGCATGCATATAAGAATAACCCACGGATACAAAACATTGGGCAGTGAGGGCATGTATGAGTGTGTGTGTGTGTGGGGGGACAATGGTAAGAAATGTACACATATAATACCTTAATAAAAAAAAGAAAAAAAGAGAAAATGAATGTTTACGTGTTTAATCTTCTTCCAAAAACGCCAACACACTGAGACTGAATTATGAATGTAAACAGTATGGCACTCACTTCTGTGCTCTTTGAACACGATTTCCCAGTGATTTAACAGTGTCTTTAAGATATCAACGCTCTATGAACATGTATTCCTAGTGTTACAAGCACATTGCTAAAAATTTCCCCACTCAATCCTTGTGAATTCTCAGTTTGAGTCACTGTTGTCCAGTGATTCAAGCTCATTCATTGTGAATTCCAAGTGCTTATACAGTGTTTTTCCATATATAACAGCTCTTTAATTGTAAATTGTTACTACTTTAATCCTTAGCCTATCATTGGGATTTCTAATAGTTTTGAATACTTTCCTCCTGCTATATCCGCTCTACGAAAATGAATTAAATGTTTAGTCCACTTTGTTCCAAAAACGCCAACTCATTTAGACTGAATTATAAATGTAACAAGTATTCAACTCAGTCCTCAGTTCTTTGAACACGATTTCCCAGTAATTAAACATTGTCCTACAGATGTTAAGGTTCTTTATTAATCTATTCCTAGTTTTTCAAGCACATTGCTAAATGTTTCCCCAGTCAATCATTGCGAATTTTCAGAGTTTGTTTCAATTTTTTTCCAGTGTTTCAAGCTCATTCTTTGTAAATTCCAAGTGTTTAAACAGCGTTTTTACATATATACCAACTCTTTAACTATGAATTATTACTATTTTAAAGACAATCCTACCTTTCACAGCGCTTTGAATACAAACTCTCAGTGTTACAACATGCACTAGAGATATTAAGGTTCTACAAACGTATTCCCAGTGTTTAAGACGCATTCCTAGACATTTCCCTGGTCTGTCATTTTGATCTCTGAGAGTTTGAACATTTTCATACAGGTATCTGAGCCCTATGAAAATGAATGTTTAACAAGAACTCTCAACAAGGTGGGAATAGAATGATCATGCCTCAACATAATAAAAGCTATATATGCTAAACGCACAGCTAACATCATACTTAAAGGGCAAAAACTAAAACCATTTCCCCTAAGAACAGAAACAAGACAGGGATGCCCACTCTCACCACTCCTGTTTGGCATAGTACTGGAAGTACTATCCGTTGCAATGGGACAAGAAGAAGAAATAAAAGGCATCCAAATTGGAAAAGAAGTAAAGCTGTCCTTATTTGCAGGTGACATGATATTGTACATAAAAAAACCGAAAAACTCCATCCAAAAAACTGACAGACCTAATAAAGAAATTCGGCAATGTAGCAGGATACAAAATTAATGCCAAGAAATCTATGGCGTTTCTACACACCAATAGTGAACTTACAGAAAGAGAGACTAAAAAAGCAATCCCATTTACCATCACACCAAAATAATTAAGATACCTAGGAGTAAACTTAACCAAGGAGGTAAAAGACCTATAGGCGGAAAACTACAGGACACTGCAAAAAGAGATAGAGGAAGACGTCAACAGATGGAAGAACATACCATGTTCATGGATGAGTAGAATCAACATCATTAAAATGTCCATACTACCCAAAGCAATCTATAGATTCAATGCACTCCCCATTAAAATACCAACAGCATATTTCACAGACCTAGAAAGAACTCTCCAAAAATTCATCTGGAATAAAAAAAGACCCCGAATAGCCACAGCAATCCTGAGAAAGAAGAATAAAGTAGGAGGGATCTCAATACCAGATTTCAAGCTGTATTACAAAGCCACTGTTCTCAAAACAGCCTGGTACTGGCACAAGAACAGACATATAGATCAATGGAATAGAACAGGGAATCCAGATATCGACCCAAACCACTATGCACAATTAATATTTGACAAAGGAGGCATGAACATACAATGGAGTCAAGACAGTCTCTTCAGTAAATGGTGTTGGGAAAATTGGACAGATTCATGCAAAAAAAACGAAACTAGATCACCAACTTACACCATACACAAAAATAAACTCAAAATGGATACAGGACTTAAACATAAGACGGGAAACCATAAAAATACTAGAGGAATCCACAGGCAGGAAAATCTCAGACCTATACCAAAAGAACTTCTTCACTGATACTGCCCCTAGGGCAATGGAAGCCAAAGGGCAAATAAACAAATGGGACTATATCAAAATAAAAAGCTTCTTCACAGCAAAAGAAACCATCAACCAAACAACAAGAAACCCCACTGTATGGGAGAACATATTTGCAAATGTTATCACTGATAAAGGTTTAATCTCCAACATCTACAGGACGCTTAAACAACTTAATAAAAGGAAGGTAAATGATCCAATAAAAAAATGGGCAACAGACCTAAATAGAATCTTTTTGAAAGAAGACAGAAGGAAGGCCAAGAGACACATGAAAACATGCTCAAAGTCACTAATTATCCAAGAGATGTAAATCAAAACGACAATGTGATACCATCTCACTCCTGTCAGAATGGCTATCATCAACAAATCAACAAACGACAAGTGTTGGTGAGGATGCGGAGAAAAAGGAACCCTCGTGCACTGCTGGTGGGAATGCAGACTGGTGCAGCCAGTGTGGAGAACAGTATGGAGTTTCCTCAAAAAACTGAAAATAGAACTCCCATTTGACCCAGTAATACCCCAACTAGGAATATATCCTAAGAAACTAGAAACACCAATCAGAAAGGATATATGCACCACTGTGTTCATAGCAGCACAATTTACAAAAGCCTAGATTTGGAAACAGCCTAGGTGCCCATCAGCAGATGACTGGATCAGAAAACTATGGTACATCTACACAATGGAATACTCTGCTGCCATAAAAAATGAAGGAATTCTTACCATTTGTAGCAACCTGGATGGAATTGGAGAACATTATGCTAAGTGAAATAAGCCAGCCAATGAAAGAAAAATACCACATGATCTCACTCATTTGTGGGTAATAAAAAACATTATAAACTGATGAATGAAAAGATAGATACAGAGGCCGTAAGGAATCAAACATACTGTCCAATTACAGTGGGAAGGTTAGGGAGAGGTGGGGGAAATAAGAGATCAACCAAAGGACTTATATGCATGCATATAAGAATAACCCACGGATGCCAAACATTGGGGGGTGAGGACATGTATGGGAGTGGGGGGGCAATGGTAAGATATGTACACATATGATAACTTAATTAACAAAATTAATGAATAAATAAATAAATAAATAAATAAATGAAAATATAAAAAATTGAATGTTTGTTTAACCTTCTTTCAAAAACGCCAACACATTGAGACTGAAGTATAAATGTAAACAGTATCACATTCACATCTCAGCTCTTTGAAAACGTTTTCCCAATGATGAACCATTGTCCTTCAGATATTAAGGCTCTATGAACATATATTCCTAGTGTTACAAGCATATTGCTAAAAATTTCCCCAGTCAATCCTTGTGAATTCTCAGTTTGAGTCACTGTTGTCCAGTGATTCAAGCTCATTTATTGTGAATTCCTAGTGTTTATACAGCCTTTTCCATATATACCAGCTCTTTAAATGGAAATTATTACCATCATTGTGATTTCTAAGAGTTTTGAATACTTTCATACTGTTATATTTTTACGTGTTAACCAACTTTCTTCCAAAAACGCCAAGACATTTAGATTGTCTCAGTGTTAATACACTGCCCCCAGGTATTGAGGTTCTAGAATCTTGTATTCCAATTGTTTCATGCACATTCCAAAACATTTCCCTGGTGTATCATAGTGAATTTTGATAGTTCTAAGCACTTTCAAACAGTTAACGGATTTCTATGAATATGAATTCTTAGGATTGTGAAAAACTTTCTTAGAAAAACATCTACTCATTGATACTGACTCACAAATGTGCCTTTGGACTCGAGCTCTCAGTGCTTCAACACAGCCTCACAGATATTAAGGTTCTACAAACTTGTATTCCAAGTGTTTCAAGCACATTCCAAAAAGTTTCCCTGGTGAGTTCTGTGAGTTCTAAGCACTTTCATACAGTTAACTGTGTTCTGTGAACATGAATTCTTTGTTTTGTAAACAACTTTCCTCACAAAATGCCAACTCATTGAGACTGACATATAAACTCATCTTTGAACATGAGTTCTCAGTGTTTCAACACTGCCTCACAGATATTAAGGTTCTACAAACATGTATTCTAAGTGTTGTGTCTGAATTATAAATATTGTGAACACGATCCTAATCAGTTAACAGCTCTTTGAACACTGACCCACAGATATTAAGGTTCTGTGACTTTCAATGTGCAGCATGACGTCATTAAAGGCAATGTTAGCCTCAAAGTCTAGCCTAGAATCACAGCCTCTGAGCCAAACCACCACACTTGGAGAGCCCAGCCTAGCCCCACATAGCTGAGCTTATCACTAAAGGGCTGAGCCTCGCTCAGGGAGAATACAGGCAAAGTCTTAAGCAATGGCAGACTGGGCCCTAGGCCTCTCTCTCAGTGAGTCTTAGGAGGCCCTGGGCACACTACTCCCTTGGTTTCTCTATCAGAGATTCCTAACATGGCCCAGGACCCTGGCAACCTTGGCCCTGGGCCTCTTTTAGAAACTTCTAAAGAGTCAGTAAGTTCTTAGAGGCCAAGCCCCATAGAGATCCAGGGTCCCTAGAGGACTGAAAGGGCAAGATTTCTGGCTGAGGTCCACTTGGGTATCCCTGGTGGCTTCCATCCCCTCCTTAGGCCTAAGCAGCCTTAGCCTTAAGAGGCAGATAGTGAGGGTAAGGTGCTGTACTCATGCTGATGATGGCCTGTGACTTCTCTGAAAGAGTTATCTGGGTTTCAAAAAGGAAGTTATTAACTATGGGCCACTAACTTACCATGCAACCTGGCTGTCTGATGTCACTCACGGAGTCCGAAAGAGGCCACACACAGGAAGACTACATGAATTTGAAATAGTACATACATGACGGGACCTTGGAGGATCAGAGCTCTTATATAAGAGGTGTCCCAATTGCCCTTGGCCCCTACTGCCCAACAACAATTCCTTCTTCCAGCCTAGATTTGTGGGCTCGTGGAAGGCTCCCTATGACCTGCTAACAGAGGAAGGAAAGTTGTGGAGTGGCTTTGCATGATGTCAATATCCAACGAGAAACTGCACTGCTGTGATACAACAGGCTATTCTGGATATTTGTGAAGGACAGTGGTAATGAAACCATAGCAATGGGCAGAGCTTGGGGCCTCATTCTCCTTGTTTAGATGACAAATGACCAGATTTGCAATCAGATTCTGATTCATGGCTCCAGCCATGATCTTGCAATTGTAGTCAGAGACATGAAAAACACATTATTGGAAGATCATTCCCAATGACATTTGGGCAGAAGTTTCTTAGACTGTTCTCAAACAATGTGCATGAAATATAGATATTTGTGTCGCATATACTGTTTATAACCGTGAATTCTCACAGTTGAGGATTTCATTAATCAAGAATAGAAAGTGGTCCTAGAAGGTTTGGCTCAGTGGGTATAGCATCGGCCTGTGGACAGAAGGGTCCTGGGTTCGATTCTGATCAAGGGAATATGCCAAGGTTGCAGGCTCAATCCCCAGTAGGATGCGTGCAGGAGGCAGCAAATCAATGATTCTCTCTCATCTTGATGTTTCTATCTCTGTCTCTCCCTCTCCCTTCCTCTCTGAAATAAATAAAAAATATATCTATTTAAAAAATAAGATAAAGTAGCACATTCTTTATATTCCCTCATATATGGAATGTAAAACCACAAACAAACAAGCAAAACCTCCCACATAGAAATGAAATCATGGTGGGTACAAGAGGGGAAAAACATGAAGGAGGAAAGGAGGTAAAGGGGTCAAATACAAGAGGACAGAGGAAGCTAGACTTTGGGAGGTGAGCACATAATGGATTATGCTATGTTGTACTATGGAGTCATAATATGACATTTATTTAATATTATTAACCACATTACCTCCCACTCTTGTTCATGAAAAGAAGATATTTTTCTGTTTTTGGACAAATACATTTTTGTTTATCTACAATTTGTTCAACCAGCATGAGTGTAATCACCTGAAACTTGGTAATAGAACATGGGCGGCATGGTGTTAGCCATCAGACGGTTAGTGAGGAGTAGTGCTTAGAAAAATAAAAAGGATTCATAATGTTATCAAACCCAGCTCTGAATCCAGACTCCTGCCAATCCAGACTCCAATTTCCAAGTACTGGGCTACAGCTTCAGTAGCTGGGGAGTGAAGAGTACTGGGCAATCCAATGGGTTTCCTGCATTCTAGTTCCCAAGTCTGTGGTAATAACATAGATTCTGAAAAATTTCCAAGTGGTCCCCTGCATCAGACATGGATGTGCTCTTACTCATCACTTAATTTATATCCAGAATCAGATTGAAGAGATTCAGGACATGAACAGATTATTCTTTTTCAACGGCTCAACAAAATATGAGGAAAATTGGAAAGTTCAGTTGTAACTGATAAGGAAGGAAACTAGAATAATACATGATTTGTCATGGACAGGAAAATTGTGCAAAAAAGAGGAAGCACACAAGGGTAAAAATGGCAGTGACGTCTCCTGTGGCAGTTGCCAACTTGAATAGATGCAACTCTCAGCAGGACATTAAAGGTGAAGGATGAAAAGTGACCCTTGAGGAAATGTGCTACTCTTTGGAAGAACTACATGAGTACAATAATTTACACAAGCAGAAAAGTATAGAATATGTGTGGAGATAATTAATGTTGGGGAAAATGTTACAGGGTACATAAATTTGGATGAGAGGGAATGTATTAATTTTAGCTCACCAGACAGAGACTCTGCATTTAAATTTTCAGAGTGGGTGATTAGAAAAGGCTCTAAAAGCTTATAGGGATGATTGGCTGACAAATGCATTGACTCATGGCCCAATAAATGTGACATGGAAATGCCCACTCTCTTTTTTTAATAAAGAAAAAAAGCAGTTCAACATTTTATAGAAGGGAGAATGTTAGAGTGGATTGGTCATAAGAGTCCTATTCCAAACTCTGTGCATGTACACCTAGCATAACTTTCACCATTACATTGCAAAATATATTTAAGTGTGGAAATGGCATGTTTGAAGAGCTGTGTGTTGATGCTTCTATGAAGGCTTGACATTGGAAATTGAAACCTCTCAATGGAAAAATCCAAATGTAATGGGGGTCTATGGATACCCTGGTGATGAAGGGAATGCAACCACCACATTCATGGTAGATCTGATCACACTGAAAGACTGCAAGTCAAAGCAGCATCAATGAGTTTGAACTCTCCAAAAGAAAAACCAAACAATCCCATTTACCATTGCAACAAAAAAAATTAAGATACTTAGCAATAAACTTAACCAAGGAGGCAAAAGACCTATCCTTGGAAAACTAGAGGATGTTGAAAAAAGAGAGGAAGATATAAACAAGTGGAAGAATATACCATGTTCATGGATTGGTAGAATCAACATCATTAAAATGTCCATGCTACCCAAGGCAATCTACAGATTCAATGCAATTCCTATTAAAATACCAACAGCATATTTCAGAAGTCTAGCACAAACAGTCCAAAAATTATATGGAACCAAAAAATACCCCGAATGGTCATGGAAAATCTTGAGAAAGAAGAACAAAATGGGAGGAATCAAAACTTCAGATATCAGGTTATACTACAAAGTCCCTGTACTCAAAACAGCCTGGTACTGGCACAAGAATAGGCATATAGATCAATGAAACAGAACAAAGACACCAGAAAATCTACCCAAGCCATTACACTCAATTAATATTTGACAAAGGAGGCAAGAACACACAATGTAGTAGATACTGTGTCTTCAATATATGGATTGGGAAAACTGGACAGGTAAATGCAAAAAATAAAAAATAAAAGTAGACCACCAACTTACACCATACACAAGAATAAACTCAAAATGGATAAAAGACCGAAATGTACATTGTGAAACCATAAAAATCTTAGAAGAAATGATAGGCAGGAAATCACAAGACATCTTCTGTAACAATATGTTTACTGCTACATCTCTTAGGCAAAAGAAACTAAGGAGAAAATAAACAAATGGAACTATGTCAAAATAAAAAGCCTATGCACAGCAAAAGTAACCATCAATGATATGAAAAGGGAGTTCACAGCATTGGAGAACATATTTACCAATGATAAATCTGATAAGGGGTTAATTTCAAAAATATATAAGAAACTCATACAACTTAATAAAAGGAAGACAAACAACCCAATTTAAAAATGGGCAAAGAACCTAAACAAAGTAGACATACAAAAGGCCAAGAGACATATGAAAAAGTGCTCAAAGTCACTAATCATCTAAGAGATGCAAATTAAAATGACAATGAGGTGTCACCTCAAACCTGTCAGAATAGCTACTACTAACAAATCAACAAATAACAAGTGCTGGCGAAGATATGGAGAAAAGAGAACACTGCTGGTGGGAATGCATACTGGTGCAGCTACTGTGCAAAATAGTATGGAGTGTCCTCAGAAAATTAATATGGAACTGCCATATGAGCCAGCGATCCCATTTCTAGGAATATATTCTAAGAAACCCGAAATACCAATAAGAAAGCTTATACCTACAACCCTATGTTCATGGCAGCGCAATTTATAATGGCTAAGATTTGGAAACAGCCTATGTGCCTATGAGTGGATTAAAAACTGTGATACATCTAAAGAATGTAGTACTACACAGCTGTAAAAAAGAAAGAACTCTTACCATTTACAGCAGCATGGATGGACCTGGAGAGCATTATGCTGAGAGACATAAAGCAGTCAGAGAAAGGTAAGTATCACATGATCTCACTCATGTGGAATCTAATGAACAAAATAAACTGATGAATAAAAATAGGTCTGGAGACAAAGCAACATCAAACAGACTGTTAAAACTCAGAGGGAAGGCAGGGGAGGATGGGTGGGTGTGAAGAGATCAACCAAAGAACTTGTATGCATTATATGCCTAACCCATGGACACAGACCATAGGGTGATGAAGGCCTGGTGTGGGGGGTGGGGGAGGGCTGGGAGAGGCCAATGGGGGAAAAAGGGAACATATGTAATACTTTCAACAATAGTGATTTAAAAAACAAATAAATAGTGGAGTTCAGCCTCTCTTTGAGAATATTAGTGAAGCTCAAAGGATTAGCAGGCAAGTCCCTTGGACTCTCTTTTAGAGAGTCTGAGCAAGGCCCAAGACCGAGGCAGCCTTAGCCCTGGGCCTTTCTCTTACAGAGTTTGAGTAAAGCAAGAAGTAACCCTAGAAGCTAAGCTCTATAGAGACCCTGGCTCCCCAAAGAACTGGGGGAGGCACCATTTCCAGTCTCTGATTGAGGTCCATCTGGGCATCACTGGTAGCTTCCATCCCCTCTTTAGACCAAAGCAGCACTAGCTAAGATGAGCTATTATTTATGGTATTTGCCGTGAAGATAGGCTCTAATTGGTCACAAAGAATTATCTCAGGTGCTTAACCATGGGCTATCAAGTTACCATGCAACCTGAACTATGCATAATGACCTGGGTGTGATGTATACCATGGGGGTCACAAAGAGGTCATGTACAAGAAGACAACATCAGCTTAAAGTAGCCCATACAAGATTGAACCTGGGGGGATCAAAGCAGTTATATTAGAGGTGGTCCAAATTCCCACCAGCCCTACTGCCAACAATGAATCCTTCTCTCAAGCCTAGACCTGAGGACTCATGGAAGGCTCCATATGACCTTTTGGCAGAGGAAGGAACGTCGAGGCCTGGGTACCAATGATTTTGCAGAATTTGAGGACCCACCAGAAAGTGCGCTGCTGCCGCATCGCCGACCCTCTCTGGACATTCGTGAAGGATCGTGGGCAATGAAACCTTTACAACAGGTGGATTTGGGGGCTATTCATCTCCACATTCACTTTTTAGGGATGACAAAAGACCAGATGTGTAAGGAGATACTGATTCATGGTGCTGGCCATTATTTTGCAAAAATAGGGACATGAAGGAAACATGATTGGAAGATCCTTCACAATGACATTGGGCATAAGTTTGTTGGACAGTTCTCACTTAATCAGCAAAACTATACAAGGATATTTGTGTCTCCTATACTATTCCTCACAATAAATTCTCACAGTTGAGTATTTCATTAATCAAGAACATAAAGTGGCACATTCTATATTTTTCCTCATCTATGGAATATAAAACCACACACAATAGAAAGAAACAAACAAATAAAATCTTCTATACAGCCCAAATCATGGTGGTTACAAGAAAAGGAAAAGCCTGAGAAAGGATAAGGACCGTCTTGAAGAAGACAGAGGAGACCACATTTTCCTGGTGAGCACATAACACGGTGTGCCATGTTGTACCATAAACTCGAACAACTGAAATTTATATAATCATGTTATCCCCCAAATTGTAATAATGAAGTTACATTTAAAGCAACTCTCTTAGTCCCACATGCGCTTAAGAAAAGAGGAGATACTTTTTTCAGGTTTTGAATAATATAAATATATTTTTATTTACTTACCCTTTGTTCAACAAGGGTCAGATAAGTCATCTGTTGAGACTGAACAGTAGAAGGTGTGCTGTAGGGTGTCAGCCATCAGATAATTATGGTGGAATCGTGTCTAAGAAAAGAAAAAAGAACAAATAGCTAAGGGTTACCAAGCCCAGCTCTGATCCCAGACCCCTACCAAGCAAGGCAGTTTTTAAGTACTGGGCTACAGCATCGGTAGATGGGGAGTGTGGAGCACTATAGTTGCCCCTGGTTCTATGCATGACTGAAATAGCCAGGACGCCAGAATGATCTCCCACAATCATTACTGCTGAGTGAGGGCTACTATGAGAGAGTCTAATCAGAAGCCATTAGAACTGCCTGTAACTAGGTAAGCAGTAAATGAAAAGCTGTACCACATACCTGGATGAATAGAAGAGATTTGTGCCACCAGGAAAGTTTTCAAAGATGCAGGAAGTGCCGATTGCAACACACTCTCAGTAAGCTTTTGATTTGGCTTGTGCAAAAGGAGAAAGAAAAATGAGGAGAAGGAAGAAGAGTGGGAAAGGGAGGAGAAGGAGAAAAATAGAGGAAACAACATAGAAAAGGGTTGTTCATTCACCCAGACTGTAAGTACAGGTGACCTGAGCTGCTGCTGCTGGACCAATGTGGTTACAGTGCAGGCAATGCCTCCTCCTTGTGTTTCATGGTTCAATCGAAGTTGCCTTCCCTCCGCTGGCAAGGCCAACCTAAACCTTCATTATCTCACTTCTGGGGTGAGTCAGCTCTACAGCTTTATGCTCTTTGCAGAGGTCTTGAATGTCTTTTCCATGCACAGGATGTACTTCCTGTTGGTCCATTACATAGATGACATTAGGCTCACTGGACCTAGTGAGTGGGAAACAACTCTAGACGTGCTAGACTTTTAGAGAGAGAAGTTAAAGAAGAAATCTGACTAAAATTCAGAATTCCTCTCAATCGGTGAAATATTTTTGTGTCCAGTGGTATTCAGCAGGAGAAGTAACTGTTTTGAGGTAGAAAATAATTGCTGCCGCCTGGCCAGCATGGCTTCATGGTTGAACATTGGCCTGCGAACCAGAGGGTCATGGTTCGATTCCTAGTCAGGGCACATGCCCGGGTTGTGGGCTGGATCTTCAGTGTGGGGCATGCAGAAGGCAGCCAATTGAAGATTCTCTCCCATCATTGATGCTTCTCTCTCTCTCTCTCCCTTTTTCTCTGAGATCAGTGAAAATATAATAAAAAAAAAATAATTGCTGTCATCCAGCCCCCGCAGAGACAATGATGCAGGCACAGTGCCCAGTACGCCTCTGGATTTTAGAGGCAGTAGATTCCTCAGTGGAGTATGTGACTCTAGCAAATTTATGGAGAGACGATAAGGTCTGCTCCATTCCAGTTGGACCTGAAAAAACACAGGGCACTGAAACAGGCCCAGGCTGCTGTGCAAGCTGTTCTGTGACCGGGTCCATATACCCAGCAGACATGATGGTCCTGTGAGTATCTCTGGCAGATAGCGATTCTGTCTGGGATCTTAGAAAGACCTGTGGGTGAAAAAAAGTGTAAATGCTCAAACTTTACAACCAAGGTCTTGAAATCATCAAAATAACTATTGTTCTTTTGAGGAACCACTGTGGCCTCCTTTGTGTCAAATTGGGCAAATAAAGTTCTTTTTTTAAAAAAAATATTTTTATTGATTTCAGAGAGGAAGGGAGAGGGAGAGGGAGAAAGAAACATCAATGATGAGAGAGAATCATTGATTGGCTGCCTCCTGCATGCCCCCTGCTGGGGATCGAGCATGTGCCCTTGACTGGAATTGAACCTGGGACCCTTCAGTCACAAGCTGATGCTCTATCCACTGAGTAAAACCAGATAGGGCTAAAGTTCTTTCTTAATTAGGAAGCCACATGCTTAGACCATCATTCATCATGCAAAATCTTTTCCAGCCAGTAAAACAGCATTTAAGAGTTCCTTCTTTTGTCACTTTAGTGTCCAGAATGAGAAAACTAAAGAAGACAACACAGGGCAGCAGAAGCCCTCCACTATGTTCCCACCTCCTGAGCCCCAGAGAAACAGCAGGAACTGAGTCAGAAGCTGGCAAACCAGAGCCTCATGTTACACTGTGCTGCGCAGTGCTTGGGAGAAGTAACCCCAGATGCCATGGTCCTTCAGGGGCCTTTAAGTGTCAAGGGAAACATTCCCTTTCTCAGTTCCATGAGCACTACACAGATGGTTTCCAAACGCCCTTCAGCCCAAAGTCACCCTGGTATGAGGGGCAAAGAGGCAGGGGATGGGCCTGTTGCCCCTCAAAATGCACTGAGGTTTTTCTCAAAGGGTTTCTTTGGTTTCGAAGAGGAAAAGTCTAAACATAAGACTCCAAGTGACCAGGCAACCCAGCTGTCCATTATGACATGGGTAAGATGGAACCCATGGAGCCAAAAGGTTGGTGACACACAGAATGACTACACATCCATCTAAAGAGGTTCATAGGTGATCTCACCTGGGAAGACTCAGGAAGCTCAGGGAAATCATGTAAGTGCTGGCCCAATTGTCCTTGATCCCGCTTGCAGCCGAGCTTTGGACTCATGAGAAACTCCTGAAGACTTGTTGACAAGGGGAGAAATGATGTGGCCTGGCTTAGCAATAAGCTAGCGTGATCTTGATGACCAAGCAGAGAGCAAGCAGCTGCAGCCCGACAGAGCCCTGCAGACATTCCTGAAGGGCAGGGCCAGGTAACCCATCCCAGGGGCCACAGTTCCCAGCAGGTCACTGTCACTCACTCTGCTTGAACAACAAATGATCTGAGATGAAAGTACATGTTGATTCATGGCTCTGGCCAAAATGTCTACATAGAGATAGGCAGAAAAGAAGCATGAATGGGAAATTATTCACATTAGAACATGGCAGAGGCATGAGGACAGTTTTCACTCAATGGGTACGATATAAGAGATTTTGGTGAATAACTGCAGAGTGCATAGCTGCAGCATGAAAGAGCCCCTGAAAATGTCCTTGAACAACAGGGGTGAGGAAACTATCACAGTGGGCAGCTTCCTGCAGGTCACCTGATCACTCACTGTGCTTGAAGGTCAAATGATCTGACATGACAGCATATGCTGATTCATGGCTCTGCCACTATTTCCCATCAACAGCGAGGGACAGAGGTGTGAGGACAGCTTTCACTCAATGGGCAAAAATATAAAAAGCTATTTGTGCCTCCTATGATGCTTATCACAAAATATCTTTAGAGTGGAGGACTTAATCCAGGGGGTATGTTGGCACATTCTGTATTTTCCCTCATCTATGGAATGTAAAAGCCAGAAGCAAAACAATGCTACAAATAAAATCACTTTTTAGTTTTGGCATAACATGAGTATATTTTTGTTTACTTTCCTTTTGGGAACTAAGGATCAGGTGAAGTCTCTGCTACAACTGAGCAGCAGCAGGTGTACTGTAGGGGGCTAACCATCAGATATTTAAAGAGGAACATTTTCTAAGAAAATCCTTCATAATGAGTTAATACCAAGTTGAGATTCTGGAGTCAAGCCATATAAGACAATTTCTAATATGTGGTCATAGCATCACTAGATGGAGGAGTGAGGACCACTGTAGCAATCCAATGTGCTTTTTCATTTCTAGTTTCCATGTCTGTGGTGATGACATCGACGTTCTGAAAATTTTCCGAGTGGTCTGCAACAGCACACATGGATTGCTTATTTGCTTTACACCCAAGGTCCCAGGTTCAGCTTGAAGATCTTCAGGACATGAGCAGATACTTGTCTAAATGGTTCCAAAACAGATGTGATAGATAAATTGGAAAGATTCATGGTAGAAATCTGGCAACTGATCTCATGATTCCCTGGGTTGGAGAGAGCTGGGCTAGAAGCAACCCTGGAGGCCAAGCTGCATAGGTGTCCTGGCTCCCAGACCTGTAGGGCAAAAATGATCGCAGTCTCAGGCTGATGTCCACCTGGCATCACTGATGGCTTCTATCCCTTCTTTAGCCCAAAGTAGTCTTAGCCAGGAGGGGCAAATATTCAGGGCAATGAGCTGTCATCACACTGAAAATGGACTGAGATTTGTCCCAAAGCGTTTCCTTGGTTTGAAAGAAGGAGTGTTTAAAGATGGGTATCCAAGTTTCCATGCTACCTGAATTGTCCGTTATGACCTGGGGTGGTGTCAAGCATGATCAAACATGGGAGGACCAAAGCAGTAATATAACCTGTGACCCAATTTACTTCAGTACCAACTTCTATACAATGAATCTATCTTTCAGCCTAGACCTATGGATTCCTGGAAAGTGTCCTATGACCTCAATACAAAGGAAGTAAAGTTGTGGCCTGGATTACTAATGATTATGCATGGTATTGATGGCCAACCAGAAAGTGGACAGCTGCAGCACGACAGACCATCTCTGGACATCAGTGAAGGACAGTGGGTAACAAAACCTTCACATTGGGCAGAGGTTGGGGCAGTTCACCTTATCATTCACTCTGTCCAGCTATGGAAGGAGATAGTGATTCATGGCTCTGTTTAGTATTTTGCAACATTAGGCAGAGACATTGAAAAGGGCATAATTAGAAAATTCTTCACAAACTTTTTGAGCAAAAGTTTATTGGATGTTCTCACTCAGTGGTCATGAAGCATCCATCTTATGTAAATACTGCTATTTGAAATTTTAGCCCTGCTATTTGGCTTCTGTAAATTCTTGCTTGCTAAGACTACTCCCACTTCAGAGAGGCCATTAAACCTTCCCCAGACAAGGTTATCAGTGCTGGCGCCAGGCCAGGCCTCTGGTTGAGGTCTCAAGGCCCCAGCACATACGGGTTCTTTAAGAATTTGCAAAAGGGGCCAGAAACACCCCATATTTGGGAGACAAAGAAGGTAAAAACATATAAATAGGGAAAATTCCTGCATGTTGGGGCCAGAATTTGAGAGACATTCTCCTCTGGACCCGCGCGTAATAAATGTAACTCCATCTCTCTAAGTATTGCTTTGTTCTTCTTCGGTTTTCTGTAACATTATTGGTTCCCTGAACCGAGGAACAACTGTGCTTGGCATTTATGGCCTCTGGTGAATGGGCCGGGTTTGGGGCCGGGGAAGCTGGATAGGCCTCCGGCAGGTGCCGCTCTGCTGATTTAGCAGAATTGAACCGGGAGACTCCGGGCACTCCCGGACCTCAGCCCAGGACCCGGCCGGCATCTGGAGAGAGTGGACGGACACTTCTGGACCTGTCGACAGAATCTGTAAGGTAGGGGCCCCGTCAGTTCAGCCCACTCCAAGTGAGTGGAAGGGGGAGCTTGATCACCTCCCCTGAAGCCATACAGCTTCTTCAGGCAAATCAATCAGGAGTCAGGAATCAGGTGATTGTTTAAACTCTGGGTAAATATCTGGTAGAAGTCAAAAATTCGGACTAGCTAGTATATAAATGTGGGACTCTGGAGGTGAATGAAGGAATTATGAGTTCACTTTGCTGTTTGTTTGTGTGGGACTAGCCAATTTGCTACTGAGAAGGGGGACTGGACGCAGCATTAACTCCTCCGGTAGGTTCTCACCAAGACTTTGGTTGAGAATTCTGTTCTGGGGCATGGGTGCCGGGAGTGCCCTCATGCCCATCTGGGGATTTGGGCATTGTTTTGTTTATCTGCTCAGCTCCAATCTGGGCTAGTCTACTGAGAGAGTGTGAGTATGGATGTTTGTCTGTCTTGGCATAATTATCTGTTCATTAACTGGTCTGTGTGAAGCAAAAGCCACTTTGTGCATTCTGGTTGTACACATGAGAGTATTTGTTATCTCTTTCTATTGTTTAATTTGTTTAAAGATAGGGCGGACCTGTTGTGATGGTCTGCAAACATCTTAAGCAGCGCTGCTGAGTTATTTTTCTCAGAGATGTTTGCTCTCTATCACAGTGGGAGGGAATCAGCCCATTTAGCTAATAAAAATTTTTCTCTCTGTATAAGTAAGGGTATCAGTTTGCTCTGATTTGTGAATTTGCTGTATTAAAGTGAAATGTTAAAGTCCTAGTGTTAATTTAAAGGTATAAATTTGTGATATTTCAAAGAGCAAAGAACTTTTATTTTTGGCTTTCTTACCTCTTTTGGTGGTTGGAGACTTCCAGGGGCAGGGCTTACAGCTCCGCAGGGCGGAGAGATTTACAGGCCCTGTCCCTGCCTGTGACATCATAGTCCAACATTTGTTTGACTTGCTGTTTTCAGTTATTAGGATCCTCATAGAGGACATAACCTGGGTTTCCCTTCCTCTCTCATCCTGATTCTAATAGCATCTGTAACTGGATTAAAGATCTTTTCTTTCAGGAGGCCACCCAGGCTTTCAGTTCACAAGAAATCTCCCTACACACCCTTATCTTCCTCCTCCCTATCTTTCCAGGCTGACTAAGAGTCATTTTTCTCCACAGGTCGGACCTCAGCCTTCGAAAGGGAGGACTACTACAGTGGTAGTCTGTAGTTTTCTCTGAAACTCCCACTGTTTCTATTTCTCCCCTCTATAGGAATTGTCTTCCTCTGACTCACAATCAGAAAGAGACAAGCAACTGGACTGGGGGACGGGACAAGGGAAGTGGGGGTTGTCCACAGTTAATTATGAAGCAGGGAGAGATAGGTTTTTGTTGATTTTTACTGGCTGCAGACCGCTCTGGTGGCGTAGGGGTCTGGTCCAGGTGTCTTATCAGAACTTCACTAGATTCAAGGTCGCAAGTTTTCTGCAAGCATAATTAATACATTAAAAAACTAAACTCCCAGGAGCCAAGCGGAGGAGAAACGGAGCTGAAGTCCGTAGCTGCCCTGGTGATTTAAAACTGGGTGCTAGGCAGACTCATCACCCAAGAGCCAGATGAAAGAAGGGGGTGAAGGGGGTTGGATGCCTGAGCTGCCTGCAGTGGCCCTGGAAGAAGCCTCAGCAGCAGCGAGAAAAGCAGGGGACAGCAGACATTTACCTGACACTAGAGCTGCCCCGCTGCTGCCCAGTGAGTAATGAGTGTTTTACAACAAGCAATACAAGACTTAGGCCTTTGGCTTGCTGGCTGCAGCAATTAAACCAGAAGCCAGTGACTGCTACTAGTCTCCCTGCAGTCCCAGAAATAGAGCAGCAGGCCTGGGGTCTGTAAAAGCAACAGATAGAGCTAGTGAAAGCTCCCTGTTTGCAAATGTACTGAAAGGGTTCAGTACCTGTTGCTGCTGGAAGAGGAGGGGCTGAGAGCCCCTTCCAGTGCACTCCCTTGGGAGAGGCCTGGTCGCTGCTCTGCCACAAAGGGACTGGCAGGAAGACAAGGGGTCTAATACCCAAGCCACTGCCACAGAAGCACTTTGCAATATGCAAAGCTGTTTCTAACTGCAACTCTGGCTGTTTTGGACTGGCAGCTTAAAGTCAAAGAGCAAAGGAAAGGCACTCTCCCTGGACCAGGGAGCCTTCAGGACTTTGTGATTCTCCAAGAGAGGAGGAGTCTGACTGAGGGATGGCAGAGACCTGGTTGGGTTGGAAGGACCTAAGGCCACATGTTAAACTTATAAATTACAGCTTTCTAGGCAGATGTCCAAGCCCAGTTATGTAGGGGTTAAGCTGCCTGTTTACAGCAAAATAACTTTCTCCCATGCCAGAATAAATTTTAGGGAAATTACACAAGCTGTGTTTGTGGCTAGAAAGAAGAACTGGCCACCATGCACAGCCCTGACAGTGGCCTGCAGAAAACTGTATAATAGACTTAGATGATGCCTGCATCTTTATGGACATGACTCCAGAAAGACAAGGACAATTTTGCTTTGTATGGGAAGGTCAAGAATAGACCTTAGTCACCTCCCTAAGATATTTGTATAGCCCTACCATATGTCATATATGGTAGCAGAAGATTTGGTTACCTAAGGTGGCCACAGTGCCAATATTGTACTTTATTGTGTTAATAATATTGCATTAACCTTACAGATTTGAATGCAGTTGCAAAAAGGGCAAGTACCCAAATGGGCAAGGAAAATACCCATCTGGTTTTGGTCTCTATTGAAAGACAGTTGGCAGCCTGTATACTGTCTTGCAGGCCTGTGTGGCCATATCCATGTCAGGTGTGGCACAAACTTCAACTTTAGAAAACTGGAGAAGGCTTGTTTGGAACAGAGGGAAGTAGTGAGTACCAGCCCTTTGTTACAGGAATTACAGACCCCGTGAGGTCCTGTGATGTGTGAGACCCTATAAAGGAATAAAGCTCCCTTAGTCCTTTCTGAGAGGGCATGTCATCCCCCCAGAGACCATATGAAATTTTAAGGACAAGTTAAGTAGGGGGAACCCTACTACAAGGACAGCTATAATTGTCTACTTGAATATAGACACATTTTGAATTTCTCCTTGTCATTTGAAGACAGTTATATTACTCTGAAGAATCCATAGAAAGGACTGACAAGGAAAATCAGAAGATCTTAAAGCAGGTCAGTATATTTTTCTCCTTATATAATTCCTCTGAAATTTGGCAATGCTTAATAAATCATGGCAATACATTTCTCTGCATAAATTCAATAAGACCGGTTTCTAATAGTGGTTTTATTGACCAGAAACTTTGACTGTAGTGTCATGTTTTAAAGAGCCCTGTCTGAACTCTGAAGACTTGAAGTCAGTAAGAGTGCCAAGGAAAAGCCTGGTATCCTGCTTGGGAGCCCTGAAAATGGCTGGTGCTGGAGCATCAGGCCCAGGCCCTACCATCACTGGTGGTTGGTCAGAGTAGAAGGGGAGCAATAAGGATGACTCTGCATCCCTGAGGAACCCCACACACTCTAGGCTGTGACGAGTAGTTGGGCTACTGAGATGGGCTTAAAACCTAGGGCGTGGGCCCAGGTGGAGTCGCTGCCGGTGAGGGATTCACCTAACTCAGCAGATACTACAGGCAGGCCTGACGGCAGCTGGATGGCTTGGCTTCCTGGCCCTACGGGGCACAATATGATTCAATCATGAAATTCCGGCAAAGGTAGTCAGTTATCATTCTTGTTGTGTTTATGCAAACAATCAGGCCAAATTAAATACAATAGGTAAATTAGTCTTTATCTGGCTCTTTTGATAAACATAGAGGTAATTTTGAGGAGAAAAATTCTATTTCAATAGAGGTCATTAAAACTGAAATGTTTTCTTTCCCTTCCACCAGACCAATTGTTACAGTTTGTCTCTGCCAGGTCACAAGCCCACCTCCTTCTGTGCCCAGGCCTCATCGTCCCTCTGACAGACAGCAAGGATCTCTTGACTCTGAGGGAAAACTCCGTCCCTTCTTAGCACGAAGCAGCTACAGAAGAAATTCAACGTCCATTTTCCCTAAAGAATTCAGAGCCAGGATCCTTGAGGTAATATATTAGGCAGTTAGACAGACATGAGCAGAGAAGGACGATGGGCCAACTAGTGCTACAGGATGTAACTAAGTCTTTCCACCTCTACGTATGAGAGACAAGGGACATAGGCAAAGAGGTACTCACCAAAGTCTCAGCCCCTAGAAAAGGCTGGTAGCCTATTTGTCCAAAAAACTTGACCCCTTTGCAATTGGGTGACCTACTTGCCTCTGGGCGGTAGCAACCACAGCTTATGCTTATTGAAAAAGCAAATAAGTTAACCCTACGGCAGTAACTAATCCTAACTGCCCCACATGAGGTCGAGGTTTTACTCCAGAACACACTAGAGCACTGGATGTCAAACACATGAGTCACCCAGTTTCAGGCTCTCTGGTAGACAAAAGAAAAATCAGTAACAATGTATACTGATAGCAGGTATGCATTTACAACAAGGTAAGGGTTCTCCACAGAAGCAAGAGGGAACTGGGCCACAGATGAAGCTGCCCAGGAGGCTGCCCTAAAACCAGTGGGGCCTCTACAGATTCTAGTGACTCTTCCAGATCCTGACCTACCCAATCGAGAAAAGCTAAAATCCATAACCAGTCTTTCTTCAAGTTCTTACAGGCTTTACAGTCTACCCAGGAAGCAATCTGGAAGCACATCTGAGACCCTCTGCCTGTACCAACTTCTGATCTGGTTCATCCCTTCCACCCTGGTGACTCTGTTTGGGTAAAGAAATTTGCCACCCAAGGACTGACTCCTACCTGGAAAGGACCACCTCCACGGCAGTCAAGGTCAACGGAATCCCAACGTGGCTTCATCACACATGGCTTAAAACAGCCCGGGAAAAATTGAGAGTCCAGGACTCTTCGGACTCTCTAAAGATTACTCCTGGCCCTCATTCTGGGCCCTTATCTTATAAGCAGGCCCACTAACTTTATTTGGCAGAAAATTAAGATTATAGTCCTCAGGGGTAAATATAACTACAATGACTAAGAGTCAATGATTTGACTCATGTAATAAAACCAGTGGGGAATGAAGCATCCATCTTATATAAATACTGCTATTTGAAATTTTAGCCCTGCTATTTGGCTTCTGTAAATTCTTGCTTGCTAAGACTACTCCCACTTCAGAGAGGCCATTAAACCTTCCCCAGACAAGGTTATCAGTGCTGGCGCCAGGCCAGGCCTCTGGTTGAGGTCTCAAGGCCCCAGCACATACGGGTTCTTTAAGAACTTGCAAAAGGGGCCGGAAACACCCCATATTTGGGAGACAAAGAAGGTAAAAACATATAAATAGGGAAAATTCCTGCATGTTGGGGCCAGAATTTGAGAGACATTCTCCTCTGGACACGCGCGTAATAAATGTAACTCCATCTCTCTAAGTATTGCTTTGTTCTTCTTCGGTTTTCTGTAACAGTCAAAAATATTCAAAGATATTTGTGTCTCATTTAATGCTCATCAGAGTGAAACCTCAAAGTGGAAGATTTCATTACTCAAAAGTATAAAGTGCCAGATTCCATATTTTCCCTCATCAATGGAACGTAGAAACACAAACAAAAGAACAAAATCTCCTACATACAAATGGAATCATGGTGGTTAAAAAGGAAAACATGAGGGAGGACCAAGTGAATAAAAAGAGTTAACTGCCTGGGGACAGAGGAGACAGACATTGGGTGGTGAGCACATAGCTGAGTGTGCTCTGTTGCACTATAAAGTTGTACAAGTGAAGTTTTATAATGTGATTAACCTAAAAATGTAATAATGAAATAATTTTTAAAATAAACTTTGTTAGTCCCATGCTTGCTTAAAAAATGAAGAGACATTTTTCTGTGTTTGAAAACTAGAAACATATTTTTATTTACCTATCATTCATTCAATAAAAATCAAGTGAATAAGCTGTTGAAGCTGGGCAGTAGTGATTGTGCTGGAGACCATTAACCTTCAGAGAATTAGTGAGGAACTGTGTGTTTGAAAAGGAAATAAATCACGATTAATTGTTGCAAAACCCAGTTTAGATTCCAGGCTCATGCCAAGCAAGGCAATTTCTACACATGGGGCAATTTCTACAGCATCACTAGATGGAGACATGAGGACTGCTGCGGGAACCCAGCAGGATTCCTACATCCAGTTCCTATGTCTCTGGTGATGACATGCAATCTGAAATAGTTCTGAGTGGTCCCCTCAGCACACATGGACACACTCCTTCTCATCACTTGAGATCGCTTGCTGAACTCATGTCCAGGGCTCCAGATGCTGCTTCAGGAGCTTCAGGGCATGAATAGCTTATTTCTATGCTTCCAGCTAGATGTGGAAAAACATTGGAAAGTTTCCTGGTAGACACACAAGGGGAATCACTGTGGTGACCGCTCCTGTGGCAACTGCCAGCTTGACTAGATGCCCATCAGAGCAGGACACTCAAGGTGAGAGACAAAGTGTGGCCCTTGAAAAAGTGTGCTGCTCTTTGGAAGAACTATGTGAGTTCTCTAATACACAAAAGCAGACAAATATGAAATAAGTGTGGAATTAATGGTGGAGAGCAATGTTCATAGAAACATAAATTTGGATGAGGAGTAGAGTTTATAACATAAAAAGAAAATCAATCATTTAGTGTTAAATAAACAAGTCTAATTCCAGAGTCGACTCAAGACAATGTCTAAATACTGGGTGGGCTACAGCATCACTAGATGGAGGAGTGAGGGCCGCAGTGAGAATCCAATGGGTTTTTTGGTTGTTGTTTCCATATCTGTGGTGATGACATAGACATTCTGGAAATTCCTGAGTAATCCGCAACAGCAGGCAGGGATGGTTTCCCTGGTTTATAGCCAGCACACCTCATTCAGCTTGAAGAGATTCAGGACATGAATAAATCTATTTTCACAATGGCTTCAAGCCAGATGTGAGAAAAAATGGGATGGATCATGGGAGTGTTGTAACCGATAGGGGATAAAACTGGAATAATCCAGGATTTGTCAGAGACTGGAGAAATGTGCAAGAAGGAACACATAAGGGTAATAAAGGCAGTGACCTCTCCTGTGGCAGCTGCCACCTTGACTAGACTCAAATCCCCACAGGAAACTAAAGGTGAGGGGAAAGCATGACCTATGAAGTAGTGTGCTACTCTGTGGAAGAACTATGTGAGTACTGTAACTTACCCAGGAAGAAAAATATACAATGTGTGTGGAAATAATTAATGGTTGAGGACATGTTGAAAGAAACACAAATTTGGATGAGAGGGAACCTATTAATTCAGGTCCACAAGAAAGAATCTGCATTTATACCGGCAGCATGGGTCATTACAAAGGCTCTACAAGTTGATCCACATGGAGAAGCTAGGCCACAAAGGGATGGGTGTAGCTAGTGTGGAGGCCCAGGGAGGAGAGGTTCAAAAAGGAAGGTCACCAGGGTGGATGCCCAGAGGTGCCCTAGGGCTGAGAGGCAGGCAGATCAGTTGACAAGCCCCTTTGAAGACCCAGGGACAGGGGTGTGTGTGGACTTGGCATAAGAAGAGTCAGCTAAGATGGGGCAGGCAGATTCCAGACCCATTCTCAGGTTAAAGGGACCTATCAAATGTGGAAGTGGAGAGAGGAGGGATCAAGCCTGCACCACACACTTTTGGCTTCTGTGATTGACAGCTGGTGTCCTTGGATAAGTAGGGAGCTCAGAGGAGCCAGGGAGAGTGGAGGAAGCCTACAGCCTAGGCAGTGGGCCTAAGGCAGCCGACCTCAGGCCTGCAGCTTAGGAGTGTCAGTGCTAGGGGAGCAGGTGGGTCAGCCCTACAGAGGGGCAGGGAGGGAGCTGCCTCCATGGTGGAACACAGGAGTGACAGGAAGCTTTCAATGAGTGTTTGTGGAATGCATGAGGGAGTGACTAAGGGACTGGCAAGTGTGAGCCATGAAGAGCCGTCCCAGAGGGGAGAGAATCATGGGACAGAGGTTGAGAGCTCCAAGGGGTGACTGGCCAGTGTCAGACCCTCCAAACCAAAGGCACAGGGGAGGAAGCCTGCAGGGGCTGCTGCTCAGTTTGGCTCCAAGCATTGGGGAGGGCAGCTCGCCAAGTGGGCAACTCCCACAGATGCAGGGCCTTGGGAAAGAAGGAAAAAGGAGGCCAGAGGAGGAACCTTACAGAAGAGGTTTGGTGAGGAAGGAAGGGACATGCAGGTGGCAGCTGGACAGGCCACCATGAGATTAAGTCAGGTGGGGATCTTCACATGCCATCCTCCTCCCTCATCTGGCTCTTCCTAGTTGAGTAGCCTTGGAAAATCCAAAGGATCATTTTCAGCTGAGCTCCTGCTGTGATATAAATCCCATATCAAAATGGGATTCAACTTATGGGAATATAAAATACACACAAGTCTGGAAAAGGCTACTGCCTGGTAAACAGGAAACCTCGCTTCCCAATTCTCTGACCTCGTGGCCAAGAAAGGTCAGGATTCCAGGGGCCCAGGAGCCTTGGGGGCTGATGTGAGGAACCTGGAGGGCTGATGCGGGGAGCCTCGGGGCTGAGGCAGGGAGCCCAGAGCCTGACAACGCTGCCAGTGACAAGCGGCGAGGAAAACTAGGACTCACTTCTACTCCATCTCATTTTATTACAAACCCATCCTTGTGTTCCAGAATCAATGGCTATTTAATACACACCTCAAAGTACTCGGAAGACAGACCATGTCAGCATACCAAATTCTCTCTCAGTACATTAACTCAAAAGGAAAACATATTTATAAAACCCAAATCACCAGGTTTAGTACATCCCAGGAAGAGCCCCTTAGTAAACAACAGGAAACAAAATGCTGTATCAGGAACCCAGCCACATACACACAGCAGGTGAGACTCCTCAAGAGTAAGATTGCCAATTGATGTAAATATAGGGTGTCCCCCCCCAAAAAGGTACACACTTTAACAGCTGATAACTCACTTAATTTTCACTCTTTTTCAAGTTTAACTGATTTGAAGAAATGGGTGAAGACAGACTAAGCTTTGAATGTAGAAAATTTCTCCACGAGGCTTTTTATGGGGATACACAAAAGTTAAAGTTTAGGGTACACAACGCACAGCAGTTGAGGAACTGAGGGAAGCTGTCGAAAGAGATGCGCACAAATACCAACCGAAGGAAGGATTCTCGGTGTTTGTGACACCACGGCTCACGTGGTCCAGGTGCTGCTGATGAAGCAATGGAATCACAAACATCGAGAATCGCTGTGTTCTGTGTTTCTGTGCACCCTCTGTCCACAGCGGCCCTGGATGCCTGGACTGTGGCCCACTCTGCACCATGCACTTCATCCTATATGTGTCCCCATAAGGAAGTCCAGAGAATACATCTTGGTTCAGAGCTTATCCTGGCTTCACTCATTACAACAATTCCATTAATCCTGAGGAGTGAAAATTGAGTTATCAGCTGTTAAAGTGTGTGTACATTTTAAGAGGACACCCTGTAGCACAGGGGTGGGAAAACTTTTTGACACGAAGGCCACAATGGGTTCTTAAACTGGACCAGAGGGCCGGAACAAAAGCATGGATGGAGTGTTTGTGTGAACTAATATAAATTCAAAGTAAACATCATTACATAAAAGGGTACGGTCTTTTTTTTTATTTCAATAGTTTTATTCATTTCAAAAATTTTAACAAGAAGAATGTAAACACTAATTATTATAATTTGAAACTTCAAAAAATGGAGGAATCATAGCACAATAACATACCTTATATTGAAGATGGCAAAGGCAAAATAAAATTGCCTAACAAAGGAAAGGTACAAAAGCCTTTCAAATTAAACTTAAATATAATAAAATAATTTAAAACTAAAACAAATAGAAAAGAACAAAATGTGTAAACAGTAAATTAAACATTTTCTTTAGTGCAACTTCCAAATTATGCCCGGGACATAGATGTAGATGGCAATGTAGACTGGGTTGAAAGGTTTTTGGTCTTTAAAACATCAACTTCAGTGGGAACAGTGTTGTTGGTCTCCTTTTTTAGCTAATGCATCAAAGTCTGGAGTTAGTTTTGTTGTGGCTATTCTCAGGATAGATCTGAGGTCTTCGTCAGTTAAGCTGGATCTGTGAGGGGCTTTGTTGATGTTCATGACGCTAAATGTCTGCTCACAAACATAGGTTGACCCAAACAGCACCAGTATCTTCTGTGCCATCCTCCGGATGTTTGGAAAAGTGGCTTCATTAAGTGAAGCATAAAAGTCTCTTAGTTTAAGAGAGCTGAATTTCCCCTTTAGGACAAAGTCAGACTGAAGATCGATGAGTTCCAGTTGCACCTCTTCTGGTGCTGTTTCAGGGTTTTGTGACAAAGGACAGGCCACCAGTTGAAGTGACTGGTCAATTTTTTCAACATCAGAAAACCGACGACAGAATTCTGCATGCAGGTCATCCAGTGATTTGCTGTATTTCTTCACGTTTTGGATGGTCTCCTTCTGTGTGGCTAGTGTGGCAAAATGAGTGAAGACTTTGTCTGTAATTTGTCTGGAAAAGAAAATCAGCTTCAATTTAAAGGCTTTCACATTAGTGTACATTTCATGTACATACTGATCTTTTCCCTGTAGCTTCACATTTAGCTCATTCAAATGTGAAAATATATCTACAGCAAATGCAAAGTCACACAGCCAATTCTTGTCACTCAGCTCAGTAAATTCGTCAGACTTCCCCTTTAATTTAAAAAATGCACCAATCTCTTCTTTGAGCTCCCACACTCGTTGGAAAACTTTGCCCAAACTCAACCAGCTGACACGAGAGTGGTAAAGTAAGTCGTGGTGATCCGCATCAGTTTCCTCCAGAAACTTAATAAACTGACGGTGCTGAAGTCCCTTTGCTCGAATGAAATTAACAAGCTTTACGACTGGATTAACAACATGATTAAGTTGTAATATAGACTTGCACAATGATTCCTGGTGAATAATACAGTGAAGAAAAATAACATCTTGGTTAGGGTTCTCCTCTTTCACTTTATCCTGAATTCTTTTTAGCAGTCCAACATTTTTTCCAGTTAAATTTGGAGATCCATCTGTCGTGACATTAGCAAGTTTACTCCATGGTAGCTTCATTTTCTCGATGACAGTAGACACCCGGTCATACAAATCCTCTCCCCGTGTTTTTCCTTTCAGTGGCTCCATGGCTAAAAACTCCTCCGTAATTTCAAAATTGTCACTAATCCCTCGGATAAAAATTAAGAGCTGAGCAGTGTCCTTTCCGTCATTACTTTCATCCAATGCTAGTGGATAAAACTTAAAGAACTCTGCCTTACTATTTAACTTGCTGGCCAAGTCTTCATCAATCAGTTCCACTCGGCGAGTCACTGTCCTGCGCGATAAGCTGAGTTTTTCAAACTTGCCTTTGCTCTCTGGACACAAGAGACCTGCTGTCTCTATCATACATTCTTTCAAAAACTCGCCTTCAGAGAGAGGTTTGCTAGCTTTTGCTAATTTGAATGATAGCATAAAACTTGCTTTGGTAGTTGTCTCTTGAATTGCAGTTTGTCTGTGAAAGACATTTTGCTGAGCCTGTAATTTAGCCATCAACCTCTGTGCAGTAGCCTCCCGTTCTTGAGGTGACTGCTTGCTAGCATAGTTGCCATGCTTTGTGGCAAAGTGACAGCTGAGATTGTACTCTTTGAAGACTGCAAGTGTTTCCTGGCATATCAGACATACCGGCATTGATCGGAATTTGGTGAAAAAATATATATATATATTTTTTTAAATATATTTTATTGATATTTCACAGAGAGGAAGGGAGAGGGATAGAGAGCTAGAAACATCGATGAGAGAGAAACATTGATCAGCTGCCTCCTGCACACCTCCCACTGAGGATGTGCCCGCAACCAAGGTACATGCCCCTGACCGGAATCGAACCCGGGACCTTTCAGTCCGCAGGCCGACGCTCTATCCACTGAGCCAAACCGGTTTTGGCGAAAAAATATTTTGTTGTCCACTCCCTCTTAAACACTCGGCATTCACTGTCCACTTTTCTTTTCTTTGGTCCACTCATGTTTAATATTGGGCTAAAACCAACAGTACTGTTCTCTTATTAAATTCTTTACTAAAATTAGACAGTAAAGTATAAAAAAAAAGTGGTTAAATTTGCTCTACTATAACATTTTTGGTCTTCTAAAAATATATATATATATATATATATATATATATATATATATATATATATATATATATAACAAAATCATCTGAAAAAGTTCAGACATGGGACAGAGGCACACCCTGACCATAGAGAACAACCCCTTTCCTCCATAGGAAACCTGTATATCTTTCACACAGGCCCTTTCTTTATGGTAACACACATAGCTGCACATTTCTGTGTCTTCCAGATACACTTGTATGGGAGGTGCTAGGGCAGTGCAAAACATGGATAACCAGTAGTTACCACTAGCACTTCCGTTACTGGCAAAAAACAGCCGCAATGCACATAGTGTGAAAGAGCCCATTATCAATGTCAGATTGCATCCACTGGACTCTATAAAAACAACCAAGTGCCACTTTTAAATGCCCATTGCAACAGTTTTTCTTATTAAAAGCTGGAAATGGCAGGATATTTATATATATACCCTTACTGTGACAGCCTGGCAGAGCATTACAAAGGAGAAAACCCAGCATCTGGTGATGTCCATAAGTACAAGACTTCAGGCTGTCATTACCAGGAAAGGGTTTCATCCAAGTATTAGATATGAACGTTTGATTTTCAGTTTTTCATTTGTCCAATTACTTCTGAAACCCTGAAATTAAGCGATTTTGTAATAAAATCTTTAGTTCATCACATTTCTATACAATCTTTTTGTTCAACCCACTGAAATAGGGTTCGTTCACACTAGCCGTGCTGCTGTTGCAGTGTGGTGCAGTACTGCAATGCAGCGCAGCTAGGGTTAATGCAGGGTACACAGGTTTCCATCATGTTTGCATTGATGCTAATGTGCAGTGGTGCATGTTAACACAAATGCCCTGTAGCACGCATTTTTACAGGCACAAGGGGGAGAAGCAAACGCAGCACAAAATGCATTTGTTTTGCTGCTAACACATGTGGTTAGTGGCCACGGTAGCATTACTGATACCGCATCCGTATCAGCAAAAAAATGCAGCCGCAGCATGGTTAGTGTGACATGTCCTCTGTGTGTCTTTTTCCTGCTGTGCGCGTCCACAGTGGGAAAAAAAACTGCAGTGGATACAAGCCCTAAAAGCTGAAAGTCTTTGTTGTTTTATTAACAAGTCATTGTGATGTACAGAATGTGGGAACAGGAAAAAATTGTGTTTGAGTAGAGCTCTTAATCTTACCTCAGAAAGGCTCTGATACTGTGCTCTCCAGGGGCGTGTCTCCCTACATCACCGTGTCTATGCATTCCCAGGGTGATGTCAGGAGACGTGTCCGCGGGCATTACAAGGAGCCTCTGGAAGATTGAGAGGTTGTTCCTTCTACTGAATGGGCGGATATAAATCCGCCCACTCAGAAGAAGGAGCTGCGGCTTGCTGGTGAAGGAGCGGAGGGGAGAGCAAGAGAATGCTCCGCTCTTCCGGCTCCGCAGGCCGGATTGAACAGCCGAATGGGCCAGATCCGGCCCGCGGGCCGTAGTTTGCCCACGGCTGCTGTAGCACATATATTTTGGGGACACCTTGCAGCACATATATATATCACGAGTGTGTATACCTGTATTTAATATATTAAATTAAGTTTCTAACCCAGGAAGTCACTCAGAAATACTACTACTCGCCTCTTCTATAGCAGAAGCTGGAGCAGGAACTGGCTGAGCAGTTTATCCCCTTTAGCCCGCAGCCTTGCCGACATGGGAACCTCCGTCAACTTAACTATTTTCTCCCTGCACTTAGCAGGCGTTTCATCAATTTTGGGTGCTATTAATTTTATTACCACTATTATTAATATAAAACCACCAGCCCTTTCTCAATATCAAACACCATTATTTGTCTGATGAGTTTTAACTACAATTGTTTTACTCCTGTTCTCTCTCCCAGTCGTAGCTGCTGGAATACTAGTAACAGACTGGAACTTAAACACTACTGTTTTTTATCCTGCTGGAGGAGGAGACCCCATCTTATATCAACATATATTCTGATTTTTTGGTCATCCAGAAGTTTATATCCTTATCCTCCCTGGATTTGGGAGAATAGCTGCGTTCTGTGTTTCTGTGCACCCTCTGTCCACAGCGGCCCTGGATGCCTGGACTGTGGCCCGCTCTGCACCATATACTTACTTCATGTAGTAGCACATTTGCACTATGGCTTTCCTATGGAAGCTGTACTTGCTATTAAAGGTGGATTGATGCACTGATTTCCCTCATCTTCAGGTTATACATTAAACACAACTTGACAGCAAAGATCCATTTCTTGATTACATTTGTAGTCCTTAATATAAACTTTTTCCCCTCAACATTTCTTAGGCTTATCAAAAATACCATGATGCTACTCTGATTACTCAGACACTTATACAACTTGAAATACTGTATCATCTATAGGTTCATTCATTTCACTAATTACTGTTATACTTAGAGTCTTCATGATATGAGAAGCATTTGCATCTAAACCATAAGTCTTAATAGTAAAATTACCAACAACTAATCTTGAATGACTACACAGATGTCCTCCACCTTAGCACACATTTGAAGAGCCTACAGACATAAATCCCAAGAAAGAAAGGAAGGAATCAAGCCCTCTTAAATTGATTTCAAGCCAATGTCATAGGCATACTGTCTTTCTCTAAAATTGAGATATTAGTAAAATTTATATAACTTTGTCAAAATTAAATTATAAGTGGAACCCCTATATATCTCTATGATATATCCATTTCAACTAGGCGTTTAAGACACAGCATCATCAATTATGGAAGAATTATCACACTTCCAGGATCAGACCTTAATAGTTGTTTTCCTAATTAGCTCTCTTGTACTATACATTATTTCACTTATATTGCCATCCTGACTCATGCAAGTACTGTAGATGCACAAGAAGTAGAAACTATCGGAACAATTCTACCAGCTACTATTCTAATTACAATTGCCCTACCTATGAATTCTTTATATAATAGACAAAATTAACAACCCTTCTATAACTATTAAAACAATAGGCCCCCGATGATACTGAAGCAATGAATATACAGATTATGAAGACCTTAATTTTGACTCAAACACAATCCCCACTTCTGACCTAAACCCAGAGAGCGCGGCCTTCTAGAGGTTGATAACCAAGTAGTATTGCCTATAGAGATTACAATTCGAATATTAATCTCACCCAAAGATGTACTACACTCATGAGCTATCCCTGCACTAGGATTAAAAGCAGATGCTATTCTGGGCCCTGCCCAAATCAAACAACACTCCTATCCACCCAACACAGCTTATATTACGGGGAGTGCTCTGAAATCTGTGGATCTATCATAGTTTTATGCCAATCATTATTCAAATAATCCCACTAAAATATTTCAAAAATGATCATCCTCCTTACTATAATTTCATTAAGAAGCTAATTACCATTAACCGTTCAAGTTGGAGAGTGGAAATTTAAACCTTCTTTCTCTCTTTTTTAAATCTTTATTGTTGAAAATATTACATATGTCCCTTTTTATTTTTAACCTATTAATGATATGCCTCAATTAGATACATCAACTTATTTATCACAATTATATCAATAATTCTTAGATTATTTATAACTAGAGGCCCAGTGCATGAAATTCGTGCACTGGATGGGGAGTGTCCCTCATTTCATCTTGCACCCTCTCCAATCTGGGACCCCTTGGGGGATGTCTGACTGCCAGTTTAGGCCCAATCCCTCAGGCCTAAACCGACAGTTGGACATCCCTCTCACAATCTGGGACTGCTGGCTCCTAACCGCTTGCCTGCCTGCCTTCCTGATTGCCCCTAACCGCTTCTGCCTGCCAGCCTGATTAACACCTAACTGCTCCCCTGCTGGCATGATTGCCCCCAACTGCCCTCCCCTGCCGGCCTGGTCGCCCCCAACTGCCTTCCCCTGCAGGACTGGTCCCCACCAACTGCCCTCCCCTGCTGGCATGGTTGCCCCCAACTGCCCTCCCCTGCTAGCCTGATCTCGCCCCCAATGGCCCTCCCCTTCCAGCCTGATCTCGCCCCCAACTGCTCTCCCCTGCTGGCCTGATTGCCCCCAACTGCCCTTCCCTGCCAGCCTGATCACCCCTAACTGCCTCTGCCTGCCTGATCACTCCTAACTGCCCTCCTCTGCCAGCCTGATCTCGCCCCCAACTTCCCTCCTTTGCTGGCCAATTTGGTTCTGATTGGTCGGTTTCTTTTTAAAAAAAAAATATATTTTATTGATTTTTCACAGAGAGGAAGGGAGAAGGATAGAGAGCCAGAAACATCAATGAGAGAAAAACATCGATCAGCTGCCTCCTGCACACCTCCCACCGGGGATGTGCCCGCAACCAAGGTACATGCTCTTGACCAGAATCAAACCTGGGACCATTCAGTCCACAGGCTGACGCTCTATCCACTGTGCCAAACTGGTTAGGGCTGATTGGTTGGTTTCTATGCCAGTCAGCATCAAAAACTCCACCTCCTAGGCAGCCATTGGCTCCTCGCAATTCACCCAGATTTAGTTCTGATTGGTCGGTTTCTATGCCAGTCAGCATCTTTGGGCCTATCTCCAGGCCTGATCTTAGAGGCACAGCTGATTAGCAGCTGCCCCAGGCTGTTGGTGAGCAGCTGTACTGCTGACCTCTGAGAGAGAGAGAGAGGCTTGGCTGCTGGCGAGGCAGAGAGAAGCAGGGTGTGATCACCCTGCTTCTCTATCCGGGCTTCACCAGCAGCCGCTGCCACTGCTGATGAGCCCCACCTCTCTCTCTCTGAGAAGTAAGCAGTTCAGCCCATTCACCTGCTGCACGCACATCCTGGTGAACGGTCAAGCCTCCCAGTTGTTGCAGATGTGACGGACCCAGGGTTTTTATATATTAGGATAATACAACTTAAAATTTCAAAACACTTACTATTCAAACCAAGAACCTCTAACAACTAAATTGCTAAAACTTTCAACCCTTTGAGAAACTAAATGAACTCAAATCTATTTGCCTTTTTCATTACCCCTATGATAACAGGCTTACCCTTTGTCATTTTAATTATATTTCCAAATATGCTCTTTCCATCAACTACATAGCTTGTATTAATAACCTCCTAGTCACAATTCAACAATGACTTATTCATTAACAACAACACAAATATTAATTCATAGTAAAAAGGGCCACACTTGAAAGCTTATATTAATCTTACTAATTATATGTTTTGGTTTAACAAACATTAGATCTTTTAGCCCATTCATTTACTCCTACTGCTCAACTCTCAATGAATCTTGGAATAGCTTTCCCTCTATTAGCATGAGCTCACAGTAATTTTTGGCTTTTGACATGAAACCAAAGCACACTTGCACACTTTTTACTACGAAGAACCCCAATTCCCTTTATCTCCATATTAGTAATCCTCAAGACAATCAGTCTATTCATGCAACCAATAGTACTAGCAGTACAACTGACAGCCAACATTACTGCAGTTCACCTACTTATCCACTTAATGGGAGAGCAACCCCAGCTGTAATAAGCATTAGTATAACCAGCGCCCTCATGACATTGATTGTTCTTATCCTATTAACTATTCTAGAATTTGCAAGTAGCTCTAATTAAAGCTTATGTATTCACCTTACTGGTTAGTCTTCATCTTCATGACAATGGTTAGTGACCCACCAAATGCACGCATACCACATAGTCATCTCAAGCCCCTTATGACTTACAAGAGCCCTATCAGCCCTCGTCATAACAGCAGGCTTAGTTATATGATTTCACTTTAACTCACCATTATTATTAACTGTAGATCTGGTTACTAATATATTAACCATTTACCAGTGATGATGAGATATTGTTTGAGAAAGCACATTTTAAGGCCATCATACACCAATTGTACAAGAAGGACTCCATTACAACATACCTTTTTAATTTATCGTCTCTGAAGTATTTTTCATTTCAGGATTTTTCTGAGTTTTCTATCATTCAAAGCTAGTCCATACTCCAGAACTAGGTGATTATTGATCCCCATCAGGCATCAACCCTCTTAATCCCTTAGAAGTACCTCATCTACATACATCTGCTCTGGCATCTCTATCACTTCAGCTCATTATAGTTTAATATTAGGGAGTTGCAAGCACATGGTTCAACACTATTCATTATGATTTGTGTAGCCTTGTACTTCACATTACTTCAAACCTCAGAATACCACGAAACATCATTTTCTATCTCAGACAGTGTCTACAGGTCAAGGTCCTTTATAGCCACAGGCTTTATTGGCTCTACTTTCCTTATTGAATGCCTCCTACAACAACTAAAATTCCATGTCACATCTCATCATTTTGAATTTGAAGCTGCTGCCTGATAATGACACCTTGTAGATGTCATATGACTACTCTTATATGTCCCTATTTATCGAAGAGGATCCTATTCTTTTAGTATTAATTAGTACAACTGACTTCCAATTTTTACCAGTTTTGGTAAAATCCAAAAAAGAATAATTAACCTTGTACTTACTTTATTTATCAATACTAGCATCTTTACTTGTAATAATCACATTTTATCTTCCCCAAACAAATGTTTATGCCAAAAAAATCAAGCCCTTATGAATGTGGTTTTGACCCAAGAAATGCTAAAGGGGTTGTTGTAAAAAGAAGAAATAGAAAGAGAAGGAGGAACACAGGCTTAAAGAATAAAAATGGTAACAAACAAGTACCTATCAAGTACCTTAAATGTAAATGGATTAAATGCTCCAATCAAAAGACACAAGGTAACTAAATGAATACAAAAACATGACCTATATATATGCTGTCTACAAGACACCCACCTTAGAAAAAAGGACTCACACAAACTGAAAGTGAAGAGATGGGAAAAAAAATTCCAGAAAATAGAAATGAAAAGAAAGCTGGGGTAGCAATACTCATATCTGACAAAATAGACTTCAAAGTGAAGGCCATAATAAGAGATAATGAAGGCCCCTCCATAACACTAAAGGGATTGATACAACAAGAAAATATAACTCTCGTAAACATGTATGCACCCAATACAGAAGCACCCAAGTACATAAAAAAAACTCCTGGATGAGATCAATAGTAATACAATCATAGTAGGCGACTTTAACACCCCACTGACATCACAGGATAGATATTCTAGACAAAAAAAATCAATAAAGAAATAGCGACCTTAAGTGACACACTACATCCACACATGGAATTAATTGACATTTTCAGGACATTTCATTCTAAAGCTAAAGAATATACATTCTTCTCAAGTGCACATGGGACATTTTTAAAGATAGGCCACGTGTTAGGACACAAGCTAAGTCTCTACAAATTCAAGAATATTGAAATAATATCAAGCATCTTCTCAGACCACAATGGCATGAAATTAAAAATCAGCTACAATAAAAACACTCAAAAACAATCAAACACATGTAGACCAAATAGCATGCTATTAAATAATAAATGGGCTACCAAAGAGATCAAAGAAGAAATAAAACACATACTGGAAACAAATGAAAGTGAACACACAACAAACCCAAATCTATGGGACACAGCAAAAGCAGCCTTAAGAGGGAGGTTCATAGCCCTACTGGCCAACCTAAAATAAATAAATAAATAAAAAATAAGAAGAAAGAAAGAAAGAAAGAAAGACTTGTAATCAGTTATATAACCCTAAAACTTTAAGAATTAGAAAGAGAACAACAAGAAAAGACCAGAGTAAGTAGAAGGAAGGAAATACTAAAGATCAGAGTAGAAATAAATGACATAGGGTCTAAAACAAAACAAAACAAACCAACAAAAGATCAATAAAACCAAGAGCAGGTTCTTTGAAAGGATAAACAAGATTGATGAACTTTGAGCCAGAATCATCAAGAAATAGAGAGAGCCCAAATAAATAAAATTAGAAATGAAAAAGGTGAATTAACCACTGACCCCACATAAATACAAAGAATCATAAAAAATACTATGAATGCCTTTATTCCAAAGTAATGGAATAAAGGACCTGGACAAAATGGACATATTCTTAGAAAAATTCCAATCTTCCAAAACTCAATCAGGAAGAATCAGAAAATTCTGATAGGCCAATAATGACTGATGAAATTGAAGCAATAATAATAGTAATAATAATAATAATAATAATAATAATAAAAACTTCCAGAAAACAGAAGCCCTGGCCTAGATGGCTTCACAGGGGAGTTTTAGAAAACATTCTAAGAACTAACACCTGTACTCCTCAAACTTTTGCAAAAAATTTAAGAAGAAGGAACACTTTGAAGCTCTTTCTATGAGACCAGCATTAACTTAATTCCAAAACCAGATAAAGACACTGCAGAGAAAAAGAACTACAAACCAATATCCCTGATGAACATAGATGCTAAAATCCTCAACAAAATATTAGCAAATTGGATCCAGCAATGCATCACAAAGATCATTCACCATGACCAAGTGGGATTTTTCCACTTGGGTATGGAAGCTGGTACAATATTCACAAATCAATAAACGTGTTGCATCACAGAAACAGATTGCAAGACAAAAATCACATGATCATATCAATTGATGCAGAAAAAGCATTTAACAAAATCCAACACCCTTTCTTGATAAAAACTCTTGGCAAAGTGAGAATAGAGGGATCATATCTCAACATAATAAAAGCAATATATGACAAGTCTACATCATACTCAATGAAAAAAACTAAAACCATTTTTCCTAAGAACAGGAACAAGACATGGATGCCCTCTTTCACCACTCTTGTTCAACATAGTATTAGAAGCCCTAACCATAGCGATTAGACAATAAAAAGAAATAAAAGGCATCTAAGTTGGAAAGGAGAAAATAAACTGTCATTATTCGCAGATGACATTATATTGTACATAGAAAACCCTAAAGACTCCATCAAAAAATGACTATATTCAATACATAAATTCAGAATGTAGCAGGATACAAAATTAACACCCAGAAATTGATGGCATTTTTATACACCAACAATGAACTCTCACAAAGAAAAAGCAAGAAAACAATCCCATTTACCAAAATACTTTTTAACAAAAAATTAAGATAATTAGGAATAAACTTAACCAAGGTGGTAAAAGACCTGTACTAAGAAAACTATAGGACATTGAAAAAAGAGATAAGGAAGATATAAACAAGTGTAAGAATATACCATGTTCATGGATTGTTAGAATCAACATATTAAAATATTCAGACTACCCAAAGTAATCTATAGATTCAATGCAATTCCTAGTAAAATACCAAATACCTATTAAAATACAAGGAAAGTGAAAGAGAAACAGCACCAGCCCTGGCCTGGCGGTTCCACCGCCCCCTCTGCCCTCCCACTGCAGTCAGGAGCAGCACCTCTCCAGTACTAATTACTTTTAAAACTCTTTTTGTAAAGAGAGAGATTAAATTTTGGAGGTATTTCAGGATCCATTGGAATAACTTAAGTCATTTTTCAGTCAATTAAAAAGTCTCTTAAAATTTAAATATGAAAAGGTTGTAAAACAAGCTTCTATAATAATAAAAGCTTAATATGCTAATTAGAGCAGACATCCTTCCAGACAACCTTCCCGATTAACAAAGGGCTGCAAGGGAAGCCTGGGTTCCAGGTGCCAGAAGGAAGCCAGTGCCGGCAGCCGGGGGAAGAAAGGCCTACTCTTGTATGAATTTTGTGCATGGGGCCTCTAGTAATTATTATGATATACATTTTGTAAAAACTGGGTAAGACATCAGTTAAACTTTAAAATAGTGTTAGTATTAAATATTTTATCCAGACTACAAGATTTTCTTTAATTTACATAAGTATTTAATTTTTTAGGCCAGTAAATGATTATATCCTGTAATGCCATTTGGAGAGAGAAAATGCACAACACATAATACAAAGATGAATACATATCATACAAATGCTACAGACCATATACATAATTCAAGAGTAATTCACCTTTTTTCCTTAAATATATATTTCCATATTTTTTAATCCTGAGCAGCGAGGATATTTTTTTTTCATTGATTTTTAGAGAATGGGAGAAGTGAGGGGGGGAGAGAGGGAAACATCAATGTGACAGAGACACATCTATTGGTTGTCTCCCACACATGCCCTGACTGAAAGTGGGATCCGACCTGCAGCCCAGATACATGCCCTTGACTGGGAATCAAACCTGCAACCCTCTGATGCATAGGACAATGCATTAACCACTGAGCGCACCAGACATGGCTGTATTTTCATTTTTTAAATTAAAAGTAATTTAATGTATGAGAATTTTTAATGTATGGAAACCTCAATTTTCAATGATAGTGAAACATTAAGCAACCAATATTTCCTACAACTTTTATTAACATATTTTATTATTTTAAATTTAGGCACCCAGAGACCACTGCCATATGCCCATTTTAAAATGAGATTTCTAGTGAGATCTTGCTATTTCTGTAAAGCAATTACCAGTAACAGGATTTCTTTCAGGAGTATTATTTAACGAGAGCTGGGCTCCGGAAGTTTCTGGCCTTGGAAGCACAATTTCCCGTATTAATTGTAGTGGGTTTTCTGTTTTGAACATTGGCAGTCTGAGTAAATTCTCTAGGGAGGTAATGTAGTGGGTCAAAGTCTGCTGCTTATGAGTACCATGAGGCTCTTAGTCCTCAAGTGGTATTCAACCTTCTTACATGCCTTGATTTCTCTCCCTGGCTGTCTCATACAGCTGTGAGTGAGGATTCCAACCACTAGGTGACCAACCTTTATACGGGCATCCCTGGATGAGTCAATTTCTTAATTACAGTTGAGTTGGAGGTTCCCTATGGGGACCCTACACATCGTGAGGAATGACCTCTGACACCTCCATAAAGATTCTTACTCATCTAAGAGCATCTGAGATTCGGGCTGGAGGGAGGATGTGCCCCTTATCTTCAGAGCTGAATGAATCAATGAAATGTGATTTTATTGATTTCAGAGAGAGAGGAAAAAAGAGAGAAACATCATCGATGTGAGAGATATATCAATCAGTTGCCTCTTGTTCAACCCACAACCTGGACATGTGTCCAAACCTGGAATTGAACAGGTGACCTTTTGCTGCATGGTACAACATTCAGTGAAGGTAGTCACAATGGCCAGGACAAAGATTTTTTACCTGGTGTTTAACAGTGGCAATTTTAGAGGAGGCCTCAATGGAATATCTCAATAGAATATTCATCAACTCTCCAGGTGTGTCATTTGATATGCTGATGTATTACAATGAATGTATACAGTGATGTGGGTCATTCTCTGATCAGTTTCACCTTAAAAAATGTCACTGGAAAGGGATTTGAAGCAACATGGGTCTGCTGGGCATGGTCTGGAACATGTACCCCATTTGCTCCTAAGCATCCTAGGTTAGGGAAGATAAGTTCTTGTGATTTAGTAGTTGTGCCTATAAATTACTAGGCCCTGTTAGAGTCTCAGATTTCCCATTCCACTTGTCAAGGAATTTACCTAGCTTTTTAATAACATGCCTCAACTCTATAAACTTGGGGACTCTTGTTAGTATTGAACTCAACACAATGACCATCAGTTGACAGACACTAGACACCAGAGCCAAAATCAGGACCCCAAACACACACCCTGGACTCCAGAAGCTGTACCCTACAGCAACTACAAACCAAAAGCTGGACCCCGGCCCTGGGACTCAAACTCAAAGCGATTTCCCTGACTCAAGCATACTATGCAGCACAAAAGCCAGAAACCAGATGCCAGAGACTGACAGCTAATTCTTAAGACCAGATTCCATACACCAGAATTTGAATCTATAGCTGCACTTGGACTCCACACAAGAACCGCGGACACAAAGTCATACCCAAAGAGACCCAAAACGCCAGACACAGAGCCGAATACATATTTGATCTGAAACCACAGACCCTGGACATATAACAGGGATCTATAACTAAGATGCCATAGCCACAATGTGGAGTTAGAGACAGACAACAGACCTCAGTTGCCAGATGCCAGATGCAGGAACTGAACCAGATCCTCACATTGTACACAAATCCATGATTCAATAAAGGGAACCCATGTCACTCTAAGCCCAAGCAGCTAGTTTCACAAATACTTTTTGTATGACAATGTGAATGTATAAGAGGAAAAAGTACCTTGCAGAACTTCAAAATTCTACCAAACCCTGCAGTACTACACACAAAAGGCTAACAGAATGAAAAAATAAGAATAATGATTACCTTTGCTGGCAGGTATCCATGATCTCTTGGCTGCAGTGCTGTCAGAAGTTAACCATGTCACAGCCAATAATTTCACAAGGCCGGCTCTTATTTACCTCATACATTATAAATTCTAACAACTGGGTTAATAACCATGCTGACATGATCAAATTAACAAGAGATGTACAACGCTTAATCCATGCACAAGGAAAACTCACATACAAATGAATACCAAAGACAATGAGGTAATATTAGGAACAGAAAATGTTGGAAAATGGGGAAACAGGGTCTTAGATTGTAGAGGTGAAATGGGTAATATTTAGGAAAAGCACAGGCTATGTGGCATGTTAATTTTAGTTAGGTAATCCCAAAAACTATATGATGAGGGGGGTAAGATAGGCATATCAAGAAACTCCTGGTAGCCTGGCTGGTGTGGCTCAGTGGTTGAGCATCAACCCATGAACAAGGAGGTCATGGTTTGATTCCTTGTTAGTGCACATGCCCAGTTTGTGGGCTTGATCCCCAGTGTGGGGTGTGCAGGAAGCTGCCGATCTCTCATCATTGTTTCTATCTCTCCCTCTCCCTTCTTCTCTGAAATCAATAAAAATATATATTTTAAAGAAACTCCTGACCTCCCCCCACACAGACAGCACCTTTAGTCAGTGTGTGCTCTACCCTCAGGCTCCCCACAGAGCTGTCACACAGCACATGCTCTACCCCGAGCCCAGGTCAGAGCTACTGGTGTGACCTGGTATGCCCAGCCACAGGTCACAAGACCATGCTGCATGTGTGAGAGGGTCCTAGGGCGCCATCCTGCCTTCAGTGCTGGGGCTGCAGAGTGAATTGCATGCCACAGGGCTCTGGGTCCTCATGGGGAGTTGCAGGCCAGAGGAACTGTGCATGCACCCCCACCACCCCGAGAATCTGAAGTGGACAACTGAAGGACCAGAATCATGGGAGAAGGAAGTACAATTCAGAGCAGATGATAAAGGTGTGAAACTCAAGGCACACCCAGCCTCTGGTCTAGTGAGTCCCAGATCATTGGACTACTAGGGGATTCAAACCCTTGGATCCCAAGCAGGGAGTCCAGCATCAGGAAGAGGAGACAGCAAAAAGGAGGAGACAAAGAAAAAACCCCAAAGGATAGAAAAGGAGAAATCACCAGAAAAGGAAATGGAGGCAAGCAATATGTCAGAGAAATAATTCATAGTAAGGGTCATGCAGTTCCTAAACCAACTGGATGAGAAAATTACCAACATATGTAAGAATCAAGAAAAAATGAAGAATGATATAGCTAAAATAAAAACCACAATGTAAGGTTTCAATAGTAGACTAGAAAAAACAAAGAACCGAATCAGTGAGTTAGAAGACAGGGTTTTAAATATACCCAATCAGAACAGCAATTGGAGAAAAACTTTTAGAAATCAGGAGAAGAGCCTAAGGGAGACTTGGGACAACATGAAATGAAGCAACATCAATATAATAAGGGTACCAGAAGGGGAGGAAGAGGGGTAAGGATTAGAAAACCTATTTGAAGAAATAATGACAGAAAACTTCACTAACTTGGGGAAGAAAAAAGTCACACAAACAAAGAGAGTCCCAAACAAGATGAACCCAAAAACACCCACACCAAGACACATCATAATTACAATGGCAATTGTTAGTGACGAAGAGAGAATCTTAAAGGCTGCAAGAGAGAAATAGAGTTACCAACAATGAATCTCTCATTAGACTATCAACTTACTTCCCAACAGAAACACATCTGGCCAGAAGGGAATGGAATGAAGCATACAAAGTGATACAAAGCAATGGAATGACTTCAACAATACTCTTTCCAGTTAGGCTATCATTTAAATTAAAAGGGAAATCAGGAGCTTCACAGACAAGAAAAGGCTGAGGAAATTTATTACTATCAAGCCAGAAATGCAAGAAATGCTAAAGGGACTGTTGTAAAAAGAAGAAATAGGAAGAGAAGAAGGAACACATGCATAAAAATTAAAATTGCTACAAACAAGTACTTATCAATAATAACCTTAAAAATTAATGGATTAAGTGCTCCAATCAAAATACATCAAGTGGCTGAATTGAAATAAAACATGACCCATACATATGCTGTCTACAAGAGACCCACCTCAGAACAAGGGACTCACAATACTGAAAGTGAAGGAAAGGAAGAAATTTTTTCAGGCACATGGAAATGAATTAAAAAAAGCTGGGGTAGCAATACTTATATATCACAAAATAGACCTCAAAGTGAAGGCCATAACAAAAGATAAGGAAGGCTACTTTATAATACTAAAGGGATTGGTACAACAAGAGGATATAACCCTGGAAAACATATATGTTCCCAATGCAGGAGCATCCAAATACATAAAAAACTTCTGGAAGATATTAAGGGAGAAATCCACAGCAATACATTCATAGTAGTGAACTTTAATATCCCATTGACAACACTGGAGAAATCTAGACAAAAAAATCAACAAAGAAACTGCAATCTAAAGGACTCACTAGATCAGTTGGAATTAATTGACATCTTCAGAACATTTCACCCCCAAAGCCACAGAATATACATTCTTCTCAAGTGCATATGGGACATTTTCATAGACAGAGCACATATTAGGACAAAGGCTAAGTCTCTACAAATTCAAGAAGACTGAAATCATATCAAGAATCTTCTCAGATCACAATGGCATAATATTAGAAATCAACTACAATAAAAACAATTTTATAAAAATTAAACACTTGGAGGCTAAATAGCATGTTACTAAAGAATGATTGGGTTACCAAAGAGATCAAATAAGAAGTTAAAAACATCCTGGAAACAAATGATAATGAAAACACAACAATCCAAAAATGATGGGACACATTGAAAGCAGTCGGGAGAAGGAAGTTCATAGCACTACAGGTCTACCTCAGAAAACAAGAAAAACAGGTAATAAATTATCTAACCCTACAACTTAAAGAATTAAAAAGAGAGCAACAAGAACAGCCCAGAGTAATCAGAAGGAAGCAGATAATAAACATCAGAGCACAAATAAATGGCATAGAGGAAAAAAGATCAATAAAACCAAGAGCAATTCTTTGAAAAGATACACAAGATTGTTGAATTTCTAGCGAGGACCACCTAGAAGTAAAGAGAGATTGCCCAAATAAACAAAATCAGAAATGAAAGAAGTGAAGTAATAACCAACCCCACAAAAATAAAACGATTGTACAAAAAAATACTATGAACAATTCCATTACAACAAACTGGACAACCTAGAGGAAATGGACATGTTCCTAGAAAAGTACAATCTTCCAAATCTCAATCAGGAAGAATAAAAAAATCTGAAAAAGCCAATAACTATGGAGGAAATTGAAGCAGTCATCAAAAACCTTCCAGCAAACAAAATCCCTGAGCTGGACAGTTTCACAGGGGAGTTTCACCAAACATTCGAAGAACTAACATTACCCTCCTCAGACTATTCCAAAAAATTCGAGAGGAAGGAACACTTCCAAGCTTTTTCTATGTAGCCAGCATTACCCTAATCCCAAAAGCAGATAAAGACACCCCAAAGAAAGAGAATTACAAGCTAATATCCTTGATGAACATAGATGCTAATATACTCAACAAAATTCTAGCAAATTGGATCCAGCATTACATTCAAAAGACCATACACCATGACCAATTGGGATTTATTCCAGGGATGCAAGGCTAGTATAATATCCACAAATCAATCAACGTGATACATCACATATAAAAATTGAGAGACAAAAATCACCGAGTCATATCAATTGATGTAGAAAAAGCACTTGACAAAATCCAACACCCTTTCTTGATAAAAACTCTCAGATAAGTGGGAATAGAGGGATCATACCTCAACATAATAAGGGCCATATGACAAACCTACAGCCAACAGCATACTCAGAGGGCAAAAAATAAAACCATTTCCCCTAAGAACAGGAACAAGACAGGGATACCCACTTTCACCACTCCTGTTCCACATAGAACTGAAAGTGCTAACCATAGCCATCATACAAGAAGAAAAAATAAAAGGCATCCACATTGCCAAAGAAGAAGTAAAACTGTCATTATTCACAGATGACATGATATTGTACATAGAAAACCCTAAAGACTCCATCAAAAAACTACGAGGCTTAAATGAATTTGGCAATGTAGCAGGATACAAAATTAACACTCAGAAATGTATGGCTTTTTATACACCAATAATGAACTCACAGAAAGAGAAAGTAAAAAAAAAAAATTCAATTTATCGTTGCAAAAACAAACCAACAACAACAAAAAACAAAGATACCTAGGAATAAACTTAACTAAAGAGGTAAAAGGCCTGTACCCAGAAAACTACAGGACATTGAAAAAACAGATAAAGGAAGATGTAAACAAATGGAAGAGTATACCGTGTTCATGGACTGGTAGACTCAAAATCATTAAAATGTCTGTACTACCCGAAGCAATCTATAGATTCAATGCAATCACCATTAAAATATCAATGGCATATTTCATAGACCTAGAACAAACTCTCCAAAAATTCGTATGGTGCTGAAAAAGACCCCGAATAGCTGCAGCAATCCTGAGAAAGAGAAACAAATTTGGAGGAATCATAATACCAGATATCAAGATATATTACAAAGCCATTGTTCTCAAAACTGCCTGGTACTGGTACAAGAACAGACATATTGACCAATGGAACATAACAGAGAACCCATAAATCAACCCAAGCAATTATGCTCAATTTATATTTGACAAAGGAGGCAAAAGCATACCATTTAGTGCACAGGTAGACCCAGGGCCTGCAGCTTCCATAGGGCCTGGGTTGGGTTCCTCTCTAAGGCCAGGGTGGCCGCCATGGAGATCTGAGTTTTGCCCACTCATCTTGGGGGAACCTTCAGCACATCCTGGAAGAGATGTGGCCACCGGGGTGGTTTTGCAACTTTGAGAGCCACTCAGCACCCTCACGCTTCTTCTCCGCCAACTTGAGGAAGAAGTGAGAGACACTTCATCATGGTGGAAATACTAGTAGAAGCCCAGAGAGAGAAGAAAAGCTGTGTGAGGACACAGTGAAGAAGCGGACATCTATATACCAGGAAAAGAGTCCTTATGGAAATTCAACCGTGACAGTGACACCTTGATATTGGCCTTCTAGTCTTCAGAACTGAGGAGCAGCAGTCCCGTGAGCAATGTGCCCCCATCCGAGGAGCAGCAGCTGCATAAGCTGCCCGCCACAATCCAAGGATCAGCAGCTTTGTAAACAGCCTCCCCCTCTCCAAGGAGCAGCAGCTGGAAGATCAACCCAGCCACACCAGCCAGAGGAGCCACCACTGCTGCGAGCAGCGGCACAAGCAGCACCCACTAGAGGAGCTTCTGCTAAATGAGGAGCAACCGCCACCCAAGGAGCCACTGCTGCCTGAGGCACAGCCCCTGCATGACTCGACACCTAGGTCCTTCAGTAAGAGCAAAAATGGGGAGACAAAATCCCCAAAGGAAAGAAAAGAAGGAATTACCAGAAACTGAGCTAAGTGAAACGGAGGTATTCAATATGTCAGAAAAAGAATTCAAAATAAGTGTTATACAGTTCATAAACCAGATAGATGAAAAAATCAACAACTTATGTAAAAACCAAGAAGAAATAAACAGTGTGTAGCTTCAGTAAACAACACTAAGGAAAGTTTCAACAGTAGACTAGAAGAAGTGGAAGACTGAATTAATGAATTAGAAGACAGGGAAGAAAAATGCACCCAAACTGAACTGCAATTGGGGAAAAAAACTAAAAGACAGTAGGAGAGCCTAAGGGAACTTTTGGACAACATTAAATGAAGCAACATACAAATAATAGGGGTGCCACAACGACAGGAAGAGGAACAAGGTTTAGAAAACATATTTGAAGTAATAACGTCAGAAAACTTTCCTGATGTGGGGAAGAAAACAGTCACACAAGCACAGAGAGTCCCAAACAAGATGAACCCAAAAAGACCCATACCAAGACACATCGTAAATACAATGGCAATTGTTAACAACAAAGAGAGAATATTTTTTAAAGTTCTTTATTGATTAAGGTATTACATATGTGTCCTTATTTTCCCATTATCCCCCAACCCCCCCATTCATGCCCTTACCCCCCTGTTGTCTGTGTCCATTGATTAGGCTTATATGCACGCATATAAGTCCTTTGGTTAATCTCTTCCCCTTACCCCCACCATCCCCTACCTTCCCTGAGGTTTGACATTCTGATTGATGTTTCTCTGTCTCTGGATCTGTTTTTGTTCATCAGTTTATGTTGTATTCCATAAATTCCATAAATGAGCGAGATCATGTGATATTTATCTTTCTCTGCCTGGCTTATTTCACTTAGTATAATGCTCTCCAGCTCCATCCATGTTGTTGCAAATGGTAAGAACTCCTGCTTTTTTACAGCAGCGTAGCATTCCATTGGGTAGATGTACCACAGTTTGTTAATCCAATCATCTGCTGCTGGGCACTTAGGCTGTTTCCAAATCTTAGCTATGGTGAATTGTGCTGCTATGAACATAGGAGTGCATATATCCTTTCTGATTCGTGTTTCTAGTTTACAAAGAGAGAATCTTAAAGGCTGCAAGAGAGAGACAGAAAGTTATGTACAAGGGATCTCCCATTAGATTATCAAATGACTTCTCTACAGAAATACATCAGGACAGAAAGGAATGGAAGGAAGTTTACAAAGTGATGCAAAGCAAGGGACTGAATACAAGAATATTACATTCAGCAAGGCTAACATTCAAAATTGAAGGGGAAATAAGGAGCTTCACAGACAAAAAAAAAAAAAAAAGGTTAAGGGAGTTTATCACCACCAAGCCAGCAATGCAAGAAATGCTAAAGGGAATGGTATAAAAATAAACAATAAAAAGGGAAGGAGGAACACAGGCACAAATAATAAAAATGGCTACAAACAACTACCTATCAATAATAACTTAAAACATAAATGGACTAAATGATCCAATTAAAAGACACTGAGTGGCTGAATGGATAAGAAAACATGACCCATACATTTTCTGTCTACAGGAGACCCACCTTAGAACAAGGGACTCACACAGACTGAAAGTGAAGGGATGGGAAAATATCTTCCAGGCAAATGAAAAAAAAAAAAGCTGGGGTACCAATACTTATATATCACAAAATATACCTCACAATAAATGCCATAACAAGTGATAAAGAAGGCCACTACATAATACTAAAGGGATCGGTACTGCAAGAGGATATAACCCTGATAAACATATATGCACCCAATACAGGAGCACCCAAATACATTAAAAAGAAACCTCCTTGAAGATATCAAGGAAGAGACTGACAGCAATACAATCATAGTAGGGGACTGTAATAGCCCTTTGACATCACTGGAAAAATCATCTAGTCAAAAAATCAGTAAAGAAACAGCAATCCTAAATGACTCACTAGATCAGATGGACTTAATTGACATCTGCAGAACATTTCATCCCAAAGCCAGTAAATATACATTCTTATCAAGTGCACATGGGACATATTCAAAGATAGACCACATATTGGGTCACAGGCAAAGTCTCTTCAAATTCAAGAAGATTGAAATTATATCAAGCATCTTCTCAGACCACAATGGCATAATATTAGAAATAAACTACTATAAAAACAATTAAAAAATCAAACACTTGGAAGCCGAATAGCATTCTATTAAACAATGATTGGGTTACCAAAGAGATAAAGAAGAAATTAAAAACATTCTGAAAAAAATGATAATGAAAACACAACAATCCAAAAATCTATGGGACACCGTGAAAGCAGTTCTGAGAGGGAAGTTTATAGCTCTATAGGCCTACCTTAAAATACAAGAAAAAAATGATAATAAATCATCTAACTCTACAACTTAAAGAATTAGAACAAGAAAATCCCAGAGTGAGCAGAAGGAATGATACAATAAAGAGCAGAGCAGAAATAAATGACTTAGAGACAAAAAAACAACAACACACACAATACAAAAGATCAATGAAACGCAGAGCTCTTTCTTTGAAAGTATACACAAAATGGATGAACCTCCAGCCAGGCTCATCAAGAAGCAAAGAGAGAGGACCCAAATAAACAAAATCAGAAATGAAAGAGGTGAAATAACAACAGCCCTCACGGAAATACAAAGTATCCTATATAATAAAGAGCTAATATGCAAATGGTCATCACGCGGTCATGCCATCACGCCGTCACACCAGGGCTGGGGGACCTGAGGCCAGGCCAGGGGGCCCTGAAGCCATCCCCTCTTCCCCAGTGCCGAGGCTAGGGGACTGGAGGCCAGGAAAGAGGACCTGAGGCTGAGTCGGGGGACCTGAGTCCATGCCCCCCATCGAGTGGGGCTTGATGGGGGACTTTAGTCTGTGCCTCCTGCCCAGTGCCAGGCTGGGGGACCTGACGCTGCAACACCAGCCAATGTGGGGCTTGATAGGGGTTGGGCCAGCCGGGTCTGGGTCTCAAGTGATTTCAAAGCACACACGGGTGGGTGGGGACTTGACTCTGGGTCTTGTGGCATGCCCCAGATACTGACAGGAGGAAGATTTGAGATTTCCATATACATTTTACTAATTTTCTTTCATCTCTGACACTTCTATTATAGAGAAAGGTCAAATAGCAATATTAAAATATTTCCTTTACTTAATTCCCTTTTAATGTGCATGAATTTCAAGCACCAGGCCACTGGTTGTAAAAAAAAAAAAAATACTATGAACAACTCTATTCCAACAAACTAGACAACCTAGAGGAAACGGACATATTCCTAGAAAAATACAAGATTCCAAAACTCAATCAGAAAGAATCTAAAAATCTCAATAGGCTGATAACTATGGAGGAAATTGAAGCAGTCATCAAAAAGCTTCCAGCAAACAAAAGCCCAGGTCCAAGTGGCTTCACAGGGGAGTTTTACCAAACATTCAAAGAAGAACTAAAACCTATCCTCCTCAGACTATTCCAAAAAAATTAAAGAGGAAGCAACACTTCCAAGCTCATTCTATGAAGCCAACATTACCCTAATACCAGATAAAGACACCACAAAGAAAGAGAATTATAGGCCAATATCCCTCATGAATATAGTTGCCAAAATCCTCTACAAAATTGTAACAAATCAGATCCAGCATTACATCAGAAAAATTCATATATCATGAACAAGTAGGATTTATCCCAGGGATGCAAGAATGGCACAATATCCACAAATCAATAAACATAATACATCACACAAATTAAGAGATAAAAATCACATAGTCCTGTCAATTGATGCAGAAAAAGCTTTTGACAAAAATCTAACATTATTTCTTGATAAGAACTCTGAGCAAAGTGGGAATGGAGGGATCATACATCAACATAATAAAAGCCTTCCTTATACGACAAACCTCAGCCAACAGCATACTCAATGGGCAAAAACTAAAACCATTTCCCCTAAGAACAGGAACAAGACAGGGATGCGCACTGTCACCACTCCTGTTCCACATAGTACCAGAAGTGCTAGTCATAGCAATTAGACAAGAAGAAGAAAAAAAAGATATCCAAATTGGAAAAGAATACATAAAACTGCAATTATTCACAGGTGACATGATGCTGTACGTAAAAAACCCCCAAACACTCCATAAAAAATTATTAGACTTAATAAATGAATTTGGCAATGTAGCAGGATACAAATTTAATGCAAGGAATCTATGGAATTTTTATACACCAATAGTGAACTTACAGAAAGAAAGGTTTAAAAAATCCCATTTACCATTGCACCAAAAACATTAAGATACCTAAGAATAAACTTAACTGAGGAGGTAAAAGACCTGTACTCAGAAAACTACAGGACACTGAAAAAAGAGATAGAGGAAGACATAAACAGATGGAAGAACATACCATAGAATCAACATCATTAAAATGTCCATAGTACCCAAAGCAATCTATAGATTCAATGCACTCCCCATTAAAATGCCAATGGCATATTTCACAGTCCTATAATGAACTCTCCAAAAATTCATCTGGGATGAAAAAAAAAGACTCCAAATAGCTGCAGCAATCCTGAGAAAGAAGAACAAAGTAGGAGGGATCTCAATACCAGATATCAAGCTGTATTACAAACTCACTGCTCTCAAAACTCCCTGGAACTGGCACAAGAACAGACATGTAGATCAATGGAACAGAACAGAGAACCCAGAAATCGACCCAAGCCACTATGTTCAATTAATATTTGACAAAGGAGGCAAGAGCATACAATGGAGTCAAGACAGTCTCTTCAATAAGTGGTGTTGGGGAAATTGGACAGATAAATGCAATAAAATGAAACTAGACCACCAACTTACATCAGACACAAAAATAAACTCAAAATGCATAAAGGACTTAAATGTAAGATAGGAAACCATAAAAATATTAGAAGAATCCACAGGCAGCAAAATCTCAGACATATGCCAAAGCAATATCTTCATCGATATAGCTCCTAGGGCAATAGAAACTAAAGAGAAAATAAACAAATGGGACTACATCAAAATAAAAAGCTTCTGCACAGCAAAAGAAATCATCAAGAAAACAACGAGAAAGCCCACTACATGGAAGAACATATTTACCAACGTTATCACCGATAAGGGTTTAATCTCCAACATTTACAGGGAACTCATACAAATTAACAAAAGGAAGACAAACAACCCAATCAAAAAATGGGCAACAGATCTAAATAGATATTTTTCATAGGAGGACAGAAGGAAGGCCAAGAGACATATGAAAACATGCTCAAAGTCACTAATCATCCGAGAGATGCAAATCAAAACGACAATGAGGTACCATCTCACACCTGTCAGAATGGCAATCATCAACAAATCAACAAATGACAAGTGTTGGCAGGATGCAGAGAAAAAAGAACCCTCATGCACTGCTGGTGATAATGCAGACTGGTGCAGCCACTGTGGAGAACAGTATGGAGTTTCCTCAAAAAACTAAAAGTGGAACTGCCATTTGACCCAGTGATCCCACTTCTAGGACTATATTCCAAGAAACTAGAATCATCAGTCAGAAAGAATATATGCACCCCTATGTTCATAGCAGAACAATTTACAATAGCTAAGATTTGGAAACAGCCTAAGTGCCCATCAGCAGATAAGTGGATTAAAAAACTGTGGTACATCTACACAATGGAATACTATACTGCTGTAAAAAGGAAGGAACGCCTACCGTTTGCCACAGCATGGATGGTCCTGGAGAGAAAGATAAATATCACATTATCTCACTCATTTGTGAAATATAATGAACAACATAAACTGATGAACAAATATCGATCCAGAGACTTAGAAGCATCAAACAGACCATCCAACCTCAGAGGGAAGGCAGGGGAGGGTGGGAGAGTGAGGTAAGAGATCAACCACAGGACTTGTATGTATGCATATAAGCATAACCAATGGACAAAGACAATAGGGAGTGAGGGCATGTGCTGAGGGGGTGGGAGCTGCCAGGGAGAGGCCAATTGGAGAAATGGAGACATATGTAATTCTTCAAACAATAAAGAATTTTAAAAAATTAAAAGAAACCCCTGGTAAAGTTCTCTTCTAACACCAGTGTTTTCCAACTAAATCTTTTAGAAAGGAATGGGAGACAATTTTTATTTCTTAACAATGAGCTTAAAATCAGTACATCCAATGTAAAATTTTGGTACTCTTTGAAACTTTATTTATTTATTTATTTTCTCTTGGTACACATGAATTTAGCTTTTGTTTTATTGCCATTGATTGCTAAGGAATTTTAAGATAAAAATACAAAGTCATTAACATCAAGAGACACAAGGGCACTTTGGATTCCAAAATATCTTTATAATGGGGGAGTAAGTAAGGGGAACCTCACGTGTCACTTGCTTATTTTTTAAACTATTACTCTTTCAATTCTAATCTTTGAATAAAATATTTTTTCTACAATATAAAATGACTTTTTCGATAAAAATCAGCACAGTAACATTGTCTATTTTACAATAAATCTGAAAGGAAAATTTGGAAAAGAATATTCTTACACCATATAACATAACTTGTTTTTTTAATTGAAATTTTTTTGTTAATTGCCTTATCACCTAAATCAGTGAATAAGAATGCTCAGCTTCCAATCCATGAATATAGAATACAATATAATTTATTCTACATTTTGCTTCAAAGTTACAGAGATGACATCCATCCTATCCAATAAAAGAGTGATATGCAAATTGACCGTACCTCCGCCACACCCACAAGCCACGCCCACCAGCCAATCAGGAGTGAGTATACAAATTAACCCAACCAAGATGGCTACGGCCACGGAGAGAGCAGGAGGCTTGGGTTTCCCCGGCAATGGAGGAAGCCAAGTTTTCCTGCACACCCTGGCCAGCCCAGGCCTCTGCTCAAGGCTACAAAATTTCCGTTATAGAAGATAAATCAATCCCAACAAAAATGGCGGCGGCCACGGAGCAAGCAGGAGGCTTGGCTCTGCTCAAGGCTACAAAGTTTCAATTATAGAACATAAATATATCCCAGATACCAGGGCCTCTGCTTGGGTTGCAGGGGGCATGGCCGGCCTGCAAACCACCGCAGGCCCCTCACCCAGGCTGCCCCACACCCCAAGAGAACCCCCACCCTGATCTGGGACACCCTTCAGGGCAAACCAGCCGGCCCCCACCCATGCACCAGACCTCTATCCTATATAATAAAAGAGTAATGTGCAAATTGACCATCACTCCAACACACAAGATGGCTGCCCCCATGTGGTCAAAGATGGCTGCCCCCATGTGGACACAAGATGGCTGCCACAGATGGCCAGCAGGGAAGGGCAGTTGGGAGGGACCAGGTCTGCAAGGGAAGGCAGTTGGGGGTGATCAAGCCTGCAGGGGAGAGCAGTTAGGGGTGACCAGGCCTGCAGGGGAGGGCAGTTAGGGGTAAACAGGCTGGCAGGGGAGCCGTTAGGCATCAATCAGACTGGTAGGGGACTGGTTAGGGGGTGATCAGGCTGGCAGGCAGAAGGGGTTAGGAGCAATCAGGAAGGCAGGCAGGCGAGCAGTTGGGAGCCAGCAGTCCTGGATTGTGAGAGGGATGTCTGACTGCCCGTTTAGGCCCGTTTCTACCAGGATCTGGCCTAAACGGGCAGTCGGACACCCCTCAAGGGGTCCCAGATTGCAGAGGGAGCAGGCTGAACTGAGGGATACACACGCCCGTGCAAGAATTTCGTGCACCGGGCCTCTAGTATAATTATAAAGCCTACTCTACATTTTCAAGTTCTCAATCCAAATATATAGATTAGAACAGGTCACTTTATTACTGACAACATTCATGGAAGGGCCAGATTCCTCATAAAAAGACAAAATAAGTTTGATTGGGAGCTGGCCATTGCCCTACTCACCCATCAACAGAATTATGGAAGTCAAGAGGCAATATTTTTTCCTTTTTAAAATAGCAAAGGAACAAAAGAAGATTGGCTGTCTGTTGAGTGGGCCCCACATTAGAGTGCATAGCTCATCAGTATCAAAGCTCGCACCTGTGAGCAGTTAACTTCCTAAGAGCACTCACTGGGCATTATGTCATCTGTACTACAGCTTTCACCATGTAAAGTATTTGAAAATACTTTATGCTCAAAATATACACTGAGTGGCCAGATTATTATGATCTCTGAATGCATAATAATCTGGCCACTCAGTGTATATCCTATATTATAAAAAGCTAATATGCAAATTGTCCCCTCGACCAGCAGGCAGGCTGGTCAACCACCCATATCCCCTCCCCCTGGCCAGGCTGGCCGGACCCCACCCATGCACAAATTCATGCACTCACTGGAACTTTAATATATATATATGAGTGTGTGTGTGTGTGTGTGTGTGTGTGTGTGTGTGTGTATATATATATATATATATATATATATATATACTAGAGGCCCGGTGCATGAAATTCTTGCATGGGGGAGGGGTGTCCCTCAGTCCAGCCTGCACCCTCTCCAATCTGGGACCCATTGAGGGATGTCTGACTGCCCCTTTATGCCTGACCCTAGGATCGGGCCTAAACGGGTAGTCGGACATCCCTCTCACAATCCAGGACTGCTGGCTCCCAACTACTCTCCTGCCTGCCTTCCTGATTGCCCCTAACCCCTTCTGCCTGCCAGCCTGATCACCCCCTAACCAGTCCCCTGCCAGCCTGATTGATGCCTAACGGCTCCCCTGCCAGCCTGTTTGCCCCTCACTGCCCTCCCCTGCAGGCCTGGTCACCCTTAACTGCTCTCCCCTGCTGGCCTGGGTCCCCCCCAACTGCCATTCCCTGCTGACCCCGTCACCCCTAACTTCCCTGCTCTGCAGGCCTGGTCACCCCAACTGCCCTCCCCTGGTGGTCATCTTGTGGCGGCCATCTTGTGTCCACATGGGGACAATCATCTTTGACCACATGGGGGAAGCCATCTTTTGTGTTAGAGTGATGGTCAATTTGCATATTATTCTTTCATTAGATAGGATTAGATAGGATAGAGGCCTGGTGCACGGATGGGGGCTGGATGGTTTGCCCTGAGGGTGTCTCGGATCAGGATGGAGGTTCTCTTGGGGTGTGGGGCCGCCTGGGTGAGGGGCCTATGGTGGTTTGCAGGCTGGCCACGGCCCCCAGTGACCCAAGAAGAGGCCCTGGAATCTGGGATTTATTTATGTTCTATAATTGAAACTTTGTAGCCTTGAGCGGAGCCAAGCCTCCTGCTCGCTCCGTGGCCGCCCCCATTTTTGTTGGGATTTATTTATCTTCTATAATTGAAACTTTGTAGCTTTGAGTGGAGGCCAAGGCAGGCCAGGGCTGCAGAAACTTGGCTTCCTCCATCGTCAGGAGCAACTCAAGCCTCCTGCTCTCTCCAGCTCCATGGCTGCCGCCATTTTTGTTGGGATTTATTTATCTTCTATAATTGAAACTTTGTAGTCTTGAGTGGAGGCCTGGGCCAGCCAGGGCAGGCGGAAAGCTTGGCTTCCTTTTTTGCTGTGGAAACCCAAGCCTCCTGCTCTCTCTGTGGCCGCAGCCATCTTGGTTGGGTTAATTTGCATACTCGCTTTTTATTGGCTGGTGGGCATGGCTTGTGGTATAGCGGAGGTACGTTCAATTTGCACTGCGTGGCCAGAAAATTATGCGTTCAGAGATCATAATAATCTGGCCACTCAGTGTATAGTATTCATTCCTTGTCCTTGAGGATCCAAGTATCTATACTAATATAAACCTAGGTGGCCCTCGCATGTGACGTAGCCACAAGATGGCTTCCACAAGATGGCTGCCACAATATGGCCAAGTGCACAGAGGAGGCGGGGCCCAGCAGCAACTTCGTGAGTTGAGGCCTGGGGGTCCCAGCATCTCCTCTGCCTCACGAAGAGCAGGCGGGTCCTGTTGGAGAAGGCAGGTTGAGGCAGGGGAGGGCAGTTGGGGGGAATCAGGCCAGCAGGGGAGCAGTTGGGTGTCAATCAGGCCGGCAGTGGAGTGGTTAGGGGGTGATCAGGCTGGCAGGCAGGTAGGCAGGCAAGCGGTTACGAGCCAGCAGTCCTGGATTGTGAGAGGGATGTCCAACTGCCGGCGTAGGCCTGATCCTGTACATCCCCCAAGGGGTCCCAGATTGGAGAGAGTGCAGGCTGGGCTGAGGGACACCTTCCCCCCACCCCTGTACACGAATTTCATGCACTGGGCCGCTAGTAAATCTAACATGATAATGGGCTTCTTCAGTCCAAAGGCAGGACTTCTTTGCAGTAGAGTGTCTCCAGTGTTTCACAAAAATAAATAAAAGCAGCAGCTAACATCTTTTCAGCTTCTTGACCTCTCCTTATTTCGTTGCTTCTTCCTCCCATCTCATTTCCTCTAAGTCATGTTGCATACCTGGTCTTAAACACTTTGCTTCTTCATCTTTGTAATTTATTTTCGTCATAGCCAAAGAATGTGCTTAGATATTTCTTCCTGATATTCTCCTTCATCATTGATAAAATCTTCCATTTTGGAGTCATAGTTCTCATCTTCCTCCTTTTCATATTCTCACTGTCTTTTGTAACCACCAGGGAAGGGAAACCCTTGAGAACGTTGCGCAGATCTGTAACCAGCTAAAGAAGGCTTCATTCCATTCATCTGTCCATTGGTGGGCCAGGTAATGATATTCTTAGAAGATATTGTTTCTGAGACAAAAGTGCATTTGCGTTTATGGGGGGATCTAAGCTACTAACTAATCACCCAGGTCCCAAGGTGCTCACTGGTCTTCTAGGGCCTGAACTGCTGACAGTCTGTCCAGCTGAAACTGTGCCACTTACTGATCGCCCAGAGCCACTGACTGACCGCTTGGGGGGCACTGAGCCACTCATTGGTCATCGGTTATGTGGATTGTGCACAGGCCACCCAGAGTCACCAGAACTGACCACTGACTTCCTAGAACCACCTGGGCCACTGATGGGTCATCCAGAGCCACCTGTACTGCTGACTGTCCTTCCAGGAGGACTTAAGTCACTGGCTGGCCTCTTGGTCCCACTGATTGATCGCTCAGGTTCTGAGCTGGAGCTGCCATTCTGGTGCCTGGGCACGGAGCCAGAACTAACCATAGGCTGAAGACTCCCTGTGATGGGCTGCCCAGGAGCTAGGATGGAGCTGCTGCCTGATGGCCTGACACTTGGACTCTTAGCCTTATGTGGGGAGACCACAGGTCCAGGTCTGGAATGGCTAGGATAGAGAGGAGATTTTTGACTGTGTGCTCAGTAACAGATTTCTGAGTCCCTTTAGCAGAAGTCTTTAGAACACTTGGTGAAAAGGTGCTCAAGTGGGTCTTTCCAGCCCCATTGTCAACAGGCCTGTTATGGTCCTTCCGAAGTGAGGCTTAGGAGCAGTTGCTAGATCTTACTTTGGTCCTCTCTCCTGGCATGGATTTGGATGAAAACAAACCTAAATGTTTCTTCTTATCTGTGCTGGGTCTGGATTTCTTCTCAGTATGAAGAAGGTGAGTACCTTTGGGAGAAGGATGCTTGTCCCTGGAAACTCTGCTAGGTATTGTGCCCATTCTTTCAGTATGAGAGGGCATCATTTTGGTCAGAGGTAGCCCTGCATCTGCTTCAGGCTTCTTTTTCATATGTCTTCATTCAAGAAGTTTTCACTCCCTAAGTTCTTGTGCAATCATAGGCCACTTTTCTGTGTTTTTTTTCCACTACCTTGATTTCCACTGGTTCATACTGTTGGAAGCTAGCCATTTTCTTCCCTATCAGAAAAGTGTAAACAGGGAATGCAGAAGGCTCATGAACCTTGAGCTCTGGCAAGGGCCAAAGCTATGCACTGATTGTTTAGTTGAGACAATGCTGGCTCAAGCAATTTCCTGACCAAACAGACTCAAAGTAAATCTTTACTAATATTTACTGACCTTTAAGATAGTCTTTATGTTACCAGAATTGCCTGCCTGACTAAGGGCAATATGTGTATCTAAAATTGAATAAAAGACTGTCAGGGCCTGGGCACCAGTGAAGTCCTTGCCCTTGCATTGGACTCTCTGCCTGGCCCCCCAATATTTCCAAATTATTATTTCTTGTCTTGTCTCATCATTTGACCACAGCCCTTCTCCAGATCCCAAACCCTGAGCCATGCGGGACATGAACTCTCACATCTGGCACCTTGAATGATGGATATCTGGAAAAGAAGATTTATGCTGGAGCAGAAAAACAAAGTTTCACCAGCAAGGTGGGGAAAAAGAATTCACCAGATAGGTGGGGAAATTCACCACATGCAAAGCCCACAGCCAGCTGCAGAAGTCAAGATCTGTAAGTAGGGTGGGAACATCTTTTTTTAGTCAGGCTAATGGGCAGAATTTGTCAAAAGGGGAGAAGCTTTATTGTAGACCGTTGGTTTGCATGCTTAAGGATAAAGGAATTAAAGTGTCAGAAGGTATTCTCTTACAGTTTTTGCATGTTATTATAGAACATAATCCCTGGTTTCCTGAAGAAGGTACATTAGATGTTGAATGTTGGGAAAGAGTTAGTCATAACTTGAAAAAACCTCAGCAGCAGGGAAAAATTTGCCTCCAAATTGTTTCTCCTTGTGGAACATGGTATTGCATTTGCTAGAGCCTTCTAGAGAAACAAAACAGGACAAACCTCCTCCCCTTGCACCTTCCGCTCCTAAAGAGGAGCAAAAAGAAAAATTGGAGGAATGGCCTTCATGGCCCCCTCCACCTCCATGTCCTAATCCTCAAACATTTAATTCACCATTAATAGAATCACCTATGCAAAGAGCTATCCGAGAAGGATTAAAGGACATGACGGTGGAGGACCAACTCGCTTTTCCTATTATACAAGTAGCTGACCCACAGCTCCTAAATCATATAATAAGATAGCATGAAAAATTTGACTTTAAAATAATAAAGGCCTTGTGTGAAAGCATTGTCCAGAATGGTCCTATAGCTCTTTTACTGGAGAAATTATGACTAATATTTCTGAAGCATTCTTAGCTTCTTACGATTGGTATTCTCTGGCTCACGGAGGAGATTATTTACTATGGAAGGGAGAATTTTTGGAGAAATGTCAGGAGCAAGCCCATGCAAACTGCGGGCTGAATGCTCAGATAACTTATGAAATGCTGACAAGACTGGGACAATATAATGACATGCAAAATCAGCTAAATTATGTGCAACAGGCATATGAGCAAATTAGACTTTGTGGAAGAAGAGCTTGGTGGGCTTTACCATCAAAAGGGGACCCTGAGGGAGCTTTTAGTAAATGTATGCAGGGGCCTACAGAGTCATTTTTTGACTTTATGGCTTGCCTCACTCAAGCAGTGAGATGACAGATTCAACATGAAACAGCAGGAGACATTTTAATTCAGCAATTAGCTTATGAAAATGCCAATGCTGATTGTAAGAAATGCCTGACGCCTCTGAGAAAAAATAGTACCATTACAGAAATGATTTGAGCATGTCAGAATGTGTGGTGAGGCACTTTTCAATCAAACTTACTCGCTGCCGCCATAACGGTGGGGAATAAAAGGTGTTATAATTGTGGAAGAACAAGACATTTTAAAAAAGAATGTAAGCAACCAAGAAGGACACAAGGTGGCGATCTAGGGAAAGGCGTGAGCATTCTGCCTCCCAATTCAATCAACACAGATTAAACCTCTCTGTGTCCTAGAAGTCAGAAGGGAAACCATTGGGTTGGTTAACGTAGATTGAAATTTCATAAAAATGGGCAGCCATTAGATCAAGACATAGGGAATGGACAGCCACAGGGAAACGGCCCCCCAGCCCCATCATCAATAGGGGAAATTTGCCCTGCAAGGCCCACAGTGGACTCCCTCATCTGAGCCACTCCAGGGAGCGCAGGCCTAGTTTTTAACAGTACTATAGCGGTCACTTTGACCCCTGATATGGTTCGGCAAGCTGTTCCTACAGGAATCTGGGGACCTGTACCATCAAGAACTTTAGGATTAATCTTAGGGAGAAGTGGAAAAACTCTGAAAGGACTAACTGTTCTGCCTGGAGTCATAGATTCAGACTATGAGGGAGAAATTAAGGTAATATTAGAATATAATCATATTATGCAACTTACTTCAGGACAAAGAATTGCTCAGATACTACTTCTACCTTTTATTCAGCAAGGTGAAGCTATAAATAGGAAAGGAGGAACACAAGGATTTGTAAGCTCAGATAGCTATTGGATACATGAAATTAGCAAAACCCATCCTATGATTAATTTAAGAATAGAGAGAAAACGGTTTAAAGGTTTAAGAGACACTGGAGCATATGTCAGCATTATCAGCAAAGAATTCTGGCCTCCAAGTTGGTCCATGGTAGAAGCTATAAGCTCTATCATGGGGGTTAGAGTTCCTGATAATACACAATGCAGTGCTGCAGTGTTAAGGTGGCAAGATGAAGAAGGACAGACAGGATGGTTTCAGCCTTACATAGTCTCTGGGATTGCAGTCAACTTATGGGGCCGGGATGTTTTAGAAGGTTTACAAGCTTGTATTATTACCGGCAAAGGACAGCAGTTAATAACTCAGATGGGATATCAGACTGGTCAAAGCTTAGGAAAAAATAATCAGGGAATTAAAGAGCCCATCGAAGCCAAAGGAAACCTAGAAAGACGAAGATTAGGGTATCAACATTTTGAGGAGTGGTTATTGCTCAATCTCCTCACCCTCATGCAGATCCTATACAATGGGAAGATGATAGACCTATATGAGTGGATCTGTGGCCATTAACCAAGGAGAAATTAGGTCATATTCATGAATTAATACAGGAACAAATAGAGCGTAGAGCCTTCCAATATTCCTTGGAATACACCTATATTTACTATACCTAAGAAGGCAGCAGGAAAATGGCAATTGTTACATGATCTTAGAGCAGTTAACACTACTATGCATACTATGGAAGCTTTACAGCCTGGATTCCCAGCGCCTTTGCAAATCCCTCTAGATTGGTCTCTTATAGTAGTAGATCTTAAGGATTGTTTCTTGACCATTCCCTTGGCACCTCAAGATAAACAGAGATTTGCATTTTCAGTGCCAGCTATTAATAATATAGAACCCATGAAAAGATATCAATGGAAAGTTTTGCCTCAAGGAATGGCCAATGGCCCCACCTAGTGTCAAAAATATGTAGCTCAAGCTGTTCAGCCTTTAAGGGACAAATATTCCCGATGTTACATTATTCATTACATGGATGACTTGCTCTTAGCAAGTCCATGGGAAGAGCAGACTTTGGCAATGTAAAAATTGCTCCAGAAAAGGTACAGAAAGAAACGCCTTTCAAATATCTGGAAACCATAATTGAAAAGCAATGTATCAGGCCTCAAAAGGTGGAAATAAGATTGCCTTAAAAGTTTAACTGATTTTCAAAAAGTATTAGGGTACATTAACTGGTTAAGACCTTATCTGAAAATCTCTACAGGAGAAATGACAATTCCTCATCCTGAACATTTACAGATGAAGCTAGGAAGGAGTTGCTAAGAATTGAGCAGGCAATCTCCTCAGCCCAAGTAGCATGGGTAGAGCCTGAATTGCCTTTATTGGGACAGATTAACCCTACTGCAAATAGTCCCACTGGAGTCATCTTCCAAAAAACTCTCCTGCTATTATTGAATGGGTCCACCTAGGGCATCAATCCTCTAAAACTGCAGTTAATATGTAGAACTTATGGCTCAGTTGATACCTCAACTTAGAAAGTGCTGCAGGCAGCTTAGAGGAGAAGAACCCCAATGCATTTACCTTTCCCTCATTGGGAAGCAATTAAAAATACTATTTCAAACTGATTTGAATTGGCAAATTGGACTAAGTGGATATTCAGGGGAACTTAGTTGTCACCTATTAAAAGACAAATTACTACAATTTTTATATTATACCTCCTTATTATACCAAAAAATACTAGGCAGGAACCTATTCCTGGAGCATTAGCTGTTTTTTCTGATGGATCATTGAATGGTAAAGCTTCCTATCATACAATGAATTCAGACCGAGTCATACTGACCAGTCATACTTCTGTACAAAGAATTAAATTAGAGGCTATTAAGACTGCATTGCAGAGTAACCCCGAGTCTGCGGAAGTGGAGACCCTTGGGCAGGCAGCTGAGACAGCACGAACTGCAGCTGGGTCCCCTCCCGGAGCTGCGGGCTTGGACGCGGAGTCTACGCCATCTTGATCCGGAAAGTGGAGCTTATCTGAAGCCTGAGAATCCACAACGGCGGCACCCCAGGAACAGCTGCGAGCCCCAGAACAACGCTCCCCAACTGGCGCAAGCACACGGGTTCAGAGAAGCTCTACACTCCACCACGGAAAGGTCAGATTTCGCCTGGGATAAGGTGAGGTCTCTGGTCCCGGCGGGAGAGAGGAACGCGCGTTTTGCGGGAGCTGGAGGACCAGGGAAGTCTGTGCCTAGAAAAATCCGTGGCTGTAGGGGCTGGCGTGATCTGTGACTGTGGAAAGGGGTCCTCAGAGCTGCTAAGAGAAGGGCACTCTAAAAAGCAACCCATTTTGATCTGAAGTGCAGGGACACCCTAAGAATTTCAGGCAGTCCAGACTTACACGCAGCCCGTGCGCTCCCTGGGTGCCTGGGCTTACTCGCAGTCCCGGAATTCGCACACTTGGGCTTTTTCCTCTTCAAATCCTTGCATCTGATTACTAAGCCCAATACATAGGATCACCCAGTTGGGGACACCCTGGGAGACTGCAGGGGAAGGTTGTTTTTCTGGAACCTGGGGATCGGAGCGGGGAGTGACCATCAGAGAGCCAGCTCTGAGGCAGCCCACTCCCACAGGCCCGTGGCGAGTGCCACAGGGAAAGAAGGCTCTAACACTGCCTAGAGAGGCCATAGATAGACCCGGAAGTCAATCCAGAAACACTGCCACCCAGGGGCTGAATCACAAATTGACTCTTGTGTAATCAAAAATAAAGGAATACGAGAAATTAAGACACACCGCCTGCTTAAAATCAGGACTGGCTTACAACACCGAAGAGCAGTGGATCGCAGGGAACTGCAATACTGTCTGGACTGAGAAACAGGCGTGCCAAACAGAAAAACAGAGGAAGTGAATGACCTTCACTACTCCACATTTTATTTTTACCTTTTATTTTTTTTATTTTTTTATTTTTTTTAAATTTTCATTTTTTGCATCTTTTAATCAAGAAACTTTTTTTTCTTTTTTCATCACTTGATTTTACCTTTTTAATGACTACATTTTTATTTTCAATCCGTATTATTACTACTGTTATTTTATCTTTTTTTTTTTTTTTTTAAAGTGTCATTTTATTTTCTCTTCATTTTATTTTGGGATTAGGGTTCTACATTCTATTTTTTATCTTTCCTTTAGCATCGTTTTACTCTATCTCAACTCTACCTTTAGGCCATCACTCTCTTCCTAACCTCCCCCTTTTCAGTGTCCTGTTTGTCTTACCCTTTTACTGCTTTAGATTTTCCCTATTCTTTCTGTTTACCCCTTGTTAAAATTTCACCCTACTTACATATCTAATCTCTAATCCCCTGCTCCAAGTCCACATACACCTTTCCCTTCGCTGTCTGAGTTATCCATAAACTTGTCCTTATCTCTGTCCTTTTGTTGTTGTTTGCTTGAATGTAGATTATATCCAATTTTTATGCTGTTTTTGTGAGATTGTTTTGCTTATTCTTCTTTTATTTATTTTTTTGTTTGTTTTGTGCTTCAGCTTTCCCTTGCCTCACTCCATATTAGTTGGTGTTGTAGTTTGTACTAATCCCCAGGCACTTGTTGCTGGCATTTGCTGGGATTAGTGATTGTTCTATTGGAGTTTTATCCCCAATATATATAGTCTGTTCCCCTTTCTCTCTTAGTCAATTTCTTGTCTCTCTTACTTTTTTTTTTTCTTCTCTTTACTTTCCCTTTTCCCAATTTCATTTTCACACTCCTTTTTTCTTTTTTTTTTTTCTTTCTTTTTTCCTCTTCTTCTTTCTCTTCTATCACCTAATTTGCCTTTCTCTGGTGGTCACCTTTATTGGAGGTTATTAATATCGTGAATACATTCCTGTTCAGTGCCTTGTGAGTTGTACCTGGTAGTGCGGTATTTTGTGCCTTTAAATCAACCCAGGAGAGAGAGAACTACATAACCAGACACCCAGAGAAGAGAGACCATGGGGAGACAAAGAGGCAGCCCGCATATGAAAGAAAAGCAGGCATCACCAGAAAAGGAAGTAAACGAAATGGAGGCAAGCAACCTTCCAGAAAAAGAATTCAGAGAAATGGTCATAAGGTGGCTGAAAAGAATGGAAGACAAATTCGACAATATGAGCAAGAACCAAGAGGAAATGAAGAAGAACCAAGAAGAAATGAAAAATGACATCGCTGCTGTAAAGAACTCAATAGAAAGCATCAAGAGTAGACTAGAAGAAGCAGAGGACCGCATCAGTGAGCTAGAAGACAAGATGGAAAAAAATACCCAAGAAAAGCAACTTCTAGAAAAAAAAATTAAAAGGCAGGAGGAGAGTCTAAGGGAACTTTGGGACAACACGAAACAAAACAACATCCGCATAATAGGGGTTCCAGAAGGAAAGGAAGCTGAGCAAGGAATAGAAAACCTCTTTGAAGAAATAATGACAGAAAATTTCCCAGATATAGGGAAGAAAAAACCCACACAAATCCAAGAAGCTCACAGAGTCCCAAGCAAAATGAACCCCAAAAGACCGACGCCAAGGCACATTATAATTAAATTGGCAAACACCAACGACAAAGTAAGAATCTTAAAAGCAGCAAGAGAGAGACAGAAAGTTACATACAAAGGAACCCCCATCAGACTAGCAACTGATTTCTCAACAGAAACTCATCAGGCCAGAAGGGAATGGAATGAAATATACAAAGTCATGCAAAGGAAGGGGCTGAATCCAAGAATACTGTACCCAGCAAGGCTGTCAATCAAAATTGAAGGTGAAATCAGGAGCTTCACAGACAAAAAAGGACTAAGGGAATTTATTACCACCAAACCAGCAATGCAAGAAATGCTAAAGGGTCTACTGTAAAAAAAAAAAAAAAAGAAAGAAAGAAAGAAAGAAAGAAACAGGAAGCGAAGAAGTAACACAGGGGTAAAGAATAGGAATGGCGACAAATAAGTACCTATCAATAATAACTTTAAATGTAAATGGATTAAATGCCCCAATCAAAAGACATAGGGTAACAGATTGGATAAGAAAACACGACCCATATATCTGCTGTCTACAAGAAACCCACCTCAGAAAAAAAGACGCACACAGACTGAGGGTGAAGGGATGGAAAAAGGTTTTCCAGGCAAATGGAACTGAAAAAAAAGCTGGGGTAGCAATACTTATTTCTGACAAATTAGATCTCAAACTGAAAGACATAACAAGAGATAAGGAAGGCCATTTCATAATACTAAAGGGAGCAATCCAACAAGAAGAAATAACTCTGGTAAACATATATGCACCCAATACAGGAGCACCCAAATACATAAAAAAACTCCTGGAAGATATCAAGGGAGACATTGACAGCAACACAATCATAGTAGGAGACTTTAATACCCCACTTTCACCATTGGACAAATCCTCTAAACAAAACATCAGCAAAGAAACATCAATCCTAAATGACTCACTAGACCAGATGGAATTAATTGACATCTTCAGAACATTTCACCCCAAAGCCACAGAATATACATTCTTCTCAAGCGCACATGGGTCATTTTCAAAGATAGACCATATGTTGGGACATAGGCAAAGTCTCTTCAAATTCAAGAAGATAGAAATCATATCAAGCATCTTCTCAGACCACAGTGGCATAAAACTGGAAATCAACTACAATAAAAACAACCCAAAGAAATCAAACACATGGAGACTAAACAGCATGCTATTAAACCATGACTGGGTTACCAGAGAGATCAAAGAAGAAATAAAAAACATCATGACAACAAATGACAATGAAAACACTACAATCCAAAATCTATGGGACACAGCGAAAGCAGTCTTGAGAGGGAAGTTCATAGCTCTACAAGCCTACTGCAAAAAACAAGAAACAGGGGTAATAAATTACCTAACCCAACAACTCAAACAGTTAGAAAAAGAGCAACAAGAAAAGCCCAGTGTAAGCAGAAGGAAGGAATTAATAAAGATCAGAGCACAGATAAACGACATAGAGACCAAAGAAACAATACAAAAGATCAACAAAACCAAGAGCTGGTTCTTTGAAAGGATAAACAAGATTGATGAACCTCTAGCCAGGCTCACCAAGAAGCAAAGGGAGAGGACCCAAATAAACAAGATCAGAAATGAAAGAGGTGAAATAACAACAGATCCCGCCGAAATACAAAGGATTCTTAAAAAATACTACGAACAACTCTATTCCAACAAACTGGACAACCTGGAGGAAATGGACATATTCCTAGAAAAATATAACCTTCCAAAACTCAATCAGGAAGAATCTAAACAGCTCAACATGCCAGTAACTATGGAAGAAATTGAAGCAGTCATCAAAGAGCTTCCGGCAAACAAAAGCCCGGGGCCAGACGGCTTCACAGGAGAGTTCTACCAAACATTCAAGGAAGAACTAAAACCTATCCTCCTCAGACTATTCAAAAAAATTCAAGAGGAAGGAACACTTCCAAGCTCCTTCTATGAAGCCAGCATCACCCTAATACCAAAACCAGATAAAGACAACACAATGAAAGAGAATTACAGGCCAATATCCCTCATGAATGTAGATGCCAAAATCCTCAACAAAATTCTAGCAAATCGGATCCAGCAGTACATCAGAAAGATCATACACCATGACCAAGTAGGGTTTATCCCAGGAACGCAAGGATGGTTCAATATCCGCAAATCAATAAATGTGATACATCACATAAACAAATTGAGAGATAAAAATCACATAGTCATATCAATTGATGCAGAAAAAGCATTTGACAAAATCCAACACCCTTTCTTGATAAAAACTCTCAACAAGGTGGGAATAGAAGGATCATACCTCAACATCATAAAAGCTATATATGATAAACCCACAGCTAACATCATACTCAATGGGCAAAAACTAAAACCATTTCCCCTAAGAACAGGAACAAGACAGGGATGCCCACTCTCACCACTCCTGTTTGACATAGTACTGGAAGTATTAGCCACTGCAATTAGACAAGAAGAAGAAATAAAAGGCATCCAAATTGGAAAAGAAGAAGTAAAGCTGTCCTTATTTGCAGATGACATGATATTGTACATAAAAAACCCGAAAGACTCCATCAAAAAACTAACAGACTTAATAAATGAATTCGGCAATGTAGCAGGATACAAAATTAACACCAAGAAATCTATGGCATTTCTATACACCAACAATGAACTTACAGAAAGAGAGACTAAAAAAGCAATCCCATTTTCCATCGCACCAAAAAAATTAAGATACTTAGGAATAAACCTAACCAAGGAGGTAAAAGACCTATATGCGGAAAACTACAGGACACTGAAAAAAGAGATAGAGGAAGATGTAAACAGATGGAAGAACATACCATGTTCATGGATTGGTAGAATCAACATCATTAAAATGTCCATACTACCCAAAGCAATCTATAGATTCAATGCACTCCCCATTAAAATACCAACGGCGTATTTCACAGACCTAGAAAGAACTCTCCAAAAATTCATCTGGAATAAAAAAAGACCCCTAATAGCCACAGCAATCCTGAGAAAGAAGAATAAAGTAGGAGGGATCTCAATACCAGATTTCAAGCTGTATTACAAAGCCACTGTCATCAAAACAGCCTGGTACTGGCACAAGAACAAACATATAGATCAATGGAACAGAATAGAGAATCCAGATATCGACCCAAACCAATATGCGCATTTAATATTTGACAAAGGAGGCATGAGCATACAATGGAGTCAAGACAGTCTCTTTAATAAATGGTGTTGGGAAAATTGGACAGATACATGCAAAAAAATGAAACTAGATCACCAACTTACACCATACACAAAAATAAACTCAAAATGGATACAGGACTTAAATATAAGACGGGAAACCATAAAAATACTAGAGGAATCCACAGGCAGCAAAATCTCAGACATATGCCAAAAGAACTTTTTCAGTGATACTGCCCCTAGGGCAATGGAAGCCAAACAGAAAATAAACAAATGGGACTACATCAAAATAAAAAGCTTTTGCACAGCAAAAGAAACCATCAACAAAACAACAAGAAACCCCACTGTATGGGAGAACATATTTGCAAATGGTATCACTGATAAAGGTTTAATTTCCAACATCTACAGGCAGCTTATACAACTTAATAAAAGGAAGATAAAGGATCCAATAAAAAAATGGGCAACGGACCTAAATAGAAGCTTTTCGAAAGAAGACAGAAGGAAGGCCAAGAGACACATGAAAACATGCTCAAAGTCACTAATTATCCGAGAGATGCAAATCAAAACAACAATGCGATACCATCTCACACCTGTCAGAATGGCTATCATCAACAAATCAACAAACGACAAGTGTTGGCGAGGATGCGGAGAAAAAGGAACCCTCGTGCACTGCTGGTGGGAATGCAGACTGGTGCAGCCACTGTGGAGAACAGTATGGAGTTTCCTCAAAAAACTGAAAATGGAACTCCCATTTGACCCAGTAATCCCACTCCTAGGAATATATCCTAAGAAACCAGAAACACCAATCAGAAAGGATATATGCACCCCTATGTTCATAGCAGCACAATTTACAATAGCTAAGATTTGGAAACAGCCTAGGTGCCCATCAGCAGATGACTGGATCAGAAAACTATGGTACATCTACACAATGGAATACTATGCTGCCGTAAAAAAGAAGGAATTACTACCATTTGTAGGCACTTGGATGGAATTAGAGAACATTATGCTAAGTGAAATAAGCCAGTCAATGAAAGAAAAATACCACATGATCCCACTCATTTGGGGATAATGAAAAACATTATAAACTGATGAACAAAAAGATAGTTACAGAGGCAGTAAAGCATCAAACAGACTGTCAAATTACAGTGGTAAGGTTAGGGAGAGGTGGGGGAAATAAGAGATCAACAGAAGGACTTATATGCATGTATATAAGAGTAACCAACGGATGCAAAACATTGGGGGGTGAGGACATGTATGGGAGTGGGGTGGGGGTGGGGGGCAATGGTAAGATATGTACACATATAATACCTTAATAAAAATTTGAAAAAAAAATAAATAAAAAAAATAAATGCTTAAAAAAAAAAAAAGACTGCATTGCAGGATTTCCAAGAGCTTCTTAATATTATCTCTGGCTCTTCTTATGCTGTGGGCCTAGTGAATAGAACTGAAACTGCTCAGTTAAAATGGCTCAGTGACCAAAGTTTATTTTTTACTATTTAAACAAGTTCAGCAGATTGTACACTCACATCAGGGCTCACAGTGGCCAGCTAACAAAAGGAAATGCACATGCTGATCAATTGGTTGCTTTATTAAAACAGGCATCAGAATCTCATCAACCTGCCAAAATGTTGTCCAAACAATTCTCCATCACTCGACAGCAGACAAAACAGATTATCAGATTATGTCCCACTTACATATTACATCTGCCTCAAGGGTCTAATATAGGAATTAACCCTTGAGGATTGATAAGGGAACATATCTGGCAAATGGATGTAACACATTATACTCCTTTTGGACACCTTGGGCATTGCATGTCTCTGTATATACCTTTTCAAGGGGCCTATGGGCTACTGCATCTACAGGGGAAATGGCAAAACAGATTATTAATCATTGCCTAGATGCTTTTGCCGACATGGCAATTCCAAAAATCATTAAAACTGACAGTGGACCAGCTTACACAACCTGTCATTTCCAGCAATTTTGTAAAAAGTGGAAAATTCAGCACATTACATGACTACCATATAATTTGCTGGGACAGGCAATTATAGAACGCCAGCATCATAGGCTAAAATCCCAACTTGAAAAACAGAAAAGGGGGAATATGGAGAAATCGCCTGTAGGTAGACTACACTAAGCCTTAATTGCTTTAAATTTTTTCACTTGTGATGCCGATGGCAAGACACCCATGGAAATAAATTGGTGTCAGAAGAAGCCAAAGGAAAATGGTCTGGTTAAATGGAAAGATCCCGAGTCTGGTTTATGGAAGGGCCCCAACCCCCTGTTAACATTTGGTCAAGGCTACACTTGTATATTTCCAGAAAATTTCTCAAAGCCCATGTGGATTCCCACAAGAAATATTAAACTTCAACATGGATCCGAGGGAGGAACTGGCCAGGTTAATGAGGACCTTGTACCTGGAGCCATGTCTTAACAGCTGCAGACAATTGACTACCCCAGCCGCAGATAGCAGCAGCCCCAAGCAACCCACTGAAGATAAGCAATGGGAGGAGGACGAGACAAATAGCCCAGAGGTCACCTGCGAGATGGTGAAGAAGATGGTCCAGAAAGCTGAGAGAATTTGTGAGGAGACCAGAACCCCAAGAATGCCTGAGAACGTCTTTCTTGCCCTGCTAGCAGTCATCAGCTGTGCGGTAATGCTACCGGGGCAAATGGGGAAGTATTTTGGACTTATGTTCCTGACCCTCCATGGGTAAGACACCTTACGTGGGCTGATCCCCCACCTAATGTAGTCACCAATAACACCAAACACCTTGGTCACCCAGGAGGACCACGGGTGGGGCAAGGAAGTATATGGGCAAAGTATAATTACATGGGTATCACCACCTAGCTTCCCTTTTGTATGACACAGAACCAAACCACAGCTCCTTTGTGTGTAAAATTAAAAAAGAGGCTTCTGACTAACATGGACACCAAAGAAGGGGGAAGCAAAAGCCGAAGTACATTTACTATCACTACTTGCTCTGGGGAGAGGTGCAGAAAATGTAACTTTACTAAGACACCCCACCACACTAAGCCGTTATGTAAAAAGTCTTATGAATGGCACCCTACCGAGGAAGAAATTAATTGGCAAGACTGTTATAGTGACCACCCCACCAGCAGCAAACTTAATAACAGTTTTTCCTTTGTGGGTTGGAGCCCGTATGGTTTTGCATATAGTAACAATCACACCCTAAAATGGAAGGGGAATGCATCCTATCCATATGTTGAAGCTAATCACTCCATTTCATGGCATGGAGGAGGATTTGTTGGATCTCAATTTCAACATGACAATTGGCCCCTAAAAAATACATAATGGAAATTAGCTGTTGCACTTGCACCTATTAAATAGTATAGTTTTAACTATAGCTCAGATAATTCCATTCGTACCTTATGGGGAACTCCCAATAAGACAGTATTTGCCATCGCCTGTGTATTTGATCCGTTTTTACTCCTCTCAGGCCCCATCCAGATGCACCTTAATATTACAAGTGATCTGTATGAGGTGTCATGCACAGGCTGCACAATATCCCATTGTATTAATTTCACATTCCAAAAGGATTCCCTCATGATTTTAAAACAACCGGCTTTCGCTTAGTTTCCTACTAACCTAACTGAGCCTTGGGAATCTCATCAAACCTACTAACTGTTACATGATCTGGTAAAAATCTTAAAAAGAGGAGAAACCAAAATGGCAGCATAGGTAAGCACCTAAACTGCTGACCCACACAACAATTTCAAAACTATAACTAAAAGACAGAACAGACACCATCCAGAACCACAGGAAAGCTGGCTGAGTGGAAATTCTACAACTAGAAGGAAAGAGGAAAGCTCACAGAGAAGGAGAGGAAAAGGGCTGAGGTACAGAGACACGTGCACGCAGAGAGGAAGGGCAGCAGAGTGCCTGGCTGGCTTTCTCTGGCGGTAGGGGGAAGGAAGCCCCCGACGGTGCTGAGCCCCAGTTCCGACTGCACTGAACCTCAGTTCTGGGCGAAACCCTGTGGACCCAGGCTCATTCAGGGGGAGT